>NC_135957.1:15958194-16558194 GCF_053455715.1 Rhinoraja longicauda | reverse complement strand
ACCTTAAAAAAAGTGAAACAAATGTACTAGGATTTTAATAGGAATGACATCTAGTAGTCAGGATGTTAGTTTGCATTATCAATTAGTGTGCTGGATTAAAGCATTGTGGTACAGTAGGCTGAGGGGAAACTGATGAGAGATTTTTTTGTTTTTTACAAAATGTAAGTTTTAAGATTCTTAAATGGGAGTTGATATCGATCATCAACTGTAGGGGTGATGGAATGGAGGAGATTTAGCAAGTAAGAGTTTCATTGTTCCGGATTATATGTGGTGAATATGACAAATAAACTCTTGGTCCTGAGAGAGGCTGGGCAGAAGAGCATTGGATTAGGTAATGAAAGTGTGAATCAGAGTTTCCGCGTCTGACGAGTTGAAAAACAGGTGAAATCATTGCAAGACACAAAATGCTGGTACAACTCAGCGGGACAGGCAGCATCTCTGGAGAGAAGGAATGGGTGACGTTTCGGGTCGAGACCCTTCTTCAGAGACGTCACCCATCCCTTCTTTCCAGAGATGCTGCCTGTTCCGCTGAGTTGCTCCAGCATTTTGTGTCTACCTTTGATTTAAACCAGCATCTGCAGTTCTTTCCTACACATGAAATCAGGCAATGTTGCAGAGATGGTGTGGAAGAGGAGAGGATGTGCAGTCTGGAACTTACCTCGTGGTCAGTTTTAGGCAATAGCCATTCAAGTGACATAATTAGCGGCTAGGGAATAATGTATGCCATGGGAACTGAAGACAATGATTGTGATATTCTCATTATGTATTGAGAAAAATGTAAATATGTGGAACTGCAAATGCTGCTGATTTTTTTTTTTTTAAACAGCGCTGGAATACTTCAGTGGGTCAGGTAGTATCTCTGGAGAATATTATATGGGTGACATTTAGAGACTCGACTCTTCCTCAGATTGATTGTAGGAGAGGGAGACAAACCTGTAAGAAAGATGGAGGTGGGACAAAGCAAGGCAAGTGATAGTTGGATATAGGTGAGGTTGGGGGGGTTGATTGGCAGAAAGATGTGCAAACCAAAAAGTTGCTCAGAGAATTACCTCTGCGAAAAGGGATATGGATGAGAAGATGTGACTGGTGGGGGAACCATGTTGAAAATGGTGGAGACTGGTGGGGTGAAAGGTAAAGATCAGGAGAACTTTGTCCTTGTTCTGTCATGGGTGAAAGAGAGCGAGAACAGAACTATGGGGAACAGTAGACACTGGTAAGACAGCAGGGTGCCAGACAGGTCAACAGAATGACAGGGTCGGAACTCAGAACCCTGTGTAGGATGAAATATTTGCTCAGCCTGTGTTAGATATTGAACAAAGTCTTTGAAGATGGTGGTAGAATCAGAAGTGGTGATGAAGGTGATATGGGCTGTGGTTAGCATACAAGTGAAATTCCTGGTGTGCTTATTGACGTTGCCAAGGGATAACATGAAAATGAGAATGGGAGGATAGAATAAGACTTGTTTGAAGGCACCAGAGATAATAGCAAGGCATGGGAAGTGCTGGTGATTCCCTGCCTTAAACTAGATAGATGAAAATGGAGGGAGGCTTTATACATCACAAATTATAATCAAAACTTTATGCCCAGACAATTTGCCTTGCCTTTTGCAGATCATCTGAAAATGAAGGAAGTTACCGGCTAACTTAATATTTCCTGTACTTTCTTTCTTTGCAAATTACTGCAGCAAGAAATGCACTTGTATATGGAGAAATCAGCTCACTGGTAACTAAATTCATGCTTGCAGTCAGGGAGAAACAAAACTTTAAAATATAATTAATATCCATAGTTTTAACATTCTATCAGAACAAAGCAAAAACAATGTATTGTTCAGATCTTGCCTCGGTTTCATTCCCTAATCCAATGCTCAACAACAAACCAGCCCATCGACAAGATTCCTTAGAAAGACACGACATCGATTATTTGTCATTGAAAAATTCCAAAAAAGACCAGAACATGCACAGTAGATCAGCCAATAATAATAGAGAAACAGTAGCAATTTCAGTCCGAAGACCTATCATCAGAATTGATCAATTACAACCTGCTTATGGTATCAGCACTGCAACTTTAATTTTTGTTTCTGCAGATTTGATTCAATGTTTAAAAAACCAAGTCTGCTTTATGATTTTACTCTATGGTCTTTTCTCATCCCTCTTTAGAAGCAAATAGTAGGCTTTCTGTTAAGTAGCTACACTGTACAACAACGATTTTTTAAAAAGTTGAAAGCTGTAGTGGAAGGAAGATGAATATGTCAAAGAAAATACTAAAAATGCTCAGCAGGTCAAGCAAGAGGAGAGTTGGTGTATGGGAGATATAGAAAAGAGAGACGGAGTGCTAATGTTGTTGAACAGTCATGCGGATGAAATGTAATCTCGATTTCTCATTCCACACCAACTGGGTATGTCAAAGTCCGTTTCTTAAAACAGACAACAACATAAACAGTTAAAGGTAAACCAAGCAAAGTTTTAATTATCGTCAGACAGGAGTGGAGGATCAGTGCTAAGGGTGTATGACCATACTTAGCACTCCCTGTGCTTCCACTCAAAGATACAGCATTTTTGCAGCATTTTTTATACAGAATTTACAGCAAGAATGTTTAACACAACATTTCCTTCAAATCAATCTCATTGTATAGGAACACAATATACTTGACACCCTAAAGTCATAAACTATTCTACACAATAAGTCATTAGTCGAAGATAAGGACCCTTATCATACCACAGAAGGTCCTGTTTTCACACTCCCACAAATAGTCAACAGTTAACCACATCCTAATCTTAACAAGAGCATTGTTCATCGTCTTTCCCAGACATCTTTCCCAGGGATAACAGGATATACCGCTCTAGAGGCTTTAACAATCACATAGCCATATCCTGCCTGGTGCAATTTTGCAAACATCAGCTATTCAGGACCCAAGGTTCAGGCTCATCCTGTTCATTCATTCTACCATTTTATTATTTCTGTGGTTTCCAGGGATTGTAAGTTACCAGACACATCCTTATGAGCAATTAGCATTCCTTCACCTTCAATAATATAGAAGCCCCAAAAGCATAATGACCAAGCATCCCATCATACAAAGTTAATAACCATTTACTCTTTCAGGTACTTAATTTTCCATTTTGATTTCAAATTTTCACCATCTACATTTTTTGTGGCTTTTTATTGAGTTTATATAGAGGAGCAGGTGATAAACGCCTCCAGTATTGTGATATGTTTTAAAATGTCTACTTAACTTATTCCCATTTCAGTTGTTGCTTAATTGGTGGCACTCTTACCTCTGAGCTGAAAAGTTGAAGCTCCACTTCAGAGACTTGAGCAAATAAAAGTAGAACAATTGATTAGTATAGCAGTTACTCAGGTGCCATCTGTCAGAAAAGATGTTAAACTGTTTCCTGATGAGTCCTGAGTGGATGTAAAAGATCCCATGATACCGTTTCAATAGAGCAATGGAATTAGCTATCCCTGAGTCAACATCTCTGAAACACAAATTATTAGTTCATTACGTTGCTGTTTTGGGAATGTCCTGTATGTCAATTGGCTGCTGCATTTCATATTTCACAAAGTGACTATACTTCAAATGAAGCAGCCATAATTGAATTTACGAGCTCCAACTTTTTTTTAAGAAAACGCAGTTCTGCCTCTGAATGCAAAGGCGTGTTTTTACAATGCCCTCCATAATGTTTAGGACAAAGACCCATCATTTATTTATTTGCCTCTCCACAATTTGAGATTTGTAATAGATTTGTAATAATCAAATTGTACTCCACAATTTGAGATTTGTAATAGAAAAAAATCACATGTGGGTAAATTACACATTGTCGGATTTTATGAAAGGGTATTTTTATACATTATGGTTTCACCATGTAGAAATTACAGCTGTGTTTATACATAGTCGTCCCCCCCACCCCATTTCAGGGCACCATAATGTTTGGGACACATGGCTTCACAGGTGTTTGTAATTGCTCAGGTGTGTTTAAATGCCACCTTAATGCAGGTATAAGAGGGCTCTCAGCACCCAGTCTTTCCTCCAGTCTTACCATCACATTTGGAAACTTTTATTGTTGTTTATCAACATGAGGACCAAGTTGTGGCAATGAAAGTCAAAGAAGCCATTATGAGACTGAGAAACAAGAATAAAACTGTTAGAGACATCAGCCAAACCTTAGGCTTACCAAAATCAACTGTTTGGAACATCATTAAGAACAAAGAGAGCACTGGTGAGCTTACTAATCGCAAAGGGACTGGCAGGCCAAGGAAGACTTCCACAGCTGATTACAGAATAATTCTCTCTATAATAAAGAAAAATCCCCAAACACCTGTCCTACAGATCAGAAACTCTCTTCAGGAGTCAGGTGTGGATTTGTCTATGACCATTGTCCGCAGAAGACGTCATGAACAGAAATATAGAGGTTACACTGCAAGATGCAAACCACTGGTTAGCCGCAAAAAATAGGATAGCCAGGTTACAGTTTGCCAAGAAGTATTTAAGAGAAGAACCACAGTTCTGGAAAAAGGTCTTGTGAACAGATGAGACAAAGATTAACTTATATCAGAGTGATGGCAAGAGCAAAGTATCGAGGCGAGAAGGAACTGCCCAAGATCCAAAGCATACCACCTCATCTGTGAAACACGGTGGTGGGGGTGTTATGGCCTGGGCATGTATGGCTGCTGAAGGTACTGGCTCACTTATCTTCATTGATGATACAACTGCTGATGGTAGTAACATAATGAATTATGAAGTGAGTAGACACATCCTATCTGCTCGTTCAAACAAATGTCTCAAAACTCATTGGCCGGCGGTTCATTCTACAGCATGATAATGATCCCAAACATACTGCTAAAGCATCAAAGTTTTTCAAAGCTAAAAAATGGTCAATTCTTGAGTGGCCCAGTCAATCACCCGATCTGAACCCAATTGGCCATGCCTTTTATATGCTGAATAGAAAACTGACGGGGACTAGCCCTCAAAACAAGCATAAGCTCAAGATGGCTGCAATACAGGCCTGGCAGAGCATCACCAGAGAAGACACCCAGCAACTGGTGATGTCCATGAATCGCAGACTTCAAGCAGTCAGGAGAGCTATCCCTCCACTCACCATCAACAACACCAGTCACATCTGTGGAGTCATTTAAGTTCCTTGGAACCATCATCTCCAAGGACCTTAAATGGGGGGGGGGGCACAGTCAAAAAGGCCCAGAGGATGTACTTCCTGTGGCAACTGAGGAAACACAATCTGCCACAGGCAATGATGGTCCAATTCTATACTTCCATCATAGAGTCCGTTGTCACCTTCTCCATCATGGTCTGATTTGGCTCAGCCACCAAGCACGGCATGCGGAGACTGCAACGAATCGTTTGATCAGCTGAGAAGGTTGTTGGCGACAACCTTCCCCTCATTGACGAACTGTACACTGCAAGGACCAGGAAACGAGCGGGCATGATCATCTCTGACCCCCCTCACCCTGGCCACAAACTCTTTAAAGCACTTCCCTCTGGAAGGCAACTCCGGACTGTCAAAACAGCCACAGCCAGACATAAAAACAGGTTTTTTTCCGCGACTAGTAGCTCTACTCAATAACCAAAAGTCTGTAGTCTCTTTTTGCTCTGGTTTATTTCACTCGCATGTTTAAACCGTAATGTTGTATTCTTAATGTTTTATGCTTTATTCTTATACTGTATGTTCGTGTTATTACTTGTGAATGGAGCACCAAGGCACATTCCTTGTATGTGTACATACTTGGCCAATAAACTCATTCATTCGTCTTTGCATGCAAAGGATATGTAACGAAATACTAATCATGACATTGCTGTGTCCCAAAGATTATAGTGCCCTGAAATGAGGGAACTATGTCTAAGAATTGCTGTAATTTTTACATGGTGAAACCAAAATGTATAAAAATGGCCTTTATTAAAATCTGACAATGTGCACTTGAGCCACATGTGATTTTTTTTCTATTACAAATCTCAAATTGTGGAGCACAGAAGCAAATAAATAAATGATGGGTCTTTGTCCCAAACATTGTGGAGGGCAATGTATTATAGACACAAGGAACTGCAGATGCTGGTTCACAAAATAAGATGCAGGTGGCAGATGCAGTATAATGTGGATAAATGTGAGGTTATCTACTTTGGTGGCAAGAACAAGAAGGTAGATTATTATCTGTCAGATTAGGAAAAGGTTTTCATTCTACTTGGTCCTGTTCAAAAATACAACCTTTTTGGACAAACTTAAGAAGTTTTCTAGAACAGATTATCGGAATACAACTTCCATACAACCCAAGATTTTTGTTATTGGGTGATGTTGAAGGAATAAGACCACAACTTAAAATGAATAAATATCAGAAAAAAATTATAAAAATTGCATTAGCAGTAGCCAAAAAAACTATCGCAGTTACTTGGAAATCAGATTCCTATTTAAGTATGGACCTTTGGAATAATGAAATTTCTAACTGTATCCCACTTGAAAAAATTACTTATAATTTAAGGAACAAATATGATACTTTTTTAAATATCTGGCGTCCTTATTTACAAAAGATGGGCCTATATATATATATATATAGAAGAATTGTTCATATTCTCAATGGTCCTTTTGGGAGAGATGTACATATATATACAGTTTGGAATTCTGTTTGGAATTCCATGAGGCGTGTGCAGGACCCCCAACACCCAGGCAATCTTTAATCTTTCTTTCTTTTTTCTTATTTGGGGTTAGTATAAGGGGGGGGTGGGGGGAAGGGTGGGAGGGCTTGTTTTCTAAAAAGTTCTGTAAAAATAAAAATAAATAAATAAAATAAAAAAAGATTAGGAAAAGGTGAGGTGCAACGAGACCTGGGTGTCCTTGTACATCAGCCACGGAAAGTAAGCATGCAAGAATGGCAGGCAGTGAAGAAAGCAAATGAGATGCTGGCCTTCATAGCGAGAGGATTAGAGTACAGGAGCAAGGAGGTCCTACTGCAGTTGTACAACGCCCTGGTAAGACTGCACCGGGAGTATCGTGTGAAGTTTTGGTCTAGTTTGAGGAAGGACATTCTTGCCATTGAGGGAGTTCAGCATAGGTTCACCAAGTTAATTCCTGGGATGGCGGGACTGACATATGATGAAAGAATGGATCGACTGGGCTTATATTCACTGGAATTTAGACGGATGAGAGGAGATCTTGTAGAAACATACAAAATTCTTAAGGGATTGGACAGACTTGAGCAAAAAAAAATTCACCCAGAGGTGTTACAGAATCTGTGGAATTCTCTGCCACTGAAGGCAGTGGGGCCAATTCACTGGATGGTGTCAAGAGGGAGTTAGATTTAGGTCTTAGGGCTAAATGAATCAAGGGATATGGGGGGAAAAGCAGGAATGGGGTACAGATTTTAAATGATCAGCCATGATCAGATTGAATGGTGGTGCTGGCTCGAATGGCCTATTTTTCTATATTTCTAAGAAAAAAAGTGTTAGAGTAGTTCAGCGGGTCAGGCAGCATCTTTGGAAAATGTGGATAGGAGAAGTTTCAAATTAGGATCCTTCTGACTGATTATAGGGGACGAAAGAAAGGTGGAAGAGGGGAGTGGCAGAACAATGTCTGGCAAGTAATAGCTGGATATAGGTGAGGGGGGTTATTGATAGGCAGCTGGTTGGACAAAGGACAGATGAAAAGACAGGTATGTGACAAAAGGATTTAAGAATTGCAAATTGTGAAGCTAGATGAAGGAATGTAGGTGGGGAGGGGGGGGGAATTAGGTATGAGTCCAGGTGGGGCATAGGGGAGACAAGGAGGTGAAAAACAAAGGGACGGGGGTAATGAGGGGGTGGGAGGGGTTGTAGTTACCTAAATTTGGAAAATTCAACATTTATACGATTGGGTCATGAGTATTCCAAGTGGAATATGAAGGGCTGGTCCTCCAGTTTGTGTGTGGCCTCAGTCTGGCAATGGAGGATGCCCAACAGAAAAGTCAATATGGGAATGGAAGTTAAAATGGTTAGCAACCAGGAGATCCAGTTGGCCTTAGCGGACCGAATCCAAGTGTTCGGTGAAACAGTTGCCTTGATCTCGCTGATGTACAGGAGACCACATCAGGAACACTGAATGCAGTATTTGAGGTTAGAGGAGGTGCATGTGAACCTCTGTTTCACCTGGAAGGATTGTTGAGGTCTCTGGATGGAGGTGAAAAAAGAGGTATAGAGTGTGCATCTCCTTTGATTGAGGGGAAAGTACCTGGGGAAGGGGAGGTTTGGGTGGTAAGGGATGAGTGAACCAAGGAGTTATGAGGGTGGAGAGATGTTGTTGGTTAGTTACCCAAAATTGTTCAATGTTTATACTGTTGGTTGTAAGCTATCGAGGCAGATTCTGAGGTGCTGTTCCACCAGTTTGCATGTGGCCCTGCTCTGGTAATGCAGGAGAACAGAAAGGGGGTTCTCTTATTATGTGGCTGCTTCCCTTATTCTTCTTGGTGTTAGAAGTTGTAGGTTTTACATGTTTTGTTTGAATATTCTTGATGGGCAGTTGTAGTGCACTTTGTAAACGGTATGCTCTGTTGCTCTGGCTTGTAATAAGATCATGTGCTAGGAGCAGAATTAGGCCATTCGGCCATCAAGTCTACTCAGCCATTCCATCATGGCTGATCCATCTCTCCCTCCTAACCCCATTTTCCTGCCTTCCCCCGAGAACATCTGACACCTTTACAATTGCCGGTTATCAATTGAGCAGACTTTCTTCCTGAATACATGCAGTATGGGTGTGCCTCGGGTCGGTGCTGGGTCCATTGTTATCTATATCAACTATTTGGATGAAGATGGAGAGGCATGGTTAGTAAGTTTGCAGATGACTTTAAAAATGAGGTATTGTGGACTGAAGAACATTGTCAAAAATTACCGTGAAATCTCGATCAGCGAGGTGCGTGGGCCGAGGCATTCAATTAAGTGCGAGATGTTGCATTTATGCAAGTCAAACCTGAGCGATACTTTGACAATAAAGGGTAGGGATTAGTGAAGTGTTATAGACAAAGGGACCTAGGAATCAAAGTACATCATCCCTGCAATTGGAATCACAGGTAGATAGTGATGAAGAAGGGGTTTGGCACACTAACCTTCATGAAACATGGTATTGAGTGCAGTAGTTGGGACATTATGTTGCAGTTGTACAAGACGTTGGTGTGGCCACATTTGAAGTATTATGTACAGCGGTTACCCTTGTATAGGAAAGACGTTATTAAGATGGACGGAACACAAAGCAGATTAACAATAATATTGCTAGGACGGGGGGGGGGGGGCTGCATTATAGGATGAGGTTAGGCAGATTAGGATTTTATTACTTGGATTTTAGGAGATCAATGGGGTGATCTTGTAGGTGTATAAAATCATGAGAAGCATAAATAAGATGAATGCATGCAGTTCTTTTCCCGGGGTAGGAAAAGAAAAATGGTCCTTGATTATGTTACCTGAGGCAATGTGGTGTAGATGGAATCAATAGGAGGGGGGGGGGGGGGAGGGTGGTGTGTTGGATTATCTGATGGACTGGCTGGCATCCATAACTCTGCAATTTCATGAGAGGAGAAAGATTTGATAAGGACTTGGGGAACTGTTTATTCACACAGAATATGGTACATAAATGGAACGAGCTGCCAGAGAAATTGGTTATGGCAGGTACAGTAGTAATACTTAAAAGACATTTGGACAGGTACATGGATAGGAAACTTTAGAAGGATGTGGGACTAACACTGGAATAGCTTAGATTAGCTCAGTCTGAAGAAGGGTCTCGTCCCGAAACGTCACCCATTCTTTCTCTCCTGAGATGCTGCCTGTCCCACTGAGTTAATCCAGCATTTTGGGTCTACCTGGAGTAGCTTACATGGGCATTTTGCTTGGGCGAACGGCCTGTTTCCATGCTACATTACTCTGATTCTAATTCCAGGGATTTGAAGTGGCCTAGTGCATAGTTTGTCAAAGGCTATTGTATTAATACAGCAAGTAATTGGCCAAGCTAACAGCATGTTATTGTTGGTTTACAAAAAAAGACACCAAGTGCAGGAGTATATCAGCAGGTCTGGACAACATGAATAGGTGATGTTTGAGTCTGGACTTTGTAGGTTATGTACCCAAAATTGGAGAATTCAACGTTCACACAGTTTGGCTGTAACTATGTTATTGCTTAATGCTAAGGACGTTTAATACAAAAGCTAGAAGGCTATACTTCAGATAGGAAAAGGATAAAACAGAAATATTTATGATATACAGTGCATTCAGAATATATTCAGACCCCTTCATCTTTTCCACATTTTGCTATGTTACAGCCTTATTTAAAAATGGATTATATTCTATTTTTTATCATCAATCTGCACAATCCCCACAATAAAAAAGCAACAGGTGTTTAGAAATTTTTGCAAAGTAATTAAAAATAAATAACTGAAATATCACATTTACATAAGTATTCAGACCCTTTACTCAGTAGTTTGTTGAGGCACCTTTGGCAACAATTACAGCCTCAAGTCTTCTTGGGTATGATGCTACAAGCTTTGCATACCTGTATTTGGGTAATTTCTCCCATTCTTCTGTGCAGATCCTCTCAAGCTCTGTCAGGTTGGATGGGGAGCGTCGATGCACAGCTATTTTCAGGTCCCTCCAGAGATGTTTGATTGGGTTCAAGTCCGGGCTCTGGCTGGGCCACTCAAGGACATTCACAGACTTGTCACAAAGTCACTCCTGCATTGTCTTGGCTGTGTGCTTAGGGTCGTTGTCCTGTTGGAAGGTGAACCTCCGCCCCAGTCTGAGGTCCAGAACTCTCTGGAGCAGGTTTTCATCAAGGATCTCTCTGTACTTTGCTCTGTTCATCTTTCCCTCAATCCTGACTAGTCTCCCAGTTCCTGCTGCTGAAAATCATCCCCACAGCATGATGCTGCCACCACCATGCTTCACCGTAGATATGGTATTGGCCAGGTGATGAGTGGTGCCGCTTGGCATTCAGGCCAAAGAGTTCAATCTTGGTTTCATCAGACCAGAGAATCTTGTTTCTCATGGTCTGAGAGTCCTTTAGGTGCCTTTTGGTAAACTCCAAGCAGGCTGTCATGTGCCTTTTACTGAGGAATGGCTTCCGTCTGGCCACACTATCATAAAGGCCTGATTGGTGGAGTGCTGCAGATATAGTTGTCCTTCTGGAAGGTTCTCCCATCTTCACAGAGGAACTCTGGAGCTCTGTCAGAGTGACGATCGGGTTCTTGGCCACCTCTCTGACCAAGGCCCTTCTCCCCCGATTGCTCAGTTTGGCCGGGCGGCCAGCTCTATGGTCCTGGTGGTTCCAAAGTTCTTCCATTTAAGAATGACGAAGGCCACTGTGCTCTTCGGGACCTGCAATGCTGCAGAAATTGTTTTATACCCGTCCCCAGATCTGTGTCTCGACACAATCCTGTCTCAGAGGTCTACGGACAATTCCTTCGTCTTCATGGCGTGGTTTTTGCTCTGACATGCACTGTCAATTGTGGGACCTTATATAGACAGGTGTGTGCCATTGCAAATCACGTCCAATCAATTTAATTTACCACTGGTGGACTCCAATCAAGTTATAGAAACATCTCAAGGATAATCAATGAAAACAGGATGAACATAAGCTTAATTTTGAGTGTCATAGCAAAGGGCCTGAATACTTATGTAAATGTGATATTTCAGTTATTTCTTTTTAATTACTTTGCAAAAATTTCTAAACACCTATTTTCACTTTTTTATTATGGGGTATTGTGTGTAGATTGATGATTAAAAAAATGAATTTAATCCATTTTAAAAATAAGGCTGTAACGTAGCAAAATGTGGAAAAAGTGAAGGGATCTGAATACTTTCTGAATGCACTGTATATGCTGGTTGATACTAATTTTAATCTTCTCAAAATACCAGAACAGATTTTGTGCTTGCTAAGATGCTTGATGATTCAGCAAGGAATTTACCAACCAGAATATCCTTTCCGGAATTTTAAGCAGATTAGTATAAAGCTACCTTTTTATTAGGAGTACTTTAATTTTCTTTGTATTTTGTGTTCTAATTCGCATGTGAAATTTCATAGTCGTATTGCAATAGTTTCCACATGAGCAATTTAAGATAGAAATTGCTTTCATCATCAACTATTTAGTATTCAACAAACTAGACTCTTAAAACATATATATATATATACTTAAAACTGTTAAATAAATTCAAAAATAAATTAAAAGTTTTTCTTAATAATCTCCTTTTCAGAATTGCCCAATTGGCTAAGTAGAAATTCCAGTTCAACACCAGGATCGCAGAGGTGGATTCCTAATGTAATGCTGGGAAATTTCAGCACACTTAGCCTCCACTTTTGGCCTTGTATGGAGTTAAGTGATATATTGCAAAATGTGTCACTGAGCTCAATCTGGATTTACATTGGGGCCATATTCAATTGATGAATGACGGTGTTCATCGTCAAAACCACCAGTCAACTTAGCTGCAGCAACATAACTGGCTTGTAAACACAGTACTCGATATATCACATAATAAACAAACAATTTAATTAATAAATAACCAAATATAGATTATGTTGCAAAACAACATAAAGTCTGAAGTCTCTAATGCCATTAAGTCAGTTTAGTTCGAAGTTTAGTTGGAGATCGTAGTGTTCAATAGCCTAATAGTTGTTAGGAAGAAATTGTTCCGTAACGTACGATTGATAAAATATCTTTTTGCAAGCATACGTTGCTTCATCTTCCATTCATTAGATCTTTGTAAAACACTATAACGTGTACCTTATTTAACATCAAACTTTTCTTTCCCATTACTTCTTCATTGAATTGTACTGACTCCAATTTTCTCAGTTTTAAAACCTTTGTCCATGTACCTAAACCCTTCTAATGCCTTCTCTCGGTCATGATAACCCTTAAGGTTAACCCTTGGAGATAAACCATTGTATCTCCCCCTGAATTCTGCTCCTTTAATTTGAGATTTCTTGTATATGGTGTTCCGCTTACCGTCCCCGGGGAGTTTGTCCCTGCTGCTGATGGGTCCCAGGAACCCCCGTCATCAGTGCTGATCCGCTTGCGGGAGAGGGCCAACATCTCGTCCACGCGTCAACTTTTGAGAAGATCTCCTTGCACTCTACTGCGCCCACAGCGCCGGTCAGCAACCCCGTAGCGACGGTGGACAATATCTACGCCAAGGTACTGGCTGAGTTTCCGGACATTGTCACCCCCAAGTTAGGCCCGGCCAGCCTGAGGCACAGTGTCATGCACCATATACTGACATCGGGCCCACCGCTCTATGCCCGCAAGCTCGCCCCTGACAAGCTCCTCATAGCAAAGGCGGAGTTTCGGAGTATGGAGGATATGGGCATCGTTCGACACTCCAACAGCCCATGGGCCTCCAAACTGCACATGGTGCTGAAGGTGTCCAGCGGCTGGAGGCCTTGCGGGGACTACCACAGCCTTAACGAGGCCACGACCGCCGACCATTACCCTATCCTCCACATACAGGATTTCTCAGCCCATCTGGCCGAGGCTTGGTTCTTCTCCAAGATCGACCTAGTCCGGGGATATCACCAGATCCCCGTGCGACCGGAGGATGTCCCCAAGGCGGCAATCGTCACCCCATTCAGGTTGTTCGAGTTTCTTCGGATGCCCTTCGGCCTCAAGAACGCCTTGCATGCCTTTCAGCGCCTGATGGACACCGTGGTGCGCGGGCTCGACTTCCTGTTTGGACGACATCCTGGTGGCAAGTCGCTCGCGAGAGGAACATTGCGCCCACCCTCGTCTACTCTTCCAGCGCCTCAATGACCATGGCCTCGTAATCAACCCTGGCAAGTGCCAATTCGGCCTTCGGGCCATCAACTTCCTGGGGCATTGGGAGACACGGCAAGGAGCGGTGCCTCTGCCGGACAGGGTTGAGGCAATCCGCCAGTTCCCGCGGGCTGCTACGGTGCGTGGCTTCCGGGAGTTCTTAGGGATGGTCACATTTTACCACCGGTTCGTTCCGGTGGCTGCCAAACTTTTGCGGCCGCTTTTCCAGTTGCTGACGGGCAAGCAACGGGGGACACAGTGGGACGCTGTCGCCACGGCGGCGTTTGAAGGGGCGAAGGAGGCCATGGCTGGGGTGACTATGCTCATGCATCCGTCGGCTGAAGCCGCCACAGCCCTTACCGTGGACGCCTCGGACTTTGCGGTCAGCGGCGTTTTGGAACAGTCGGTTAACGGCCGTTGGCGGCCTCTCGCCTTCTTTAACCATCACCTGAGCACGTCGCTACAGCGCTTTCGACCGGGAGTTGCTCGCATTACACCTCGCAGTGCAGCACTTCTGGTACTTCCTCGATGGCTGTTCCTTCGTAGCCTTCATGGTCCACAACCCCCTCACGTTTGCTTTTGCGACGGTTTCGGATCCTTGCTCCGCGAGTCAGCAGCGCCAGCTGGCGGCTATTTCAGAGTTTACAAAGGACGTCCGACACATCAGCGGGAAATGCAACCTCGTGGCGGATACTTTGTCCCGTCCGACAATTGCAGCCGTGCTTAACCCGGCCTTGGGAGTAGATTACTCCGCCTTGGCGGCGGCCCAGCTGGCGGACGATGAGATGCCGGCGAACCGCACCGCAATCTCTGGCTTGGTGCTTGGGTCAATTGGGTTTCATCCTCTGACGTGTCCACGGGTCAGCCGAGGCCTAAGTTTCCGGCGGCCTGGCGCCGTCGCGTCTTTGAGGTGATCCATGGGCTGGCCCACCCATCCATCCAGGCCACGGTCGCATGGGTGGCCACAAGGTTTATGTGGCACGGACTTCGGAAGCAGGTCGCTCACGGACGTGCATCCTGTGCCAGACATCAAAGGTGCATCGACACATCCGGGCGCCCGTTCAGGACTTTGCGGTGCCACGCCGGCAGTTCGATCACATACATGTGGACATCGTGGGGCCGCTGCCGCCGTCCCAGGGTGTTTCACACCTGCTTACGGTGGTTGACCATTTTACGCGGTGGCGGGAGGCCATCCCACTCACGGACACTTCAACTCAGTCGTGCGCTCGTGCCCTCGTGGCAACTTGGGTTACCCGTTTTGGCGTTCCACTTCACATCACGTCCGACCAGGGCGCCCAGTTCACGTCTGAACTGTGGTCCGCCATGGCCCGCCTGTTGGGGATGCGGCTCCACCACTCGACCGTACCATCCCCAGTCAAATGGGTTGGTGGAGCGGTTCCACCGCTGTCTGAAGGCCGCCCTGAAGGCTCGTCTCATGGGCCCAGGGTGGATGGACGAGTTGTCATGGGTCCTGTTCGGGATTCGGACGGCCCCCAAGGAGGATCTGTCATCGTCCTCCGCGGAGTTGGTATATGGTGCTCCATTTACCGTGCCCGGGGAGTTTGTCCCTGCTGCTGATGGGTCCCAGGAACCCCCGTCATCGATGCTGATCCGCTTGCGGGAGAGGGTCGGCGTCTTATCTCCCATCCCAACGTCGTGGTGTGGCCCCTTCCCATGTGCCACTGCCGCTGATGAGCTGCCCGTACGTTTTTCTTCGCCGAGACTCCCACAGGTTGCCCTTGCAGCGCCCGTATGAAGTTGCCTTTCGCGTGCTGCGGCACGGGACTACTACATTTGATTTGGACATGGGAGGCCGGCGCGAAACTGTGTCTGTGGTTCGTTTGAAACCAGCCCACTTGGACCTGAGCGAGCCAGTCCATGTGGCTCAACCGCCCCGTCGCGGGCGTCCGCTGTCCCGGACTCCCGGAGATTCTTCTGAACCGAGCAAGTTCCTGGGGCGTGGGATTGTATCTATGCGTTCGGGCCACATCGTTTGGCGTTCGGTGCCTCTGGTTCTGGGGGGGGTCATGTGGTGACACCTGGTGGCAACCGAAGGGCACAACGAACCATCAGCTCTAGAGGGCGGCGTCTTGGTGTGGGAGGCGCTAGCCACAGGAGCGGTACCTGAGTTGGTATTTAAGGCCGGGCAACGCCCGTGACTGGGGGAGTAGTAGGGAGCTGTACTGGAGAGAATAAACACGTCTAGTGCACGCAACTCGTGTCCGATTAGCTTTTGGCTGGACTCCTTCGTGTTCCTGCTACAAGCTATTCATTTAAGTTTATATGGGGCACTTTTCATATACCTTGCCATTTACCTTTTCTCCATTTAATGTCTTCTTTCAAGCCCACTTTTTTTTTTGCTAAACCTCTGATCACCACCATCTTTGATGTGTCTTTGGGAAGATTCATTATGTGATGCCTTGTAAAATTTACATTATGTATTTTTAAATTTGTCTCTGTTTTCCTTTTCATTTCTGCAAATTCCACTTCCTTTTTTGACTCCTTTTTTGAATCGGTAATCCAAGATGAAACCTGCAGATGACAATCACACTATGACTGGCAGTTTGAGTAAAGGATCTATTGCAACATAAGTGAGCAACATTCCCTTTTCAAGGGGGATAAAATATCCAAGATATTGATTTACTGTGAAAAATTCTTCATGAATGGTAGATCCTTGTTTTGAGGAGAGTAAACATTTTGCACATTAATGGCAGGAAGTAATCAAATGCAATATTTGACCTCAGCCTCTCATCTGCCTCCTTACTACTCCGGGGGTCTTCCCCACAGAGTAGCGCAAGCAAATCTCCCTTTTAGGATATTGATCCCCTTCCAATTCAGGTGCAACCCGTGCCTCTTGTTCAGAATACCTCTGCCCCAGAAGAAGATCTCAATGATCCAAAAAATCACATGCACCAGTTGCTGAACCATGGATTCATTGGCCTATCCTCCTATTCCAATCCTCATTAGCACATGGCACTGGGAGTAATCCAGACATTACCACCCTTGACATCCTGCTTTTAAATCTCTTTCCTAACTCCCTCTATTCACTTCACAGGATCTTATCCCTTTTCCTATGCAAAATATGTCATAAGTGCTGCTTAATGATCTCTGACTGCTCACCCTCCCACTTGAGTATGTTCTGCAGCCACTCCGAGACATCCTGGACACTGGCACCAGGAAGACAACTCGCCATCCTCTAGTCTCATTTGTGACCACAGGATGTTGACCTGCAGCCGACAAGTAGGACTAGCTTGCTTAACCAACTTGGTCAGCATGGACAACTTGGTCTGAAGCTCGGTAGCTTTGTGCTGTATTGCTCTGTGACTCAGTTTAGAGAGAGAGATCGTGATATTCTGAAGCATATTTGCACTGATAAAGGAGGTGTTAGATGTCTTGGAGTGCAAAAGGTGGAAAAATCCCCAGGAAACTATGGAATATATTTCAGTGCTATGGGAGTCAAGGCAGGAGTCAATGGAGCCTCGGTGGAAATTTTGGCACCTTTGTTAGAAACAGATAACTGGACGATAAGAAATATCATTTTTATTCAAGAAAGGCAGTAGGAATAAGGTGGACAACTACAGGCCGGTGAATCTTCGATCAGTAGCAGTGTAGCTGTTGGAAAGGAATCTAAGGGTCAGTATGTGGAAAGTATCCCTGCTTGGATTAGCATGTGCTTGAACAGCATTTATTTAGAAAGTATCCCTACTTGGATTAGGGAATAGTCAGCATAGCTTTATTTGTGAGAAAACTCCCCTCACAAATTTGATTAAATTTTTCGAGGAGTTAACTGAGCATATTGATGAGAGCAGTGTGTTGGATGTTATCTACGTGGACTTTAATAACATCTTTGACAATTCCGCACATCATAGCCTGGTTCAAAAGGTTAGACTCGCGATTTAGGGCATGCTGGCAAAATGGATCCAAAATTGGCTTGCTGTTAGGAGGCAGAGAGTTTGTGGATGAATGTTTATCTGATTGCAACTCTGTGACTAGTGGGGCACCACAAAGATCTGTGTTGGCACCTTTGATGTTTTTGATATATATTACAGGTGACTCCTGCATTACAGGGGAGCATTCCCAGAAAACTGCCCATGTCGTGACTTTCAGTAATGTGAACCACTATTTTCCATTGAATCCAATAAGTTGTCACGAGTTCCTATGGAATGTTTCTTTTACACAATAATAACCTTGCAATTGTACTGTCTATAAGCAAGGGAATTTTAACACTGGAAACTTGTAGTAATTTTTATTTCTCTAGGTTAGAGGCAAGTTCAGGCAAGAGAATGGGAAGTCTCTACTTCAATATACAGTTTGTTTTATCTCATTACATTATAGCAAAGCAGCTGTTCCTCTCGTTGAAGAACACCATACCCAACAAACCAACTGTGCATAACCTCCAGCCAGTGAACCAACTAGATTATTTCAGTTTAGTACATTGGAATTTATCTTATTCTGCAAAATATGCAGGCAGGAGTTATGGGGAAAAACATAGGAGGTGGAAATTAAAACCAAGCACATGAGAAAAATATAAATTCCTGGTTAGATGTTTGTAAATATGGTTTGAAAACTTGGTTTCGCCAATATTACAGCCCACATATTACAGTATTTTAATAATGAGGTTAGGAATGAGACCGTATTGTTCCATTTGTGCAGGTAGTTGTATTTCTGTCATCGTTTACAACTATCCAGCACATTTTTTCCTTATTCCAATTAGTGCGATTGATGATTAAATGTGGTCTCGTTGGAGCGCTCATGATTCCAACCCGATGCGTGCATATTTGAAACCTGCAAAGAAAAAGAAACAAATCCAGCCAATTATCAGTAGTATTAATTAAATTTCTCCTTTATGCTTTATACTGCTTCAATGAGCCCAATGTTTCCACCTAGCAGCCCTGCAAGGGTTTGGCTAATTCAGAATAATTTTCCATAAAATTCCCACAGTAATTAAATAATGCCAGTACCTGCCTTACATCTTCACTGTTATTGGTTAAGGCAAGTTTAAAATAGCCTGTGTCCCCCCCCCCCCCCCCCCCCCCATCCTCTCCCCCAAATGTGCTTCTTTCCTTGTGATATCTCTACCCCAGCTACAGAACTTGGGAACTTGGGGCTGTCCTAATTGTGCTTCACTAGGGTTTACCTTTAGTCTTGCATCTTGTATTCTTCTGAGGCTTCAATAAAATTGTTTCCCACTGGGAGCCGCTTATCCAATATAGTCTTTAAATGAGACCCCATTCCATCCTGATATAATTTCAAGAACATGTTAGAATTTCTATAAGTGTTTGTCTACCCTGAATGTTCAGTATGTCACAAATTTACTTTTTGCATAGTCTTTATTTTCTCTCTTGGTTCCTGTTTTACCATGGTTATCCTGACTCAGCTTGGTGTGACTCTTCTGAGCCTATCTTTTTTTTTTACAACTTACTTAAAAATGTCAAACTTCCATTCATTAGTAAATCCCTGTTGAAAAAAATAATTGGAGTAGGTTGTGGGCAAAGGCATGTCAAGAAAGTGGGATGCTTTTAAAAGCGTGATAGTGAATATTCAAGCAAGCATGTTCCTGTTCGAGTGAAGGCAATGCTGGGAGGAGTAAATAACTCGGGAAGAAGAGAATATTTGATGCTCTGGTCAGGAAATAAAAGGAGGTATACGTCAGGTATAATCAGCTGAGATCAAGTGTATCCCGAGAGGAGGAGAGAGGTTTGAGGGATACTTAAGAAGGAAATCAGGTGGGCAAAAGGGGGCACGAGATGTCTCTGGCAGATAAGATTAAACAGAATGCAATTTTACAAGTACATTGAATGGAAAAGGGTAACTGGAAAGAGATTAAGACCCCTCAAGAAATTAAAGTGGTCATCTATGTGTGGAGCTGCAGGAGATTTGCAGGGTTCTCAATGAATATTTCTAGTCTGTTCTTGCTGCAGAGAAAGACATGAAGACTAGGGAACTTGTGAAAGTTAATGGTGATCTCTTGAGGATAGTCCGTATAACATTTTAGAAGGTGCTGAATATCCTAAGACATATGAAGGTAGATAAATCTCTCATGCCTGATCAGATATATCCAAGGACACTGCAGGGAGCAATTACAGGAGACCTGGTTGAGATATATGAATCATGGTTAGACATGGGTGAGATGCTAAAAATTGGGTTAGACACTGGTGAGTAATCCTAACATCTGGGCAAGGAAAGTTACTGGAGAGGATTCTGAGGGGTTAGATAATCCCCTCGAAACAGGCCCTTCGGGTTTTGTCTTGGGAGATCATGTGTAATGAATTTGAGTTTTTTGAGGAAGTAACCAAAAAGATTGATGAGGACTGGGCTGTAGACATAGTCTATATGGACTTCAGCAAGGCTTTTAAGGTGGGCTGCTCGAAGTTTAGATCGTATGGAATCCAGGGAGGGCTAGCTAAATGGATACATAATTGGCTTTATGGTAGGAAGCAGAGGTTGGTGATGGAAGGCTGTTTTTCGTACTGGTAGCCTGTGACTAGTGGTGTCTCGGGGATTAATACTGGACACATTGCTACTTGTCATCTGTATAAACATCTTTGATGAGAATCTACAAGCGTGATTAGTAAATTTGCAGTTGACACTAAAATCGATGGTATCGGAAACAATGAATATAGTTATCAAGAATTACAGCTGGATATTGATAAGCTGGGCAGGTGGGCCAAGAAATGGCTAATGGGGTTTAATTCTGAGAAGTAGGAAAAAACTCTACTCCTCCATCCCCCACCAGGAGGGTCTTAAAGCCCTCCGTTTCTTCCTCGACCGCAGAACCAGCCAATTTACATCTAACAATACTCTCCTCCGCCTAGCAGAGCTGGTCCTTACCCTCATCAACTTCTACTTTGACTCCTCCCACTTCCTCCAAATCCAAGGCGTAGCTATGGGCACTCACATGGGCCCTAGCTATGCCTGCCTCTTGTAGGGTACGTTGAACAATCCCTATTCCAGGCATACATTGGCCATATCCCCAAACTCTACCTCCGCTACATTGACGACTGCATTGGTGCTACCTTTTGTACCCATGCAGAACTCATTGAGTTCATACATTTCACCACTAATTTCCAACTTGCTCTTAAATATACTTGGACCATCTACGACATCTCCCTATCGTTTCTGGATCTCACCATCAGTCAAGTCAAGTCAAGTCAATTTTATTTGTATAACACATTTAAAAACAACCCACGTTGACCAAAGTGCTGTACATCAGTTCAGGTACTAAGAACGAACATACAATGGCACACAAACATAACAGCACATACATAAACAATTCACAGCGCCCCCTCAGAGGGCCTCAAACACTAGGGAGTAGAAATAGGTTTTGAGCTTGGACTTAAAGGAGTCGATGGAGGGGGCAGTTCTGATGGGGAGAGGGATGTTGTTCCACAGTCTAGGAGCTGCAACCGCAAAAGCGCGGTCACCCCTGAGCTTAAGCCTAGACCGCGGGATAGTGAGTAGCCCCAAGTCGGCCGACCTGAGGGACCTGGAGATAGAGTGGTGGGTTAGAAGATTTTTGATATGGGGGGGGGGGGGGGGGGGGGCAAGCCCGTTTAGGGCTTTATATGTGAATAGGAGGAGCTTGAAGTTGATTCTGTACCGTTCGGGTAGCCAGTGGAGAGAGGCCAGAATCGGGGTGATGTGGTCCCTTTTATGGGTACCCATCAGGAGTTTTGGACCAATTACAGGCGGGACAGGGATGATTGGTTGATCCCAGTGTATAGGGAGTTGCAGTAGTCTAGGTGGGAGGAAATGAATGCGTGGATGATTTTTTCAATGTCGTCAAATTGGAGGAATGGTTTGATTTTAGCTATGGTACGAAGCTGGAAGAAGCTGGCTTTTACCACAGCGTTGACTTGCTTGTCAAACTTTAATGCAGAGTCAAATATCACACCACAATCACAATCACGTCAAATATCACAGGAGACAGACTAGTGACCGACATCTTCTACAAACCCACTGACTACCATAGCTATCTTGATTACACTTCTTCCCACCATGTTTCCTGTAAAAACTCTATCCCCTACTCCCAATTCTTCCCATCTCCACCCCTTTCTGCAGAGACCGTTCCTTCCTAAACTCCCTGGTCCACTCGTCCCTTCCCACCCAAACCACCCCCTCCCAGGTTCTTTCCCCAGCAACCGCAGGAGATGCAACACCTGTCCCTTTACCTCCTCCCTCGACTCCATCCAAGGACCCAAACTGTCTTTCCAGGTGAGGCAGAGGTTTACCTGCACCTCCTCCAACCGTATCCACTGCATCCGCTGTTCCAGATGTCTACATCGGCGAGACCGATCGTTTCGCTCAACACCGCTGCTCAGTCAGTCTCAACCAACCTGATCTCCTGGTGGCTCAGCACATCAACTCCCCCTCCCATTCCCAATCTGACCTTTCTGTCAAGGACCTCCTCCATTGTCAGAGTGAGGCCCAGCGCAATTTGGAGGAACAGCACCTCATATTTTGCTTAGGCAGTTTACATGCCAGCGGTATGAACATTGACTTCTCTAACTTCAGGTAGTCCCTGCTTCCCCTCTCTATCCCCTCCCTCTTCCCAGTTCTCCCACTCGTCTACCTGTCTCCGACTACATCCTGTCTTTGTCCCACCCCCTCCCCTGACATCAGTCTGAGGAAGGATCTCGACCCGAAACGTCACCCATTCCTTCTCTCCCGAAATGCTGTCTGACCCGCTGAGTTACTCCAGCATTTTGTGTCTACCTTAACTCTGATAAGTGTGAGGTGGTTCATTTTGGGAAGTCAAACCAAATCAGGACCTTGACAGTGAACGTTGCAGCCCCGGGATTGCTGTAGAGCATAGAGATCTAGGAGTACAATACACAGTGCCCTGAAAGTGGCATCACAGTTGGATAGGATGGTGAAGAAAGCTTTGGGCATGTTGGGTTCCTTCAGTCAGGGAATTGAGTGTAGATGTTTGGGTCTATGTTACAGATTTATAGAGTCATAGAGTTCTACAGCACAGAAAGAGGCCCATCGGCCCATCGTGTCCGCGCCGCCCGTTACCAAACACAGTCTAATTTTAATCCCATTTTCCCGCATTTGGACCGTAGCCCTGAATGTTGTAGCATTTCAAGTGCCCATCCAAATGCCTCTTAAACGTTGTGAGTGTTCCCGCCTCCACCACCACCCCAGGCAGTGAGTTCCAGACTCCAACCACCCTCTGGGTGAAAAAGTTCTTTCTCACATCCCCCCGAAACCTCCCTCCCCTTACCCTGTATCTATGTCCCCTCGTTGTTGAACCTTCCACCAGTGGAAGAAGTTCCCCGCCATCTACCTTATCCATGCCCCTCATGATCTTGTACACCTCGATCATGTCCCCTCTCAGCCTTCTCTGCTACAGGGAAAACAACCCCAGTCTGCCCAGTCTCTCCTCATAGCCGAGGCCCTTCATCCCTGGCAGCATCCTGGTGAATCTCCTCTGCACCCTCTCCAAAGCTATCACATCCTTTCTATAATGTGGTGACCAGAACTGTACACAATACTCCAGCTGTGGCCTCACCAGTGTTCTGTACAATTCCATCATTACCCCCCTACTTTTATATTCGATGCCCCGGCTAATGAAGGCCAGTAACCCATATGCCTTTTTAACCACCCTATCCACCTGTCCTGCTGCCTTCAAGGACTTGTGTACCTGTACTCCAAGGTCCCTCTGTACCCCTGTCTTCCCGAGGGTCCTTCCATTCATGGTGTACTCCCTCTCCAAGTTATTTCTGCCAAAGTGCATCACCTCGCACTTTTCAGGATTAAATTCCATCTGCCACTGCTCCGCCCATCTGACCATCTCATCTATATCTTCCTGCAGCTTGCAGATCCCTTCTTCGCTATTCACCACCCCCCCTACCTTTGTGTCATCTGCAAACTTGCTGATCATGCCCTGTACGTTGACATCCAGATCATTTATGTGGATTACAAACAGTAAGGGACCCAACACCGATCCCTGCGGCACCCCACTGGACACCGGCCTCCAGTCACAGAAGCACCCTTCTACCATCACCCTCTGCCTTCTGTCACTAAGCCAGTTTTTTATCCATTTTGCCAAGGTGCCCTGGATCCCATGGGCTCTTACCTTCTTGACTAGTCTCCTGTGTGGGACCTTGTCAAAAGCCTTACTGAAATCCATGTATACCACATCCACTGCACTACCCCCATCTACCTCCTTGGTTACCCCTTCAAAAAATTCAATCAAGTTAGTCAAACACGACCTTCCCTTAACAAAGCCATGTTGACTATCCTTAATTAACCCTCGATCCTCCAAGTGAAGACCGATTCTGTCCCTCAGAATCTTTTCTAGCAGCTTCCCCACCACCGATGTCAGACTCACCGGCCTGTAGTTCCCAGGTTTATCCCTACTGCCCTTTTTAAATAATGGCACCACATTAGCTATCCTCCAGTCCTCCGGTACATCCCCTGTTGCAAGAGAGGCTCTGAAAATTTGTGCCAGAGCCCCCGCAATCTCCTCCCTTGCCTCTCTCAGCATCCTGGGATACATCTCGTCAGGGCCCGGAGACTTATCCACTTTTATGCCTACCAGAGCCTCCAGCACCGCCTCCCTGTCAATAGCAATATGCTCAAGAACATCACAACCCTCCTGCTCCATTTCTAAGTCCGCATCGCCCTCCTCCCTCGTAAAAACAGATGCAAAAAAATCATTTAAAACATCTCCTACATCCTCTGGCTCCACACACAGCTTTCCACTATGGTCCCTGATGGGCCCCACTCTTTCCCTCGTTATCCTCTTACCCGTGATATACTTATAGAACACTTTGGGATTTTCTTTTATTTTGCCCGCTAGTGCTATCTCATGGCCCCTTTTTGCTCTCCTAATTTCTTTTTTAAGAACCGCCCTACACCTTCTGTATTCCTCTAATGATGTCTGTGCCTTAAGTTCTTTATGCCTTCCAAAAGCCCCCCTATTTTTTCGAATCAATCCTACTATATCGTTCGACATCCAAGGTTCTTTGGACTTGTTTGTCCCACCCTTGAACTTTAGGGGAACATGCTTCCTCTGTACTTTTTCAATGATTCCTTTGAATGACTCCCACTGTTCTGATGCGTTCCTCCCCACGAGAAGCTGATCCAACTCCACCAGGGCCAACTTCTGCCTTATCAGATTAAAATCAGCCTTGCCCCAATTTAGAAATTTTCCTCTTTCCTCTGGTCCCTCTTTATCCTTTTCCATTACCACCTTAAATATCACTGAATTGTGATCACTGTCACCAAAATGCTCTGCCACTGACACTTCAGCCACCTGTCCGGCCTCATTTCCCAAGATTAAGTCCAATACCGCCCCCCTCCCTTGTTGGACTTTCAACATATTGGCTCAAAAAGCCCTCCTGGATGATCTTTAGGAACTTTGCTGACTGCTGCTGATTGCTGCTTCTGCTGCTGATTGCTGCCACTGCTGCTGATTGCTGCCACTGCTGCTGATTGCTGCCACTGCAGCTGATTGCTGCCACTGCTGCTGATTGCTGCCGCTGCTGCTGATTGCTGCCATGCTGCTGATTGCTGCCACTGCTGCTGATTGCTGCCACTGCTGCTGATTGCTGCCATGCTGCTGATTGCTGCCACTGCTGCTGATTGCTGCCACTGCTGCTGATTGCTGCCACTGCTGCTGATTGCTGCCATGCTGCCGATTGCTGCCACTGCTGCCGATTGCTGCCACTGCTGCCGATTGCTGCCACTGCTGCCGATTGCTGCCACTGCTGCTGATTGCTGCTATGCTATCTTTGGTTTCCTCTCACACTCCAAAGACGTGCAGCAATAGGAATCATAGGGACAACACTTTGACACAGTGGATGGTAGATATATGGAACGAGCTGCCAGAGCAAGTAGTTGAGGCAGGTAGAATAATAATATTTAAAATACATTTGGACAGCTTTATATAGATAGGAAAAGGTTTAGAGGAATATGGGCAAGGCGCCAGCAAATGCGATAAGCTTAGATGGGGCATGAGATTGGTCGAATGCGATGACTTGACTTAGATTAAATTGCAGGGAAATCAAGGACTGTGGGGAAAATGCTGTTGAGGCCATGATTGCATCAGCATGATTTTATTGAATGACGTGGAAGACTTAGATTGGTCCTGTTTCTTATGTTCTTATGAAACGCTTGCAAAATTTATTTCTTGCTTTAGTTTGTTTCTTTCTTGTATCAAATGTTGCTGATTCTGTTAGTTTGCCATACGTTAACTTGTGGAGTGTCTTGCAAACGCATGCTCTATATTTAGACATCCAGTCCTGATCGCATACAGGTAATTCTACTATATTGAAATAGTTGTATTCATGAAAACATTCAGTTATAAAAAAATGTTTTATAAAAACCAATGGAGTAAAGAGCTTCAGTTTTGCAATAAAAAAGTTATTTCCTGTAGGATTTAAAAATATACATATTTCTAATAGCTGTTTATTTTTGTTACTGCAAGCTAGAAATATTAATGGCTGTTTGTTGCATTATTAAATATCGTATCGTTGCGTAAGTGTCAATAGAAGTGATTTGCTTATCAATTTCCAGTGGCCACCTGTGGTGAAATGTACCAGCTCTGTTCTTAAGAAATTATGGGCTCTGAATATCGCAGGGAGATTACAGGGAATCACTTTACTTTTCTAAATCACTTTACTTTTCTAAGCCATTTGTTTCTCCCCAAGACAGATTTTTTTTAACTTGTCAATTTCCATTATAAGTTTTAAATGATTCTCTGGATCCTGATTTGATATTGTGTAATAACTAATTCGCTCCACGTAATATAAATAGTGTTCCATATTCATTCAACTGATCATTGCTCACACTGTATCCAATTTGCGTTATGGAAACACGCGTTGTAGCAGAACTACGTGTACTCTGTTGCACTCGTTAATTAACAGATGTATGTTTGTGCCGCTTCATTTGCTCCGTTCTCTTTATTCCTTCCTTGTACATTGTTTTAATCAACTGTGTATTTTTATGTGCACTCAAAGACGTACAATTAAAAATATAGATTGCAGCTGAAAAAAACTGCTGGAGAATTTCTTCAAGTTAGGCGACATCCGTGGATGGAATGGACAGACAACATTTTGGGTTGACAATAGAGGGGAGATAGCTGATAGAAAGGTATGGTGAAGGGGTGGGGCAAGAGCTGGCAAGAGATAGGTGGATCCAGGTAAGAAGGAGTTGATTGCTAGATGAGTCAGGTGAGGGAGAGAAGGGTGGAAATAGCAAGCAAGGTTAAACATGATAAGTGAAAAAGGGTGCAATTGGTGGAATCTGAAAAGAAAAGAAGTGAAATGTTGATCCAAAAGGAGAGATGGTGAACAGAAGGGAACAGGTTGATTTCAAGTTTATTTGTCTTCAAGTTGCCTCATTGTTAACCTGTCTGAATTACCTTGTGCAGAAAGAATTGCAGCCGTTTATACTTTTCTATGCGCTTAAAATGCAGGTCTGATGCTTATAATTATAGTTTGGAAGAGGTTGAGCAGGCTAGGACTCTATTCCTTGGAGCACAGGAGGATGAGGGGTGATCTTTTAGAGGTGTGCAAAATCATGAGAGGAATAGATCGGGTAGACGCACAGAGCGTCTTGCTCAGAGTAGGGGAATCGAGAACCAGGGGACATAGGTTTAAGGTGAGGGGGGGAAAGATTTAATCAGACCCTGAGGGGTAACCTTTTTACACAGAGTGGTTTGTATGGGACGAGTTGCCAGAGGAGGTAGTTTAGGCAGGTACTATCGCAACGTTTAAGAAACATTTAGACAGGTACATGAATAGGACAGGTTTAGAGGGAAATGTGCCAAACATGGGTAGGAGGAGACTAGTGTAGATGGGACATGTTGGTCGGCATGGGCAAGTTGGGCCGGAGGCCCTGTTTCAACACTAAGACTCTATGACTCTATTCAATTGAACCTATATATTGGACACCAAAATTAATGTTTTCCAGAGCTGAGAACAATGACGGGGTGATGATACAGTTGGAGCATATTAAAACAAGCAAATGGAACAAAAAATTATATTTAATAATCTATCTAAGTAATTATATTCATTATATACATAGAATTTATGGACGAGCTATTGTTTCTTGTTTCATGAGTGCATTAATTGAAAAGGATATAAATTTAGCCATGTTTATCTTGTTCCAGCAGTTTGAAATGTGCTTATAACAGGAAAACCATGAAGCATCAAAAAGAGAAAGATTGTTGGCAATATCCATGATGTCGTCAAAAATGACTAAACCAAGGTAAACTATATTAGAAGTATTTTCCTAATTCTAAAATTGTTGGATGTTTTATTTTCTTTCTTTGCTAACCAAAAATATTACTCTCTTACAGATAATCATGGTGCTGTCCTAATGTTTTGGAACTTTCTAAAATAAAAAGATGACCGAAGTGCAAGCCACAGTGGAATTCTCAGTGGAATTACACAAGTTTTATAATGTGGACCTTTTCCAGAGGGGGTAAATACTCTTTGGACAACATTTTTTACTTTGGTTCTGGATATGATGTTTGATCTTTAAAATTTTACTAAATGAATTAATTGCTACAGTGAGCAAATGAGAGGTATCTTGATATAAATATAGTCAATGGCCTGTTGCAGTGGTGCTAGAATCATTTGGATTAACAGTTCTTTACCAAGTACTCAATGTCAAAATTGGAGCTGTTACTAAATAGAAGTCAGCAAATACTAGGTTTGTGCTTTATTATGTTTCATCAGATATTTTCAATGCATATATTTCAAATTAATCATAGAAATAACTTACTAAACCTTTCTCATCTTTTTGCACTATCGCCCTGCTTTTAAAGCTCCCAATTCAACGCATCTTCCAATTGAAGAAATTGAGACTGGCTTTTGAATATACAGTGCCCTCCATAATGTTTGGGACAAAGACTCATCATTTATTTAATTAGTTGCCTCTACTCCACAATTTGAGATTTGTAATAGAAAAATCACATGTGGTTAAAGTGCACATTGTCAGATAAACACCGTAATGTTTGGGACACAAGGCTTCATAGGTTTTTGTAATTGCTCAGATGTGTTTAAATGCCACCTTAATGCAGGTATAAGAGCTCTCAGCACCTAATCTTTCCTCCAGTCTTTCCATCACCTTTGGAAACTTTTATTGCTGTTTATCAACATGAGGACCAAAGTTGTGCCAATGAAAGTCAAAGAAGCCATTATGAGACTGAGAAACAAGAATAAAACTGTTAGAGACATCAGCCAAACCTCAGGCTTACCAAAATCAACTGTTTGGAACATCATTAAGAAGAAAGAGAGCACTGTTGAGCTTACTAATCCCAAAAGGACTGGCAGGCCAAGGAAGACCTCCACAGCTGATGAGAGAATAATTCTCTCTATAATAAAGAAAAACGCCCAAACACCTGTCCGACAGATCAGAAACACTCTTCAGGAACATTGGCCTCTAACT
Source organism: Rhinoraja longicauda (assembly GCF_053455715.1). NCBI lineage: Eukaryota > Metazoa > Chordata > Chondrichthyes > Rajiformes > Arhynchobatidae > Rhinoraja > Rhinoraja longicauda. The sequence continues at coordinate 16,529,031 of NC_135957.1, read as the reverse complement.
TCAGATAGTCCCTGCTTTCCCTCTCTATCCCCTCTCCCTTCCCAGTTCTCCCACCAGTCTTCCTGTCTCTGACTACATTCTATCTTTGTCCCGCCCCCTCCCTTGACATCACTCTGAAGAAGGGTTTCGACCCGAAATGTCACCCATTCCTTCTCTCCCGAGAACCTGCCTGACTCGCTGAGTTACTCTAACATTTTGTGTCTACCAACACTCTTCAGATGTGGATTTGCCAATGACCACTGTCCGCAGAAGACTTCATGAACAGAAATACGGAGCCTACACTGCAAGATGCAAACCACTGGTTAGCCGCAAAAAATAGGATGGCCAGGTTACAGTTTGCCAAGTACTTGAAAGAGCAACCGCAGTTCTGGAAAAAGGTCTTGTGGACAGATGAAACAAAGATTAACTTATATCAGAGTGATGGCAAGAGCAAAGTATGGAGGAGAGAAGGAACTGCCCAAAATCCAAAGCATACCACCTTATCTGTGAAACATGGTGGTAGGGGTGTTATGGCCTGGGCATGTATGGTGCTGAAGGTACTGGCTCATTTATCTTCATTGATGATACAACTGCTGATGGTAGTAGCATAATGAATTCTGAAGTGTATAGACACATCCTATCTGCTCAAGTTCAAACAAATACCTCAAAACTCATTGGCTGGCGGTTCATTCTAAGTAAGACAATGATCCCAAACATACTACTAAAGCAACAAAGGAGTTTTTCAAAGTTACAAAATGGTAAATTCTTGAGTGGCCAAGTCAATCACCCGATCTGAACCCAATTGAGCATGCCTTTTATATGCTGAAGAGAAAATTGAAGGGAACTAGCCCCCAAAACAAGCATAAGCTCAAGATGGCTGCAATACAAGCCTGGCAGAGCATCACCAGAGAAGACACCCAGCAACTGGTGATGACCATGAATCGCAGACTTCAAGCAGTCATTGCATGCAAAGGATATGCAACAAAATACTAAACATGACTACTTTCTTTTACATGACATTGCTGTATCCCAAACATTATGGTGCCCTGAAATGGGAGGGGGGGGAACGGGAACTATGTATAAACACAGCTGTAATTTCTACACGGTGAAACCAAAATGTATAAAAAATACCCTTTAATAAAATCTGACAATGTGTACTTTAACCACATGTGATTTTTTTTCTATTACAAATCTCAAATTGTGGAGTACAGAGACAAATAAATAAATTATGGGTCTTTGTCCCAAACATTATGGAGGGCACTGTACACAGGTGCTCCTCAACTTATGATGGGGTTACGTTCCGAGAAATCCATAGGAAACCGAAAATATCGTAAGTCGAAATGCATTGAATACACGTGATCACGTGGCCGGAAGCGAGCTATGGGTCGCTGCCGTTTGCACCATCGTAAAGATGAAATATCGTAAGTCGAAGCATCGTAAGGCGGGGAGCATCTGCAATCCTATAACCAGCTTTTAATGAATGTATGAAATATGAAGCTGGTTACTGTTTTTTATTCCATCCCGTAGAAAATCATTGGCTTTGTATTGCCATCTCCAATAATGACATGAAACAAATTTCACTACACTACACTAATCACTACACTAATTTTCTGACCCACATTTCAGCAGCAAAGATTTTGGGTTGTTCACAGTCACAATAGTTCTTTGTCAACACGCAGAGTCTGTTTTGACTATCCCAGCTCAAATACCATTGTGGCATGTTTTAGTTTTGTTTAAATAAAATGTTTTATTTTTAATCTGGAATTATTTTAATTTTGGAATGGTGAATAATGTAACAATATTGTTCAATGGTTTCATTATTATGTGTACCAGGTGCAGTGAAATACATATTTTGCATACATCTCAGCACGACTATCCCAATACATCAACACAATCACCCCGGTCAGTACAGTATGCACAGAACAGCCCACTGAGTCCAAATGCAAGAGACTCCATTTTACAGTCCCAGCTGCAGCTGGCCACAAAGCCCGTTGCAGACACCGTCTCCATTTCGGACTTTCCGCGATTCGATATCCCTCTCCATTCCTGACCCTCTTCAGCCTTTGTTCCCCCGAGGGGTGCCTCCCACAGCCAACCTCAAGAAAGCAGAAGGTAAGATTCCCCCTGGTTCCTCTCACCAGGCCCTTTGTCTGCCGCCATCGCCACCTCCCTCCACCTCTTCTCCAATTCCCGGTCCATGGGGTGAGATGGGGCTGGGCTCAGCGGCCAAGCGAGCGAGCCTGCGGTTGGGATGCAGACTTTGCACGTCGGGCCACTGGGCATAGCCAGTAGCCCTCCAGCAGCCCTCTCCACTGTCGTGGTTCTACACTGCTTCCCGCTGCCGCGCCACTTACCGATCCGACTTCCTTCTCTCCGGTCTACGGGGTGGGCACAATCCGGGCTCGGCGGCATCCTCTCTGGACTGGTTCTTGTTGCCGCGGCAGCAAGTCAGGCCTGTTGTCGGGATGTGACCTTCTGTCACGTGGCCCGTCGGAAATAGTCTGAGTGACAGTGACCACAGAACTAGTGAGTTGTCATGAGATCAATCTGATTCATAGGTGAAGAAAGTCCTGAATATAATTCATTCTTAAAATTCCTCTGACGTGGCCAGAAGATATGTACAGATACAGAAGACACAGAAAACAATCCTGGTAAATGGGATAGGCTCGCAACAGATCTGGCAGCCCAAAATTTGGCATCCATGCAGCACCATGGATCATCAAAAACAATTGAAATGTATTCTATCGCAATTTGTGAGTCAGCATATCTCTCACCTCATCATCACAGGAATGTTTCAATGAGGAGTATAGAAAAAGCATGTTGGAAATAGAAACTAACTAATAATTTAGGTTTGAAAATTTGCAGTAGAATAGGAGCAAATAAACACACAAGTTGCCAACATTTTGCAAGCAGCAGAACAAGATTAAATATGAATTAATTCAAGATTCAATGTTGTACTTAAATTAGATTTTGCTGTAGACTGCTGGTCCATATAAATAGATTAGCACTACTGCGATCTCCTGACGTTTATAGAGTCAGACAGCACAGAAGCAGGCCCTTCAGCCCAACTTGCCTATGCCAACCACAATACCCCATCTACACTAATCCCATCTGCCCATATTTGTCCAATATCCCTCTAAACATATCCAATTCATGTGCCTGTCCAAATATCTTTTAAATGCCGTTATAGTACTTGCCTCAACTATTTCCTCTGGCAGCTCGTTCCACATACCCACCACCCTCTATGTGGAAAAAGTTGCCTTTCAGGTTCCTATTAAATCTTTTCCCTCTCATCTTAAACCTGTGTCCTCTGATTCTTGATTCCACTACTCTAGGTAAAAGACCTTGTGCGTTCACCCTATTTATTCCCCTCGTGATCTTATACACTCCTATATGATCACCCCACAGTTACTTGTGCTCCCAAGGAATAAATTGCTATCCTGCGCAGCCTTTCCCTTTCGCTTAAGCCCTCAAGTCTTGGCAACATCCTTGTAAATCTTCCATGCACTCTTTCCATCTTAACAACATCCTCCACAAAGCAGAGTGACCAAAACTGAACATAATACTCCAAATGCAGTCTCATCTTGTACAACTGTAACATAACATCCCAACTTCTATACTCAGTGCCCTGATTAATGAATGCCAATGTATCAAAAGCCTTCATTACCACTCTATCTACCTTTGACACAACTTTTAAGGAACTATGTACCTACATTCCTAGAGCCATATGCTCTACAGAACTCCCCAAGGCCCTGTCATTGACTGTGAAGGTCCTGTCCTGGTTTAATTTCCCAAAATGCAGCACCTTGCACTTATTTACATTAAGTTTTATTAACCATTCCTCGGCCCACTTTCCCAACTGATCAAGATCCTGCTGTAATTTTTGATAACCATCTTCTCTATAATATCACCCACTTTAGTGTCATTTGCAAACTTTCTAATTATGCCTTCTACATTCTCATCCAAATCATTGATATAAAACAAACAGCAATGAGCCCAGCACCGATCCCTGAGGCACAGTTTGGGGAATCTCCGACCCTACAGCCTACATAAATGGTGAATTTGGGACCTGAAAGCGCCAGGGACAGCCATGGTAAGAATAAAGCACTGGGGACTCTGCATTATCTGCTCTACTTGTTAATGGCCTGATTGTACTCATGTACAGTATTATGTAATTTATTTGGATCGCACCTAACAATGGGTTTTCATAGTATCTCAGCACATGTGACAATAATAAACCAATACCAATCTCATCAAAGACCCACACCACCCTTGCTACACTTCCATTAACACTACTACCATCAGGAAGATCGTATCGGAGTCTGAAAACCATGACCACCAGGCTTAAGAATAGTTTCTTTCCAGCAACCATCAGGCTCTTAAACATCACACAATACTAATCTCAGCAACTATGATCATCTATGGACTGTGTCGTCCATACGGTTTTTGCAGTTATGGTTACCTAGTATTATAGTTATCAATGTTTTATATTTTTGATTTTTATATATTGTGTGTTGTTATTTTTATATATTGTGCATTACAGGCCTATTAAGCTGCAGCAAGAAAGAATTTCATTGTTACTTGTTGGTGCAAATGACAATTAAACAGTCTTGACTCTGTTGACTTAAGCTTGTGTATAACGTAAACAATGACTTAACCAAGTTTTTATGTGAATTGATTTTTATGTACATGATGTACTTTTGGATTCTAAAGCACTATATAAGTATAGATGAGTATGCTACAAAGTAAGGGGTCTAGTTGGAGTGCTACTTTTCAGGAACAAATGATATTTTTCCCTTTTCTGATTATTAAACAGCCTGATACAGATTTTCAAATAGGAAATTATGACTGAGTACCTAATGATATAATCCAATTAAAGTTTCTTCACTCATTCTGTAGTTACAAAATTAATTCTGATTCCTGTATTTACTAACATTTTAACAGAACATATCATTTATTCCTGCAGGTTTTACCAGATCCGTGCAACAATGAAGCTGCCTCCCAGAGTTCTTCACAAATTGGAGGCAAGTCTACTGAATCCAGCAGGTAGGAAACAGCTATAAAGGTTTTCAAATTGAAAATGATGTTTGCAGTGTTCAAAATTGTTTATCCCAAATTACAGCACAGCATGATATGAGCATGACATAGAACTCGACCTTCGAAGGCGAAAGAAACTCTGAAGTCTTGATAGATAGCTACTCCAAGAGCGTTCCCCAAGACATAATACCTCTGGCGCAAGGGTTCTATCTTCGTGCTACTTGGTCAGAGGCTAACATTTTTAATGATGCCTGGCTAATTTGACACTTAAATAATAAGTACATGCATTTATTTTGAAAGCCTTTCATATTTTCCATATAGTATTTGAATAATTTTGGACGTGATTGACTAATGTATTTTTGGGAAGAAATACTTAAAGTGGAGACACAAAAGACTACCGATGCTGAAGTCTGCAACAAAAACTACTTACTGGAGGAACTCAGGAAGTCGAGCAGCATTTGTGTAGGCAAAGATGTGGTCGACATTTTAAGTTGAGACTCTGCATTAGTGTAAAGGGAAAATAGCCCTTACAGAGGTGAGAGGGAGGGGTGAGTCAGGGGCTGATGGATGATTGGTGGAACCAGATAAGGGAGGGATGATGAACAGATGGAAACAAATGGGGGAAGGGAAAGGATAGGCCAAGGAGAGGACCCACGTGGATAGATGTGTGGGCGATGGGCAGATGGAGCCAGGTGGGAGAAGAGAACAAATCCAGGTAATGGGTGAGGGAGGAAGGATTACTGGAAAAGGTGAATAAAGGGAAAAACGGAATTCGACCGCCAATCACATCTTTTCTGCTCTTAGGTTATTTTTGAGATACTGCCTGGAAACAGGCCCTTCAGCCCACCGAGTACACGCTAACCAGCAATCTAGATTCTGTTGTGATGTTAGATAACCTTCTTCACTCTCCACCACACCACCAATTTTGGTATCATCCACAAACATATGTTTATGATAAACCTCCTTGGATCCACAGCTACCATAATTATTCCTCCTACCTTGTCTCCTAAGGACATAATCTAGATCCACTGGGAAAGTTGGTAAAGGAATGGCAGATAGAATTTAACTCGGACAAGAGTGAATATCCTGCTGAAGTACTGCCATGATATCTCTTCTGAATCATTATCGTAACTTCCCTTCCTCACTTACCTTCACCTCTTTTCCGCTTGAGGGATCTGTACTCCAAAACATTGAGCTACAATTGAGCTTCATGTATACAGAATCTCTAGCTGTTCAACCCCCCCTTCTGCTTGATTTATGCAAAGACTATTAACTTGTTTCCTCTGTGTGCAACGGTTGTGGAAACAGAATTAATCAAGGACATCAAAAGGGAATTGAGAGAGAATAGTTTGCTGGACTAAAGGGAAATACCAGGGTAATAGGTAGATTGATAGATTAGTTCTACCAGGAGGCAACATGGATGTGATGAGATGAAAAGACTCCTTCACTGCTGTTGCAATTCTACAATTCTTTCCACCTCCTGGCTATTAAAGCTTATTACATCAAAAGCAGATGCTGTTTATCAGCACTAAAAGGAAAATAGCTTTCAAATTTGAAGCATTCGGATACTCTCATGAGTGGAAAGAAATATATCTTTCATTAAAGAAACGACTGCACCATTACACATTTCTGGTATGTTATATGAAAATATAGTCAACTTAAAATTCCCTTTGAGAACAAAAGTCTCCTTGAATTATATCGTGCTGCTTTGAAAAATTTGCTGGCTGATATTCTTTTTATTTTATTTTCCAGCTTCTGAACTTGCCTTTCCTGCCGCGGTCCAAGATTGTACAGCCTGCAGTAAAACCTTTCAGATTCTTTATAAAAATGAAGAGATTGGTGTTAATGATGTGTTACTCCTCAAAATTAAAATGTTGCTTGATAGCAAAAAGGTAAAAAATAAATTTAATTTCAGATGCTACTTCACATTCAAAATTGCAATATTGAAAAGTTTGATTTTTTAATAAATACTAGCAATAATACAAGTATTATAAGTTTTATTTATGACTAGACAAAGTGGACCCATTGGGCCCAAACCTCTCCTGCACTGGTGCAGCACCCTCTCCCCTCCTCCCCCCCTACCCCCCTCCATAGCCCCTCCACCCTTCTCCTCCTACACCCTCCTGCCCAACCCCTTCACTCGTCCCTCCACCGCTCCCCTCGCTGCCCCCTCGGCCCAACCGTGGAGCCGTTGCCAGGGGAACGGTGGCGACTGCATGGACCCGTTGCCGGGTGGGGAGTGTCTCCCAGTGCCGTGAGTGGGCGAGAGTGGACAGGGAGAAGGCTCTGACTTTGGCCCCATTTCTCGTGCGGGCTGGGCGTAAAGCCGAAGCCTCTCCTGCAGCTTGACTGCGATCGGCGGGTCGGCCACCTTGTTAGACCGTCTACCACGTGCTGCACCATGGGAGGAAGGTCAGGCACGGGGCACGCCGGGACGGGCACCGGTCCTCCCGCTGGTCCTCCTGGGGAGGGGGGGGAGTGCATTTATTAAAGTTTATTAGGTAAATTGTTTTTAAAAAGTAACAAAAGTGCGTTTATTCCATCCACGGGGGAGTGGTGAGTGAGGTGGACGTATAATTGATGCGCTATTGTGTACCGTTTTGGCTGTGTCAAGCCCCAAACTATATAATGCACAAACAAACAGAGTTTTAGTAATATACTAGACCGTGGACCCGTTGGGCCCATTCCTCATAGAGGGGGACAGGGGAGGGGAGAGGGTGTCACTGACCTGGGCCCCGTGGCGCCAGCACTACAGCCAGAGCGAGCCGTGAACCCAAAGCCTCTCCTGTATTGGTCTAGCACCCTCACCCCCCCCCCCCACTCAATCTCCCTTATCCTCCCTCCTCCCCCCCACTCACCCACTCCATGTCCCCCTACCCCACCCCCACTTCCCCCTCCCCTCGCTCCCCTACCCCACCCCCACTTCCCCCCACCCCTACTCCCCCCTTCCCTGCCCCCCTCCCCTGCCCCCACCCTCCCCCCCATAATCTTGGGTGTGTATGAAATGTCATTCATTCATCCAACAATAATGGGAACACTGTCAATGATAAATTAATTCCGGACTTGGAGAATTAGTTAATTAGTCGTAGAAAGATAGAAAATAGGTGCAGGAGTAAGCCATTCAGCCCTTCGAGCCAGCTCCGCCATTCAATATGATCATGGCTGATCATCCAAAATCAGTACCTTGTTCCTGCTTTTTCCCCATATCCCTTGATTCCGTTAGTCCTAAGAGCTAAATCTAACTCTCTCTTGAAAACATCCAGTGAATTGTCCTCCACTGCCTTCTGTGGCAGAGAATTCCACAGATTCACAGCTCTCTGGGTGAAAAGGATTTTCCTCATCTCAGTCATAAATGGCCTCCAACTTATTCTTAAACTGTGACCCCTGGTTCTGGAATCCCCCAACATCGGGACCATTTTTCCCGCATCTAGCCTGTCCAATCCCTTAAGAATTTTATATGTTTCCGTAAGATCTCCTCTCATCCTTCTAAATTCCAGTGAATACAATCCCAGTTGACACATTCTTTCGTCGTATGTCAGTCCCGCCATCCTGGGAATTATACTGGTGAACCTATGCTGCACTCTCTCAATAGCAATAATGTCCTTCCTCAAATTAGAAGACCAAAACTGCACACAATACTCCAGGTGTTATCTCACCAGGGCCCTATACAACTGCAGTAGGACCTCCTTGCTCCGAGTCTCAAATCCTCTCGCAATAAAGGCCAACATGCCATTAGCTTTCTTCATTGCCTGCTGCATGCTTACTTTCAGTGACTGTCACTGTTAGACGTGTTAGAACCACCTCCCGGCCGCTTATAGCCCCGGCTTCCAAAGCCCCCCGGCTCGCAAGGTGCACCAGTGAGCCCTTCTATACCCACCGCATGGTCCAGTTGACATGGTTGTTGTTGCAGCTCCCATGCAGCAAGTGTTAGAACAGAATAGCCAGGTTTCATTCAATTCTATCCTGATTAAATTCTTGGGTTATTTAATGAAGAAAATGCAAGATAGTGGTGCAGCCAGTAGGGCTACTGCCTCACAGCTCCATCAACCCAGATTTAAGTGTGTGGAGTTTGTGCATTCTCACTGTAACTGCATAGGTTTCCTCCTGCGTGTTCAAGTTTCTTCCATATCCCAAAGAGTTGTGGGTTGCAGATTAATTAGCCAGTGAAAATTGCCGCTCGTGTGTAGATGAGTGGTAGACTCTGAGGAGGCGGCGGGGCAATTGGTGGGAATATGGGGAAAATAAAATCAGATTCATATAGGATTAGTGTAAATGACTGCTTGTGTTTTGGCATAGACTTGGTGGACCAGACAGCCTGTTTCCATGCTCTGTGATTGTAAGGCAGTGAGGATAGTGCAGGAGATATGTGCAGATGGAGAGATGAGGAAAAACTTATTGCACTTAAGATTTTTAATAAATGAAATGCTATATCTAAAAGAATAATCAAACTTTCAGAAGTTAAATAGATATTTAGTTTAGGATGGAGACAACGACGGCAGATTTCAGAATTTTGGAGGAGAGGGAGAAGGTTGTCATGGGTATGGGCCTAAATTGGAAATTTTTCTCTGAGTTAGCATATGCATGCAGACCAAATAGCATCGTGCGTACAGTATGAAAATGTAATTGAGAAACACACTGTTAGGCAGGAGCAATTGAGAGCACTGGTGGAATGTAGAACTGGGTTTTGTTAAAATTTAAAACTTGAACCATTATCTGTGGTTGATGTTATCAATGGAAACCATGTTGGTCAGAAAGGCGCTGGATATGAAGTACAATGAGTGGTGATACAAGGATTAAAATTATAACTTCTCACAGGAAACAATGGGAAAATAAGTGAGAGCTGTTAAGAGAGCTGATGGAAATACCACGTCTACTCATCTTGTTCGTGCAAACTATTTATCTTTTTCTATTTTGATAAAACTTTGAATGCAGTTAATACTCATTTATAACAGATTTCTGTTTCAGCAAACAGATCTTCAGACGCCAATCCCTGGCTCGCAACACCTCCCTGGCCGGTTATAGCTTTGGCTTCCAATGCCATCCCCGGCTCATAAAGTGCACTAGCGAGCCCTTCTATACCCACCGCATGGTCCAGTTGACATGGCTGTTGTTGCAGCTTACACTGTTGCCCCTAGGGACAACGCATTCTTCAGGCCGCCGCTGCCATCAACAGGATATGCTCGGTCACCCTGGGGATCCCTCCCCTCTCACTGTCGCTTTATCCGCTCCCTGCTCCACCACCGCCGCCTCCTCCCGCCGCTCTGTCCACTCGGCCCCTTCACTGCCGCCTTTTTTCCACTGGACCACCTTGGAAGATGTCAGCGACTGCAGCGGAGGAAGCAGTGGAGGTGTGGGTGGGCAGACAGAGCAACAGTAACAGGAAGAAGCGGCAGCTGGTGAGAAGGGAGGGCACCCCACGGCTGTCATTCGCAGCGGCCTGAAGAAAGCTGACAACCAGGATCTACAACTGAGTCGCAATAACAGCTGCGTCAACCAGGCCATGTGGTTGCTGGTGAAGAAGGGCTTGCTGGTGCAAACCAATGGCTTCAGTACCACGTTTTAATGTGAAACAACATAAAGTGTTGAAGTAACTCAGCAGATTGAATCAGTCTGCAGAAGGGTCCTGACATCACCTATCCATGTTCTCCAGAGATACTGCCTGATCCGCTGAGTTACTCCAGCACTTGGTGTCCTTTTGTATATTAACCATCATTTAGAATTCTTAGTTTCAGCTACATACAATGATGATACCTCACTCCATTATAGCAGATGATCGGCAATAATAGACACCATTCCGCCCTAATGGTCCGTTATAACAAGGGTTTACTGTAACTCCCACTTAACTGGGACAGCAAGGCATTGGTGTAAGTGACCATGTTAAATACTGCAGACAACAGTCCCTAACACCTTTCTCACTTACATCCATGATCTTAACAACTTTTCCAAGTGAGACATGGGTTCACTTGCATCTCGTCCAACCTCGTCTATTACATTTGTGGCTCAAGATCAAGAGTGTATCTAGTGGCTAAGGATTGTTTAACTGTCCAATGAATTAGAAGCCAGAGGGAAGATTGCAGTTCCAGAGTTGAAAACAATTAGGGAACAGGGATGGGTGTCTATGATAAAATGAGCTAAAGGATGTGATGAGGGCTAGTACAGAGATTAGCAAAGGAGGGGAGGATTGCAGAAATCATATTGAGAAATTTGGGTGGGATTGAGGTGAGAGCAAGGAATGAGGATTTTGAGGGAGATGTGAAAGAAGTAGAATAAAGAGGAAAAGCCACTGAAAAGGTATTGATTTGACAAGTGCCACACGTAAGTAGAAAGTTGCCACCCATGGGCTAAATTTCTATTAAAGCTGGGATCTCAACAATTCAGTGTATTAAAATTGCAGAAGCCATCAAATCTGATATTTTGAATTATATTTCAAAGCTCTGAGCATGCACGATTGGACTAGTTGAGTGATAAACGTTCATCATATTATGCCACGATTCATGTTTTACTTCTGCCAGTAATCAGTTTAATGTATTGAGGTGATTACATGTTTGGGAAGAGATTTAATAATGGAAAGGCACAATTTACATGAATATTAAATACCGAAGTGCAAAACACGATTGATCATAACTTAAAATACTTAAATGACGAAGTCAAAATAATAGTAATTTATTCAATCTTCTATCTAGATTGAAGAATCCCTGAATGAAATGGATTTCCAATTGTCTTTAGATCTCAATTTTACCGACAAAGATTTTACGTGAGTACTCATGAAAACATTGACTTTTTAATTTTAATTAAACTAGTAAACCTTTTTTGAATGTAATAACATCCTTAAATAGGGAGACCATTAATGTAAGCAAGCCATCAGATGAAGTCTCAACAACGCCCTCTGCACACTCTTTAGTGGAATCACATCTTTCCTTCCCATGGTATGGTGATCAGATCTGCATATACTACTTCAACTTTTGCCGAGCCAAAATTTTCCAATGTTGTACCATTACCTCCGAGCTTTTATATTCTGTGACCCAGCAATCCAGTATACCACCTTCACAATCTTAACAAGTTGTCCTGTCACCTTCAAGGTACTATGCATTAGCACTCAACCCCCTCCACCCCACCCCGTGCCCTACTTTTCATTCTATATGACATCCCCTATTAGACCTCCCAAAATACATCATGTCACATTCATCAGTAAGAGATTCTAAATTCTATCTTCTGTTACACCTAACTTATCAGCAGATCAGTATCAAAATGTCCTTTTCGCCATCAATAACCATAAATTTTCAGGTCATTTGTGATCTTACTAATTATATCACCTACATTCATACTAAAACATTAATATAAGACAAACGATAAAGGTTCCCAGCATTGATCCTGTGATACACCACATGCCACAGTCTTCCAAGCACAAAAGCAACACTCCACTATCACCCTCTATTTCCTAAGTCCTTGTAGATGCTGCCCCCATGAATATATTTTGTTACATCTTCAAAGACACTGATTATTCTGAATCAATGTCCTCCTTTCTAAGTGTAGAATAATCCTATTCTTTACTTTTTCCAATAACTTTTGTCTCACTGATGTAAGTCAATGCTCTTTTTGAATAAAGAGGACCACATTTACTGTCCTCCAGTCAGTCAGTTAAAATTGGTCACAACATTTCCTTCACTCTGACTCTCAACACTAGTGCTCCTCAGAGCTGTGTGTTCAGTCTCCTCCTCTACACCTTGTACATCCATGACTGTGTAGCCAACTCGATCTTTAAGTTTGCTGATGATACCACCATTGTTGGCTGGATAATGATGAGATGGAGTTCAGAAAGATACTGGGAAACTTGTGACATGGTGTCAGAATACTTAAAGTCAGCAAGAGAAAAGATTTGGTTGTTGACTGGAGGAACCAGTGGCTGAACACAACCCTGTCCTCCTCACGGAGCTGCTGTAGAGATGGTTGATAGTTTCAGGTTCCTCAGCATCCATATCGCCAGCAACATAAACTGGTCCCTTGGTGACCAAGAAAACCCATCAGTGTATTATTTTCCTAGCATTCTGAGAAAATTTGCCACATCTATGTTGATTCCCTCCATTTTCTACAGATGCACTAGAAGGTACTCTGACAGGATACATCTCAGCCTGGAATGGCAAGTGCTCTTCTCTTGCCCGCCTGAACCTAGAGAGTGGTGAACACAGCCAACCCATCACAGGTTCATCACTTCCTTCCTTTTCAGATCATCTTCACTGCATTACAAGGCTGGAAGTGTTGTCAAGGATTCCTGCCACCCTGTCCAATCCCGTCTCGCTCTTCTACCTCCTGGGAGAAGATGCAGAAACCTGAAAGCCTGACTCCCAGACTTAAAAACGCTTCTTCCCCACAGACTCCTGAACCACCTCTTTCACACACCCCTCCCAGAGATGCTGCCACTTACTCTTAACTATACCTCATTTGGTTATTTCATTCTTGCACTTTTGTACTTTTTTGGGGAGATGAGAGGTGATATCATTGAAACTTGCAAAATTCTTACAGGGTTCAATAGAGCTAAGCTGTGGTCATATTTCTTCACTCAGTAGGTGGCGATGTCTATCTCAAAAAGACAATGTTCTTCTCTGCTCCTGATGACTTTGAAGGTGGAATCATTAAGCTCGTTCATAGCAGAAATCAATAGAATACTGGATATTTAGCAAATAGAGCAACTTGAGGATAATTCAGGAAAGTGAAGCTGCGGTAGAACTTCATGAAGAATGGCGTTTTGTAGATTTAAAGGGTCAACTGGCCTAGTCCTGCTCTTGTTTCTTATGTTCTGCCAGGTTTGAAAATAACCTGATAGAAGATCCAGTGTTAAGGCATAAAAAGAAAAAAAACTGAGAAAGAATCAACCTAGCCTAATTTTAATGTTATTTATTTGCTTTTGATTAAGTCATAAATTGGCATCATTCTCTGGGAATAACCCGTGGAATGAAGCTTCACATTTATGTGATTATTATTTTTGTATTTTTTACCCAATGAGTTTTTGTATGCTCCTGGGATTTTACTTTCATTTCTGCCAATTATCTTTATTTATGCTGTGTAAGTGCATCAACAAAAGGATAAGATCATCACCCAAATATTGGATATGTTGCCAATCATGCTTTGTCAATTTGAAAATGATACTGTATTCATCTAAACCATTAGATGTGTACGAGTTTACATCAGACATCATTATTTTCCTGGTAATATACACAAGTGTATATGGTTTAAGATTTCCCTTCACTGAAAAGGTCTTTGCATCATTTTCAGAAACTTAGTTATGTTGTATTTTTTTAATAGACATGACTCCTTACCTTCTCATCAGGGTTTTCTTGGCATTAATATATAACTGTTAGCTACCTTGTTATTCTTTATAAGTGAAGTATGTGAACTTGCAGTTTGTTTCCCTACACTCTTTGCCCTACCTGATCCTCCGTAGATACCACAGATTTCAGGTGGCTTTTTATTTATTCTATTTATCAAGGCATTGAATATAAAAGTCAGGAAGTCATGTTGCGGCTTCATAAAACTTTGGTTATACCACCTTAGGAGCATTGTGTGCAGTTCTGATCGCCCTATTTCAGTAAGGATGTGGAGGCTTTGGGGAGGGTGCAAAGGTGATTCATCAAAAATACTGCCTGGATTAGAGGGTATTACAGGTGTCTCTAAAGGACCATGGATTGCTAGAAACTTAAATAAAGAATTAGCAATAAACAAATAAGTAAACTATTAACTCTTTCAGGATGGAGGCACATTTCCCGAAAGACCTGTGATTAAAGTTGTCTCGATTAAAGTAGGTGTTGGACCATCGGTTGCTGGAAAACCGGTTGTGGACCTGCAGCGAGAAAAGAGAAGTTGAACACATTTGTATAGTTTTCTCTGGAGTATTGGAGGCTGAGGGGCGACCTGATAGAAGTTTATAAAATTACGAGAGACAATTAGAATTTTTTCTCCAATGTGAAAATGTCAGACAAAAGGGCATAACTTTAAGGTGAGAAGGGGAAAGTTTAAAGGAGATGTACAGAGCAGGGTTTTTTAACCACTGAAAGTGGTTGGTGCCTAGAATGTGCTGGTGGAAACAGATTTGATGGTGGCTTCTAAGAGACTTTTAGATAAGCACATCAATAGTCAGGGAATAGAGGGATGTGAGTCATGTGCATGCAGAAGGGATTAGTTTCATTTGGCATAGACATCGTGGGCCTAGAGGCTTGGTCCTGTGCTGTAATGTTCAATATTCTATACACTTATCTGAATCAGATTAGTGAATAAATAAAACATTTGTCATCCCATGTTTTCCTTACCAGTCAGTTTTTCAAATTAATTTACTTTAATTAACAATCTGTCAAATTCTAGCAAAGGATGCTGCCTTACCTCTAATTGCTGACCTTTTTACTCTCTAAAAGTAAATGATGTTCGGTGTGTGACCAAGAAGGTATTTTCTGTGATCCTATACAGTTGAATTTCGTATAGATAAGAAAATAAACTCGAGATGTTCGCCCTTAAAGCAAGATGAAATGAGTTTCTGAATACATTTAATTCCTCATAAACTCATGGCAGATGTATTTTGTGTAGGAAGCAACTCTTCACCACCTACCTCACCCACCAGCCCAACCCGCAGAGCATAAAGCCAACTTTTGTATTGTGTTTCTACAGATGTTTCATTATCTCAAATACCATCCAGATCTTTTGAAACACCTAATTTAAAATTTTTGTTTTGCAGATTTGATGACCTAAATTCCCTCCAACTAATTAGTAGTCGAACATTGAAGCTCCACTTCAATTTACATCGAGGACTTCATCACCATGTCAATGTTATGTTTGATTATTTCCACCTCTCTGTTGTATCGATTACTATACATGCCTCCTTGGTTGCACTTCACCAGCCTCTAATAAGGTGAGACTTCATAAATTGTTAATGATGGAGAAATATACACCAAAATGAAATTGTATGAACTCTTTCTCATAGTGCTTAAGCAGTTCTTGATGGCTCTGTCTGCTTTTTGATAGACTCAGAAACAATGGACATTCAAGTATTTGTTATACGTCAAAATGCCTACCAAAGTAATGTACTATGTAAGACTTCATTAAATGCGTTTTTTTTCTTTTGTATAGATAAACAAAGGGATAAATTTGTAAATGTTTTGAAGTTATTTTTAGGGATGAGGATGGCACTGACAAGACTGGCAATTTAATACCCATCCATTATTGCCCTTGAGAAAGTGACGGTGTGCAACCTTCTTGAACTGCTGCAATCCTTGTGAAGGTCCATGATGTGTTAGAGTTACATAATTCGACCTAAACAACAATAGGAGGCAATGTATTTCCAAACCATTTGGAACACGTTAGAGGCAGGAAACATGTTCCCAATGTTGGGGGAGTCCAGAACCAGGGGCCACAGTTTAAGAATAAGGGGTAGGCCATTTAGAACAGAGATGAGGAAAAACTTTTTCAGTCAGAGAGTTGTGAATCTGTGGAATTCTCTGCCTCAGAGGGCAGTGGAGGCCAATTCTCTGAATACATTCAAGAGAGAGCTAGATAGAGCTCTTAAGGATAGCGGAGTCAGGGGGTATGGGGAGAAAGCAGGAACGGGGTACTGATTGAGAATGATCAGCCATGATCACATTGAATGGCGGTGCTGGCTCGAAGGGCCGAATGGCCTACTCCTGCACCTATTGTCTATTGTCATTGAAACATTGCGGTGACACAGCTAGTAGAGCTGTTTCTCACAGCTCCAGCCACCTGAGTTAATCCTGATTTCTGGTGCTGTCTCTGAAATTTACACATTCTCCCTGTGACCTTGTGTATTTCTCCAACGTGCTCTTTTACTTCCCACATCCCAAAGACATGCCGATTGGTAAATTAATTAACTTTTGTAAGTTGCCCCTCGTGTGTACATGAGTGGGAGAATCCAGGAGAAGATGATGGATATGTCAATAAGAATTTTAAAAGATTAACGTAGGATTAGTATAAATGGATGCTTGTTAGTTAATGCATGCTTGATGGGTTATAGGGCCGATTTCTAAGCTGAATGTCTCTATGACAAATATATTAGAACAGGCCCTTCAACCCAACTCGTCCATGCTGGTCAAGATGCCCCATCTAAGCATTTGCCCACATTTACATAGAACATTACAGCACAGGAACAGGCCCTTCAGTGCACAATGGTTTTGCTTAACATGATGCCTAGTTAAACTGTTCTCATCTGCCTGTACATAATCCATATCCCTCTATTCTCTGTATTTCCATGTGCCTTTCTAAAAGGCTCTTAGTCGCCAGTATCGTATCTACCTCCACCACCACCCCTGACCTTGCATTCCAGGCCCCCAATACTCTCTGTAAAACATACTTGCCTCACACATCTCCATTCATCTTTCCCCCTCTCAGTGTGTAGCAATGCCCTCTAGTGTTAGACATTTCCACCCTGTGAAAAAAGTTCTGACTGTCCACCCTTTCTATGTCTGTCATAATTTTATATACTTATGTGAAGTCTTCCCTCAACCTCCGACATTCCAGGGAAAACAATCTAAGTCTATCCGACCTCTCTCTGTGACTGACACCCTCTAATCCAGGCAACATTCTGGTAAACCTCTTCTGCACCCTCTGCAAAACCTCCACATTTTTCCTGTAATGGGACGACCAGAACTGCAAGCAGTACTCTAAATGCAGCCTTACCAAAGTCCTACAGAGCTACATCATGACTTCCTGACTCTGAGATTCAATGCCCTAGCAATGCTGGCAAGCATACCATACTCCTTCTTTACCACCCTTGTGCTACCACCTTCAGTAAGCTATGAAATTTGACTCCAAGATCCATCTGCACATCCATGCTGCTAAGGGTCTTGCCATTAACTGTATACTTTCCCCTTACATTTAACCACCCAAAGTCCAACACCTCATTTACTTGGGTTAAACTCCATCTGTCATTTCCCCAACTGTGTCTGCAACTGATCTATATCTCGCTGCATCTTCTGACAGCCTTCCTCACTGTCTGCAACGCCCCCAATTTTGGTGTCATCAGTAAACTTACTTAGCAACCCATCTACATTTACACCTAGGCTGTTTCCTATTGTGTACCTTTCCTATTGTGCACCCGTCAAAATGTATTTTAAATGTTATTGTACCTGCCTTAACTACTTCCTCCGGCAGTTCGATCCATTTACCAGCCACCCCCATGTGGAAAAAGTTGCCTCTCAAGTTTCTATTAATTCTTTCCCCTGTCACCTTAAATCTAGGCCCTCTAATTGGCCTACCCATGGAAAAAGATTGTGCATCCATCCTATCTTATCTGGGGATGGGGAAAGGGAAAGAAGGGGGATTGGGGGAGTGTTGCTATTCTTTACTTGCTCTGTCATGAATGGCTCTAATCCATGCAATTTGCTTGACTATCGGAGCTGTTTGAAATGGCAAATAAATATTTCTTTCAGTTGTTAATATAGATGTTCAATGGTCCTTTATTGTCACGTGTACCGAGGTACAGTGAAATTTGATTTGCCATAGTTATACATTAAAAAGATACAAAGGTACATAAAAATTAAACATAGGCTTAAACAGTCACCACAGCGGCATGTGAGAATCCCCAGGGCACATAGCATAAGTCGAGACCCACAGCCATCAGTTCAATGTCCAGGCCACCACACCCTCCTTCACCGTGATGTGACAAGAGTTGTTGCGACCGCTGTCACTCTGTCTCTGCAGTCCCTGTCTGCCCGAATAGTCAGAAACCCGTCCACACTCGCACTAGACTCCGGGATGTCTTCATGGAGCGATGTCCCTGCAAACACTGAGATCACTGCATGCACAGCACTCTCTCCAAGTCCTCACCCGTGCAGGCAACACGTCCATCTTGTTTTTCGGCGACTTCAATTCCCCACTGTGATGGAAGGCAAATAACTCGTACCTTGCCTCCTTTTCTCCCGTGGTCAGGGTAATCGAAACATCCGCAGTCGGGGCGATTGAAGCTCCTGCAGTCGGGGCGATCGAAGCTCCTGCAGTCGGGGCAATCGAAGCTCCCGCAGTCGGGGCGATCGAAGCTCCCGCAGTCGGCGATCGAAGCCCCCACATCGGGGCGATCGAGGCTCCTGCGTTCAGGGCAGTCGAAGCTCCTGCAGTTGGAGCTCCCGAAGTCGATTCCTAACAAAGGGATCCCTAACAGCTCCACGATGGTAAGGCCGCAGTGCAGACGAAGATACGATACGGAAAAAGTTGCATCACCATTGAGGAAAGAGATAAAAAAGTTTCCTCCAACCCTCCCCCCATCCCCACATAAAACAAAAACTAACGATACACTAAAAACATACAAGTAAAAACAGACTAAAAACAACAAAAGAAGAAAGGAACGAGACAGGGTGTTGGCGAGGCTGCCATGTATCGCGCCACCTGGTGGTCTTGTTCATGTGTTGTCTGCATATTTACTATTGCATGATTCCTGTCGATAAAATAGTTGTATGATCTCCCATCAGATTTTTTATTTTACAATAAGGCGCGCCATTTTTCTTTGGGGCCTAGATTTAAATTTCTGTTACGCAATCGCAATTTGTATTTGTTTTACTTTGAAAGTTTCAAAGATCATTGTTCACTTTAGTTTATTCAGTTTTATTTGGGAAATGT
This sequence comes from Rhinoraja longicauda, assembly GCF_053455715.1. Classification (NCBI taxonomy): domain Eukaryota; kingdom Metazoa; phylum Chordata; class Chondrichthyes; order Rajiformes; family Arhynchobatidae; genus Rhinoraja; species Rhinoraja longicauda. Next base: position 16,509,408 of record NC_135957.1, on the reverse strand, counting down.
AATCAAATCAGGCATAATTTAACACTAATATCATGAACCTGTGACTGCAATGAAATCTGGTGTGAAAAAATAAAATGTCATATGCATAAACTAGAGATTGTGTCAGAGTGTAGTGGACAGAAACGGGTCTTGCAATACATCTAGTTTGCATTATAGCTGTTCTGGGAATGCTCAATGCTAACATTGGTTCTGATGTCTATTTTTCAGTAATGACGTTTCTTTCATCTTTTGGTTGTGTGAATTAGAGCCTTTGGCTTTCGCATGCTTTCTCAATAATTTGAACTGACACTCTATTTTGTTTCCTATTTAGCTTTCCTCGTCCATTGAAGAATACTTGGTTAAACAGGAATGCCCCAGCACAAAGCAAAGATTATGCTATTCCATCGCTTGAGACTGTGGTTTTTGGCAGTAACTATACAAAACAACTGTTAGCCGATGTAAGCAAATATAATCATGTTAGTGTATGGCTATGCTATGATAATGGTTGAACGGAGTTATTGGAAATCTAAAAAGTTGACAATCTTGCTGAGCAATCAGGATGAATTCCCTGGAGTAAAATTTTTAGTGGAATCAGCCTTGAAAGGGATTATTATACCATATTGGTATATTGGTATAATAGACATGTGCTGACAACCCTAGTGTACAGAGAACCAGGTACACACACCTGTTCTTCACATTAATGCAGGCTAATTGCTGGTTAAGGGCTGTAGTCCACTGGTGCCCTTGCAATAATGAAGCAGTAAAAGTAATCTCATTGTCACATGGCTGTTTAAAGAGAATTACTGAGACAAAGTACGGAGGCTTCCAGTGGTTATGGGTGTTTGACAGACTGGGGCATTCAGTACAGCTACTGAATGGTGAGATATGGCACGGGTTGATGTTTTCGGGTCGGGACCCATCAGATTATAGAACATAGAACAGTACACCACAAGAACAGGCCGTTCGGCCCACAATGTCTGAGCTGAACATGATGCCAAGAACAATTCTTATCTGCCTGCTCATAATCCATATTCCTCCATCCACTGCATACCAAAAGTCCCTTAAAAGCCGCTGTTGTATTTGCTACAACCACTATCCCCAACAGCAAGTTCCAGGCATTCACCACCCTCTGTGAAAAAAAGAAAACTTGCCTGCATATCTCCTTTAAACTTTGACCCTATCACTTTTAAGCTACGCACTGTCGTATTTGATTCTTCCATCCTGGGAAAAAGATTCTGACTGTCTTCCCAATGTATGCCTCTCATAACTTACATCAAGTTTGCATGCAACCTCCGGTGTTTCAAAGAAAACAGTCCAAATATGTCAAACCTCTCCCTGTAACTAATACCCCCTTATCCAGGCATCATTCTGGTAAACCACCTCTGCACCCTTTCCAAATCCTCCACATTCTTCCTGTAATGTGGCAACCATAATGCATGCAGTACTCCAAATGGAGCCTAACCGAAGTCCAAAACAGCTGCATTGCTTTTTCCCATTCTCTCATCACTTCCTCTCCCCTATCTTGATCTATCTGCCTATCATCCCCTTCCTATTTGATTCCACCTATGACCTACCAACCTCTGTCTCACGCCTCCCCCACCTGGCTCCATTTGGCCATTCTCCTCATCTGGTTCCAATTACCCAGTCCTCGCTTATACGTTTATGCACGGGCAATCTTTCCTCTTTCATCGCGGTCCTGATGCAGGATCTCGACCCAAAACATTAACTTAAACCTTTTGCATCCATAAGTACTGCTTCCCTCGCTGAGTTTTTCCAATGTCCTGATTTTACACTCTTTTTTACACTCTCTTTTTCCTTCAAAATAATTATTCAACCTGGTGGAATACAGGTCAGGTTTATGCTACTGATTCTCATAATTTATTCTTGTTAGCTTTGATATCCTTTTGATTCTGTGCTGACCTTGTCCAAATATAAATTTATTTTCTGGAGTTTGGTGCACAAAAATTTAATATAGTATGCATATTGTTCTGCCCAAAGTTGCATTCAATTGAAAGATAATTTTCTCAGTTTTGAATTACAATCACATTGTAATAACAGATAACGTTCGATGAACCTTCTTGATTACTTGTATTTGTGTATTAGCCTTTTAATGATTTTTGTACTTAAGCACCTGAATCATTTTGCTTCTCCACAAATTCTTGGCTTTTCTGACAGAATTATTTGAGTAATTAATGTAACTCTAAGAAAAAGGAATAGAAATGTCAATCAAAACAGAGCTCTAGGATTATTCAGAGTGGAAGGTGTGATACAAGATATTTGTCGATGCCATTTAAAACTAAAGGGACCTTCAATCCTAAGTTAGACACAAAAAGCTGGAGTAACTCAGCGGGACAGGCAGCATCTGGAGAGAAGGAATGGGTGACGTTTCAGGTCGAGACCCTTCTTCCGACGCTGTTAACCTCCATTATTCCTGCACTGATAATGAAACCCACCAAGCAAGAGCAACTGAAATGTCATTTTCCTTCAGCAAATGATTTCCCTCTGGCATGGTAGACAAAAATGTATCCTTGCCATGTATTAAGCTTCTGCCCAGTGTGAGATATACCCTCTCGTTCTCACTTTCCAAGCCACTAGCCGTTATCCAATGATATATGCTGCCATCTCCAACAGATTCAACCAAACACATCTTCCCCATATCTAATGAGTTTCTGAAATAAAACATCCAGTTTTTTGGAACCTCAGATTTATTCTTTTACCACATCCTTCATGGAATTTTACTGGGCAAAATCTGTTTTTTCTCTACCTTCTACAACATTGATAAAGATCTCAAAACCAGTCATACAAAAAAATACAGGTTCTTCATTTGTGCTGAGAGATGTTTTCTGCATGGTTAAGCAACTATACTGAAAGCCTCTGACCCTATTCATAAGTGCGTTACAGAGCTCCCTCTTGATCCTAGTTCTGAACATTAATGTAACTGCTCAAATGACCAATGAAGAATCTAACTAATTTATTAATCTTGAGTTATTTTTCATGGAGTTCAGAGGTACATGTGGTTCACTTTAACCAGGAATATTCAAAATTATATTTTGTAATAGAACACAGTATGTAGAACAGTACAGCTCTTCGGCCCACAATGTGTATGAAAAATATTCTCGCAAACATTCTCTGATTCCAAGCATAAATTCCCTTACCCTTGAGCGATCCTACCTTCTCGCTGGTCCCCCTTTTGTTTTTAATGTAAATATGAAAAACGTAAGATTTTCTTTAATCCGACCTGCCATTGACATTCCATGTTCCCTGATGGCCCTTCTAATTCCCTGTTTGAGTTCTTTCCACCTTGCTTTATATTCTTCAAAGGCCTTGTCTGATTTCATCTTAAACATACTTTTTCTTTTTGACCAAATTTAGAAACACTGGTCATCCAAGGTCCCTTACCCATGACATCCTTAACCCTCCTCCATAGTGGAACATGTTGGTCCTCTACTCTGATCAATACTCTGGTCTCTAAACAACTTCCAATGTCTGAAGTGGACTTGTCCAACAACATCTGGTTCCAATTTATGTTCCCAATTTACTTTCTAATAACATCTCATCTGCCTGTAGATGATCCATATCCCTCTATTCCCTGCACTTCCATGTGCTTATCTAAAAGCCTCCTAAACGCCACTATCGTATCTGCCTCCACCACCACCCTTGACAATGCCCCCACTACTCTCTGTGTAAAAAAACTTACGGCGCACTTCTCCATTCATTTCCAGGGAAGCAACTTTATGGTACCTGAAACCTGCATGCAACACGCCTACAATTTCCATTATAATCTCTGTTCAAGCTTACTACTGGCTTATAAGGGCCTCTTCAACTACTTTGTTATGGTCACTAAAGAATTGCCTTCATCTCGCAGGATGGAACTAGGTAAGCAGGTTTACTTAAATGGAAATTATTATTTTTGAATTATGAATTTCACCAAAATGCTGAGCCAGATAAATATTTCTACAACATCAGTTAATTGAAAATGAGAGAATTGCAGATGCTGGAAAACTGAAATAAAAACAAAATGCTGGAATTACTCAGCAGGTTAGGCAGCATCTATGGAGAGAGAAACAGTTGCTTGTCGAAGGAATGTTAACTCCATTATAGAGTCATGGAGTATTACAGCACGGAAGGAGGCATTTTGATCTGAATCGTCCATACTGTCCGAGATGCCCCATCTAAACTAGTCCTATTTGCGGGCATTTGCCCCATATTCCTCTAAACCTTTCCTATCCATGTATCTTTTAAATGTTGTTAATGTACCTACCTCAACAACTTCATCTGACAGCTCATTACACGTACCCATCACCTCTGCTTGAAACTTTTGCCCCTCGGATTCCTAGTAAATCTTACCACTCTCACCTTACACTTTTGGCCTGTAGTTCTTGATTCACCTACCCTGGGAAAAGACTCTGTGCATTCACCATATTTATTCCCTCATGATTTTATACACCTCTATAAGATCGCGTCTTGGCCTGCTGCACTCTAAGGAATAAAGTCCAAACAAACTCATTCTCTCCCTATACCTCAGGACCTCGAGTCCTGGAACATCTTCATAAATCTTTGCTGCACTCTTTTCAGCCTAAAGTTATCTTCCCCGTAGCTGCATGACCAAAACTAACACAATACTCCAGGTGCAGCCTCACCAACATCTTGTACAACTGTAACTTAATGTACCAACCTCTATACTCAAATTCCTTAATGATGAACGCCGGCGTGCCAAAAGCTGCCTTCACCACCCCAACGAGCTACGATGCCACTTTCAGGGAACTTGTACTACTAGATGCCACTGCTCTACACTCTTCTCAGAACCTTATTGTTCACGACAAAGGTCATCTCGTTGTTTGACTTTCCAAAATGAAACACCTCTCACTTATCTAAATTAAAACACATTGGCTACGTCTCGGCCCACTTGCCCAGGTGATAAAGATCCTGCTGTAATTCTTGATAACCATCTTCACCACCGATTTTTATTATCATCTGCAAAATTACTAATTATGCATTCTCACCCAAACCATTGATGTTAATGTCAAGCAGCTATTGGTTCAACAAAAATTTCTGGCTGTTGGTGAAATTCATTGACTTATATAATTTATGTAATTACTTTGATTTTGTATCCAATAAAAAAGTTATATTTTCTCTGGTTTCTGTTCTCCATCAAGGAAGTGCTTTGTCCTGAATTTTAAATCCCTTTCATCTCTTTCATATTTTGGAGAATCAGAATGATGCTTACATTAAAATAAATCTTTTTAAAATATTTTCTTTAGATTTGTTTAATTCTCTAAACAATGCTTGCTTTTTTACTTTAACCTGTCAAATATTTCAGAGTTCAATACAAAACAGTTTTCTGGTTGCTACATTGCCTCAAACTCCTTTAAATTCCAAGAATAAAATACTGTTGTCTGTCACTTCATGGACTGTAATACATTTGCTTTTTAAATTTTATTTGACTTTAAAATACATTATTTCTCCCAGAGTCAAATATGAATTGCTTTTAATTGTTACCGGACTGGGACTACCTGCTCATTTTACATGGGACTGTTAACAGTTCCTGGAGGTTAAGCCATCTATCAATGCAGAATTTAAATCTGGGCACAAAAAACAAAAAGAGGATAATACATTTCTTTGCCTAAAGATATTTCCTAGAAAAGTCTTCATTGTTTCCTTTTGTGGCACAATTTTGACATTAACTAAAGTACTTTAAATTCTCAGGAGGTCATGTAGCATCTGTGGAGAAAGGAAGAATTGCCATTTCAGATCATAGCCTTTTATCATTTGTGGGCCTTCAACCTGAAATTCCAATTCCCTCGCTGCAGGTGCTGTTTGACATACTGTATATGCCCAACATTTTTTTCCAAATGTCCAGTTTCTGCTGTTCTTTACTTTTTGCTTGATATTTTACTATTGTAAACAGTGACTATTTTATTAAACTGTTATTGAAGTTAAAAAGAATCCAAACAGATTGACAAGAAAAGATTATGTGAGCAGATCTCACTTAATTCTCAATCTTCAGTTCTACACCATGAGGCCAAGTTCCTCGGGTACCAAAAAATGTAATAGGTGTAACTCAACGAGAAATGGTGGTGTTCATCTTTGTTGCCTATTTTTACTTAAAAATAAGAATTGGTGCAGATGTACATTCTATATTTATCTTAAAAAGTCACCATTGAATAACACCGATGAAGTCCCAGACTACTTTCCTCTCCTGTGGTAATTTCTGAGAAAGAACATGAAGGCTGCAGATGCTAGTAATCTAAAATATTTAAAAATGCTAGAAACACTAACAGTTTAGGCATCTTCAGTGAAAAGAGAAACAGTTAACTTTTTCATTGTGAGATCCTTCGTCAGATCTGGAAACGTGAAAAAAACAATTTAGTATTCATTAGCAGAAGGATGAGTAGAGCAAAGATAACATCTCTGATAGGGTGAAATGTTGAGCTCATTGTGTGCAAAAATAACTAATTGTTGGAAGTTTAAGCTCTAGTGCATCAAGAAACCATCAAGTTCAATTCATGAGGCAGTTAACCAAAATTTGTTTCTTGCTTTGGCACAATGTTTAATACTAATATTTAAATTGTGTTTAATCAGTGTATTGAATTGTGTTAATATTTTTACGGAACCAGGTCCTTTGGCCAACAAGACCATGCCAATTTCTGGTTTCAAAATTGAAATTAATTGGATAGTTAAATAGTAGTAAACATATGGAATTAATTTTGGAATGTTATTGGAAAACGCTAACGGAGGGAGGCTCCCTGCTGAATGGCCTCCACCTTTATTGTAAAATCCTAGTGTTATATAAAGATTTTGGTGTTCAGAATTACTGGGAAATTAATTATATTTTTGAGTATTTGACCAAAAAGATAATATTTATTAGTAAATAATATTAAGTAAATAACATTTTTTGGCTAAACAATCATCTAGGAAAAATTTCAATAGCTATAAATGGGTTAAATTCATTGACAAAGTTGTGCCACTAAGTAACCAAGATCATATCATGTTTTCTTCCCCATTAAAAAGTGACCATTCAATTAATTCTAAGTAATTCTTCTAGATACAGTTGATAAGCATGTCACCACATGGCAAAAAAGAGCAGAGCATCCTACTCCAAATGGAGCAAACTTTGGACTTTCTCAATTCTTTTTAATGTTTATTTCAGAAAATGTTTTGTATTAAATGGACTTTCCTCTATATTTGTCCTTGTTGCAAATTCTGTGAATAGCTGCTGAGCAATAATATAACTAACCTCTTAAGCATTTGGTACCGCCTCTGAGCACAAGAAACAAACTTCTTTTAACACCAACACTGGGCACCAAGAATTTTTCAGTTATTAATGCCTGTGTTTCCAAAGGGAGAATAACTTTGTATTAACCATATTTCTTTAAAATCATAATGATTATGTATTACAGCATGTGAATTGGTTTCAAAATAGCATCACAATTTAAGAGAATGTCAAATAAAACTTGCAGCAAGATAATGCCATTCAACCGGCAACTTGCCTCCAACTTCCACCATACCCAGATACTTGTAGTATTCTTTACTGAGAACCATGTGCTGTTGGAGAAAAGAGAGTTTTTAGAAAACAGCCATTATGCCACTTGCTCATAACATTTCTTAAGATACAAAATAATTTTGTATTTCCTAACTATTTATTGCGATGCCTATAGTTAAATTAATGCATTCCTGTATTCTAGATAACTGGTACTCAATAATGAGCGATTGTAAGTTGTGAAATTTTTTCATGAGATAAAAGTTGCAATAGCAAGCAAGGCCTTGCACAGAAATATCTCAAGCAATCTTAGCCTGTTTGAAGTGAAAGGAAGAAAGAATTGAAAAAATGCATTTCAAAACCATTTTTGTGAACTCAGTATATCACCTAATACTTCACTGCCAATTAGTTTTTTCCTTCGAGCAACTATCCATTGTTATTTAGACAGATGTGGCAACTCGCTTAAATCAGTTATTTCCATGAAATGCAGTAAGGTGCTGATTGATTTATTTTGGAGATTGCTTAATTTCTTCTAAGTTTTTTGCAGAATTTTTTATGCTTAGCTTCGAATTTTATATGACCACTGGGTTTGAGCTTCTGAACCCAGTCAAAAAAACATGCAAAATAGAAGCAGGAGAAGGCCATTTGTCCCCTCATGTTCCACTTGCCTCTTGCACCTATTCCATATCTGTTAATTTCCTGAATATGCAAAGGAACAGAACATCTTAAAGCTTCTTCAGTCAGGAATTCCCTCTGGGTGAAAACATTTCTTCTCATCTCTGCCATCTACTCTTTCAAGCCTATTAAGGAATATGAACATTGCAACAAGGTCATTTTTCATTCTTATTAACTTGGGAGTATTGGCCCACTTCACTGTCTCCTTAATAAATGAACCTTCTAACCCAAGATTCAGTCTTGTGAAGAGCATCACTGTCAGGACAAGATGGAAATGCAAAGGCCTTTAAAATGTGCCTTGTTAACTGAAAATATTTGGTTTATTAGTCACTAATTTCAACGTTTCTGAAGTAATCCATTTGATGTGTAGGAAGGAACTGCAGATGCTGGTTTAAACCGAAGATAGACACAAAAAGTTGAAGTAACTCAACGAGTCAGTCAGCATCTCTGGTGAAAAGGAATACGTGACGTTTTGGGTCGAGACCCTTCTTCAGACTGAGTCTGAGGAAAGGGAAACGAGAGATATAGATGGGTGATGTAGAGAGATGTAGAACAAATGAATGAAACATGCAAAAAAGTAACAATGATAAAGGAAACAGGCCATTGTTAGCTGTGTGCTAGGTGAAAACGAGTACAGACAATGAGACTCAAGAGGATTTTGAAGCTGGTATGACTTGGGTGGGGGAGGGATGGAGAGAGGAAGGGATGCAACTGTTACTTGAAGTTAGAGAAATCAATATTCATTCCACTGGGTTGTAAGCTCCCCCAGCGAAATATGAAATGTTGGTCCTCCAATTTGCATTTGGCCTCACTCTGACAATGGAGGAGGCCTAGGACAGAAAGGTCAATGTGGGAAGGGGAATGAGTTGTTTGGCAGCCGTCGCCATCTTTATCTCACGTTTCCCTTTTCCTTGACTCTGTCTGAAGAAGGGTCTCCACCCGAAACGTCACCTATTCCTTTTCTCCAGAGATGCTGTCTGACCCGCTGAGTACTCTAGCTTTTTCTATTTATCTTTGGATAGATTCAATTGTGGATATGATTTTCCTGTCCAAAATATTTAGCATAGAATTTTGCTTCCAAGAAGCAAACATAGCATGGAATAGCATGCTACTTTACTGTTCTACTTTAAGTGTGGACGAAATGCTAGTTGTTTTTTTCTTCCTTGCATGAATGCCATTATTTTTGACAAATGCTTCAAATCTGAAATATGATGCAGGTAGAAACTTAAATGCTTGTTCATGCCACAACACGGTAGGATTCAGTTTAATAGAGACACAAGAAACTGCAGATACTAGAATCCTGAGCAAAACACAAAATGACGGAGGAGCGCTGGGTCAGGCAGCATCTGTGTAGAGAATGGAGAGATGACATTTCAACTATCTGAATCCTGACCCGAAATGCCATCTGTCCATTCCCTCCACAGATGCTGCCTGACCTGCTGAGTTCCCCCTGCTCTTTGTGTTTTGCTCAGTACTCGGTTAACTTGGATATTACATAATTTTCAACATAAATAATTTACACCCCACTCCCCTATAAAAGTGCGATTATCTGGTGTAGTTGATCTCAATTTTCAGGACACAAATGTGAGATACTTAACTTGACAATATATGCATCCTGTTACAACCCACTAAAATCTGTCTTGGCCTTGTTAGTTTCTTTGGTTCAATTACAAAATGGTTACCAAATAAGAAAACTGTATTTATACCCATGGAATTACAGATGGCTTTATAGCCTTGATCTGAAAACTATAACTATTGCAATGCTCTGCATAGCAGCACTTTGACTAATGAATTTGGGGTCAAATTTAAGACTTCAAAATTGTACTGTTTCTACGAACACCAGCAAAAAGTATAAAGTATTTGCAGTTTTTATTTCAAATTTTGAAAATGTGGCAACAATATTTCTAGTCCATTTGTAAATTTTAAACAAACTTTGATATTTGTAAACTTCAGTTCTTCATGGAAAACGTGTTGGATGAAATAGTCAGTTGTTTCCTTTTCATCTGATGCATTATGAAGAAGATTGTCACTTTATGTTCCAAAGATCCCGAGAAATATTGTCTACAGCTTTCACTTTGTGCAGGGCTATACATGATAGTAAGTTCAAGGGAGAAGTTATAATCAATCAATAATCCAAAATGTCTTTAACAAAGGAGCAGGCAAAGGGCTGTTGCCCCAACAGGTACAAAGGTAGACAAAGAATGTAACTGTGTTGTAGCCTCAATTATCATTGCCCACTGTGACATTAAACCAGGCCCCTGACCACTAAGATCGTGCAGTATGGAGTGTGCACTAGAGTTCCAGAGTTGATCTTGGCTTCACATAGACTTTAGTCAGATCCAAAAGTCCTGCGGTGTTGGAGGACTGCGACGAGCAGGACTGTGGTACTTGGAGATATCTAGCCAAACATCTGCACGCTGGCAGAATATGCACAATAGCTTTCTCGGTTCTATTCTGGAACAAAGTATTCTTCAGCAGCTGCATGTGCAACCAATCAGTTCTGTTCGAAATACCCTCTGCTCAGCCCAAATGGGGAGCAAAACTCAAAGCTGCCTCAAGTGCAGGACATAGAACAGTACAGCACAGGAAAAGGCCCTTGTGCCCACAGTGACTGTGCTGTACCTGTTGCCAAGATAAACTAATTGCATCTGCCTATGATCCATTCCCTCCACTCCCTGCAGGTGCCTGTCTAAAAGCCTCTTAAATACCACTATCGTATCTCTCCACCACCATCGCTGGCAGTGTGTTCCAGGCACTCACCACAGTTTGTGTTAAAGGATCAAAAAAAACTTGCCATGCATATCTCCTTTAACCTTTGTCCATCTCATCTTAAAGCTATTCCTTTTAGTCTTTGACATTTTCAGCCTTGATAAAACATTCTGACGGTCTACCGTATTTATGCCCCTCATCATGATATATACTTCTATCAGGTCTCTTCTCAACCTCTGATGTTCCAGAGAAAGCAATCCAAGTCTGTCAAACCTCTCCTTACAACTTACTCAGAGAGTTGTGAGGGAAGGTGTATTCTGGCTGGATATGACCAGTGGAGCTCCAAGTGGACCTGTGCTGGGATCTCTATTGGTTGGGCTCGGCCCGCTGCGGACCGTCCGGCGCGGCCTGAAACCACAACAACCTGACCGCGGGAGAGGACAGCAGGAGATGGGAAAGACATTGTGGCCTTCCATCACAGTGAGGAGAGGACTGGAGGAGACTCACTGTGATGGATGTTTCTTTGATGGATGTTTCTTTTTTTGTGTGTTTTTGGGGTTGTGTAATTTTAATGCCTATTTAATGCTTTTATTGTTGGACTGTGGGTTACTGAATTTCGTCCAATATTGGATGACAAATAAAGCTATCTTGAATCTTGAATCTTGTGATGGAGACAGACGATTTGGATGTATATGTAGATTAGTAAGTGTGCAGATGACACCAAAATTGGTAGAGTTGCGGATAGTGTGGAAGGCTGTCAAAGTATGCAGTGGGTTATAGATACAGAAATGGGCAGACAAACTTGCAGATGGAGCTTAATCCAAGTAAGTGTGAGTTAAATTTAGTTGGTCAAATGTAGGGAAAAACATGCAGTTAATGGCAAGATCTAGAACAGCATTGATCTATAGAGAGATCTTTGGTTCCAAGTCCATTGCTCCCTGAAAGTGGCAACACAAGTAGATAGAGCTTTGCTTTATTTTTTTACTCACCCAATCCACTCAAGTAAAAACTTCTTCGGCACTGCATAAACAATAGGGTGTCATTTCTTTCAAATAAAAAATATCTCTTTAAACCCATAGATAGTAGGCAATAAAACTTAAAGGAGCATACAGCTTTGAAATGTTGTGTAAAATCAATTTATTAGTGACTTTAATCCCATGAATTATATGAAAATGTATTGATTATTTTAGTATGACTAATACTGCCTTTTTTTGGATGTCCTCTTAATTAGTTGTGAAAGTGGCCTCTCACCTGGCAACTATTCAAAGAGGATATCTTATAAAATAATTTCCAATATTCTTTGCACAGTTTCTGGCTGCTTGCTTCTCATACCCCTATAAGATATTGCATATATATAATATGTTCAGTGTGTCTTAGAGAAATGTATTACGGTGAAGGTTTGCTGATTTTGCTATTACCAGAATCTCTAGCAAAAAACATTGGACTAATAAACTCTTGCTTCTCTTTTTCTGCTAATCTTTTGCTTTGCTATGATATTACAAGTATGATAGCTGAAGCTCACATAATAAATGTAAGCACTAAAAGCTTTGCCTGTGGTGGTCCGATTTGAGTATTGCAATTCCAATAACTAATCTTTAGACAAATTGATAGGGTATAGTTTTAAAAGGTAAAGTAACAAGCACATGTGTACAATCCCATGACTAGCCATGACCAACATGCAGGTCCTTTATGAAAGACTTCTCAGAAGAAAATATCCAAGAGCGCAGATGGATGCCTTAATAGGTATGTCTATGTAACTTCTCACAGTAAACCTTCATCGTCTTCTGTGGATGACTTTGTTCCACAATAGTCAATATAATTTTTTTAAGTAGATTCATTGCTAAGATTGAACAAATTAAGAAAAAATTATGTGACTCTCTTAAAATGAATTTTGCAGATTTGTTTTGAATTTTGCTAATCAAGTTTAACATAAATCTTAACATGTTATTCTTGCGGTGTTTGCTTTTCTAATAGTTAATGCATTTTAATGTAGGCTTTATTTTTCAGAGGAGATTGATGTTGATGCTAGACTTGCAGATCTTTGTAAACAGATAAAGGTATGTGCCTGATACAAATATTTTTGCCCTTACAGAAATGATAGTCACAGTTTTACAAACTTGAATCTGTTGAAGAGATTACCCTTTGTGTATTATCATTTGTATTTACTCTGAGCTGTAGAATGGATTTGATCTGGAGCCTCTATATTAATGAATAGTATAGGTTTAGTAACTGAAAAACAAAAACAACCGGCAAAGGAGGAAATTCTGAAATAAAAACATAAAATACTGGAAAATTCAACAGGTCAGGCACCAGCTGTGGAAAACGAAACAGTCAACGTTTCAGGTCTGGATTCTTTCAGATCTAGGAGAGAGAATAAATGTACAATTTGGTTTTTAATAGGATATAGAAGTGAGATGTTAGGAAAAAAGGAAAAATATGTCACAGGGTGATTCAAAATAGTTTAATGGTGGAGATTAACACCACATTAAGATTCTTGGTCCATATTATGTGTTGTTAATGGGAAATTATGAGACCTGCCCAGCAAACCAGCCCTGCAGCAGAAGGGTATGAAAAACTGATCCAACATAATATAAAAAGAGAAAATGGTAAATGCTGGCAAAATCTGCTCAGGCAGCCCCCACAAACCTTACTGTTAACAAGACCGAACACAGACCAAGTAACTGCCATTAAGCCATTTCAACTTGTCCAGCGATAGACATTTCCCTTGTTCATATCTCGCCCCTACCTTTTCTCCTACTGAAAACTACCTTCTGTCCCTTTGTTCCCAGTTCTGATGAAAGGTCACAGAATCAAAACTGGCAATTTCTCTTTATGTTTCTCCAGTGTTTTATGCTTTCAAATCTAATAACCAGTAGCAGGTGTAAGAGCATTATTATATGCAGATTTCAAAGTTACAAAAGTTCATTCCTAATCAATTGCAGCATTTGTAAATGTCCAAGACCGATCCAAACCTACATTCCTACATTAAATCAGACTTGCACAGTACTTGCAAAGGTTACATTCAATTTAGGAATTGATAGCCCAAGCCAGAATATATGGAGTCTTAAATAAGCTGAAAAATATATAGTTTAGATAAGATGAATACGGACATCATGCATGTCTTACATGGTACTCAAAACTTTTAATATATTTATATGCTTCCTGATGTGTTAACGTACAATGCCAGCCTCAGAATAACAAAGTGTGTTCCATAATTACAGCAGCAAATTCTGCGTAGTTTATGCAAAAGCAACAAAACTCATTAAAATCTCAATAATTCAAGAATTGGAATAAATCTAAGTAAGCTTTTTGTATTAGTTTAGCTTCATGTTTATCAGTAAAATTATTAATTTCAACTTGAATGTTTTAAGTCAAATAAAAGCAATTTTGTGTTAACGTCCAGTGCATTCACATCATTATTTGCACTGTAAGGAGTTTGTACGTTCTCCCCGTGACCTGCGTGGGTTTTCTCCGAGATCTTCGGTTTCCTCCCACACTCCAAAGACGTACAGGTATGTAGGTTAATTGGCTGGGTAAATGTTAAAAAAAATTGTCCCTAGTGTGTGTAGGATAGTGTTAATGTACGGGGATCGTTGGGCGGCACGGACTTGGAGGGCCGAAAAGGCCTGTTTCCGGCTGTATATATATGATATGATATGATATGATATTACATTCATGGTTGAATTGCATTGTCACCCTACTAGAGAGGGGCTGGTGTTTCTGCATCTGCCCCACTTTATGTGAATCATTTCAGCTGAAAACTAAAGTGATTTTATTTGGCGGGCAAGAATGTGGGTGTTAAAAATAGACACCCTTAAATATTTCTACAGCACTTTTGTGCTTGCAGAAGAACATAAGGAAACACAGGTCGTTTATTTTCCCCTTTAGGTAGAGCTGCAGTATTGTGAACCAGTGAGTGTGGCAAGGTCAGTTGTCTTGCAAAATTCACGTTTTCTTTACTATTAAGGCTCACAATTTGTGTTTTGAAATTATAGCAGAAAGTTGAAAATCCTGATGAGCTACCAGAGTGGGTGAACATGGATCTTGCACAACTTTGTTCTTTATTGATGGCTCTTTGGGCACAGTTCTTAGAGATTGTGTCACTGCAAGGAGAAATTTCAGTTTTATTAGCAAAGGAACATCATGCACTTCGAGTGAGTATGGTATCCTTTGCATGTGAAAACTTTTAATTTCAAATTAGAAAAATGGTATTTACTTACGATTTACGTCAAATTGTAAAATGGAAATTGGCTCTTTGGTTTAACCAGTCAGTTTAACCCATAGCAGTCAAATACTTGTAGTCAATACAAGTCAGTCAAATACCTCGCCCCATTTCCCTGTGACTGTAATATTCCCTCGAATATTGATCCAAATCTCTTCTCAAATACAATTGCATCTGCTTCCATTACTTTTTCAAGCAACAAAATTCAAACATCACTACTTTATGCATGAAATAATAAATTTAAGGCAGCGGCTCATAGAAGCACACCACAAGTTTGATTGTTGGTCCTTCTTTGTTGCTGAGTCTAAATCCTGGACCACCTCCTCCAGCAGCATAGTGAAAGTACAAGGATTCACCGGCTGCTACCTAATCAAAGGCAATTGGGGATGGGTAATGAATACTGGCCTTGCAAGTAACACCTAGATCCTGAAAATTATTTCTTAAAAAAATTATCTTTCATCTGTACCCTCTGATTTTCCAGGCATTTCCAGCCTTCACTTTTAGTCCCTTGATGAGTTTGAACAGTTCTATCAAATCATGTCTAAACCCAGCCTATATTCTAAAGTTAACAATTTAATTTTCTCCGCTCTATTGTTGAAATACTTTGCATCCGACAAAATCCTATTATCTTATCTGTACTGTAGCACAAATCTGTTTTATTGTCTTAAAATAATTTTCAAGCTGTTAATTCATACTGTGTTCCTATACACTTTCAACTTGTACTTCTGTTTTCCTGTTTTGCCATGGTCAAGACGTAGGTTGATGCTTTCACCGTTCACAATACTCTACGCACCCATCCCAACAGTTGAATGAACCACTGTTACATTTAGTCCCTATATTTCTTTAAAATTCCTTTTTATGATACCAACTAGTTTACATTTACCCAACTTGAACCAATCTATATCTTTCTGAATCTCTTTCCATAATCTGTCATTTTTGTATTTGAATATTTTGATAATACTTTTGTCTAGGTTATTGTGCATTGAGATTGATCTCAAGAACCCTGCTGGTAATATGTTTTCCATCTGAAAAGTTTCAAAGTGATGGCCACTGGTCATTCCATGCAAATATTTTTCCATGTTATTCAGCAAAAGTGTGAAAATTCTTTAACAGGAGTATTTTATTAAGTACTTATCGTACAAAGCTTAATTTTAGAGTTTTAAAATCTACCATGTGGTTGTAATATTTTCTTCTACTTCTGGATAGGTAAAAAGATTTTCTGAAGCTTTTTTCTGCATCGAACATCCAAGGCAAGCAGCCCTAGCATATCAGGAATTGCAGTAAGTAGTGAGAGTCTTCAGAAGGAACTAAATTAACTGCCTGATCTTACATTTTATTTTTCATAAGACATCTGTTTAACCCTCTGTATCATCTGTAAAATGCACTGTAAATATTTCTCATCGTTACCAACGGTAGATTCCAAACCCACAACCTCTATTACCTAAAAAGACATGGCAGCAAGTTCCCTTCCAAACCTCACAATTTGCTAATTCATATCACCTTATTTCTTCACTATCTAAATCCTATAATTGCATATCCTGCATAACTGTGGGGAATACCTTTACCACAGAGACTGTAGCATTTCACGATGATGACCACCTTCTCAAGGTTATTTAACATTGTCAATAAATGCCAGCAGGGTGGTAGGTATATGGAACGAGCTGTTGGAGGAGGTGGTTGAGGCTGGGACTATCACAACTATTGAGAAACATTTAGACACGTGTACATGGATAGGATAGGTTTAGAGGGATATGGGTCATACACTGGCAGGTGGGACTAGTGTAGATGGGGCATGTTGGTCGGCGTGGGAAAGTTGAGCCGAAGGGCCTGTTTCCACACTATGATTCTACATGGATTAGAAAAATTTAGATTGATATGGGTCAAATTCAGGCAAATGGAATTAGTATACATAGGCATCTTTTTTGGCATGGATGAATTGGGCCATTGGGCTTACTGTATAACTATGAATTTATGAATCTATAAATCCATTTTGCACCTTTTCCAAGGCATCATTGGCCTTTGCCCTTCAAAGATGCAGTGAGCAAAATTGGATTTTAGGAGATTTAGATCAGGGAGTTTATCAGAGGACCTTTTTCATACAGAAGATGATTGACAGATGGAACACATTACCTGGGATGAGCAGTGCATTTAAGAGTTTATATAATTTAGATGAGTATTTGAATCAAGGTTTAGAAGTCTACTGATCAAGTGCTAGCAAATTGAATTAGTGTCATTTAGTCAAAGGGCCGAATTGCCATCTACTGCTCCTCTTAACATAGTTACTTAAGTATTACATAATGTGAAATGTAATGTTTTAAATGAATATTGAGAATCAAGAAATAAAATCCTGCAAAATCTTGTGATTTTGTTTTGCATCTATGTTATAAAGTTTTTTTGTATGTAAAAGGATACAGTTAATTAAAAATCAAAAACTTCAGTTAATGTATTTTCAATCTATGAAGATCAACATGACTATTGCAAGGCCTTGTTTAACCCAATACCCTATTTCAAAAACAATATGTTATGCTCACTGAAAGCTCAGTTTTAAATAAGTCAAGAGCATTAATGCATCTGAAAATATGTGATATTTCACCTTTTACGTATACATATTTTGGGTAATTTCAGTGCACAAAGCCATGGACAGATGGCTGCAGCTGTGAAGAATTCGACCTATTTTAATTCCCTTCCACCTCTTCCTGTGGAATGCGCAGAACTAGATGGTGACTTCAACTCACTGCCTATTATATTTGAGGACCGATATTTGGATTCATTCCCTGAAGGTAAAAAATATTTCAGAGCCAATTTGATGGAGTATTTAGGTTTTTAATATTTTGATAAATAATAAATATTTTTATTTAATGTTCACCACAGACATCATGGGGAAAGGGGCCTTTTCCAGTGTTGTATTGTTCTATGTTCTATGACGATATTTAAATGTTTTGGTTTTAAGTAAAATTAAAGTTTTCAGTTGTCTGTAAATTAAAAGTAAATGCTGAGGACAAGACTTCTGAAATATAAAACATTTAGATAATCATCTTAAGTAGTCCTTCCAGATGATTTGCTTGTTTTAGTGTGTTCTAAGGTGACTGATGGGTCTGGAACCACAGACTTTGCCAGTGATGAGAACAGTGGTGCCTGAATGGGACAGGTAGATGGGTAGTTTGTGAAGTAGTGCACTTCTTCTGCCAGTTGCATAGCATTTCTGTGTGCTTCTGACTTGAGGTACTCAATACCATCCCAAGTACTCCTCCGTTTTAAAGGATCTTAGAAATTCCTCAGAGGAAAAAGGGAATTTGCAGTTTTGCACGGAGACTTTGGGCTCAATCTTTTCCTTTCCATGCCTGGTAATCTCATCCAATGCCAGACAAATAAAACTGAGTTTAGTTCAGAGATACAGCATGGAAACAGGTCCTTTGGCCCAACGAGCCTACTCCAACCATCGATCTCGGTTCATACTAGTGCTATGTTATCCTATTTTCTTATCCACTCCTTACATGCATCAAATTTACAGAGGCCAATTAACCTAAAAACCTGCACGCCTTTGGGGTGTGGGAGGAAACTTTAGCACCCGAAGGAAGCCCATGCAGTCATACAGAACATTCAAACTCCACACAGTTAGCACCGAAGGTCAGAATCGAACCCGGGTATCTAGCGCTGTGAGGCAGCAGCTCTACCAGTTGTGCCACCCTAACTATTGCGTCCGCATCTGTATTAATCCCATTTTTCAAAATTTGGCCCATAGCCTTCTAGCATAATTCAAATGTATGTCTAATGTTAAATGAACTGAGAGGACCTGCCTCCACCATCTCCTCAAGCCTTTTAGATAGCAAACACCTTTGGGTGTTTTCTCAGATCTCAACTAAACCCATTATCTCTTATATTACCTCTCATAAGGTGTTACACTTTGGGAGGTCAAATGTAAGGGAAAATATACAAATAATGGCATGACCTTTAATAACATAGGTCGACAATTTCATGGGTCGGGGCATTGAGTATAAGAGTCAGGTAGTTATGAGCAGCTTTATAGAACTTTGGTTGGGCAGCATTCGGATTATTGCATGCAATTGTGGCCGTCCCATTACAGGAAGGATGTAGAGGCTTTGGAAAGGATGCAGAGAAGGTTTACCAGAATAATGCCTGGATTCTGGGGTATTAGCTACAGGGAGAAATTGGACAGACTTGGATTGTTTTCTCTGGAATGCCAGACGTTGTGGGGAAGCCAGATAGAAATATATAAAATTATGAGAGACATAGACAGAATAGACAGTCAAAACCTTCCCAGGATGAAAAATATATAATACGAGGGGGGCAGAGCTTTAAGGTAAGAGGGACAAAGTGTAAAGGAGATGTGCAGTACAAATACTTTATACAGGGTGGCGAGTGACTCTTCTGCGCTGACAGGGATGGTGGTTGAGGCATACATTATAGGAAGTATGACACTTGTTTTACAATTCTTCAGAGTCTGAAGAAGTCCTGACCCAAACCATCAAATTTCCTTCTGTTTCTTCCTCAACTGCAGAACCAGCCAATTTCCCTCTACCAACACTCTCTGTTGAGCAGAGCCGGTCCTTACTCTTAACAACTTCTCCTTCGACTCTTCGCACTTCCTCCAAATCCAAGGCCATGGGCACTCTTATGGGCGCCAGCTATGTCTGCCTCTTTGTAGGGTACGTCGAACAATCCTTGTTCCAGGCACACACTGGCCCTATCTCCGAACTCTATTTCCGCCACATTGACGACTGTATCAAAGCTACCTCCTCCAACCATGCAGATCTCGTGGACTTCATTAACGTCACTACTAATTTCCATCCTGCACTCAAATTCTTTCGCTGAACACCTCCACTCAGTCTACCTATACCTACATGATCTCCCAGTTGCTAAACACTTTAACTTCCACTTCCATTCCCATACTGACCTTTCTGTCCAGTGCCTCCTCCACTGTCAGAATGAGGCCAAACACAAATTGGAGGAACAGTATCTCATATTTCGCTTAGACAGCTTACAACCAAGCGGTATGAATATTGACTTCTCCAACTTCAAGTAACCCTTGCTTAACTTCTCTCTCCATCCCTCCCCCATCCTAGTTCACCGACCAGTCTGACTTCCTCCTGATTAAATTTTATCTTTGTATGCCTTATTGTCATCTTCCCCTAGCTAATATTTTCCTTGATCTTCGTCCCCTTTGTTCTCTCATTTTCATACCTTACCATTCCATATCTCTGTGTCTCCCTCTCCCCTGACACTCAGTGTCTCGACCAAAACGTCACAATTCCTTCAATCCAGAGATTTTCCCTATTCCGCTGTTACTCCAGCATTTTGTGTCTATCTTCGATGAAAAAAACCTGTTTCCATGTGACCTTGCAGTAATCGGGCACCATTTCCTTTTAAATACATAGTTGGTTAGCCATTGAAATTAACAAACTTCTATTGACACTTCAACAATGTGACAACCAGCCTTTAGTATTTTTTAACTTGCAGCAACAAAAATAAACATTGCCATTGAAAAGACATTTTATTTATGAAAATCCAGTGGGTTATAAAGAGTCTAAATTCTAATCCCCTTTCTCCCATTGACACTATTGTCTTTCTGACAGATTTTTTTATCATGCGATGTTTGTTAGGAACACAACGATTGTGTTATAGCAGAACTACCTGTTCTATTTTCTCTAATAAAGTAGTAGATCAATAAATTGAATCTCTGAATTAGTTATGATTATTATGCCATAATTTTATGGTATTGTATTTGGAAATTTCCTTTTTGAGTTGATTGAATTTCTTAAGTGTTAGTACGGTTTCTTAAGAGTTTGAAGGTTGTTTTTTACCAGTTGGACTCAAAAAGGGTTGTGTAAAGAATCCATATGAAATCTTAACCATTGTGATTAAGTGCATCGTATATGAATATAAGAAATACAAGTGAATGTAGGAAACTTCCTGTATTAATCCCATATCTTTTATGCACCAACATACAGATTGATAACAGGAGGGGACTAGTTGGCCCTTTGGCCTTGCTCTTCTAATCAATACAATCATGACTAATCTGATTGCATTCTCAACTCTGAATTCCCACCTGCAATCTGCATTTCATGCATTCTAGATGTAAATAGATCTAAAATATCTATTTGTAACTATCACCTTTTGAAATTCAACTTAATTTTTTTGGTATATATTTTTTATAAATGTGTGAGCCATAACAATTAAATAAGGATGTTTTTGATCCGTTCATGAATTTCTGACATTTTGTTTCTTTAATAGACTTGGATGTTCCCTGGAGTGGAGTTCAGAATTTAAGAAGATCATCTTTTTCTGTCAAATTGGAAAAATCTGACTCAAAAGATCATAATCCTTCAAGTTTTTCTAGTCCTGATTTTAAAGCACGACCAGCAAGCATCTACCATATTAAACATACTGAAAGTGAGAAGCCGCTGACAAAACAGCACAAGACTAAAGCTGAAGATCACAGCAAATCAAAAGTAAAAGTGGCAAAGCTTAAGAAGACAATTAAGACTGAAAACAGCAAAAAATTGGTGAAACAAAACTCCAAGGATTCAGTGATATTGGTTGGCTATAAATGCTTTAAGAATTCAAACTTGGGAGAGAACAGTAAATCTGAAGGCGGGCTTTCAATATGTCCAAAAGGTGGGCAGGTACCCACCAGCAAAGTAGCTGATGATAGGACAAAACTAAATAGTGAGCTTTTATGTCAACATAAAGAACTGATACCTCTTCTGTCAAGTATGGAAAAAAATGCAGAGACTATGAAAACTAAAAATTGCAATGAATTTGGTTGCAACATTAATGATCACAAAATTGAATCTTGTACATTTGCATCATCAGCTGTATTCCAGGCAGGTCCCGAGCCTTTAACCATGTGTGCAAGATCTACTAAAAGTTCAGTTGATTGTTTAAATAGGCAGCAAATAGCACCAGCATCAGGAGTCAAATGTATTCAAGTCAAACCACGGACTAAATGCACATATGAAGGGGAAAAAGTAACAGTCTTAATGGCTCCCAAAGTCCCTGTTAAAAATGATGACCAAGACCTTTGTCCATCTCCTGAATCACAGCTCCTGAATTCTAAACCTGATTATTTACTGTTGGAAAAAAATCCACTATGCCCTGCTGCTTCTGAAAGTGCACTACCGAATGCAGATACAAAGCCTTTTAATTTGGTTGTAAGTGGAGATGCTGTTAAATTGCCAGACATTTATGTCACTTGCTCTTCTTCCAAAATTTCAGATTCAGGCATTGAAAGTGAACCTAGTTCTTTTGCATTTCAACCAGTTTCAGGTTTAGTCTCTGAGCCAATGTTGGACAAAGTTGTGTTCAGTGAAAACTCTTGCATGCAGCTGCTACTTAAACCAGAATTAAGTTTAAGGAATGTGATTGAAGGCCACTGTACAGAGAGTATAAGTGCTGTAAAAGAAATACAATCATCTTTGACTTCAATAAATTCCTTGCCATCAGATGATGATGATAATGCACATCCATTTCATGAAAGCTCAAAAGTTGCTGCCATTCTTGCACAGCCAATAATCGATGAACAACCGATTCTCTTAGCAGCTGAATTAGACCAGTTAAAATCAAAAATGAAACACTCCAATGTCATAGTTCAAGAACAAAGTGTTGCATTCTTTGAATGTTCAGAGCCTATAAAACCAGTTCCTCATATTTCTGAATTTTCTGATGAGTTTTGTAACCGTGTAGCTGTTCAAGAAAATAACATCAAGAGTCAACAGCAAGATATTGGTTCTACAAATACTTTTAGAGAGACTCAAGACCTTATGGAAGAATTAAATTTAAGAAAAGCAACCACAAAACATATAATTAAATTGAACTCTGAAATTATTCATCTTGATGAGCCAAGCAGTCCTACCTCAGATGTGACAGAAATTGGCCAGGATTTGGATCCAGAATTGCACCAAAAAGAGTTTGCTGATATAATTCAAGAAATTCCAGTTCTTCAGGAAGCAGATGATAAAGTGCAGACAAACCTTTCAGCTGCCAGCAGCACTGACATTGTGAAACAAGGATTGGTGGAGAATTATTTTGGATCTAGAAGCAGCACAGATCTTTCTGATATTAGTCCGAGTGGTTGTGACAGCTGCCCCACAAGCCCTCAAAAGGAGACTTTTGGCCCTGTTACTCTTGCACAAGTAGAAGATGATGAGGATCAAGAAATGATCGAAAATGGTTATTACGAAGCTGACAATGATGCTGTGTGTGATGGAGGTGATGTAGTCAGATCTGACCTAATTAATGCTGATCCTGCCACAGGAGCAAGCTTGCCAGGGCCATGCATTCCGACTTGTTTATCATTTTCCTCAGTTGCCAGAGATTCACCATCTATCAGTGGATTGTCTTCTAAAAGTAAACTTGACGCAATTATAAAACAACCTATCAGTGTTGTCTCAGGCTCTGTTGCATCAGTTTGCTGGTATGAGGATGCTGCTTCAAAAGAACAAATGCACATGTAAGTAGCTTTGCTTTTTTTTCATATGTCCATCTCTTTGCCCAGAACTCTCTTCCTTCTCGCAAATCTGTTTTCAAACATATAATACAATTCTTTAGAATTTTTGGGTAACAAATTGAATCAAGGAGATTTTGTCTTCTCTGGGATATAAAAGATCTCAAAGTTAAAGGTGTAGCTCTGGGCGCCAGGGCACCCCTCAGTTCTGCCTGCCCTTTTGTTGATTACGTTGAATGGTCCTTGCTCCAGGCGTGCACTGGCACCATCCCCTAACACATTCTCTGCTACATCGACAACTGCTTAGGGGCTGCCTCCTGCATCTGTGCAGAAATCGTTGCTTTCATTAACTTCATCACTAACTTCCACTCTTCCCTCAAATTCACCTAGACTATCTCTGACACTTCTCTCCCCTTTCTTAATCTCTCTGTTTTCATCATACTGTCGACCGACGCCTACAACAAACCTACCAACTCCCACAGTTATCTGGACTACTCTTCCTCTGACCCTGCCTCTTGCAAAGGCACTATCGCCTACTCTCAATTCCTCTGTCTCTGACACCTCTGCTCCCAGGATGAGGCTTTCCATTCTAGACGCCGAGATGTCCTCTTTCTTCAGTAAACATGGTTTCCCCCCGTTGATAAAAATTGTAGAAAATGATAGGAAAGGAATATGGAGAGTGAATTGTAGAATCAGAGGGAGCAATGGTGGTGTGGATGGGGAAGCTGGGTAGATGGTGAGGTGAAATTGAAGAATTCAGTGTTCATGCTGTTGGGTTCCAGGTGGAGTATGAGGTGCTATTCGTCCAGTTTGTGTGTGGCCTGACTCTGGCAGTGGAGGGTGCTGAGGACAGGTAGGTAGGGAAGGGGGATTGAAGTGGCTTGTAACTGGGAGCTCCAGCTGGGCCCGGCAGTCACTAGTGTTCAGTGAAGCAGATGAAAATGTACAGGGAATTATTGCATATGACACTAAAATAGTTCTTGATTAACTGGGCAATTGGGCCTAGGAATGATCTTCTCAATCAACAGTAGGGCTCTGGGTAATATTGTAGAACAGAGGGATCCAGGAGTACAAGTTCATTGTTCCCTGAAAACAGGTGAGTTCAGTAAATCTATTCTGCATTCTTATAAAAAGCTTTCATATGTATGTAACAAATAAACGACTATTGACTATTGACTATTGATTGACTATTTTATAAGGTGTGGTGCTGAGAGCTGCATACATTTTTACAGTTGTAGCTGAATCAGTGCTTTATCAGGCATGTGAATTTTCCGCATCTCCGTGGATTTCCGCGTTTTTAAAATCCATTTTCCGCGCATTTTGCAAGATTTCCATGTTTTACACTTTGCCAAATAAACGGAGAAATCGGATCAAAAAAAAGAAAGAAAAAAAAACGATGTACAGACTTGTAATGAACACTAGGGTTCCGCTAGAGGTCGCTAGGGGTTCCGCGAGAAATCCCCCGCGCCG
Organism: Rhinoraja longicauda; assembly: GCF_053455715.1. Taxonomy (NCBI): domain Eukaryota; kingdom Metazoa; phylum Chordata; class Chondrichthyes; order Rajiformes; family Arhynchobatidae; genus Rhinoraja; species Rhinoraja longicauda. The sequence continues at coordinate 16,484,409 of NC_135957.1, read as the reverse complement.
TGGAAGTCTCCCCGAAAATGTGGCACCTAGGCTGGACAAGGCTGCCAATTTCGACCTCATCGGGACTTCCACGGCCGATCGGTGGGTTGAATTTGCAACCTCTGGCCGGGGCTCTGGAACTCCAGCCAGCAAATCTATTCCCATAGCCGTCTTCCTTGGCCTGCTGGATAAACCAGCAAAGCTCTGGAACCAAGAGTGCCAGAAAATCAGTGGTGGAACTGTAATGAGTAAATATTAAATTTAAGTGCAAGATTATATAACAAAATTAATTAAGACAGGGTTAAAATATAAAACACAGCAGAAAAGCTAATTACCACCTTTTTGGGCTGATTATCAATTAATGTGTGAATTTACTTCAAAATGTTATTAGTATACAGTGACATATTCACATTATTTTGTAATGTCTGTTTTTACTTTGAAATGCACTAAAAGAGGCTTGAAACTGGTAATTTTGTGTGTAAAGTTTCAAAAATCTTCCGATTTTTTGACCCCCATTGTACCCAAGCTCGGCTCTTTTCCTCTTTTTTTTAACCTCACTCACATGCCTGGCTTTATACAGTTTATCATGACATCTTTACTGTTGTATTATTGCATCTATATGTAAAACCCAGGATCCAGTATGTATTCAGCCACTTTTTCAATCTGTACTTCTACTCTCAACAAATTATGCAAGTATACTCTCCAGGTACTTCAAGCCTTTTTAGAACTATGCATCCAAGGCAAATCAATAGATCTTTAGAAGAGTATTGGTCCTAGTGCCAACTCCTCGAGAACTCTACGAAAATTTCCCTTCAGACCAATATCTTTAATATTATTTTTGGTTTCCTGACGCATGGTCAGTTTTCTGTCACAATTACATTTCCCTTTGCTGAGATTGTTAGCATCTTCTTCCTTGATGAAGATTAATGTAAAGTGCCCATTTAGTAGATTTAACAAGTTTAAACGGAAAGGTTTTTAGTCTCTGATTGACCAGCCTCAACCCGTACAACATTTTTCCTATGCACATGTCAATAAAATATTTTTGGATTCCCAGCCTGTCTTTAGCCATGCTCTCAGTTTGCTTCGCTCATTTCCTTATCATTACTTCAGCTTGGAACTTTCTGTTATCGTCCTGTTTCTCATTTGTATAAACAAGTACGAGTAGAGTATAATAGTAAGGATGTCGTGATGAACCTCCATTTCACTCTCCATCCTTGGTCATCCAAGGACCCTAAACTTTAATCTCCTTACTCTTTTCCCTTAGGGGAATGTAATGAGACATTTCCACTTTAAAGGCTTCCTATTGTTCAGTTGCTCTTTTGGCTGCCATGTTTTAATTCCATTTCACCTGAGTCATATCTATTCTCAACCCATTGAAATTGGCCCTTCAAGGGCATCTTCACTCTCCAGCACTGCATTATTCTCCTTATTCAACATTGCTGCTCCTCTCTTTAATGCCTTTCCCTATCTAATCTGAACATTTTGTATCCAGGAATATTTATTGTATATTCCAGCCATATATTTAGCCAGGTCTTTGTTATTGCCACATCATTGTAATTCCACTTGTAATTGCACGTTTTGGTCACCAACCACTTCATACATGTAAATCCATCTAAGACTTGTACTCACTTCGAGTCTATTTCTGACTTCTCAAACTCCCAGTACCTGTACCTGGAACTATTTATCACTCCAAATACTTTTTTCCTCCTTTTAAAGCTACCTTCCTTTGCTAATCTCCCTACCAAATTGGTTTAAATCTTACGCAGAACATTTGTGAATCTTTTCACAAGGACATTTATCCCAGTTCTCCCATGATGCAACCGGTCCAGCCTCCAGTGGTCCCACCTCCCCCAGAATTGTCCCAATGCCTCAGGAATCTAAAGAATTCCCTCCTGCACAATCTCTGCAACCATTTTAATCATCTCTGCTTCATTTGCGAATCAAAGGTGATTGTGATATTCTGGTGGCAATCTTATATCGTAAATGTTCATGATTAAGTTGAAACTGACTTGATGTAATGCATTTGCAGAATGTTTGAAAGGAGACCAACTTACAACTGCATTATTTGCTCTGATATTGTGGAGCATAAGAATTTTGCCATTGTAGAGTTGACCAAATTAACTTTAATTTTAGGAAGGAACTGCAGATGCTGGTTTACACTGAAGATAGACACAAAATGCTGGGTAATCCATTCCTTCTCTCCAGAGATGCTGCCTGTCCTGCTGAGTTACTCCAGCATTTTGTGTCTAACTTTAATTTTAGTTATATCAGTGCTCAATGCATATATTAATTCATTGAAATATTTAATGATTAAACAAATGAAGAAAATTAGATTTCTGACCATCCCTATTTTTGCTATGCCATATTCCAATTCAAAAATATCTGTTTTGCATTCATTTTTTGATCTGGCATGTTGAAAGTCTCACAACTTTGATAACAATGTTGATGGATTTTATTGCTTTCTTCATCCTATTGTCTTCCTATGACAAATATGAGCAAATCTAAGTTAGTGCTTGGAAAAGTCCCTCATCAGCTTCTAGTTTGTGTTTTTAAGTGTTAATTTTAATGGCTTGTCTTATGTAAACAAAGTGATTAATTATTTATGGAAATTGAATAACAGTCGATGTAAGGAAGACTGAATGTGCAGCAAGTAATGTGCCATTACAATTAAGTTGGATAATTGGCTTAAAAGTCTGAATTTATAAAATGATGAAATGTGTTCTGACCGTAGATTCCTCCAGGCCAAAGAAGAGTTGAAACTACTGAAGTTTCCTGGTTTTATGTACAGTGATGTTTCTGATCTGGCTTCCAAAACCCCTTACTTCAGTTTGGAGAGCGATGAAAACTTGGAAGACGGCATTCATCTTATAGTTTGTGTTCATGGATTGGATGGTATGTTTAATGAAAGAAGCAATTAGTGGAGCATCAGAACATGGTTCAGTCTGGGATAACTGGCCCACTGTTGTCCAGACGGTTATCTTGAGAACCTCAAATCAATAGCGTGTCTATTCGAACTGGGAAACTGATAGTACAAAGCTAGACTTGGCACATCCTCCAATGTGTGGTGTGATGACCTGATTATTACTTGCAATTCTGCTTTAAATATAACTAGGGAAGCCAATTAGAAATCCTGACATGGTAATTTCGCACAAAATTTAATTTAGCTTGGCCTAATAGAACCACTTACTTTTATTTCTCAATAATTTCTTTAGACCTTATCTTGACAGCACTAGCTTATAATTATGCACAGAGTTATTATTGAGTGGAACTCTGGTAGTTTTGAGTGCCAGAGTTGCTGAGGATGGGATTAATTGATTATTTCACATGTTTGTTTGTTGACCACATGCTGCAGATCCAGCTTGATAGCTTTACTCTATATCAGGGCCCGTTTGTTTATGATGATGTTACTGAGTCGTTCTTGGTAGTAGACATTGAAGTTCCCTCAGGGTAATACATGGAAATCATAAAGAAGCTTCCTTCCCTGTATTTCACTTGATGCCTTGAAAATGAAGTTTGGAATCATTGTTGAGGACTTCCAGGACTACAGCCATCTACCTGTATGTATCACTTTACTGCCACTTCAGTTGGAATTGACGTATGAGTAAAATTGTGGAGGAATACTCTGATGTGGTATCTGTAAATTAAGATTCTGGTGGTGGAACTAACAAATGTGATAGTGCTAACCCAATTAAGATACTAGTCCATAGAAGGATGACTGATGACCTGTGCAGTGATGACCTGAGAGAAACTTTGTTGCGACAAGATTCCATGCCAAAGTTCTTGGTTCATAGAGTCATACAGCATGGAAACAGGCCCTATGGCCCAAATCATTCATGCCGACCAAGATGCCCCATCTAAGCTAGTCTTATTTGCCCGCATTTAACCACTATCTTGCTAAACGTTTCCAATCCATGTACCTGTCCAAGTGCCTTTTAAATGCTGTTACAGCACCTGGCTCAACTTTCTCCTCTGGCAGCTTGTTTCATATACCCACCGTCCACTGATTTACTGAACACTTGCACTCGGTCTGCCAAGGCTTATGGGATCCCTCATTGGAGAACCATTTTAACTCCACTTTCCATTCCCATCCCCCCCTTCACTCATTCGTTCGGCTTCACAATTTGCAACTTCAGTTTGTCTCACACCTTCTGCTTTTATCTCTGGCCTTTGTTTCAACCATCCGCCTATCAACCTCCCCGCCGCCTGCCTTCTCTCCATATCCCTTGATTCCGCTAGCCCCTTTATCCTGCCTCACCTCTCTTTCTAAACATTTCCTATCCATGTACCTGGCCAAACGTCTTTTAAATGTTTTGTTTAGTTTAGAGATGCAGCGCGGAAAATGACCCTTTGGCCCACCGTGTCTACGCCGACCAGTGATCCCCACACATCAGTTGGTGCTAATTGTTTTAGGAAGGTGTATTATCTTTCAAATCAAAATACACAAGCTCCTTAAAATCTGTAACTAAAACAGAATTTTTGAAATAAGAGCTTTGTATTAAAAAGGATTTTTATTCCATTGAGGAAACCATTCTCTTCCTGAAAATTAATCTTTTTTTAATTGAAATATTTTCATGATACCACGCACATTTCCAAATTTGGAAAGAAGTAGCTGACTTGTTCAAATCATTTGACAATTTCACATTTGACATTATAGCATAAAACTGCACAGATAAGTATTTATTAAACATGACTGTTCTTTTTAGTTTTGGTTACCTGAACATTCCAGGCAATGGAGATGAGATAAAAAATCAATTGCAAATTTCAAAATAGCATAACAAGCTAAACACTGTGTTGCTCGATATCTTCTAGATTTGTCGTGTGTGAAATAATAAAGACATTTTGGCACTGATTATTGGGTAGAACAACACAGAGTGGAGAAAATTGAAAGACTGTAAGCTTGGTTTAATTAATCCCTCTCCTTCATTCACAACTTGAATGGAATTAATGTCTTGGAAAACACACAACATTGATAGTCAGTTCATACAGTTCAACTAATACTGTAGATCTCTTAAAGCTTCAACGGTACTATCCAAGATTAGCAAACTATTTTTTTTTTTTCAAAAGGATAGATTTTGTAGTTGAAACTAAGATATTCATGTTTGCCTTTTCTGTCTTAGGGAACAGCGCAGACCTACGGTTAGTAAAAACGTATATTGAACTTGGATTTCCAGGGACCCAAATGGAGTTCCTTATGTCAGAGAGGAATCAGGTAATCTTGCAAAATCTTTGCCTTTGATATATTAAAAAGAAACAAGAAGATACTCTGGTTGATCCCCTATGTTGCTGATCAGAGATACATTTTATTAAAATTTAATAATTCAATAGACCTGCACATCTGAATCAGCTCAACCATAAGTGAGTTATAGATTCTACTAGAATATGCACCCAAATATGATTTTTGGAACATTAATAGTATGAATGTAAATAACTTTCAAGTACCTCTAACTTGATTTAGTTAATATTGTTGATTTTGTTTGAAGTGTGAGTCTCCTAAAGAACAAATTTGTAACCAATTTGAGGACACTTTTTACCCAATCCACCTTAGACTCTTCCTTTATACTATTATAATTGCTCTTATTTCATTTAAAGATGCTGATTATGAACCTCTGGCATGCATCTACAAAATGCATTTGGCATTCTATCATATTGCAGTCACTTCCACCCAGGGGATTTTTAACCAAAAGAACTAATCCTTTATTAATTATTCTTCATTCATTAGACTAAATTCATTAGGGCGCCACAGTGGCGCAGCGCTACAGTTGCTCCCTTACATCGCCAGAGACCCAGGTTCGATCCTGACTTTGGGTGCTGTCTGTTTGGACTTTGTATGTTCTCCCTGTGACTGCAAGAGTTTTCTCTGGGTGATCCAGTTTCCTCCCACGTTCCAAAGATGTGCAGGTTTGTAGATTAATTGACTTCTGTAAATTGTCCCTAGTGTGTAGGATCGATCTAGTGTATGGATGATTGATGGTTGGCGCGGATTCTGTGGGTCGAAGGGGCTGTTCCCATGCTGTATTTCTAAAGTAAACTAAATCTAAAATAGCCAGTTCCGGGTAGGCTGCTCAATGTACTGTTTTAAAAAGCAATCTCTGACACATTCCAGAATCCACCTTCTGCAATACCTTTGCTAGTTTGGGTTGTTCACTCGATAGAGAGATTAAAAATTCCCATTATAATTGAATTCCCTTCAAAATGGCCTTGGTATTTCCCCATTTATGCTCTGATTGATCGAAAGGTCACATTTTGAAGATCCATGCGCAAATCTCACCCATATCTTCCTTCCCCTCCTATTTTTGATTACAACGAATACCAATTCTACATCATTATTCACTGCCTTTATAACAAGACTCAGCACTGCGCCGGTAGCTTATTTTGTTAACAGCAACACCCACCATTTTATTATATTAAAAATAAACTTTATTTATAAATATATGCAGAAAACAATACAAAAAACAATGCATGGATTGCTTTTTGTTCATTGTGTTGTTCAACGGAAACATTCATTGTGTAATCTCAATTCTATACTTCTGTAGTATTAGCACCTTCTGTGCACCAAGCACCATTGTCACTTGTCTCTTGAGACGATATAAACGTCAGTGTTTGAGTAACCGCTACATAGCTCTTAGACCCTTAGTGTCAAGCGATGGGAGCTGAGACTGCAGTATTTCCCCAAAACCATTGCATCTCCAGCACCAAGCTTCAATGTATCCCTTAGCAACCTGAAATATGCCAGTCTGCAATTTTCTCTGACAGCTATCTTGTTGTAGTGGAAGGCCAGTAAGCTTTGAGCAGACCAAAGTACATCTTTCACCAAGATAATAAATTTTCAGCAGCACTTAACATTTGCCTCCTTATGAATTATGTCTTATGGAGAAACAAATGAGTTTGTGTAGGATTAATGTAAATAGGAGTGTTTCATGGTCAGCCCAGACTATTGTATCAATGTATGAGTCCAAAAAAATGCAGGTGATACTCAGCAGGAGAGGCAGCATTTGCAGCAAGGGAAACAGTTAATGGTCTTTCCAATGAAAGATTGACACTGTTTCTCTGGCCAGCAATGCCACCTCACCTGCATTCCCATAGACTCCTGCATTGTGTGTTTTTCAGATTTTTATTATCTAAATGCTGTATGTCTAATTGCTGTTTTTATTTTCAATTTATCCGAGAAAATCTTTACAAGATATTTATACAGGCAATTTGTCGGAATACACAGTTCTCAGATTTGTTGGGATTTTTTGCATTATGATTCTGCTATGCAAAGGCATAAGCATTAAATATAATTTACTTATTTCCAAATGCTTAACTACAATTGTATAAAGTAAATTTAATGATGAATTATGAAATTACAAGTCCACAGAAATAATTGTTTTATGTCATTGTTTTCTTATTAGTTTCCCTTTTTCATTTGTATCCCTGTGTGTTAGGATTCATTTAATTGTAATATGAACTATGAATTAATGCAATACTGCAGGTCAGAAATGTTCTGTATTCAGAGAAAAAAGTTAAGTACCACCATTTGAGTTGTCATCTGAGAGATTGTTTAAGTGGAATTTGGAAGAGAACAAATTCCTTTCGCCACATTTCAGGATCAAAACGCTCTCTTCACACAACACACTTTACACTTTGACTTCAGACTTTCAGTCAGCTGAATTTGTCAAAAACTTAATTATGATTACGCCGCTCTGAGTTTTTTTGTGAATACTATTAAAATAAAACTTCATTTACCTTGTCTTTAACATCTGTAAATATTTTTTTCCCCTTTACTTCCATAGAATGACACATTTGCAGACTTTGATTCCATGACTGATCGACTTTTGGATGAGATAATACAATATGTTCAGATTTACAATCTTACTGTCTCCAAAATCAGGTGAGCTGGCAAAAAAAGATGATTAAAGATGAATTTTTAAATTACCAATTTTTCTTTGATCTATAATTTTGCCATAGCTATATTAAAATTATTGCATTGTTTCCACATTTGTACGTGGATTATAGATTGTGGGTATAATTGAATCAATACCTTTGGAGATAAGACTTAAGATAGACACAAAATGTTGGAGTAACTCAACGGGAATGTCCCGCTGAGTTATTCCAGCATTTTGTGTCTGTCTTCGGTTTAAACCAGCATCTGCAGTTCCTTCCTACGAGTTAAGACTTAATGCTTCCTGTTACCAGTATATTGACATCAAGGTCATCACAACCATCATAGGCCAAAGAGCCTGTTCCCATGCTACGCTATTTTATGTTCTATTACCAACAGGAATACTCCTTGAATTCATGTGCTTTGCTTGCCTTTCCCTTTAGTTTTGAAGTTTGATTTCAGACTCCAAACCATTTTCCTTTTGTCCTCTGTATAATGACCAACTTCTTTAACCTCTGCCATGCAAATATACAATGATTTGCTCCATTATAAATCTAACCATTAATGGCTATGGGCATGGTTAAATTTGTGATTTTCTTAAAAAGAACTAACAACTGTTTTGTTTGAATCTTTCCATCCTTTAATGTCATGGAGCATTATAGCACAGAAAAAGGCCCTTTAGCCCATCTTGTCCATGCTGGCCAAGTTGCCTAACCAAGCTAGTTCCATTTGTTGAGCCTGGTCCATATCCGTCCAAATCTTTATTATTCATGTACCTGTCCATGTGTCTTTTAAATGTCATAATTGGACCTGCCTCTACCACATCCTCCTGCAGCTCGCTCCGTATATGCACCATCCTCTGTGTGAAAAAGTTGCCCCATGGTCGCTGTTTATATCTATTCCCTCTCACCTCAAATCTATGCCCTCTGGTTTTCGACTCCCTCACCCTGGAGAAAATATTGTGGCTATTTACCTTTTGAATACTCCTCGTGATTATCTATATCTATCTATCTATTATTATTATTATACTACTAAAACTCAGATCTTGTGTATATATATATATATATATATATATCCGTATGTAAATATATGTATTTCTGTGATTTTGCCAAAACGGTAAACTATAGCGCCACAATTTTTGCGCCACCTTAATCACCACTCTCGTGGCGACTCCTTATACCAAGTTTTATTTAAATCGGTCTTATATTTTTTAAGTCACAAACATTTTAAAGTTAAAAAATCTCATTTCTAAAGACCTTTTTCCAAGGGCTGCTGTGCGTATGATGTCGCCATAGGGCACGCACGGCCTCTCTCTTCACTCGCACATACAAGATAAACGCCGTTAGCGGAACTGCCCGCCCGCAATCAGGGGCTTCCCTCTCCTCTCTCCCCTCGCTTCTCTCCTCTCTCCCCTCGATTCTCTCTCCCCTCTCCCCCACAACCGCCGCGAGTAATCCCAGCTCGGCTAGGCCACAGTCGCCGCCGCACTGCCCGTCTCCAGTAGTCCGCCGTTCCGGGAGAGTAAGAGTGGGGGGGACGGGGAGGGTGGGAGGAGGAGAGAATGTGGGTGGGAGGGAGAGTGGGACTGGGGACGGGGATGGGGGGGGAGGAGGGTTGGTGGTGGGGAGAAGAGAGAGTGGGGGAAAGAGGGGTGGTGGGGAAAGGGGGGGTGGGGGAGAGTAAGAGTGGGACTGGGGAGGAGAGAATGTGGGGTGGGGGGAAGAGAGAGTGGGGCAAAGGGGGGTAGTGGGGAAAGGGGGTGGGGGAGAGTAAGAGTGGGACTGGGGGAGGAGAGAATGTGGGGTTGGGGGGAAGAGAGAGTGGGGGAAAGGGGGGTGGTGGGGAAAGGGGAGGTGGGGGAGAGTGACCGTGGCGGTGGTGGAGGAGAGAGTGGCCTCCTCAGTCACACCCTCTCCCCTTCCCTGCCCCCCCCTCTACGAGGAATGGGCCCAACTTTGTCCAGTATACTACTAAAACTCAGATCTTGCATGGGGGGCGAGTGGGTGGAGAGGAGGATGGGGGTAGGAGGGGGAGGAGAGAGTGGGGGAGGCGGGGGTGGGGGAGGAGAGAGGGAAGCTGGTGGGGAAAGGGGGGTGGGGGAGAGTAAGAGTGGGGGGAGGGGGAGGGGGAGGAGAGAGTGGGGGTGGGAGGGAGAGTGGGACTGGGGAGGGGGACAGCAGGGGTGGGGGGGAACGGGGGTTGGTGGTGGGGGGAAGAGTGGGGGAAAGGGGGGTGGTGGGGAAAGGGGGTGTGGTAGAGTAAGAGGGGCTGGGGAGGAGAGAATGGGGGGGTGGTGGGGAAGAGAGAGTGGGGAAAGGGGGGTTGTGGGAAAGGGGAGGTGGGGGAGAGAGAGTGGCGGTGGGGAGGAGAGAAGGGTGAGGGGAGGAGAGAGTGGGGAAAAGGGGGGGTCGTGGGGAAAGGGGAGGTGGGGGAGAGTTAGAGTGGGGGTGGGGGAGGAGAGAGTGGCCTCCTCAGTCACACCCTCTCCCCTTCCCTGCTCTCCCCTTCCCTGCCCCCCCCCTCTACGAGGAATTGAGATATCCCTATGTATCCGTATGTATCTATGTATTTCTGTGATTTTGCCAAAAACGGTAAACCATAGCGCCACAGTTTTTGCGCCACTTTAATCACCACTCTCGTGGTGACTCCTTATACCAAGTTTTATTTAAATCAGTCTTATATTTTCTAAGTTACAGACATTTTAAAGTTCAAAAATCTCATTTCTAAAGAATGGGGAGGAGAGTGGGGGTGGGGGAGGAGAGGGTGGGGGGAAGGGGAGAGTGGGGGTGGGGAGGAGGGGAGAGTGGGGGTGAGGGGAGGGGGGAATAGTGGTGGGGAGGGGGAATGAGGGTGGAGGCGGGGCTGGGGGATTGGGGGTGGGGGCAAGGGAGGGACGTGGGGTAGGGGGGATGGAGTCAGTCAGTGGGGGGAGGAGGGGGGAATAAGGGGGATCGAGTGGGGGGGGGTTGAGTGTGCTACACCAATACAGGAGAGGCTTTGGGTCCAGGGCTCACTCATTGACTTCCTCTCCCCTTCCCTGTTCCCCCTCTACGAGGAATGGGCCCAATGGGTCCACTTGGTCTAGTATGATCTACAAGTCATCAGTTAGCCTCCTATGCTCCAGGGAGAAAGACCAGTTTTTCCTTGTAACTCAAACATCCCAGATCAGGTAACATCCTTGTCAATCTTTTAGTACTTTTCCAATTTAATGACATTCTTCCTATGGCGCGAAAACCAAATCTATACACACTACTCGAAATGTGGCCTGACCAATGTCTTGTACAGCTGCAACGTGACGTTCTAACTGCAATACTCAATACCAGACATTGGTATGCATAATTCTCTCTGTCTTACAACACTCCCTCGGACTGTCCCATTTACTGTTTAACTCCTGCCCTGGTTTGTCTTTCCAAAATGCAACATCTTACATTTCCTAGAATTAAACTCCACCGGTCCCCCTCCTCTTGGACTCCCCAGAACGGCCTTCTACGCCCTCTAGACCTCTTCATTTCTAACTGCCGGCGTGACACCAACCGTCTCAACTTTTCCACTCCCCTTACCTACTCCAACCTCACCCCCTCTGAACGTACAGCCCTCCACTCACTCTGCAGCAACCCTGACATAATCAAACCCGCCGACAAGGGAGGTGCCGTGGTAGTCTGGTGCACTGGCATCTACCGTGCTGAGGCCAGGCGACAACTCTCAGACACCTCCTCCTACTTATCCTTGGACCATGATCCCATAGATGAGCACCAAGCCTTAATCTCAAACACCATTGCTGATTTCAGCACTTCTGGCTGTCTGCCTTCCACAGTCTCCAACCTTATCGTTTCCCACCCCGCACAGCCCGTTTTAACCTTCTCCCCAAAATCCACAACACAACTGCCCTGGCAGACCCATTGTTTCTGCCTGCTTCTGTCCCACGGAAATGATTTCTATGTACCTCGACTCCATCCTATCCCCCCTGGTCCAATCTCTCCCAACCTATTCCTCACTTGCCCTTCGTCTCTTTAATGACTTCCGCTTTACGAGCCCCCACATCTTTACTATGAACGTTAAGTCACTCTACACCTCCATCCACCACCAGGAAGGCCGCAAAGCCCTCTGTTTCATCCTCGACCGCAGAACCATCCAATTTCCCTCTACTAACACTCTACGGAGCTTGTCCTCGCCCTCAACAACTTCTCCTTTCACTCCTCCCACTTCCTTCAAGGTGTAGCTATGGGCACCTGTATGGGCCCCAGCTATGCCTGCCTCTTTGTAGGGTACGTTGAACAATCCCTGTTCTAGGCGTACACTAGCCCTATCTCCGAACTCTATCTTCATTACATTGATGACTGCATCGGTGCTACCTCCTGCACCCATGAAGAACTCATGGACTTCATCAACTTCACCAATTTTCATCCTGCACTCAAATTTACTTGGACCATCTCCAAAACCTCCCTCCCCTTTCTTGATCTCAATCTCCATCACAAGAAATAGACTATTGACTGACGTCTATTTCAAACCCAATGACTCCCACACCTATCTCGACTACACTTCTTCCCACCCTGCTTCCTGCAAAGACTCTATCCCCTACTCCCAATTCCACCATCTGCGCCCAAGATGAGGTGTTCTATACAAGAACATCCGAGATGTCCTCATTCTTTAGGGAACGGGGGTTCCTCTCTCCCATCATAGAATAGGCCCTCACTCGTATCTCCTCGGTACCCCGCAGCTCCGTCCCTGCTCCCCCTCCCCCTGGTTGCAACAGAGACAGAGTCCCCCTAGTCCTTACCTTCCACCCCATCAGCCGACGCATACAATCCTCCAAAATGTCCACCACCTCCAACGGGATCCCACCACTAGCCACGTTTTCCCATCTCCACCCCTTTCAGCCTTCCGTAGAGACGGTCCCTCCACAACTCACTGGTTAACTCATCCGTTCCCACCCAAACCACCTGCAACCGCAGAAGATGCAACACCTGTAACTGTATCTCCTCCCTCGGCTCTGTCCAGGGACCCTGACAGTCCTTTCGGGTTAAGCAGGGGCTCACTTGCACCTCCTCCAACCTCATCTACTGTATCTGTTGTTCAAGATGTGGACTCTTATACATCGGCGAGACCAAACGCAGACTGGGCGATCGTTTTGCGGAACACCTTTGTTCAGCCCGCGTGAACCAGCCTGATCTCCCGGTTGCTGGACACTTTAATTCTCCTTCCCATTCCTACACAGACCTTTCTGTCCCTGGTCTCCTCCGTTCTCAGAGTCAGGCTAAATGCAAATTGGAGGAACCGCATCTCATATTTCGCTTGAGCAGCTTACAGCCTAGTGGTATGAATTTTGATTTCTCTCACTTCAGGTAGCCCCAGCATTCTCTCTCTATCCCAAGTCGCACTAGCTTCTCATTTTTTCCTACAAACAGCTTACAATGGCCTTATTCCTTTATCATCATTACTTTTTTGCATATCTTTCATTCATTGTTCTTTATCTCTCCACATCACCGTCTATATCTCTCGTTTCCCTTATCCCTAACCAGGCTGAAGAAGGATCTTGACCAGAAACATCACCCATTCCTTCTCTCCAGAGATGCTGCCTGTCCCGCTGAGTTACTTCAGCTTTTTGTGTCTATCTTCCATTATTTCTTCCCTAGCTTCCCACAATGTCCTATGATACACTTGATCTGGTCTCAATGATCAATCTATCTTTATGCTTTTAAGATCTCAAACAACTCCTCTTCTATGTGGGGTAATGTGGGCTCTCTTCAAGACATGATTATTAACTTCCCCAAGTTCGTCATCATCTATGTCCTTCGCAATGATAAATGAAGACAAGAAATATTCATTTGCACCTTATTTTTCTACAAGGGGTACTATTCTCTCCCTACTTACTCTTTTCCCCCTAACATATTTTTCAAATCTCTTTCAAGTCTCCCATATATTATCTGCCAAAGTTATCTCTTGATCCTTATTAATCCTCCTGATTTTCCTCTTTAGTGTGCTCCTACCACCCTCCTCCCTTATACCTTTCAAAGGATTTTAGGCCTTTCGGTCACCTAAAAAACAGCTCTTTTTGTGGGATGACCTCTGCAGCTAGTTAAAATACTCATTATTTTTTGTAACAAGTGGAGGGTTGGTCCTGACCATGCTATAAATCATGGGTTGGTGTGTAGAAAGCAATGGAAAATATTGATTCATCATGGGCCCCTACTGAACTAGTTCAAGTCCATTTAATGCATTTTGTTAAGAGTTTGTGGTGTTTTAATTTTTGTATACCTATCGAGCGATTGTTAACATTACATTTACTGTCAATAGTTTGAAGGATTTTTCCACCAAGATCTTAAAGTGACTGTGTTAAATATAGACAATAGACAATATGTTAGAATAATTCTCTATTCCCAAACTGAAAGAAGTTATTGCTATTAAATACATAGCTAAATTATGCTGTCACAAAAATGCACTCGAGTGATTGCAAATACACAAATTACACTGAATCTTCATTTCAACACAAAGAAATCTTGAAAAAATAACCTTGCAGACGCCCATGTACAGGTTTTGTTGTATTTCTATAATCTGGCACAAAAGGGTTTTTTTCACCTAAAACAAAAGAATCTGCTGCCTGATACAACAGCAGAAACAAAAACTAACAGTGTATTTCCATGTACCCAGATGACCAGTCCAAAAGCAGCTGTAATGTATAGAGCCTTAACAGTAAATTGGATAGTGGGATTGACTTGTGTTATTACATTTGGCAGCCATGGGCATAATTGCCTCTTGAGGTGTAAATTTATAAGATTCTCATTTACAAAGGAATGATACTTAGAACTATCTGGTCCGACATGATGGCGGCCCATTGGTTTAATTTTAGAGATAGTTTAGAGATACGGCGGAAACAGGCCCTTTGGCCCACCAAGCCCGCACCAACCAGCGATTCACGCATGTTAATACTATCCTACACACACTAGGGACAATTTACATTTATACCAAGCCAATTAACCTGCAAACCCATACGTCTTTGGAGTATGGGAGGAAACCGAAGATCTCTGTGTAAACCCACGCGGTCACAGCAAGAACGGGATCGAACCCGGGAATCTGGCGCTGTAAACGCTGTAAGGCAGCAACTCTACTGCTGCGCCACTGTGACATCCGAAATTGATGGTTTGCTGTAGATTGAGAAAGTACATGCATTTTTAATCTTATAAAATATGTTTAGAAATATTTTATTTAACTCCCAATCATCTATTCAGATGTCTCTTCCTTTCTTCCCCATTCCCACAGTTTTATAGGACACTCTTTAGGTAATTTGATCATTCGATCAGTACTGACAAGACAGAGATTTAAATTTTACTTGAACAAATTGCACACGTTCCTTTCTTTGTCTGGGCCTCACTTGGGGACCTTGTACAACAGCAGCGCACTTGTCAATACAGGTAAGCCAACATTCTGGGGATGTATGGTACCTTTAGAACAACCTAAATTCCTAAATGTCAATTTTATTTATGATAAATGTTCCTAAATTAATATGTGCACCATCTATGAGATAATAGTAACAACAAACAAATGTGTTTGGTTCATGTCATGGATGTGAATTCTTCATCAGAACTGGAGGGTAAACATAAGATGGGTTATTAAAACATATTTTCTAACATCCAGCAACTGCTTGCATTTTCTGGCACTTCTCTTTGCTACTAACCACATTCCATTTATTCTCTTAACAGCTAAATAACTCTTCATCTCGGTCCAAAATACACTTCGGATTGAGCTAATATCGCCCACTTGGATAGCAATTTCCAGATTCATCACCATCTGGGTGAATACATTTTGTGATGTCACAGTCCTGAATAGCCTACCCTTTATTTTGAAACTAACCCGCTGGTTCTAGACTCCCAGCCAAAGGAAATAACCTGCCTGCATCTAATCTGTCAAGCCCTGTAAAAATATTGTACCTTTAAACAAGAGAAATAGATGGAAAAAAAACAAAATCCTCAATTTTAGGATGATCATTTCTGAGCAATAAGAAATTATTTCTGGTGATTGTATACAAATTGCTGAGTTTGATGGATTTCTGCCCTTTATTTGGGTGCCCATTGATAAACATGTATCAGAATGTATGCTTGCCTTTTACTATCACTATATTCCCGTGATGCACCATAGAAAGCATACTGTAGAGTTGTATCGCAGCTCAGTTTGGGAACAGCTCTACCTAAGACCGCAAGAAATTGCAGAGTTGTAGATGTATCTTTGTCCATGACTCCTTCTACAATTCATGGTGCCTTGGAAACGCAGCCCACATAATCAGACATGTCCCGTCCTGGTCATTCCTCCTTCTCCCTGCTCCCGTGCGGCAAAAGCTTAAAAGCGCGCACCGCCAGACTCAATCAGCTTCTTCCCCTCCATTAACAGGCTTCTGAATGGTCCTTCCCTAAGCTGGGATACTGTTCGATTCACCTCTAGCCTATTGAGGACATTGGACTTTGTCAAAGGAACTGATGTGCTACAATTCTGAGAACTATATTCTGTACTCTGTGCCTTCCACTTTGTTTCATCTTTTCATATCATATCATATATATACAGCCGGAAACAGGCCTTTTCGGCCCACCAAGTCCGTGCCGCCCAGCGATCCCCGTACATTAACACTATCCTACACCCACTAGGGACAATTTTTTTTTTTTTTACATTTACCCAGCCAATTAACCTACATACCTTTTGTATGAGTTTGAACTGATTACATAGATTGTATCTATGTATGGTATGTCTAATCTGTTTGGGAAGCATGCAAAACAAAGCTTTTCACTGTCCATGTGACAATAATAAACCTGAACCTAATGCAACTGTCGACAAACCAAACCTATCAGACTCCATCAATTGGTTCACAATATCTACAAATGGCAGAGAGCTTCCTGAAGCTGAGCTCAAAAGATAGAGTTTTCCATAAAAGCATGCTGTACTTGGCACATCAGCCTCATATGATTTTTATATTCACTAGTTTTATAGTAAAAAATTCTAGTACATTCAGTCACTTTGGAATCCTGATTATAAGTTTCAGTAATGTATTTACTTTATTTTACATTAATTATCTTGTAATGTCTTGTTGCATTATTTTCATAACTAGGACTCTGGTTTATGCAGAAGTGGAAGAAGTCTGGGTCCCTACTGCAACTGACTTGTAGAGATCATTCGGATCCTCGGCAAACTTTCTTATACAAACTCAGTAAAAAAGCTGGTAAGTGTTGTAAAGTGGTTATTTCTATTTGTTTATCGCCTACACAGCTCAGTGGACCAAGAGTTTGGAACAACAAAAAGATTGTATTTGCACAGTCCCAGTACTGAGGAATATCTAAACTATCTATTGCATTTATTTTTCATGGAAGAATATAAAAATATTGATGTTTCTTGTTATAAAAATAAATTGAATGCACACTATGAAAATGTAGAATAGCACAATTGCTACTGATGGATTTTTTTAAATACCGTGTTTACAAACTAAACTTGTCTCTTTCTACTTTGTGTGCTCATTGTAAATATTTGAAAATGATTTCATCTGGAAAAAAATGAAGAAATTGCAAGCAATTGATCCTGATCTGGGACAATTATGCATTGTGTTTTTCGTTCTTTCATGTATTTGGCTATTTCTCCACAGTTATGTGCTCTTCTCCTTTCTGCTAAAGAATGGTTTATTATCTTCTTGGTGATTTAATGAAATTTGTACATTTTGCTACCAAATGGAAAATACAGGCTTCTCCAGGCTTAATTTGGACTAGCCAAATGTTGATTTTCCCAATGTTATTTTGAGATAAACCATATGAATACTGTGCAAGTTCTTGTTCTAATGACCATCTGAACTTCAATATTCAAGGTCTCCAATACTTCAAAAATGTGGTGTTAGTTGGCTCACTACAAGATCGATATGTTCCTTATCATTCTGCTCGAATTGAGATGTGCAAAACTGCTTTAAAGGATAAACAATCGGGTAAGATTGACTGACAGTTGTTAATGCTTTTGGGAATTTACAGATGATAGTTAAATATGTGAAGAAGATTCCTATTCTTTTCACGTACTTCACATTTTTATTATTTTAAGACAAGTGAAAGCAGAAACAATTCACTAAGTACAACATTGTTGATAATAATTTATATGTGTGCACTATATGCAGATATAATTAGACAGAGTAAATAAGGGCACAAAGGATTTTGAAATGTTTGTGTACGTTTAAATATTTATACCCGATCTCTCTCTTTTATAGGACCAATATACGCTGAGATGATCCAAAATCTTCTTTCACCAGTTTTGGAAAATAAGGAATGTAATTTGTTCCGATATGATGTTATCCATGCATTACCCAACACAGCTAATTCATTAATAGGACGAGCAGCTCACATTGCTGTTCTTGATTCAGAAATCTTTTTAGAAAAATTCTTCCTTGTTGTGGGCCTTAAATACTTTCAGTAAGAATGTGTGCCATAAACGTTTACCTCTTTATTCAAAGAAACACATTTGATCCCAGAACATGGTCTTTGTCTGAAAAGACTGTTTGTACATTTTGGTATTAAAAACAATTTACATTGTTTTTGGAGTTAGTTAAAAGGTCCGAACATGTTTTTGCCTGTTGGTTTGTGCTGTGCAATACCAATTGTATATTTTTTATTGGTCTTGTGTACTTATTTCTGTTCAGTTTTTTTGTATTTTTCAGAAATTTTATTTTGCCTTTTTAAGTATCAGTTAATAGTTGAAATAACCAGGGTGCACTGTTTATATTTTTATTTTCGAATTTTTTTAAGTAATATTCATTTACTAAGTTAGAGGTAAAACATTAATTTAATTCATGACCTCCAAAGAAAGCATTTTCATAGAATCTATTGGGAGCCTGGTGTACGTTACATTTGATAACGCAAACTTTGGCAACTGGAAACCCTGTAAAAAGCTGCTATATATTTATACATTTTTAACATCGCTCAACTTAGGAAATTTACAGATATGTTTTTCATTTCATGCAGTCTTTCTGCATGGACCAAAAATTGCCCTATTCATACATTCATAAGCTTGTATATTTTGTCACTCAAATTTTAAACCAGTTCACAAATGTCTGCAATACATTTTTATAAGAAAACATTCTCCTACAACGTTTAACCATACCTGTGGAGCATTACTACTTTTTCTACCGATGAAGTGGAAATACCTTTTTGCTATGGAACTTTTAGAACTAAAGTAACTATTTTCAAATCTTCTAATATTCTGTATGTTGATTAGAACTTTTCACTGTCATGCCAGTCTGATAACGTTGATTTGAAATTATTTTTACTGCATGGTGATTATAAACTCAACACAATTGCCCAGCATATACAAAGGTTTCAAGTCAGTACTATTACATCTGAGAGAGTAGTGATGAAAAGCCTATATTTTAGCTTTACTTTATTGAACCACCTTTTGTCTTGATTTCTGAGATTCGTGTTTGTCAATCCAATCACTTAAAGTTATTCCTTGTTATAATAATATTTGAAAACAATGAAAAATGTGCTACAGTGAGGGGTCATTTTGTGGTGGGTGCTCTGACGGGAGCTGGAAGCACTGCTTCTGATATCAGTGATTGTGATATATCAGTATAGCATTAGCTAGGCAGAAGTAGGAGTTACAATATTGAAATTGATACAGTTCATTGATTTAACAAGATTTTTTAAAATTGTGATTATTGGACATGTTTTACTCTAATTTCAGAGGGAAACCTTTCTGATTTATTTTAATTATCCTGATTAACAGTAGGATGCATAACATGGTTTATGGGTTACTGCTGTATATATGACAATGCCGAGGGAAAAGGACATGTGGTGCTGTCACATGTGCTTTTAACAAATTTATTGAATTTATATTGAAACACTACATCCTCGTAAATAAGGTATGTCATCTGTCTGTAGCCTTACTTAAAAACACCTACAATGCGCAAGCAACCATCATTGTACCAGCAGTAGTTAAATATTAAAAATATTGTATATAATTGTACTGTGCAAATTAAAATATCTTTCTTTTATATTTTACATTTCCAAATCTAACATTGCATTACTTTGAAAGCCATAATTTTTTCCCTGATTTTCCTGAAGGAGGAAGATAAGTGACTACACAAATGATAGCCGCCTACGATGCATGTCAAGATTTTCTGAAGTACTACAGCCTATGATCACTTAAGTCTTCAGTGTGAACTATAATTGTGATATGGGCCCAAGTTCCCACAAAGGAAATCAGGCCCAGGGCAGGTGATATTTACTGGTAAGACTGGGACTTCTATCTCTAAAAAGTTTGAAAGGTCGACATCTTTACAATCACAATAGACATAGAAGTTCTTTTGCTTGTGAAGGATACCAAGAGAGGATCACAAATAAATTCAGTGCGGAATTGCGGGGGAATTTCTTTAACCAAAATGTATTGAAATGTGGAAATTATTCCCAACTGGAATAATTGAAGAAAATGGCACTGTTGCACTTAAAGGCAAGTTAGAAAACACATGATAGATATATGATGGAAGAATATGATATGCTGAGGGAAAAAAGTTGGAAGAGTGCTTGGAGTTTAAATTCAAGCACAGATCAGTTGGACTAATCCTTGTTTTACTTTTATTGTAAATGCTTGGTAAATGTTACCAGCTTCAGGCAATATAGGAAGGTTCTCTTTTGAATTAGAAAATGGATTGCTTGAATATTGATATTTTCTCTATCTTGGGACACCCCAAAATGCTTTAAAATCAATGAAGGGCTTTTGAAGTGTAATCATAGTGTTAATATTGAAAATCAATTCAATTAATTTTTGCATAGCAATAATAAATTCCATTGAACAATGATAGACCAAAAAGCTGGAGTAACTCAGCGGGTCAGGCAGCATCTCTAGAGAAAAGGAGTAGGTGACATTTCAGGTTGGAACCCTTCCAAAAGGGTACTACAGCCCGAAACGTGATCTATTCCTTTTCTCCAGAGATGCTGCCTGACCCGCTAAGTTACTCCAGCATTTTGTGTCCGCTGTATAAACCAGCATCTGCAGTGATGATTTGCTTTTGAAAGTTCCAGATTACCTTCCTCCTTCTCTGACATTTTCTCAGTTATTTGGCGACATTCCTCCCTGAAGTCCAGCTATTATTTGAATTTCCATTACAGAGCAGGCATGGTGCTCAGCACAACACATAGCTCCAGTTCATATTGCAAACTAGATCCGGGAATCGGGGTGGCATCTTGGATAAATGCATGTTGGAGAATATTTTTTTAACATTTTTAATAATCATTTTTTTAAATCAGTCCGATGTGTCGAAATTTCCATGCAAGATACTTATTTGAATCTTGACCAATGCCAGTCTAAGCCTGTATGTGCTTCTTTGCCTTGAAGATAAATAAAACTGAATCCAACTGAATGTTACTTTGTAGGTATCCTATTTTAAAATAAAAGCAAACTTTCATTGTCTTGTTCTTGCTATGATTAAGTTGGATATTATCCATGGGTTATCAAACAAATAAAAAGTTATCTAGGTGACCTGTCTGAAATCCTAAAGTATTGTTTGTCTGGTCATTCCAGTTTCTTCCATTTGCACTTTACAAACTATAGTTATTGAACTGTAAAGTAACTTTAAATAAAACACAACACATTGGACTCAATAATGCCAAACTTAGTGATGGTA
This sequence comes from Rhinoraja longicauda, assembly GCF_053455715.1. Taxonomy (NCBI): domain Eukaryota; kingdom Metazoa; phylum Chordata; class Chondrichthyes; order Rajiformes; family Arhynchobatidae; genus Rhinoraja; species Rhinoraja longicauda. The sequence continues at coordinate 16,462,939 of NC_135957.1, read as the reverse complement.
GAACTATACTTCCCACTGGGGCTATTCTGCATATAAAAGAAAAGTGCAAAAAACATTGTGTTGGCTCTTGTAAGAATATACACATTGGAAGTAGTTTCCAATCTGCCCATTTGTTCACACTTTATGGTAAAATTCAAATGATGATTATTAATGCTTGAGCCATTAAAACACTTGCTGTTCATTAAGCACTTTGTCAATCTAACACCAACTACAGATTACATAAAAATAGAATTTATTGGAAACGCAGTCATCCTGCATCCTATGGAAAGAGAAACACAGTTAATGTCCCAGGAAGAAAACCCTTCATCTGGAAAAGGGAGAAAACAAGTTGGTTTTAAGTTGCAGAGGGGGTGGGAGAGGGATAGATAGGATCAATGAAATGTACATTCCTAGCTGATCTATTCTTCTGCATCCTTTTCATGGTATCAATGTGATTCTCAGAATTGGATGTACATTTTCTGCAGCACCTAAACAAGTAGCTTAGCGTAATTGCCTGCATTTTATATACCATGCGACTGTTTATAAACCTTGGACCCAATACACTTAAAGATGGGCAGCTGGAACCAGGTGAGGTAGGGGTTAGGAAGGGTAAGTCAAAGAAATCCAGCTGGGTAGGTATGCAGGTGATGGGCAGATGGAACCATGGTGAGAACAAATCCTGGGATTTGGGAGGGGGTGGGAAGAGGAGATAAGGATGAACAACGGTAGAGAGAACCAAGGTAGGAGTGGGGAAAAAATATATACAGTGGGATATAGATCAACTGCAGAAATGGCAGATTGAGTTTAATCCCAGCAGCTGTGAGGTGTCTCACTTTGGGCAATCGAATGTAAGAGGAAACTATACAATTAATGACAAGACCCCTAACAGCATTGATGTACAGAGGGATCTTGGGGTCAAAGTCCATAGCTCCCTGAAATTGGCAAGACAAGTATATGGAGTGGAAAAGAAGGCATATGGCATGTTTGCCTTCATCAGTCAGGGCATTGATTATCAGAGTCATGAAATTGATTATAAGAGTCAGGAGATCATGTTGCAAATTTATAAAATTTTGGTTAGGCCTCATTTGGAGTATTATGTGGGGTTCTGGTCACCCCATTATAGGAAGGATGTAGAAGAGGTTTGTCAGAAAGCTGCCTGGATTAGAGGCTATTAGCTACGAGAAATTGTACAAATGTTGATCCATCCATCGCCTCCCACCCCGGACCATCTGTGGCAGAGGGGAGACCTAATAGAAGTATAGAAAATGAGAGGCATTGATAGACCGTCTGAGCCACACTCCTTGGTATTTTTATCCACATAAACTTAGGCAAAAAATTAATAAGAATAGACACTACATACCTGTACCATTTCCTATTCTTGTTTTACCACAATAAAGGTTACAAGGTCATTAAGTAATTCTTATAAAGCATGTTCACTGGCTTATCTTAATTAACGCCTCAAGTAAGTTGCATGCAAATGATGGAAACAGCAAAACAAAGCAAATCTCCAGCCTTTTGCATTATCTAAGAATATTTTAACATAAATAATGTATTCCTTTATTCGTCCCACACTGGGGAAATTTACAGTGTTACAGCAGCAAAGTGGATAGCAAGATTCATTATAAATAAAAGATACATAAATTGTCATCAGTTTTCTGTGTTCTTAGCTGTTATTGTTGACTCGTCTGCTGGGAGCAGTGATGGTTGTGCAGTCTCACAGCAGCGGGAAGGAAGGACCTCCTATATCTCTCCTTCACGCACTTGGGGTGAAGGAGTCTGTCACTGAAGGAGCTACTCAGTGCAGTGACAGTGTCCTGCATGGGGTGGGAGTCGTTGTCCAGCCATCATCCTCCTCTCTCCCACCACCTGCACTGAGTCGAGGGGGCAACCCAGGACAGAGCTGGCCTTCCTGACCAGCTTGTCGAGTCTCTTCCCTTCCGCCGCTGAGATGCTGCTGCTCCAGCAGACCGCTCCATTGAAAATGGCCGATGCCAAAAAGATTTAAACATGGAGCTTTTAGAATTTGGAAAAATACCAATAAATGTCTTTTAAATTGGTTTTGATCAGTTGGTAGCAACAATCATGCTGGCAGAGGAAGTTCCAACCAAAGTCTCATTCATACCTTGGATTTTTACAATTGTCACTCCCTCTCCTGTGACAGACTTTTGCTTCAACATTGATTCAGTGTGGAGACTACATCACATGTTTGTTACTCCAAATTACAGCGCCGACAGAATCATGTCTCCTGTCCACACAAATCTGATTTAACATCACCTGGTCTATAGTCTTCTATGTGTTGGCATTTCAAATATTCAAATGTATTGGCATTTCAAACATTCATTAAATGTGAGAGTACCTGCCTCCACCACCTCAGGCAGTATGTCACATCCAATTTATGGGTAAAAATATTCTTCCTCAGCTTGGATGGATTTGCTGAGGGAACAATTTCTCACACTTCCCTATCTTTGTCCCTCAGAATCCAATATACCTCAATCAGATCCTTCCTCAGCCTTCCCCACTCCAAGGAAAATAGACCCAGCCTATCCAATACACTCCATCCCAGGCAACATCCTTTAGTTTAGAGATACAGCATGGAAACACGCCCTTTGGCCGACCAGCGATCCCCACAGTCTACCCTACACACACCAGGGACAATTTTACAATTATACCAAGCCAATTAACCTGCAAGCCTGTACGTCTTTGAAGTGTGGGTGGAAACGGGAGATCCCGGGAAAAAAACCAAGCCGGTCACAGGGAAAATGTACAAACTGCACAGATAGCGCCCATAGTCAGGATCGATCAAGGGTTTCTGCCGCTGTAAGGCAGCAACTTTACCGCTACCATGCCGCCCAAATCCTGGTGAACCTCCTCTGCGCCCTCTCCAGTATAATCACATCCTTCGTATAGTGTGGTAACCAGAACAACATGCAGTACTTCTGCAGTGGAGTAACCAAAGCTTTATTATAAATGCTCCCATGTTTTCCCACTAACGAATGCGTATCCCAGATGCCTTCATCGCCACCTTAACTATCTGTGCTGTGTGGCCACATATATAAAGTCCCTTTTTATAACCCATCCCCTCACACGGTCATCATCCAACCCCCCACACCACCAATTCTCCAGCCGCACATCTACAAATCAGCCCACCATCGAGCACATCTTTGGCATGTGGAAGGAAACCAGAGCGCCCATGGAAAACAACACGGTCATGGAGTAGGTAAACTGCACCCACTGTGATCCCTTGAGCTGTAAGACAACTGTGCTATCTGTGCACTTTTAGGTGAACATTTCCTGCCTCCTATGTGAGAGCCTGCAGATCCCATTTAGGACTCCAATCTCCAGCCATCTCAGAACCCACAGAACTGGAAATTGAAACTCGTAACCGAGCCACATCGGAGCGGAATTCTTCCATTCATACTTCAAAATATCAGGCAAGCATCAAGCGTTAGCAGTTGACTGCAGAGGTGTTGGGCATCAGACATTGTGGGGCTCCTGACACTTGTGTAACTTCAGTGATTTTTGCCCTTGTGGTTGATGATTCTTCTGTTATGGAGTTCAGATTAAGAAGCAAACACTGTTAAAATGCTCCCCCAAAAAATTTGCATGTAAGGTTTTACATGTATGTCCTAAACTTTTGGAAGTCAAGAGCACAGATATGACCAAAGATTTAAAATGATGACATTCATTTTGCTTCCATCTTCCTTTGAGGATCAGAGTTACAAAGACTTCTGACTCTCAAAGAAAAAAACTTACCTCCTGTCTTAAATGAATGACACATTATTTCTAAGCAAGAAAATCATGTACCAGTTACCTAGCCCTTCAATCTCTCAACATTTCCCATCAAATCGAAAATTCCACATTTTCCAACATCATAGTCCATTTGCCCAATCTTTCTCCACTAATTTAACCTCTCCAAATTACTATATCCTCTTTGCAACTTACTTTCAATTTTCTTTATCTGTATGATCAACAGATTTAGCAAGCATACTTCCAGTCCCTTCGGCCATGTTTTCTTGTTTTTCCCATCTTCCACAATTTTTGAATGTTTGACCCACACTCACTGGAGTTTAGAAAAAAGTAGAAACAATTTGATTGATCAGATTCTGAAAAGAGATGATAATGCACTGGATATTGCATGTCTTTCAGTAATAGACAAGGACAGTTGGGGTTTTTTCCAAAGCCAGTCTGGTTTGGTACTTCATGAGTTCATCAGTCATAGACCATTCAGCCCATCGCATCTACTCCGCCATTCAATCATGACTAATCTATCTTTCCCTCTCAACCCCATTCTCTTGCCTTCTCCCCATAACCCTTGACACGCTTGCCAATGAAGTATCTATCAATCTCCGTCTGAAATATACCCAATCCACAGCGGTCTGTGGCAATGACTTGGTTTTAGTTACAAAAATTGCTGAAAATCCACATTCACAAAAGTAGACAGAATGGAACAGTTGTAAGGCTGTTGTGGGACACGAGAGTGATGTGTAGCAGATCATGAGGGTTATGGATAAAATGAACACTCACAGTCTTTTTCCCAGCGTACAGGATTCTAAAACTAGTGAGAATGGGCTTAAAGTGAGAATGGGACATATTTAAGTGGGAACTGCGGGGCAACCTTTTCACTTGTATCTGGAATGAGCTGCCAAAGGAAGATATCGAAGCAGATAAAATTATAACTTTAAAATACATTAGGACAGATATATGGATCGGAACAGGTTTAGAAGGTTTTGTGCCAAATGTAGGCAAACGGGACGTGCCCAGTATACCGATTTTGGTTGACATGCAGTGCTTGTTCCAGTGGTGTATGACTTGTTGACTGAGGCCTTAAGTACAATTTCAACAAGTTCTTGATATTTGAAATTTTCTACCACATAAGAAACAGCTGAAGTCATGCTAAAAACAAGTAAAGTTATGCAGAAGGTGGTGTCGTGTCCTGCTGCTGCAGCAACATTTTGAAAGCAGCAGAACCGGGCGGCACAGTGGTGCAACCATAGAGTTGCTGCCTTACAGCGCCACAGACCCGGGTTCGATCTTGAACCTGACTACGGGTGCTGTCTATATGGAGTTTGTACGTTCTCCCTGTGACCGTGTGGGTTTTCTCTGGGTTCTCCAGTTCCCTCCCTACTTTGTAGGTTAATTGGCTTCTGTAAAAAAAAATGTAAATCATCCCTAATGTGTTAGACAGTGCTCTGATTGCTGGTCAGAGCGGACTCAGTGGGCCAAAGGGCCTGTTTCCAAGCCGTATCTCTAAAGTCTAAACTCTAACCAGTCAAGTTCAAATATAACTGCATTGAATTTCTACGTTTAAAAGAAACAGCACAAATTAGCACTGACAGGGTGCTAATCTGTTTAAATAAATTAGCACTATTGTCATCTACCAACAGCAACAGTTCCCGAAGGCAGGAAAATCCCTGACAGCAGGGGAATAGACAATAGACAATAGGTGCAGGAGGAGGCCATTCGGCCCTTCGAGCCAGCACCACCATTCAATGTGATCATGGCTGATCATTCCCAATCAGTACCCCGTTCCTGCCTTCTCCCCATACCCCCTGACTCCACTATCCTTAAGAGCTCTATCCAGCTCTCTCTTGAATGCATTCAGGGAATTGGCCTCCACTGCCTTCTGAGACAGAGAATTCCACAGATTCACAACTCTCTGACTGAAAAAGTTTTTCCTCATCTCAGTTCTAAATGGCCTACCCCTTATTCTTAAACTGTGGCTCCTTGTTCTGGACTCCCCCAACATTGGGAACATGTTTCCTGCCTCTAACGTGTCCAACCCCTTAATAATCTTATACGTTTCGATAAGATCTCCTCTCATCCTTCTAAATTCAAGTGTATACAAGCCTAGTCGCTCCAGTCTTTCAACGTATGACAGTCCCGCCATTCCGGGAATTAACCTACGCTGCATGCCCTCAAAAACACGACTTCGCAGAGGATTGCACTTAGTACAGTAGCAGCAACTCCCTTCATTGTGCCCAGTAATGTGGTCGACAGGGCAGCCTACAAATAAGATTGAAGCACAGGGAGCTGACTATACCTGCCTCCCCCCCTTTTCCAACTATCTTCTTCCGTCCCCACCCCCCATCAGTCTGAAGAAGCGCCTCCACCCGAAACGTCAGCTCTCAATGTTCTCCAGAGATGCTGAGTTACTCCAGCAGATTGTGTCCTTTCCTGAACCCTTAATCTCAATGCCTCGACAACACATTCTTTACCATTCTATCTCCTTGTCATGCCATTTTCTATGTTGAAAAATGTGTCGGGCAAGGTACAGAGACACAGTGGGCAGAGGTAAAACGGGGAGAGAATTGACAAGGACATGCAATTAGGAGGAGAACGCATAAGGGGAGTGGGAAAGAGAGAGATTTATTATAAAGTCATAAAATCATAGTGTGGAAACAGGCCCTTTGGCATAACTTGCCTACATCGACCAACATGCCCAATCTACACCTGCATGCATTTGGCCCATATTCCACTAAACCTGTCATATCCATGTACCTGTCCAATGTTTCTTAAACGTTACGATACCACCTGCCTCAACTACCTCCTCTGGCAACTCGTTCCATACGCTCACCACCTCTGTGTGAAAAAGATACCCCTCTGGTTCCTATTAAATATTTCCCCCTCACCTTAAATCTATGTCCTCTTGTTATCGAAAAGATACAGAATCAGAGATAGAGTGGAAAAGAAAAGGGATTACCCTGTGGTAATTCTGGCCCTCCACCCCAGCCTACTTTCTTTAAACGTTAGAGAGAAAATACTTCACTTAATCTCTGGGAAACACGGCTGCTTTAAAATATGTGGCGAAACAGCTGGTGATGCCCCTCACCCGTTGTTTGCCAGGAGGAAAAACGTTAGCAGAGGATGGTTTCGATCCATCGACCTCTGGGTTATGGGCCCAGCACGCTTCCGCTGCGCCACTCTGCTGATGACAATAGACTCTTTTTCTTTCCATTCACATGATTCGCGCCGAAGAGCCTACTGATGACGTGCTATAGTCTCGGATCACGTGCCCCGCCCTCGGCGTCAACGTCGTTCCCGCGCGACGGGTCCGATGTAGCCCCGCCCCGCGCGACGGGTCCGATGTAGCCCCGCCCCGTGCGACGGGTCCGATGTAGCCCCGCCCCGCGCGACGTACGGAGCCATGTCAGGGCGCCGCGGGTTGTGCGCCGCACTGGCGGCTCGGGAGGCCGTGGCGGCTCGACGGGGTGAGACAGCGGGCGGCATGGCCGGACAGAAGGGGGAGGGGGATGGTGGGTGTCTCCCTGTATGGGCAGGGGATGCTTTTGTTGCCCTGTATGGAGGGGTGGTGTTCCCTGTGTGGGGATGCTTTTGTTGCCCTGTGTGGGGAGGGGTGGTGTTGCCCTGTGTGGGGAGGGGTGGTGTTGCCCTGTGTGGGGAGGGGTGGTGTTGCCCTGTATGGAGGGGTAGTGTTGCCTTGTATGGGGAGGGGTGGTGTTGCCCTGTGTGGGGAGAGGTGGTGTTGCCCTGTATGGAGGGGTCGTGTTGCCTTGTATGGGGAGGGGTGGTGTTGCCCTGTGTGGGGAGGGGTGGTGTTGCCCTGTGTGGGTGGGGGCATGTTGCCCGATGTGTGAGGGGTGGGGCAGGTTGTTGCCCTGCCCTGGCTGTGTGTTATGGAGTGATATAGTGTGGAAACAGGCTCTTCAGCTCAACTTGCCCACACCGGCCAACATGTCCCAGCTACACTAGTCCCACCTGTCTGCGCTTGGTCCATATCCCTCCAAACCTGTCCTATCCATGTACCTGTTTAACTGTTTCTTCGACGTCGGGATAGTCCCTGCCTCAACTACCTCCTCTGGCAGCTTACTCCATACACCCGCCACCCTTTGTGTGACAAAGTTACCCCTCAGATTCCTGTTAAATCTTTTCCCCTTCACCTTGAACCTATGTCCTCTGGTCCCCAATTCCCCTACTCTGGGCAAGAGATTCTGTGCCGATCTATTCCTCATGGTTTTGTACAACTCTATAAGATCATCCCACATCCTCCTGCATTCCAAGGTATAGAGACCCAGCCTACTCAACCTCTCCCTATAGCTCAGACCCTCTAGTCCTGGCAACATCCTCGTAAAGGTGTGTTAAGGGGGGGGGGGGGAGATAGGTGTGTGTGTGTGCGTGTGCGTGTGTGTGTTTTCTTTCGTTTTTTTTCTTTCCCCGAGTCTAGTCAGAGTGGCTGTTCACTGCAGGTCCAGGCTGCTGTGTACTGGCTCAGTGGGTTCTTTCCAATTTCAGTGGACACTATAATTTCCGGCTTTCCTTCCATTGCAGACAAATTACTTGACATTTGTGTTAGAATCTCATGAACTATCCATTAACTTTGCAAATGATCAATAACTAACGTTCAGGGGGAGGGAGAACCTGCAAACTACACATAGAAAGTTCTATGACACAGGTCAGGATTAAACTTGGGTCACTGGAGCTGTGAGAGCAGCTCTGTTAGCTGTTAAACTGCGTCACTGGTTGTCAAATTTGCTAATGCCTCAAAATGTTGGCTGTGTGGAGTTTGGATATTCTTCAATGAATCTATGTTTTTCTCCTCGGTGCTCTGGCATCCTCCAACAACCCAAGACACCCAGATTCATAGGTTAATTGACCACTGTAATTGGACCCTAGTGCATAGATTAATGGTGAAATCTGATGGGAGTGTGGGGAGATTAAAATGGGATTAATGTAAATGGGTGGTTTATGGTCAGCATGATCTCAGAGTTAAAGGCCCTGTTTCCATGCTGTATCTTTGACATCTAGTTTCTATATCTACAACGAGATCTACATCTAATTTCCCTTCCCCCTGACTCACAGTCTGAAGAAGGACTCGAAACGTCACCTATTCCTATTCTCCAAAGATGCTGTCTGACCCGCTAAGTTACTCCACCCTTTTGTGTCTATCTTCACAATAATACTTCTTTGTTGTAGGTGTCCTTCCATATGCAGTTTCTGCGCTCTGGAACTCCTGGAGATCATTTAGCTCCAAAACTGTGGGCCAAGAGGGACTCAAAAAGGAGCCATTAAAAAAGCCTGAAACACCTGTTGGCCGCTTTGATCGTCCACAACATGACCCTCTGGGAGGAGATCTCCTGGAAAGTGAGTCTTCCGTTCCTAGCACTGATCTGTCTTCAATGCACTGGTTCCTTAATGAAATGTGAAATCTTACCTATAGTTAACTTAATGACAATGAATAGCTTCAGAATCTCCTTTAAAGTCTCCAAATATAATTTAGAGGTACAGCGCGGAAACAGGCCCTTTCGGTCCACGCCGACCGGCGATTCCCGCACATTGACACTATCCCCACTAGGGACAATTTTTACATTTACCAAGCCTGTAAACCTACAAACCTGTACGTCTTTGGAGTGTGGGAGGAAACTGAAGATCTCGGAGGAAACCCACGCAGGTCACGGGGAGAATGTACAAACTTCGTACAGAAGGGATCGAACACGAGTCTCCGGCGCTGCATTCGCTGTAAGGCAGCAACTCTACCGCTGCATCACCGGTAGAGTTGGTTTGTATAAACAGCAAGTAGGAGTGCTACCCTAACGCAACTGTGTGGATGAAAGCAGCATGACAGAGCCATGCTTCACAAACCCTCACCCTCTCCCCCCCCCCCCAACATAAAACAGCACCACAGTTTCAGGCCCATTTCACTATAATGTCTGTGCCAAACACGATGCCAAGTTAAGCAGCCCTGGCTCTTCGCCACATTCCCTGTCAAAACAAAACTGGGACTGCAGACAGCAACTTATCGTAGAAAACAACCACAAAGTGCTTGTGTAACTCAGCGGGTCAGACAGCATCTTTGGAAGACATGGAGAAGTGATGTTTTGGATTTCAGCCCTTCTGCACGATGGTGCAGCGGTGGTGTTGCTGCCGTACAGCGCCAGAGACCAGGGTTCAATCCTGACTTCGGGTGCTGCCTGTACAGAGATTGTACGCAGGGCCGTCTTAACGCATGGGCCTGATGGGCACTTGCCCGGGGGCCCACGAGCATAGGGGCCCCATGCTGGTCTGTGTATGTTAAGTGACTTGCAATAAATAAATACTACTTTAAAAATGTAGGTTCAATAAGTGCTTTTTTCGCAAAATTTTCGGTCACTAAGTGCTTCTCACAGCGATCTGTAAGTGCTTTTCGCAACAATGCAGCACCCTAAGTCTATCGCTAAGTGCTTTTCGGTAAGTGCTTTTCGCCGGCACGACAGGGGGGGGCTGGCAGGGAAAGGGGGGTGGGGGAGAGTAAGGGTAGGGGCCCCAGTACACTGCTTTGCCCGGGGGCCCATAATGCTGTAAAAACGGCCCTGATTGTACGTTCTCCTGGTGACCTGATGGATTTTCCCCAGGTGCTCCAGTTTCCTCCCACACTCCAGACGTACAGGTTTGTAGGTTAATTGGCTTGGTATAATGGTAAATTATCCCTAATGTGTGTTGGTTAGCATAAGTGTGCAGAGATCATTGGCACGGATTCGGTGAGCCGATGGGCCTGTTTCCTTCTGAAGTCTTCAGACTGCTCTGTATTTCCTTGTTTCTCCAATTTACAGTAGGCAAAGCATCACAAGGCACAGGACCTTCTTGGTTAGATTCCCACCAGTTCCAACCCCCCATTTCTAAGGAAGGAACATTGCCTTGAGATGTTGGCTGATTTTTCGTTGCGCATAGATGCTGATTGACTGGTTGAGTTCTTCTAGCATTTCTATTTTTGCATTAAATCCTGCAGAATTTGCAACTAGGTTAAAAAAATGAGTACAAATTCAAGTAAATTGACTTGATTTATTTGCCATTATAGAAATGTGTCTGTAGGGTAGACCACACCTGAGAGTTGGATAGGTGGTGATAATGGAAGGGTTTTTTTTGCCATTAAATAGTCACGGTCCTTTTTCCAAGGATAGGCAAGTTTAATGGTCTCAACCCGAAACGTCACCCATTCCTTCTCTCCAGAGATGCTGCCTGTCCCACTGAGTTATTCCAGCATTTTGTGTCTATCTTCGGTTTAAACCAGCATAAAACCAAAAGTCTTTGGTTAAGATGAGAGGGGAAAGATTTAAAGGGGATCTAAGGTGCGTGTTTTTGTGGTGGGTATATGAAAAGAGCTGCCAGAGGACATAGTGGAGGAGGGTACAATTACAACTCATACAATGTCACAGGAGATTATTTAAAAGATCAGAGCAGATGGAATTAGGGTTATTTGCTGACATAGATTGAAGATTGGTTAAGGGGCAAACAACAATCACTTTTGGGGGTGAAAGGCTGTGACAACTGGGTGCAGCATTGATCAGTAATGGGGTCCTACTTGTTCATGGTCTATATTAATGATTTGGATGAGGGTAAAAAGTGTAATATATCCAAGGAGTATTCAGAAGGATCCTGACCCAAAACGTCACCTAGATGCAATCACAAAGACGGTTTGTAAACATCTCTGCTTTCTTAGAAGTTTAAACCGATTCAGTATGTCTCTGAATACGCAAACCTTTATAGATGTTGTCTAGAAAGTATCCTAACTGGCTGCATTGTGACCTGATATGGGAATTCCACGAGAGCCCCCAGAGAGTGGTAGACTCAGTCTAGTCTACCATGGGCACAACCCTCCCCTCCATTGAACGCATCTACAAAGCATTGCCTCAAGAAGGTGGCATCTATCATCAGGGATCCCCACCATCTGGGCCATGTGCTCTTCTTACTGCTGCCATGCAGGAGCCTTAAGTCACACAGCACGAGATTCAAGAACAGCTACTTTCCTACAATGATCAGGTTCTTGAACCATCCTACACAACTCTAACCCCATCTTGACAATAGAACATTGCAGCCCACCCCTTGCCCTACTTTGAACTTGATTTTTATTATTTTCAAATTATGATTTTGCAAAGTTTTTCTTTTAGAATTTAATGTGATTTATGTATAATTTATTTATCGTGTATTTTTCTGAGTTTATATGCCTGTGGTGCTGCTGCAAGCAAGATTTTTCATTGTAGCTGTGCCTCACTGTACTTGTGCATATGATAATAAACTTAAACAAATGGCTTCTCTTCAGGAAATAAATGAACAAATAAATTGGATGTTTATGCCAGTATTGGAATTTTTGTGATCAATGCTAAATTTATCATTCAATTTCACATCTTGTTCCAATACACCTTAAACTCCCAACTCTGGCTGCAAATACCTTAAAGATTAGGCTTCAATACTTGATGACAGAGCAGAATCAGACTGTTCTAAACCATGTGTTCTGACCTGTCATATCTCTTGTTTGCACAGCCATCCTCTGGAGAACAGTTTGTTGCACAATAGGAAATTAAGCAGCTGATATTCTGTTTTCTAGGGTTTCCTGAGAACATCAACCCAGTCACAAAGGAAAAGGATGGGCCAAGAGGCCCAGAACCAACTCGTTATGGAGACTGGGAGCGAAGGGGACGCTGTATTGACTTCTAGCGTTTCTGTTGTGCATAAGTGAGATGTATGTTACTTGAATATTTTGTGGTTAATATGTATAAATGCAGCTCTGACTTGATAATGCTGCTTTGTTCATGATCGGTTGAGCCCTGTAATTTGGAATAGATGATACACTGTTTCATAGGATTACTCAGTTCGCCTTTATCTCCGAAAGTTTATCTCACAGTTTCTTTGAAACAAATGACCTATATAAATAAAAAATCATTGTATTCATAATTCAGAGATTTTATCCTAATTTCAAGATGAGTTGTTGATCTTGCATGCACTTCCTATATGTGTGCTAATGACATTTTATTACAAAGCTGAGTGTGTGTTGCATTTTAGGCAGCTGCTTCTGGCCACACCTACTGTGATTCAGTCGAGATATGCTCTGCCCCATGTGATACATATATTCAATTGCCAAGTATGTGCAGTCATTAGGTGGTGTTCCTCGCACTGATTGCATCTGGTTGGAAAAACCAGTCCCTGTAGGGTGTTCTTTGTGTTATGTTACGGTTATTGTTGCCTGTTACTCATTTTGGTTTCCAATGTTCAGAAGGATATGGGTTAAACACAGGCAAATGGAATTGGCGTGAATGATTTGCCTGGGCGAGTTGGGCCGAAGAGCCTGTTTCGTGGTGAATGACTGACTCTTTGTTGGCATTCTTTCTCTTTTGTTTGTGAGGTAATGGATATAAGATGCACAGTGGCATGAAAGAGAGCTACAAAGCTGTTGATCCACAGAAGCTGATTTGAATTAATGAATCAGTTCAATTGCTAAATGTTCCTTTGGTATAAAATAAAGCAGTTTATTTTTTTTAAAATTCAGACTTTATCTCTTCAAATGCTACTTTGGTCAACTAAAAATTCCAAAAAGCAAAGGTGCAAATATTCAAGTCCTAAGGGGATATAGTTGTATCCTTGCCTTCAGCTAGTGTATCTGTAGATAATGGGCTACATGGTTATACTTCTCAGCAACAAAGCTCTCGGATTGCTTGCAGGAATGACTCTCTGCACCTGACACACAGTTTGAATGTTTTTCACAAAAATGAAAGCTAATTTTAGTTTTACCTGTGTGAATATAGTACAAAGATTTGCCTACAGAGGTTGTCCATGGAAAATATATAAACATTATTGAAATTTGTTTTGCATTTGCCCTTTGAAAACTGGACCTGGTTCTGGGCCTAAAGTAGTTTAAAAAAGTGTATCAGGAATATTTCCTGAATCATTAAATATATTCTTCTAATAACCTCGTGTTTTTTTCCACTGTCTTCTACAATCTGAAAATGGAGACAATGTAAGGGTTTCAGGGACTATGGGGTAAAGGTAGGAGAATGGGGTTGAGAGGGAAAGATAGATCATCCATGATTGAATGGTAGAGTAAACCTGATGGGCCGAATGGCCTAATTCTGCTATTAGAATTTATTAACTTATGAGACCGGGGAGATTTGTCAGTCCTTGAATATGGAATACTGGATGCAGTAGCTGAGGTTAGAAGAGGCACAGTGAACAGAGGTTCACTGCCTTACCTGGAAAGACTGTCGGGGTCTCTGAACGGAGTTGAGGGAGGAGGTATAAGGACAGATGTTACGTCTCCTGTAGTTGCAGGGTAAAGTATCTGGGGAGGGGTGGTTTGGAAGGGATGAGTGAACCAAGGAGTTGCGGAGGAAGTGGTGGAAGGCGGAAATGGGTGAAGATGGGAAGATGTGATTAGAGCAGTTAGATCCAATTTCTGATTCCCTCCCGAAAGCCCATTTTGGAGAGCATATCCATCATGTGCATGTGTTATATACTATCAAAAGCCTTCTGATCCAAGCTGACCAGGCAGGCGACCAACCCTTTGCCCCACATGTAGATGATGGTATCCCTGAACAGCACAAGGTTGCCTGAGATTTTTCTGCCAGCTACAGCACAGCTTTAGAGAGGTGGATAACCTGTTCCAGAGATGACAGGTTGGTGGGTCTGACGGGTCATGGTACATAAGTCCACAGACAAAGGGAGGGGTAAAAGCGTGTCCAACATTGCCCTCATCCTGATGGCCACTTTTGTGTGTGTGTGTGCATCAGGCTCTGCATAGAGCCAAGCCATATGGATTGAATCTGGTCTTGGTGCTGTGAGAGAGAAATCCCACTGCTGCTCTAAAGGACCAGGAAAAATCTGGTTATCAGGTACTCTAGGGGTTGTTATATTTGGCACAGGTGTGGCCCATCCTCGCATTCATGCATGAAATGGACAAATGAAATTTGAAGTTGGGACAGACACAAAACGCTGGAGTAATTCAGTGGGACAGGCAGCATCTCTGGAGAAAAGGAATGGGTGACGTTTTGAGTCAAGACCCTTCTTCAGACTGATGTCAGGGGAGGGGGACATACATAGATAAGGAAATGTAAGGTGTGAAAGCAGGACAATGGGAATGGAGATCAAGACAAATATAAAATAGATATTTGTTAGCTGGGAGAAGGTAACAACAAAGCAAACAGTTAAAAGGTAGTCAGGGACAGTAGGACTGGTCAGGGAATTGGGAAGAGGGAGCGATGGAGAGAGGGACAGCAAGGGTTACTTGAAGTTAGAGGTCAATGTTCATACCGCTGGTCTGTAAGATGCCCAAGCGAAATATGAGGTGCTGTTCCTCCAATTTGTGCTGACAATGGAGAAGGCCCAGGACAGAAAGGTCAATGTGGGAATGGGAGGGGCAATTAAAGTGTTTAGCAACCGGGACATCAGGTAGGTTTAGGCGGACTGAGCAGAAGTGTTCAGCAAAACGATCGCCTTGCCCTGTGCTGGGTAGCGCCGATATATACAAGTCCACACCTGGAACAGCGGATACAATAGATGAGGTTGGAGGAGGTACAAGTGAACCTCTGCCTCACCTGAAAAGACTGTCAGGGTCTTTGTACGGAGTCATGGGGGGAGGTATAGTGAATGTTGCCTCGTGCCCTCCATCGCTGCCCCCCCCCCGGCCCTGTGCCCCCCCTTTCCCTGTGCCCCCCCTTTCCCTGTGCCCCCCTTTCCCTGTGCCCCCCCTTTCCCTGTGCCCCCCCTTTCCCTGTGCCCGCCTTTCCCTGTGCCCCCCCTTTCCCTGTCCTCCTCTTGCCTTGTGCCCCCCCTTGCCTTGTGCCCCCCCTTGCCCTGTTGCCCCCCCTTGCCCTGTGCCCCCCCCTGCCCTGTGCCCCCCCTGCCCTGTGCCCCCCCCGCCCTGTGCGCCCCCCCCTTGCCCTGTGCGCCCCCCCCTTGCCCTGTGCGCCCCCTTACCCTGTGCGCCCCCCCTTGCCCTGTGCCCCCCCTGCCCTGTGCGCCCCCCTGCCCTGTGCCCCCCCTGCCCTGTGCCCCCCCTGCCCTGTGCCCCCCCTGCCCTGTGCCCCCCCTGCCCTGTGCCCCCCCTGCCCTGTGCCCCCCCTGCCCTGTGCCCCCCCCTGCCCTGTGCCCCCCCTGCCCTGTGCCCCCCCCTGCCCTGTGCCCCCCCCTGCCCTGTGCCCCCCCCTGCCCTGTGCCCCCCCCTGCCCTGTGCACCCCTGCCCTGTGCCCCCCCTGCCCTGTGCCCCCCCTGCCCTGTGCCCCCCCTGCCCTGTGCCCCCCCTGCCCTGTGCCCCCCCTTGCCCTGTGCCCCCCCCTTGCCCTGTGCCCCCCCCTTGCCCTGTGCCCCCCCCTTGCCCTGTGCCCCCCCCTTGCCCTGTGCCCCCCCTTGCCCTGTGCCCCCCTTGCCCTGTGCCCCCCCTTGCCCTGTGCCCCCCCCTTGCCCTGTGCCCCCCCTTGCCCTGTGCCCCCCCCTTGCCCTGTGCCCCCCCCTTGCCCTGTGCCCCCCCCTTGCCCTGTGCCCCCCCTTGCCCTGTGCCCCCCCCTTGCCCTGTGCCCCCCCCCTTGCCCTGTGCCCCCCCTTGCCCTGTGCCCCCCCTTGCCCTGTGCCCCCCCCTTGCCCTGTACCCCCCCCCCTTGCTCTGTACCCCCCCCTTGCCCTGTACCACCCCCCCCTTGCCCTGTACCCCCCCCTTGCCCTGTACCCCCCCTTGCCCTGTACCCCCCCCTTGCCCTGTACCCCCCCCCCCCTTGCCCTGTACCCCCCCCCTTGCCCTGTACCCCCCCTTGCCCTGTACCCCCCCCTTGCCCTGTACACCCCCCCCTTGCCCTGTACCCCCCCCCCTTGCCCTGTACCCCCCCTTGCCCTGTACCTCCCCCCCCTTGCCCTGTACACCCCCCCCCTTGCCCTGTACCCCCCCCTTGCCCTGTACCCCCCCCTTGCCCTGTTACCCCCCCTTGCCCTGTTACCCCCCCCCTTGCCCTGTACCCCCCCCCACCCTTGCCCTGTACCCCCCCCCTTGCCCTGTACCCCCCCTTGCCCTGTACCCCCCCATGCCCTGTACCCCCTTGCCCTGTACCCCCCCTTGCCCTGTACCCCCGCCCCCCCCTTGCCCTGTACCCCCGCCCCCCCCTTGCCCTGTACCCCCGCCCCCCCTTGCCCTGTACCCCCGCCCCCCCCTTGCCCTGTACCCCCGTTTGTTCGCTCCGCCGCCGCGCCACTGCCACTGAAGTAGCGGACTTGCGTCACCGGGCGGATGACGACATGACCTCACCTGCCGGCGCAGCGATTTGGAACAAACCGCCGATCGGCGAATCGTTCCGGAACCCGAATGTGATCCAGAGGTGATGAGGTCGAACTGCTGGCGTCCCGCAGACGACGGTGATAGTTTATATTGCATCGTTGTCACGCATGCATCTTCGTTTCATGGAACAACTTGGTTTGAATGAAAACAGAGGTTGATTTCTTTGCCAACCTGAACTCGAGGGCGGAATTTTGGTTGCACTATTTCGCGCGGGCGGCAGAGGCGTTGGGGCGCCGCTTCCGCTCGGCGGCGCCGCCATATTGAGGAGGCGGCGGAGGGGAGCAGACCGGCGGAACGGGCGGCCGATTGACCGACCGTGTGTGTCCTGTTACCCCGGGCCCTGCCCCGCCTCCGGCCGCCAGCTGCAGCCATGGCCACCCGCTCGGAGCGGGAGAAGTCGCAGAAGCAGAACGAGCAGCACCAGGCCATCCTGTCCAAACTGCTGCGGGAAGAGGACAACAAGTACTGCGCCGACTGCGAGGCCAAAGGTAACGTCGGCTCGGCTCAGCTCAGCACCGCTGGCGGGCAGACTGTCAGGGTCGGGTCGGTTGCCGCAGTGTCAGTGACCTTTCACGGTGACCTGGCCCAGAGGATGGGGAGTTGGCTGGGGCGACTGGGCTGGGTTGGGGTTGGGCTGGGGAATCGGGCTGGAAGCGTGATGGGGGAGCCCGCTGTGCCGGGATGGGGGAGCCCGCTGTGCCGGGACTGGGGATGGGGGAGGCGGCTGTACCGGGATGGGGGAGGCGGCTGTACCGGGATGGGGGAGGCGGCTGTACCGGGATGGGGGAGGCGGCTGTACCGGGATGGGGGAGGCGGCTGTACCGGGATGGGGGAGGCGGCTGTACCGGGATGGGGGAGCCTTTCCCCGTCGTCCCTCCGAAACCCACCCGAATGGTCCGTGTTCCGGCGGCGTCGTTCATCCTCCCTTCCGCCGGCGCTGCCTGTAGTCCGGAGACACGTTCATCTCTATTATTGCCGTCGGCAGTAACTTTCCGGATAGAATCGGGAACGTAGCATCAATACAGTACCCGTTTTGATTCCTGAGTAAATAAATTAGTTCTCTTGTTGTGAAGGAAATCAGCTATTAACGGTTTTGCCGGGAGCGTAAAGCTTCCATTTCTATTTAGCGTTGAAATTACGAAAAAAAGGGTCAACATGACAGCTTGGTTGTATCGGTTACTTGCACATATATTACAGTCGAAGGATTGAGTGTTGTACTCTGAGTCTCTGGATCAATCGCCCAATGGTACATGTGACAATAGACAATAGACAATAAGTGCAGGAGTAGGCCATTCAGCCCTTCGAGCCAGCACCGCCATTCAATGCGATCATGGCTGATCACTCTCAATCAGTACCCCGTTCCTGCCTTCTCCCCATACCCCCTAACTCCGCTATCCTTAAGAGCTCTATCCAGCTCTCTCTTGAAAGCATCCAACGAACTGGCCTCCACTGCCTTCTGAGGCAGAGAATTCCACACCTTCACCACCCTCTGACTGAAAAAGTTCTTCCTCATCTCCGTTCTAAATGGCCTACCCCTTATTCTTAAACTGTGGCCCCTTGTTCTGGACTCCCCCAACATTGGGAACATGTTATCTGCCTCTAATGTGTCCAATCCCCTAATTATCTTATATGTTTCAATAAGATCCCCCCTCATCCTTCTAAATTCCAGTGTATACAAGCCCAATCGCTCCAGCCTTTCAACATACGACAGTCCCGCCATTCCGGGAATTAACCTAGTGAACCTACGCTGCATGCCCTCCATAGCAAGAATATCCTTCCTCAAATTTGGAGACCAAAACTGCACACAGTACTCCAGGTGCGGTCTCACCAGGGCCCGGTACAACTGTAGAAGGACCTCTTTGCCCCTATACTCAACTCCTCTTGTTACGAAGGCCAACATTCCATTGGCTTTCTTCACTGCCTGCTGTACCTGCATGCTTCCTTTCATTGACTGATGCACTAGGACACCCAGATCTCGTTGAACTCCCCCTCCTCCTAACTTGACACCATTCAGATAATAATCTGCCTTTCTATTCTTGCTTCCAAAGTGAATAACCTCACACTTATCTACATTAAACTGCATCTGCCATGTATCCGCCCACTCACACAACCTGTCCAAGTCACCCTGCAGCCTTATTGCATCTTCCTCACAATTCACACTACCCCCCAACTTAGTATCATCTGCAAATTTGCTAATGGTACTTTTAATCCCTTCGTCTAAGTCATTAATGTATATCGTAAATAGCTGGGGTCCCAGCACCGAACCTTGCGGTACCCCACTGGTCACTGCCTGCCATTCCGAAAGGGACCCATTTATCCCCACTCTTTGCTTTCTGTCTGTCAACCAATTTTCTATCCATGTCAGTACCCTACCCCCAATACCATGTGCCCTAATTTTGCCCACTAATCTCCTATGTGGGACCTTGTCGAAGGCTTTCTGAAAGTCGAGGTACACCACATTCACTGACTCTCCCTTGTCAATTTTCCTAGTTACATCCTCAAAAAATTCCAGTAGATTTGTCAAGCATGATTTCCCCTTCGTAAATCCATGCTGACTCGGAATGATCCCGTTACTGCTATCCAAATGCTCAGCAATTTCGTCTTTTATAATTGACTCCAGCATCTTCCCCACCACTGATGTCAGACTAACTGGTCTATAATTACCCGTTTTCTCTCTCCCTCCTTTCTTAAAAAGTGGGATAACATTTGCTATTCTCCAATCCACAGGAACTGATCCTGAATCTATAGAACATTGAAAAATGATCTCCAATGCTTCCACTATTTCTAGAGCCACCTCCTTAAGTACTCTGGGATGCAGACCATCAGGCCCTTTGAAACCTTTGAATTCATCTTTTGTCGAAATAATGTTCCCTAAAGTAGTTAATTTTGCCATACAGATTAGGTTCGTTCCAGAGGACTGGGTCATTGACCTCGAGTCCTGTCTATGTGGAATTTGTATTGACTGCGGGTGCCCCCAGGGGACTCTGGTTTCCAATCACATCGTGAAGATGTGCAAGTTATAGTTTTCGTGGCCACTGTAAATTTCTCCATTTGTATCAGCCACAGTTTTCCTTCTGTGCTTAACTTGAGGAGGATCTTTTTGATATTTAATTATGTATACTCCATATATAGCATTGAATTCAATTAAAAAATGGCATGTGTAATTTAACTTGCGAATGGCCAGTTTCCCAGTAAAGGAAAATCAAACGGCAGATGCTGGTAACAGGAAATACAGAAATTACTGGAAATACTCGGCATATGGGTCAACGTCCATGGGAGAGAGAGTTAATATATTGGGTTGAATGCTGCTTAATCTCCAGAAGCAATTTTTTTTTTAATCCTTCAAGATCTATCATGATTGAGAATGCCTTTTAACATCATAAGTTCTAGAGAACAATTGCAGCTTTTCTTGTTTATCCACATCGTTGAAATCCCTCACTTTTGCTGTCGCTACTTGACCTACACATTCTGCTTAAAGTAGTTAATATCATGAACAGAATTTGAGGCTTAATAACTTGTAACTGAAACTTGGCAGTGCTGTCTGCTGCAAAGGATATTTAGGGATAATTAATTGTTATTTGCTCCAAATCTCACAAAGTGCACTTGTCTTGTGATGTCTGTCTTTCCTGTATTGTAATACTGCATGGTACAAGTGTTTGTCCACCAGTTTAAAGTCAAAACTGTTCCACCAAATGAAATTCTGCTCAAAGACCGTTGGTCAACCCCTTGAAACACTCTATGAATCAGCCTACCACAATAACATGCTACGGTTGGCCAACAACATTGTCTCTGACCCCGACCATGTCCTGAACAGTGAATACGAATTGTTACCATCAAGTCGGAGGTACAGGGTACCAAGATTTAATAAGGTTAGATTAAAGCACTCTTTTGAGCACCAGTCAATTCTGAAACTAAACATAGAACTTAATTCCAGATCAAATGTACGTTGAAGGGTCTTGAATGTGTCGTCATTTGTGTTTGTAATGTTATGGTGAATATATGTATCCTCGTTTCTTGTCTTACATTCTTTGTCTTTGTTGATGTTGCAAGTGGAGCTGCTGAGATGCAAGAAAAATTTTAGACTTGATCTGACAATAAAGTATTATCATATCATATATCGTATGCAATTTGTCCACTAATCTATAGTTATGATGAAAATGTGTAACTCTTGATTTCATTTTTTTTAATTCAAAGCGTTTCAAAATTTTGCTGTCCTCAACTTCATCTCCTGTTTGTGCCTTAGACCCAATTGTAGTGCAAACTGTGCTTGAATAAAACTTGTAGTTTCTTTCCATCAGTCTCACCCCTTTCTCAACATCTCTGCAATATTGAACCTCTCAAGATTGTTCGGGAGTGCGTCCTATCTCTGGGAGCAAATGGGAAAACTGTTCAACCTACATCACCTCCACTACAGAACCAAGGTCACTCTAATCTGTCATCGACTGCACTATGGATCACATGTGTATGTATACATCTGGAGGCTGAGTTCAAACCCGTTGACTTTCAATATCTCAGGACCCATCACTCAGCACAAGCAGGCATCAATTATGATGGACATTCTCTTCCTCTCTTTCAACTCGCAGCTTCTATGTCCATCTTTCCATTTTGCTTTCCTTCTACAAAACTGAATTGGGTTGCAATGTCACAAATATGATCGGAGTGATGGCATCCAAGATGGTCTATTTCTCCCACCCGCTCCCTTCGTACCTCTGCTGTGCATCCCTTTGGTATGGTTGGTCACAGCATCCACCACCGGCACTTCTCAACTGATTGGTATAGTTGTATGGCTATGCATTTGTCTGTTTAATTATTTTAATCCACCCGGACCTAGCTGGTGGCCATAACACTTTTTATTCCTGTGTTATTTCCCTTGAGTACCCTAAGAATTTATCCTTGGCTCCTAACTTGGATGATAAGAAATTCCCCTTGGCTCAACGATGGAAGATTGAGGACATTCTTTCATTCCATTCCTCACATGTTAACTATCTGAGGTTGAGCGTTTCAAACTGCATAAAAGAGAATATTTAAAAATGCGGAGGAAGGAACTGCAGATGCTGGTTTAAACCAAAGATAGACACAAGAAGCTGGAGTAACTCAGTGGGACAGGCAGCATCTCTGGAAAGAAGGAATGGGTGACGTTTCAGGGCGAGACCCTTCTTCAGACTAGAGAAGGGTCTCGACCCGAATCGTCACCCATTCCTTCTCCAGAGATGCTGCCTGTCCTGCTGAGTTACTCCAGCTTTTTGTGTCGTACTAAATAATGCTCTGCAGTTGAAATAGCATCCAAGGGGAGAGAAACAGTTAATGTTGGACAGTTTTTGGTGATGCTGCAAGGGTATTATAAAAGTATTTTCAACAATTTAAATTTATGATGGTCTGGTTGCTGAATACTTCCTGCTTTATCTTTCAAAATCTATCAGACACGAATGCCTCAAAATGTCTACTCTTCGAACTCTTATCTCCATGAAGGCCATTCCAACTTCTATAATTTCTTCAGATAATAATACCAGGGCTATGGAAGTTAATTATGGTTGATATTGTATGCAACCTGCCCAAGCTTTTAATGTGCTTTACAATGTGTGGTGACAGGATTGTGCATACAATCCCAGCTGAGGCCTCACCAGAGATTTCCAAGTGTTTGCATGACTTGTCTTTATGTATAAAACAGCACCTATGTGCAGCTTTATCTCGCCTCCATCACAAAAGAGCAATATTATTTTGAGAGCTTCTCTCAAACTAGAGAGGGTGTATATTATTTATCCATTTAATGCTTCAGCTAGATTATTGTTGGAAAATCAAATAGGAGAAATTGAAACTGGAACCTGTTGAGTGGAAGGCGGATGTAAGCTGAGAAGTATTAATGTCATGGCAATAATCAGATACATATGGACAATCGAGATTGTGCTTTGTAGTTGAAATGATAATGATCTGTGTGTCGACAAACTAGTGTTGTATGAAGTGTCAATGATTTTGAACTGGGAGTGATATATTGGGCAACTGAAAGTGGTGAATATGCCATCATATGTCTAATTTGATTGTGATTGAACGATTTCACTGAAGTTGATAAACTTCATGATAAAATTAAACTAGGAATCGTTTGTTAACTAAAGGAAGACTGGAACTATGTGAACTTGACAAGGAACAAAGCACGCTTGATAAGTGTAAGTGAACTTTAAACAAGTGCTCGAGTATTAATAGTTCAAATCAGTCAATTGTTGATCATGGTGGCATGTTTTGTGACTGCTTGAATTTATGCTGGAGTTTAATCAGGACTTTCATTCTGTTGGACATCTCCAAGGTTAAAGGATGACTGAATTTTGAAGTTTTCACTATCTTGATTGGCTGGTCTATCTTCTGACTGGCTACAATTCTTTTTCGCTATTAATCTAAAGTTTTGAATAACTCAATTTTGACCGATATGAATGGAAAAAAACATTAAGCAATTTATCATAAAGTTTGTTTTTGCTTTTCGATGGAAAATGTCAAATTATTTCTCTAAGATTTGTTAAAGCAAAGCATTTGTCTGAAACATTAGCTTTCTAAAGTTCTGAAGTTTGAAAGGATTCTCGGGAATCATTTTTAATAATGTATAATCCAAATTATCTGGCTTCGTCTGGCTTTAAAAATTCCCTGGGTTTAGAATATCATGAGCATGAACACTTGTGTCTGAATGGAATGTTTTTTTCTAATTTCAGGGTTCATATTTTATATTGCTGCTTCAAAGGTGTATTGACAATGCACTTCTGCTTTCTGGTGTCTTGCAAAGGTTGAATCCGCATAACTGCAAATGTTAAGATTGCATTATTGTGGTAATCGACTGTTTTGTACTGATGGTACTTCCCAAATAAAAGTGCATTAAATGATTCCTTGAAAAAATATTTGAAAGCTGTAAATGTTGGACTCTGCTTTTCTTACCTGCCCAGCAAAAGTAACGGTGAATTCAGAGAATATATTGTTGTCTTTAAAGGATTTGACTACTGGGTTATTTTCTCACTGCAGTTACCTAGAGTCTTTGTAAGACCACATCTGGTGTTCCATATAATTTTGGTCTCCTTGCCTTAAAGGTTTATACCTTCAGTAGTGGAGTGCAGCAGATCCAACAGATTTATTCTTGGTATGGCATGTCTTTCAAATGAGATGATCTTATTGACACACAGACAGTTCTTGGAGGACGTGACAGGCTAGATATTTACCTTGGCTAACGAGTCTAGACCAGAGGTTCATGTCTCAAAATAAGGTGTAGGCCATTTAGCACTGAAATTAAAGAATGTCTTTTCTGTGAATATTTAGAATTCTCTACCCTAGAGGGCTGTGAAGGCTCACTCTTTAATTTGTATTTAAAACTGATTTTCCAGATATTAAATAAATTGAAGGATTTTATTAAAAAGGTAATTTGGCCCGTCAAGTGTGCTTTGTCCTTTAGTATGTCAGGGAAGGCTTGAATCATCCTAATCGATAGCTGATCATCCAAATTAAATATTGATCCAGCTTTGTCCCCTGATTCCTCTGGTTCTTTGGGAGTGGGGGGGTGGGGGGAATATTCAACTCTTCCTTGAACTCTCCCCCTTCTGGTGCTGGGTATCTGGAATATCCTCCCCTTGCCAAATCTGTCCCAGTCTGTGCACATTACTCTTTTGGGAGAAATTATTTATTTCAGACTTATGAAAAATTCAGTTTACAGACAGTTCTCTGGAACCAAGCCCTTGTGTAACCTGGCGACCTCTTGGTTTCATGTCCTTCCATTCTAAAAATCTTCGCAACTATTTCTGCTATTTGTTGGCTAGGTGTAAAATAATTTTCCAGGCACAGAAATAATGATTGGTTCACAGATTTGCCACTGATTTTCAAAATTGTGAAGCTTGAAGAAGCTATTAGTCTTGGTGTTACTTTAGCCATAGCATACAACTGAAAACGTAATGCACCCTATCACGTTGGTAAAGTCCACGCTATGTATCTGATGATTGGGGATTTACTTTGTTAACATCTTGGTTGCATTTTAAGCTGCCATTTAAGGTCACATGTGCGAAGTGTTAACATTTATCTTCCAGACAGTCCAGTAGGGTATTGTCATACCCCAAACCTTGGTTAGCAAGTGTACAGACATAGTCCACTGAACCCATTTACAAGAGGCCCAATGTTTTGGTGCCTCATTCAAAGTCCACACTTTAGTCAGGCAAGTCCCAGGGCCCTCTGTAGTGGGCCTCTGGCCATCTCCTTCCTTGGTCCCTCTCCTCGCCCATCCTCCTTTCCCCATGGGTGCCTCCTGCTGCTGACCATGAGGGTGTGGTAGGCCGGGCCTCTCCTCACCAGTTGATTCCGTCGTCGTTACCGGCTTCCACCTCTGGTCTTCGGGTGACGAGCAGGGACCGATTCCCTCCTTCCAGGTCCTCCCTGGAGCTGCATTTCGCCAGTCCTGGTCTTGAGTTCGGCCGTGCACGGCCTCCCAGGGACCCTCGGCTTTGCGTGCTTGTCTTCGGATGTCACTTGTTTGAACATATTACATTCCTGTGCACTACTTTTAGGTGAGGAGCAATGTTTAAAGTAGATGTGTGGGCAAGTTATCAGGGAGTAGAGGATGCCTGAAACATGCTTCCAGAAATGGTGGATGAGGCAGATACAATAATGGCCCTTAAGAGGCTTTTGGATAGGCACATGGATATGGAGGGACATGGAATATGTGCAAGTAGATGAGAATAGTTTATCTTGGCATCGTGTTCTGTGGGTTGAAGGGCCTGTTCCTGTGTTGTACAGTTTCAAGTAATAATGGGTCAAGAATTGATCCCTGCAGTACTCCACTAAATGCCTCCTTGCATTCTATTTATTCCAACTCTCAGTGAGATGGCAAGCTTTCAGTCCATTGTAACACATATCCTCCGAACCCATGAGATTTTTTGAGCAATGGTTCTAATGTGGCACCTTGTCAAATGTCCACAACAACAGGTTGCCCTCTATCAACGCTCCCTCTTAAATCCTTGTTTTTTTCCTTTTGTAAAACCATGTTGACCAGGTTTTTAAAAAGGTTAGCTATTTCCTGTTTTGATTATTTTGTGGCGGCACCCGGGGGCTAGGCCACTCCCTTGGTCATTCCACTCAGCACTCAGTGGACGGGAGGGATTAGGTCACTTCCTGGGTCAGTCCCCTTGGGTCAGGTGGTCTGGGACTATGAAGGGTTTGGGTGTGTCGACTCACGTTATTCTTGAGTGCGGTGTTTGATACCACAGGTAATAAAGCTACTACCCGACTCTTCCAGTCAACCACAACCGCTTTTGGACCTTCCCGCGGACCCTCGCCACCGTTTTGACCACATCCATGTGGACATCGTGGGGCCGCTGCCGCCTTCTCGGGGTTTCACCTACCTCCTGACAATGGTGGACCGTTTCACGCGGTGGCCGGAGGCAGTTCCACTGCCGGACACGTGTGCCTCTACTTGTGCCCGTGCCTTGGCGGCAAATTGGATTGCCAGATTTGGGGTTCCGCTCCATATTACGTCCGACAGGGGGCCACAATTCACCTCCGAGCTGTGGTCATCCATGGCCCAACTGCTGGGGGTTAACCTGCACCGCACCACAGCGTACCATCCGCAGGCGAACGGCCTGGTGGAGCGTTTCCACCGCCAGCTCAAGGCCGCTCTGAAGGCCCGGCTCGTTGGCCCGGACTGGGTTGACGCGTTGCCGTGGGTTTTACTGGGTGTCCGCACCGCCCCCAAGGAGGACTTGGCCACCTCCTCGGCGGAATTGGTTTACGGGGCTCCGTTGACGGTGCCCGGAGAGTTCGTTCCCTCCGCCCAGGGTCAGGCAGAACAGCCCTCAGCCGCCCTGCAACGCCTTCGGGAGACGGTGGGCTCGCTGGCGCCAGTGCCGACGTCTCGCCACGGTTCCGTGCGGTCACATGTCCCTTCCGCCCTGCAGGACTGTCCTTTTGTGTTCCTGCGTCAGGATGCCCACCGGCCACCCCTTCAGCGGCCTTATGAGGGACCGTTCAAAGTGCTTGAGCGGGGCTCTGCCACCTTCGTGTTGGACATGGGGGGTCGTCCTGAGACGGTCTCTCTTTCACGGCTGAAGCCGGCGCATGTGGACATTAGCCAGCCGGTGCTACTGGCGCAGCCTCGCCCTCGGGGTCGTCCCGCGTCCCGGCCCTTACCCCCGAAGTTCCCGCGGGTGCCTTCCCCTGGCGGGGTGGTTCTGCTTCCTGCGCCCGCCGTGGCGCGCACACGGGCTGGCCGTTTTGTCCGTCCCCCTGTCCGTTTCGTGCCTTCGGTTCTTGGGGGGGGGGGGGGGTCCTGTGGCGGCACCCGGGGGCTAGGCCACTCCCTTGGTCATTCCACTCGGCACTCAGTGGACGGGAGGGATTAGGTCACTTCCTGGGTCAGTCCCCTTGGGTCAGGTGGTCTGGGACTATAAAGGGTTTGGGTGTGTCGACTCACGTTATTCTTGAGTGCGGTGTTTGATACCACAGGTAATAAAGTTATTAATTACTCACCTGGCGTCTGGCCTGATTACCGCGGTGACCGCACCCACTACAATTTACTCTAACATCTTGCCAATAATTTTAAGTAATGTTCTCCATTTTCTCTTCCACCCCCCTACTCAGTCAAAAGAGCAGAAGCAGTTCCTAATGATTCCAGAGCAATTGTTTATCTTTGAACTTTAGCAGAGAGTAGGTTAATAAAGGAAGATTTTTCAGTTCCACTGATAGCATCCATGTCATTGTAAGCAACTTGTGTAATAGTGTCTTTGGTTTCCCACTAAACCAGTTTTTTCCCCCTCTTGGATGTATTTGTCCAACTGATTTAAATCGTAACTCTCCCACAGAAACATAGTGCACAATTTTTTTAGGTTCCCAGTGGTTCATGGAAGCCAAAGGTACTCTGGTAGACACAAAATGCTGGAGTAACTCAGCGGGTCAGGCAGTAGCTCGGGAGAGAAGGAATGGGTGACGTTTCAAGTCGAGACCCTTCTTCAGACCTTCTCTCCCGAGATGCTGCCTGACCCGCTGAGTTACTCCAGCATTTTGTGCTTACCTTCGATTTAAACCAGCATCTGTAGGTTTTTTTTCCTACCAAAGGTACTCTGGTTGGGTCTATCCAATTATTTGGTATTTCAAAATTATCTGAAAAGATCTTATCAATTTTCAATGAGTAAATGTAAAATTAATGGAGAGCCCCATGAGGTTCTTGGAAAAATTAGTTCACATTAGAAACATAGAGCCAGCACCGCCATTCATTGTGATCATGGCTGATCATTCACAATCCGTAACCTATGCCCGACTTCTCCCCATCTCCCTTGATTTCCCTAGCCCCTAGAGCTCTATCTAACTCTCTCTTAAATTCATCCAGTGATTTGGCCTCCACTGCCCTCTGTGGCAGAGAATTCCACAAATTCACAACTCTCTGGGTGAAAAAGTTCCTCCTCACCTTCGTTTTAAATGGCCTCCCCTTTATTCTAAGACTGTGGCCCCTGGTTCTGAACTCGCCCAACATTGGGACCATTTTTCCTGCATCTAGCTTGTCCAGTCCTTTTATAATTTTATATGTCTCTATAAGATCCCCTCTCATCCTTCTAAACTCCCGTGAATACAAGCCTAGTCTTTTCAATCTTTCTTCATATGACAGTCCCGACACCCCAGGGATCAATCTCGTGAACCTACGCTTCACTGCCTCAATTACAAGGATGTCCTTCCTCAAATTAGGAAACCAAAACTACACAATACTCCAGATGTGGTCTTACTAGGGCCCTATACAACTGCAGAAGAACCTCTTTACTCCTATACTGAAATCCTCTTGTTATGAAGGCCAACATGCCATTAGCTAGCTTCACTGCCTGCTGTACCTGCACGCCAACTTTCAGTGACTGGTGTACAAGGACACCCAGGTCTCGCTGCACTTCCCCCTTGCCTAACCTGACACCATTGAGATAATCTGCCTCCTTGTTTTTGCTGTCAAAGTGGATAACCTCACATTTATCTATATTATACTGCATCTGCCACGCATCTGCCCACTCACTCAACGTGTCCAGGTCACCCTGCAACCTCCTAACATCCTCTTTGCAGTTCACACTGCCACCCAGCTTTGTGTCATCCGCAAACTTGCTAGTGTTACTTCTAATTCCTTCATCCAAATCATTTATATATATGGTAAACAGTGGTGGCCCCAACTGTTATGCTAAACCTCTATTACATGCAAAATTTCAGATTTCTATGTGGTTTTGTTAGTGAGCACAGAGACATCATATTTCATTATATATTTTTAGATTAAGGGTAACTGGAGCAGTTAGAACCCATTAGTACATAAAATGGAGAGGCAGTCAAAACACTTCTCACAGGATGGAAATGTCAAGTATTGGAGGGTGAAGATTAAAGGAGATACATGGTGCCATGTTTTTAAATGATAGGTGTCAGGAATGCCCTGCAACAGATATGATAGTGGTGTTTGAGGCTTTTAGATAGGAACATAGATATGCAGGAAAGGAGGGATACGATCATGTGCAGGCAGAGGAGGTTAGTTTAACTTGGCATGTTTGGTACAGGCATGGGCCTGTTCCAGTGTTACGATGTGGTATGTTTTGTGGTTAAAAGGGCAGCAATTGTGAAGCTAGAAAACATAGCAGGTGAGGTCTTAAATCGTTATTCATCAAGAAGAACATTCATTGCAGTTGAAGTCAGAAGGGGACGGTGAAATTCTGGAACTTTTTACTTGTTTAAAGAGTAGATGTTAGTAGATATCTTGACTGAAGGGTGGATAAATCCTTGGGACCTGATGAAATGTAACCAGGTTGTATGGAGCCCTTGCAGACCAATCTTTGCTCTCCTCGGGTGATGTCCCGGATTCCTGGTGGACATCAAATGCACTGCCTTTATTTGCAGAACTGCTGCCTCTCAGTACAATTGACCTCGGCTTCTGTCAGTGTGGAACTTGTGTGTTCTCCCAGTGACTACATGAGATCTGTCCAGGTGCTTTGGTTTCCTCCCATATCCTAAAGATGTTTTGGTAGGTTAATTGACTACTATAAATTGTCCTTAGTGTGTAGGCAAATGAATAAAAAATGAGTGGTCGATAGTCGGCTGGCAATCAGTGGACGGAGGGGTCTGTTTCTTTACTATATCTACAAGTCGCAAGCTTCAATTACTTGATTTATCCCTGCTACCTTTGAGCCTTAACATCATGGGTCTATTGGTGTTGGTTACTCCAAACGACTCAAACTGTCACATACAACTGCATGATTAGGATTACCATTTGAAGTATTGTGTGCAGTTCTGGTCACTACACTAGGAGGGATGGGATTGTGTTGGAGAGTGTGCAAAGCGGAATATTGCCTGATTTGGAGGACTAGTTAGTTCATTGCATGGGTTAGGCCTGTTTTCCTAGAGCAAAATCAAAAGGTTGAGGGATGCCGAAGAAAAAGCGTATAAGATTATGAGAGGCATAGCTGCCATGCACATGGTCGGCCGGAGGGCCCGTTTCTGTGCTGTATGACTGGCTCTGACTCTTTATCCTCCAGTAGACAACAGTTTTGTTTTGTGCTGAACTTTCGTCTGGCATGGTCTTGACTTACTAAGTTTGTAATCGTCAAGTCCCAAAGAAGAAAGAAATTGGTCCAGAGGAAGATGGCCAGTAATCTACGGATCATTGGATGATGTGGCCACTTTTTCTTGCCATGGATAAGGAGAAACCCACCTTAATGACTCCAGTTGATTTTGTGATGTCCTTTGCTTCCCATCATAGTTATTTTCCATAACGTAATAACTTTGATGTCACTTCAATAGTCCAGTCTTCAGATTTGATCGAAAGATACAGCATGGAAACAAGCCCTGCGGCACAGAGTCCATGCTGGCCATTGATCACCCGTTCACGTTAGTTCTATCTTATCCCAATTTGTCAACCACTCCTTACAAATTACAGACTTCATAAGGAAATGTGTGAAGGACTGTGTTCCTACAAAGACTATCCGAGTGTTTGCTAACCAGTAGCCTTGGATGAACCAAGAGATCCCTATTCTTCTGAGGACCAGATCTCGGCCATTCAGGTCTGGCGATGCAGAGTTGTATAAGAAGTCCAGATATGACCTTGACAAGGCTGTCAAAAGGGACTTTCGCTTAAGCTGGAGGATGAGGCAGATGTTTGGCAACTGTGGCAGGGCTTGAATGCCATCACCTACAGGGCTAAATCAGGGGGCAGCTCAAGAGACAGCGAAGCATCTCTCCCGGATGAGCTCAATGCTTTGAACGCACACTTTGATAGGGAGAACACTGATGTGCCTTCCCGAGCCCCCATATGCCCTGATGGTATTACAGTCATAGAGGCCGACGTCAGAAGATCCTTCGGGGGTGGACCCTCGGAAAGCACCTGGACCTGATTGGATACCCGGTCGTGTTCTCGAAACCTGTGCAGACCAACTGGCTGGAGTTTTTGCGGACATTTTCAACCTCTCATTACTGAGGTCTGAGGTTCCCACCTGCTTTAAGAGGGCATCAATAATACCGGTGCCCAAGAAGAGCAAGTGTCGTGCCTCAACGACTCAGTGGCACTATTGTCCGTGGTGATGAAGTGTTTTGCGAGAATGGTTATGGCGCATATCAACTCCTACCTCAATAACCTCGACCCACTACAGTTTGCCTACCGCCTCAACAGGTCAACTGAGGATGCGGTCTCACTGGCTCTCCACTCTGCATTGGACCACTTGGACAATAAAAACACATACGTCAGGCTGTTGTTTATACACTACAGTTTGACGTTCAATACCATCATCGCTTCCAAGCTGGTTACCAAGCTCACGGAACTGGGTCTCTGCGCATCCCTCTGCAATTGAATCCTCCACTTCCTCATCCACAGATCACAGTCTGTTCGAATTGGCAGAAACACTTCTTCCTCAATAACAATCAGTACGGGAGCACCTCAAGGCTGCGTGCTCAGCCCCCTGCTCTACTCACTATGCTCACGACTGTATAGCCGGACACAGTGCGAATTCCATCTTCAAGTTTGCCGACAGCACCACCGTTATTGGGCAAATTACAGTTGATGAGTCAAAGTATAGTAGTGAGATCGATCGATTGACCAAATGGTGCCAGCACAATAACCTGGCTCTCAATGTCAGTAAGACCAACGAACTGATAGTAGACTTTGGAAAAGGAAGGATGAGGACCCACAACCCTGTTTATATCAACAGATGGTGGAGAGAGACAAAAACTTCAAATTCCTGGGCGTGCATATTTCTGATGATCTTCCCTGGACCCAGCACACTGGTGCAATTATAAAGAAAGCACATCAATGCCTCTACTTTCTGAGAAGATTACAGAAATTTGGTATGTCGAAGAGAGGATTCTCTTGAACTTCTACAGGTTGCCCATTCGCTCATTTCAACCTTGCCATCGGGAAGAAGGTACAGGAGCCTGAAAACCTAACGTCCAGGTTCAGGAACAGCTTGTTCCCTACAGCCATTCGGCTATTAAACATTACAATCTCAAATAAGCTCTGAATTACATTGACTATTATTGCATTATTATTGTTTGTTTTATGTGCGTACATAAGTGCGCGAGTGTGTTTGTGATATATATATATATGCACACACGTGTGTGTGTATTTGTGAGTATGTGCATATATACACCTTTTTTCTCTCGTTTATTATATTGTTTACATTGTATTATGTCTGTTGTGCTAAAGAAAGGTCTTGACCTGAAACGTCACCCATTCCTTCTCTCCAGAGATGCTGCCTGTCCCGCTGAGTTACTCCAGCTTTTTGTGTCCATCTTAAGAATTTGATTGTTCCATCTGGGACATATGACAATAAAACATTCTTGACTCTCTTGACTTGACATTAGGGCCAATTGCAGAGGCCAATTAAACTACAAACCTTTGGGATGTGGGAGGAAACTGAAGCATCCGGTGGAAACACGCATGGTCATAAAGAAAGCTTACCAACTCCACACAGACAGCATCCGAGGGCTCTGGCACTGTGAGGCAGTAGCTCTACCGGCTGCCACTGCCGCCCTGCAAATTATTTTTAATGGAAAAGTTTAAATCAAAATAGGAAAAACAGCAATGAAAATTCCAATTGTGTGCAAAACATTATGAGGATTTTATTTGACCTTTTTTACCTTTTATTCTACAGGTCCAAGATGGGCTTCTTGGAATCTTGGTGTTTTTGTTTGTATCCGCTGTGCAGGGATCCACCGTAACCTTGGTGTTCATATATCACGAGTGAAGTCTGTTAACTTGGATCAATGGACACCAGAACAAATCCAGGTAAAAACAACAAACCTTACTTTCCACTACCTGGTTATAATTTTTCTGTTAATTGTTAAAACCTTAAATGAGATTGTTCTCATTTGGATCCATTACATGTCTATGGTGAATTTGTATTGTTCTTGATATAGGTATTTATCTTTCCAGTGTCAGAAGGAAAATGACCTCTAGTTCTTTAGCATGGAGAATAGTCTTGGAGCATGGAAGCAAGCCCTTTTGGCTTGCCAAGAACATGCTATCTGCCCATCCTAAATTAATCCCACTTTATTCTCACTTTCCTATCAGCTGCACTCAATTCTCCCACTTGAGTGGGCAAAGTGGCTAATAATAATAATAATAATAATATTTATTTATTGTCATTGCAACGAGTACAACGAAATTAAAAAAATAGCCAATCCTGACGGTGCGTACAAACATATATGCAATAAATGCAAAAACAAATAAATACATAAATACAATTAAATACAATTATATTAAGTACAAGATTTTTTAACGGTGTTGCCTAGTGCAAAGGTAGTGTTCAGTTCTCGTATGGCCCTGGGGTAAAAACTGTTCTTAAGTCTGTTTGTTCGGGATTTGATCGACCTGAAACGTCGACCAGAGGGCAGATGAACAAACAGACGGTGGCCGGGGTGGGATGGATCTTTTATTATTTTGCCTGCTCTACTGAGGCAGCGTAGGCTGAACAGGTGCTCCAGGGAGGGCAGTGAGCAGCCGATGATCTTCTGGGCCGTCGTGATGACCCTCTGAAGGGCCTTCCTGTCCTTTTCTGAGCAGCTGGCATACCATGTGGTTATACAGTATGCCAGCACACTCTCGATGGAGCAACGATAGAAGGACAACATGAGCTTCTCCTGCAGGTTGGTTTTCCTGAGGATCCTCAGGAAGTGGAGTCTCTGCTGTGCCTTCTTTACTGTGGTGATGGTGTTGGTAGACCAGGTAAGATCCTCTGCGATGTGCGTACCCAGGAACCTGAAAGCTGGTACCCTTTCCACACAGACCCCATTGATGTAGAGTGGGTCGTAATCTCCACTGGTTTTTCTAAAGTCAATTATAAGTTCCTTTGTTTTGGAGGAGTTCAGGACCAGATTGTTCACTGAACACCATGCTGCCAGCCTTTGGATTTCATCCCTATAGGCTGTCTCATCTCCTTCTGAGATGAGTCCAACCACAGTCGTGTCATCCGCGAACTTGATGATGGTGTTGGTGGGATGGGTGGGGGCGCAGTCGTGAGTGTAGAGGGAGTAAAGGATGGGGCTCAACACACAGCCCTGTGGTGAGCCGGTGCTCAGTGTAATGGTGGAGGAGAGGTGAGGGCCTATTTTGACGGTCTGGGGGCGGTTGGTCAGGAAGTCCTTGATCCATTGGCAGATGGTTTGGGAAAATCCAAGGTCGGAAAGTTTGGTGACCAGTCTGCTCGGGATGACCGTGTTAAAGGCAGAGCTGAAGTCGAGGAAGAGCATCCTCACATAGCTCCCCTGGTGTTCAAGGTGGGTCAGTGCAGTGTGAAGAGCAGTGTCGATGGCATCCCCTGTAGACCTATTTGCTCTGTAGGCAAACTGGTGTGGGTCGAAGGTGGGTGGGAGGCTGGCTTTGATGTGCTGCAGGACCAGTCTCTCGAAGCACTTTGTGATGACCGGTGTGAGTGCAGTGGGATGATTATGGCGGACTTCAGGCAGGGAGGGATGGTGGATTTTAAAAGGGACAGGTTGAAGATTTTTGTGAAGACCTCAGATAATTGGTCTGCACATTCCCTCAGCACTCTGCCCGTCACACCATCGGGGCCTGCAGCTTTCCTGGGATTCACTGCTCTGAGCACGCGCTTAACATCATACTCCTGCACAGTGAAGGTGTTGCTGTCAGGTGCTGGAGAGGGTGTAATATCTGCCACTGTAGCTTTCACCTCGAAACGAGCAAAGAAACAGTTAAGTTCCTCAGCCAGCGAGGCGTCGCCGTCGGCAGTCGTGCGGTTGCTGGTCTTGTAGTTGGTGATGTGCTGGATGCCTTGCCATACCCGCCGTGGGTCATTGTTGGAAAAGTGGTCCTCAATCTTCCTCTTGTAGGACGCTTTGGCATCCTTGATGCCTCTCTTCAGGTTGGTTCTAGCAGCACTGTATAGAGCTCTATCACTAGACCTGAAGGCGGTGTTACGGTCCTTGAGGAGAGACCTGACATCCTTTGTCATCCAGGGTTTTTGATTGGGATACAACCGGATGCGTTTGTCGACGGTGACATTGTCAACACAGTTTTGGATGTAGCAAAGTACAGTTGATGTGTGCTCCTCCAAGTCCTGATCCTCAAAAATATCCCAGTTGGTCCTTTCGAAGCAATCCTGCAGCTGCGAGGAAGCTCCTTCAGGCCATGTCTTAACAGTCTTTATGGTGACTGGAGCTTTCCTCCTGAGTGGGGTGTATGCTGGAGTTAGGAATATGGACAGGTGATCTGACTGCCCCAGGTGTGGTAGTGGTGCTGACCTGAAACCCTTCTTAATATTTGAGTAAACCTTGTCTAGTGTGTTTTTCCCCCTGGTAGCACATCTTATGTGTTGTTCAAGTTTCGGGAGAACTGACTTTAGGTCTGCATGGTTGAAGTCCCCGGCTATGATGTGGGCTGCTTCTGGATATGTGCTCTGTTGTGAGTTTATTGCACCGAGCAGGTAGCCTAAAGCTGTGCTAGCGTTAGCATTCGGTGGGATGTAGACTGCTGTTACTATAACCCCTGTAAATTCGCGAGGAAGGTAAAAAGGCCTGCATTTAACTGTTAGGGACTCCAGATCAGGAGAACAGTGGCTATCTATGATTTGGATGTTAGTGCACCAGCTGTTGTGCACGTAAATGCATAACCCCCCCCCCCCTTGCTCTTACCGGAGTCGATGTTTCTGTCCCAATGAAACGCTGTACGCCCGGCTAGCTCAATGGCTCCGTCTGGGATAAGTGGATGAAGCCATGTCTCTGTTACTAAGAGAATGCAACAGTCCTCCACGAGTTTGTTTGCTGATATCTGTAGTTTTAGTTCGTCCATTTTGTTGATGATGGATCTGGCGTTGGTGAGAAACATGCTGGGTAGCGGTGGTTTGTGTGGCTGTCTCTTTAGCTTGGCAAGTATACCGGACCGGCATCCTCGCTTTTGCTTCCTGTTTCTCCTCCGCCTGCGACGCCTGTTCGCGCCGACAACTATCCACGGAGCGCCCGGTGTCCTGGCTATCTCTTCCGGTATATTTCGCGGGTGTGGAAATTCGCGCACAAGGTCCCGATTGCACTGGAATCCGATGATCAGAAGGTCCTTTCGGTTGTAGGTAGGATTTGCCTGGTTTTCCTGGTTTGCATGACTAAAATTGACTAACAGACATAACACAGATAACACACATAAAACGCACCGAAAGGGAGAGCTGTGAGCCGCTGCGTCCGTGCGCGCCGCCATCTTGGACAGTGTAGCAAAGTATACGATCACGCACTTTGGTGGAAGGAATAAAGGCGTTTTATAAATGGAGAGAGGATTCAGAAATCAGAGGTGCAAGGGGACTTGAGGTGCTAATGCAGGATTCCCAAAAGGTTGAGATGGTAGTCAGGAAACCGAATGCAATGTTAACATTCATTTTGACGGGACTGGAATATAAAAGCATCTAATGTTGAGGCTTTATATTGTGAGCAGTTTCAGGCCGCAGATCTGAGGATGTGTCGTTGGAGAGGGTCCAGAGGAGGTTTACGAGAATGATCCCAGGGATGATTGGGTTAACATATGAGGAGCGTTTAATGTCTCTGGGCCTGTCCTTGCTGGAGTTGAGGGGGGGGGGGGGGGTCCATCGAGGCCTATTGTAAGGCCTAGATGGAATGGATGTAGAGATGATGTTTCCAGTAGTGGGAGGGTCTAAGACCAGAGGGAACAGTCTCAGAATAAAAGGATGTACCTTGAAAATGAAGATGAGGAGAAATTTATTTTGCCATAGGATGGTGAATCTGTGGAATTCATTGCCACTGATGGCTGTGGAGGCGAAGTCATTGGGTATTTTTAAAACTGTTCAAAGATTCACAAGGATGGTGTAACCGTTTTGGTTTAAGCTAATAATTTCAATTAATCATCAAATCTGACAAAGAAACAGGCCATTTGATCTAACTAGTCTATGCTGACCTGTGACACCTTTTGATATTAATCTCTGCTCCCAGCACTTGGTCCATAGTTTACATGTCCAAGTGATTTGTGCTTGTATGGATACCTTAATGCTGTCAGTGACCCAGCTTCAACCACACTCTCAGGTTGTGCATTACAGGTGTACAGGCCACTCTAAGTGAAGAAAGGCACCCTCGTACCCCCTCTAAATCTCTTCCACCTTACTCTAAATTTGTCTGCCCTAGTTTCATTTCTGATATAGGAAAGGTTTCCTGCAGTTTACCCCATCTATACCACTCAATTTTGTATACCTGTCACGTACTCTCTCGACCTCTTCCACTCTGGGGAAAAGACTTAACACTCTCTTCGTGCCTGAACTGTTCCATCGTGGACAGAACATCCTGTGAATCCCCTATGCACTGTCACATTGCTCTCATATCTTTGCTGCAACATGATGACCAGACCTCAGTGCAGTGCTTCCGCTAAGGTCTGACCAATATTTTAAGATGGAGCATAACCTCTCTATTTCCAGCTAATGGATGTCAGTATCCCAGATGCTTTCCTAACCTTGTTATCTATCTGTGTCATCTTCAAGGATCCATTAGGGGATTGCACGTATGGTCAAAGTGCTTGACGCATGGAGTCGCTCAAGCCTTCTGGAGGACATGGCAGCTTGTAGCATACACTAGCAATATATGCAACACATTTATTCTTACCTTTAAAAAGCTGCCAAAAGTCCAATTTTTGTGCTGTAAAAAATGGGGAAGAAGCTGGAGGATCCAGCGGAGGAAGAGGAAACGGGAGAAGGGCTGCCAAGCCCGCGGTCGCAAGAAGCAGCTGGGAAGACATCTGGCCAGCCGGCGGGAGAAGAGGAAACGCGGCTGGGAAGGGAGGTAGGGGAGGAATGGATGGGGTTGAGCGAGCTGGGAGAGGAGCAGCGGGAAAAACCCAAGCCGAAGGGGCCTGGGGGTCTGCAGGGCCAGAAGCAGCGAGAGCTGGAGGTCGGCGACCCGCTGGGGCCCGAGGGCGAAGGGCCCAGGGAGCCGTGCTCGACGGCCTTGGAGGAGGAGGCGGTGGAAGAGGAGGAGGAGCAGAGTGTAGAGCAGAAGAGGCGGAGAAAGAGGAGCCGGGGAAAGACCGATAGGCAGCGGAGGCCGACCAGCAGCGAGAGCTGCGCTGGGCCGGGCGCTGGGAGCCGAGGCGGAGGACCAGGCCACGGCTCTGCTCGGCGGCCTCAACCACGAGGTGTTGAGCGCCGGCCAAGTGGAAGCGGAGCCCGGCCGACGGAGGTGGCGAGAGGGGAGAAGGGCTGGAGGGGCAGCAGGAGCGGCGAGGGGCCGAAAAACCGCAGGAAGCAAGGCGCCGAGCCTCGAGGAGCGCTGGAACGAGGAGAGGTGTCGGGACACTTGGTGCGCCGGGAGGGAACCGGAGACGCGCTGATGGGAGAAGAAAATAAAAGACGGAGCAAAGTCGCTGCACTGAAAGCCATAGTGAGTGCTTGCCTGCAGTACAAGACGTGCCCTCCAGTAGGCGTTGCGTGGCAACAGTACGGGTCAGGGGCCGTGACCTCGCCTGCCGTGCAATCCCCCAATGGACAAACATTCTTCTGTTCCTTGATATTCCCTATGACCCTACCATACTAGCTCATGAGATGACACATTTTGCTATTTTGTTTGTCTAGATTAAACTGGAACTTGCTGATCATGCCTTCCACATTCAAGTTTATTACAAACAATGGTCCTACCACCAATCCGTGTAGGACACCACTATGGAAGATATGCAATCGCAAGAACAACCCTTGAATGTCACTGTCACCTGGAGGCCATGTCGGTTTGCCAATTTGCTCTGTATCCCATTAGCTTTAACCTTTTGAACCATGTAGGATCATGTCAAAGGCCTTGCTAAACTCCATGTAAATCATAATTACTACCCTGCCCACATTAAATTATTTAAAGAGGTAATAGGTTCTTAATCAAATTGGTCTGACTGGATCGGCTCTTGACAAATTTGTTTTAGTCACAAAATACCGAAACAGGGCCTTCAGCTCGACCCGTCTGCTGATCTAAATGCCTCTTCTAAGTTGGTCCCATTCACCTGCATTTGGTCCATATTCTATTCAACCTTTCCATGTACCTGTTCTATTTTCTTTTAAATATCATTGTACCTAGCTTAACCACTTCCTCTGGCATCTCATTCCGCCACCCTCTGTGGCGGGAAATATTGCCCCCTCTAGTTCCTATTAATTTCTTTCCCCTCTTACCTTAAATCTATGCTTCATTTCCTCTACCCCATGAAAGAGACTGCATTCTTCCTAATTCTTCTTGAATATCTGTAGCTACTCTGACTTCTTTCTTCAACCAGTTGTATCCAGTCTATTGTTGCAAAATTATATCTTGGCGCGATGGACATTTTGGAACTTGCTCCCTTTCTGCTCTTTCCATTACTAAATCTATTATTGCTGTCTTGTTAATGCTTTTTTTCCTGTAACTTTGATTTTTTTTAGACAGACTGGGAAGGTTGGGTACAGAAATCTGAGTACGCTTCTACTGATTGCCCTTTTAGTTCTTCAGTCAGCCTTCATAATTTCATATGTTCATTTGATAGTGTCATCCTTCCTCACTATTGTACTTGTTTCCTTAACTGATATTGCAACTATTTTAACTCAATCTGCCTCTTCTTAAACCCAAAATGTGTTTCCGTTATCCCAGTTTTTTGTTCCGCTTTCAAAACTTTCACCTTCCAGATTAGGTTATTAAAATGCCATCTTCCAAACTGAATTTTGCCTAATCCTTTATGAAACTGCTGTTTTACAACAGTCCAAGCAAGCTAAGTTGTTGATCCCAAATCTTATTGAGATACAACCTACCTGTGCTATAGAAACTACACATCTTCTAGCACTAGCTTGCAGTGCCAACTTGCTGATTTAAAGCCCTCTATTCCACACCATCCTCCCATTTCTGTGATTGTTGACGCATTCCACTGTCAATAATCTGGATATTATTTCCATCTTGAGTTCGAGTGTTTCATTTCCTCTACCTCCCTGTAAGTTGTTCCCAGACCACATCCTCCTTTGTCATGGGTGTTGATGTGGACCACAACCTACAGTTGCTTGTTTTTCTCGCTCAATCTTCTGTAGTTACCGAGTGAGGGCCATGACCCTGGCACATTGCTGGCACAATTCCTATCCTGGAATTGTGCCTGTGGCTATTCTTGACTGCTTCCTCCCACACCACTAAACAAAAGACCCAAATTCTCTATTACCATGGTTTTGTTTTTGATTCAGACATACTGAGTGGGGACAATCGCTTAACTTTGGCCTGTACCCTCTCATCCAGTTGGGCATTTGCAGTTCTTTGATCTGTCTTTACCAATAAAATCATTTGAAATGGGTGTATTTAATATTGTTGCACATTTGCCTCATTTTGTCTGAAGCAGATTTTAAGAGTTGCTAACTATGTTTGCTTGTGCTTCACAGTGTATGCAAGATATGGGAAATACCAAGGCTCAACTTCTGTATGAAGCAAACCTTCCTGAACATTTCCGGCGCCCTCAAACTGACCAGTATCCTTATCTTTGTGTTGCATAAGCTGATATCCAATATAAAAGAGTGAACGGAGGGAGCTTCTGTTCAGGATGTGAAAGATATTATTTCTGTGGGTGCTGATTTTATTCCGCAGTCCAGAGCACAGTATTCAATAATTCAGAAGTGCTTACATTGATATTCTGCATCCATCACCTTGATATGGCTAGAGAATTGTTCAAATGTATTTGGAAAGTAATTATATATGTTTGACCATTTTGCTGCTGTTTTTGGTCTCCTGCCTAGATTTACCTGCTTGGTGAATTGAATTATTGAGCAAGGCAATAACAAGGTCAAAGGATTCTGCAGAGCTCTGCTCTCTCAATATGCCACTCCACTGATCAAGTGTTCTCGGGTGCAAATTTTCCTCTCCTGGGTTCCATGCTCATCACACTATAATTTCACTGTGATTTTTCTATTTCTGCAATTGTTTTTTTTATGGCCTTGTATGTCATTTGGGGTTTTTAAATAACAGTTACAGGTGATTGCCAACATTACAAATATTTGTGTGTA
Organism: Rhinoraja longicauda; assembly: GCF_053455715.1. Lineage (NCBI taxonomy): Eukaryota > Metazoa > Chordata > Chondrichthyes > Rajiformes > Arhynchobatidae > Rhinoraja > Rhinoraja longicauda. The sequence goes on along the minus strand of NC_135957.1, from coordinate 16,421,499 downwards.
CTGCAAGGACTTGAGAAAGTGACAGGATGGTTTTGCCGGCTGCTCTGTGGCTGCAGGCATCTTTTCCCTTGTGAGAACATGGTTCGCAGCTGCAATTCTAACTTAGGAACCATCGGGTCACAAACATTTCACTGGAGTGGAACCCTGCAGTAACATGGGGAGGACCTGTACTTGTAAAGCAAGAATACATTGATCAACATTTAAATTAATTAAAACACAACAATGAATTAAAAGCAAGTGATATTTTGAGTTATTTTCTGCTTTCACACTCTGGTATTTTTGCAGCATAACCTAGTTAAAGGAATTGAAAGTATATTCAGTATTTTTAATTCATTTGAATGAAATTCAAAATATGTGGCCATTACTTTACAGTACTAATTTTGATTAAAAAAAACTCCATTTGCTGCGGTGCATTTGTTAATGTGCTGGCAAGATTTTGTTATCTTTTAAAGACCTTTTTTTATATCCTGAACTATGATACCTCAATGAAGTAGATAACATATAGCTTTTACTCCACACAATTGGCTTTAAGCAGTATTGTTGCAATAAATTGAGATTAAATTGAGATAGAAACATAGAAAATAGGTGCAGGAGGAGGCTATTGGGCCCTTCGAGCCAGCACCACCATCATTCATTGTGATCATGGCCAATTGTCCCCAATCAATAATCCGTGCCTGTCTTCTCCCCATATCCCTTGATTCCACTAGCCCCTAGAGCTCTATCTAACTCTCTCTTAAATCCATCCAATGATTTGGCTTCCACTGCCCTCTGTGGTAGAGAATTCCACAAATTCACAACTCTCTGGGTGAAAAAGTTTTTTCTCACCTCAGTTTTAAATGGCCTCCCCTTTATTCTAAGACTGTGGCCCTTGGTTCTGGACTCGCCCAACATTGGGAACAATTTTCCTGCCTCTAGCTTGTCCAGTCCTTTTATAATTTTATATGTTTCTATAAGATCCCCTCTCATCCTTCGAAACGCCAGTGAATACAAGCTTAGTCTTTTCAATCTTTCCTCATATGTCAGTCCCGCCATCCCAGGGATCAATCTCGTGAACCTACGCTGCACTGCCTCAATTACAAGGATGTCCTTCCTCAAATTAGGAGACCAAAACTGTACACAATACTCCAGATGTGGTCTTACCAGGGCCCTATACAACTGCAGAAGAACCTCTTTACTCCTATACTGAAATCCTCTTGTTATGAAGGCCAACATTCCATAGCTTTCTTCACTGCCTGCTGTACATGTACGCCAACTTTCAGTGACTGGTGTACAAGGACACCCAGGTCTCGTTGCAACTCCCTCTTATCTAACCTAACTCCATTGAGATAATAATCTGCCTCCATGTTTTTGCCGCCAAAGTGGATAACCTCACATTTATCTACATTATACTGCATCTGCCACGCATCTGCCCACTCACTCAACGTATCCAGGTCACCCTGCAACCTCCTAACATCCTCTTCACAATTTACACTGCCACCCAGCTTTGTGTCATCTGCAAACTAGCTAGTGTTGCTTCTAATTCCCTCTTCCAAATCATTAATATATATGGTAAACAATTGCGGCCCCAACACCCCACTCGCCACTGTCTGCCAACCAATTTTCTATCCATCGCAACACCCTACCCCCAATACCATGTGCTCTAATTTTAGTCACCAATCTCCCGTGCGGGACCTTATCAAAGGCTTTCTGAAAGTCTAGATACACTACATCCACTGGCTCCCCTTCATCTATTTTACTTGTCACATCCTCAAAAAATTCCAGAGGGTTAGTCAAGCATGATTTCCGTTTCATAAATCCATGCTGACTTGGACTTATCCTTTTACTGCACCGTTATTACCTCTTTAATAATTGACTCCAGCATCTTTCCCACCACCGAAGTAAGGCTAACTGGTCTGTAATTCCCCGTTTTCTCTCTCGTCCTTTCTTGAAAAGTGGGATAACATTAGCTATCCTCCAATCCACAGGAACTGATCCTGAATCTATTGAACATTGGAAAATAATCACTAATGCGTCCACTATTTCTAGAGCCACCTCCCTGAGGACCCTGGGATGCAGACCATCAGGCCCAGGGGATTTATCATCCTTCAGTCCCATTAGTCTACCCAATACTATTTCTCGCCTAATGAAAATTTATTTCAGTTCCTCTACGCCCCCTAGATCCTCTGTCATCCATTAATTAAACTCTGCATTTAGATAAAAGTCATAATTTCTTTAGTGCATTATTCTGAATTTCCATACATTGGCCATAAAGGCTTTGTAAACAGTAATGGGTGAAAATTCTAAGTACGGGAGCTGTTCTGGAGGATTGCATTGTTTGCTGGTTTAAGTGCGTGCAATTGGCTTTGCATGTTGCACATTGAATAATTTTATTCATCCCACTATGACCCCTCTTCACAGCCTTCACCAGTTTGACTGAAGGGTTTTCGTCATTGGCAAAATTAAGCTTTTATTGGTTTTCTATTGCCTAAAGTCAATTTCCTTAATTTGCTTCAACTACTGAAGGAAGAATTAGTTGTGATAAAATGAAACAAAATAGTGTATTTGCAAAGTTTCTCTCCGAACTCTTAGCGTTTATTGCGTTTTCTGAATATGCTAAATCAAGCAACATCTGGAAAGAAGAGACAGCATTTTAAATTAATGGCACATTTGGAGGCATCATTTACTGCATTTTTTATTGCACCAAACATTAAAATATATCATTTAAAATTTCAATGCAAGTTATACAAAGGGAAGTGAAGAATGCGTTCAAGACTGAACCTAAGGCAGCATGGTGGCCTAGCAGTGGAGCTACTGCCTTATGGTGCCAGAGACCTGGGTTCGATCCTGACTACAGGTGCTTGTCTGTACAGAGTTTGTATGTTCTCCCCATGTCCTGCATGGGTTTTCTCTGAGATCTTCAGTTTCCTCGCACACTCCAAAGACATACAGGTTTTTTAGGTTAATTGGCTTGGTATAAATGTAAAATTGTCCCTCGTGTGTAGGATACTGCTATTGTATGGAGATCGCTGGTCAGCGTGGACTCGGTGGGCCAAAGGGCCTGTTTCCGCGCTGTATCTCTAAACTAAGACTGGTATTTTACATTTGATTAAGAGCAATAATAAGGGCTTGTTTAAATGAGTCTTGTGGACTCCATTGGAAAGAGTTTTTGCTAGGTGTCAAAAAAGAGTATGCTTTTTGGCCCTTCAAACTTGCTCTGCCATTCAGCGAGATAAGATTAATCATTTATTGTGTCACTGCTTGTATGACTTCACATATCCTTTGATTTCTTTGTCTAAAAATTGCTCTGTGATTGAGTTTCCAAAGCCATATTGGCCAAATAATTCCAAAGCTTTATTACTTTCTGGCGAAGATGTTGTCAGTGGTCTTAATTTGCAACTGACTCCTGCCAGCCTAGCCCTTCACTCTAATGGGAATACGTTAGCCCTGAACTCTTGTTATCTTATTTTCAAAAGCCTCCCATTTGCCACCTGTCCCTCTACATGCAAACAGCCTCCACTAATCAATTTGGAAAGTTCCTGCCTCATGCTATCAGAATGGCCCCGCCCCAGTTTAGGATTTTAACTTGGGTCTGTTCTGGCCTTTTCCATGGAGACGCACAAAACTGCTGATGCTGGATTCTTGACCACAACTCTGTGCTGGAGGAACTCAGCGGGTCAGGCAGCATCTGTCGAGGGAATGGGCAGATGATAGACAATAGGTGCAGGAGTAGGCCATTCAGCCCTTCTAGCCAGCACCGCCATTCAATGCGATCATGGCTGATCACTCTCAATCAGTACCCCGTTCCTGCCTTCTCCCCATACCCCCTCACTCCGCTATCCTTAAGAGCTCTATCCAGCTCTCTCTTGAAAGCATCCACCGAACTGGCCTCCACTACCTTCTGAGGCAGAGAATTCCACACCTTCACCACTCTCTGACTGAAAAAGTTCTTCCTCATCTCCGCTCTAAATGGTCTACCCCTTATTCTTAAACTGTGGCCCCTTGTTCTGGACTCCCCCAACATTGGGAACATGTTTCCTGCCTCTAATGTGTCCAATCCCCTAATTATCTTATATGTTTCAATAAGATCCCCCTTCATCCTTCTAAATTCCAGTGTATACAAGCCTAATTGCTCCAGCCTTTCAACATACGACAGTCCCGCCATTCCGGGAATTAACCTAGTGAACCTACGCTGCACGCCCTCAATAGCAAGAATATCCTTCCTCAAATTTGGAGACCAAAACTGCACACAGTACTCCAGGTGCGGTCTCACCAGGGCCCGGTACAACTGTAGAAGGACCTCTTTGCTCCTATACTCAACTCCTCTTGTTATGAAGGCCAACATTCCATTGGCTTTCTTCACTGCCTGCTGTACCTGCATGCTTCCTTTCAGTGACTGATGCACTAGGACACCCAGATCTCGTTGAACATCCCCTCTTCCTAACTTGACACCACTCAGATAATAATCTGCCTTTCTATTCTTACTTCCAAAGTGAATAACCTCACACTTATCTACATTAAACTGCATCTGCCATGTATCCGCCCACTCACACAACCTGTCCAAGTCACCCTCCAGCCTTATTGCATCTTCCTCACAATTCACACTACCCCCCAGCTTAGTATCATCTGCAAATTTGCTAATGGTACTTTTAATCCCTTCATCTAAGTCATTAATGTATATCGTAAATAGCTGGGGTCCCAGCACCGAACCTTGCAGTACCCCACTGGTCACTGCCTGCCATTCCGAAAGGGACCCATTTATCCCCACTCTTTGCTTTCTGTCTGTCAACCAATTTTCTATCCATGTCAGTACCCTACCCCCAATACCATGTGCTCTAATTTTGCCCACTAATCTCCTATGTGGGACCTTGTCGAAGGCTTTCTGAAAGTCGAGGTACACCACATCCACTGACTCTCCCCTGTCAATTTTCCTAGTTACATCCTCAAAAATTTCCAGTAGATTTGTCAAGCATGATTTCCCCTTCGTAAATCCATGCTGACTCGGAATGATCCTGTTACTGCTATCCAAATGCTCAGCAATTTCGTCTTTTATAATTGACTCCAGCATCTTCCCCACCACTGATGTCAGACTAACTGGTCCATAATTACCCGTTTTCTCTCTCCCTCTCTCCCTCCTTTTTTAAAAGGATGTTTTGTTGCTTCAGACAGATGGGAGTAATGATGAGGAGAAAGCTGGAAAAATAAGGTGAGGGCAGGACAAAGTCCAGTGATAGATGGGTACCGGTGAGAGCGAGTCATAATAGACAATAGGTGCAGGAGTAGGCCATTCGGCTCTTCGCCCCAGCACCGCCATTCACTATGATCATGGCTGATCATCCACAATCAGTACCCCGTTGCTGTCTTCTCTCCATATCCCTTGACTCCGCTATCTTTAAGAGCTCTAACTAACTCTCTCTTGACAGCATCCAGAGAACTGGCCTCCGCTGCCTTCTGAGGTAGAGAATTCCACAGATTCACAACTCTCTGGGTGAAAATGTTCCCCCTCATTTCAGTTCCAATTGGTCTACCCCTTATTCTTAAACTGTAGCCCCTGGTTCTGGACTCCCCCAACATCTGGAACATGTTTCCTGCCTCTTGCGTGTCCAATCCCTTAATAATCTTATGTTTCAATAAGATCCCCTCTCATCCTTCTAAATTCCAGTGTATACAAGCCCAGTCGCTCCATTCTTTCAACATATGACAGTCCCACCATCTTGGGAATTAACCTCATGAACCTACGCTGCACTTCCTCAATAGCAAGAATTTCCTTCCTCAAATTTGGAGATTGATTGGCCGAATGGGTGAGTAAGTGCCAACCTATCCAAATCTTTGCATTCAGTGCTCCCGATGTAGCCTCCTCAGCTGGGGCAAGGCTAAGCCTAGAAAAGCGGACCATTTCGCTGAACACTTGCCTGTCCACCAAGTCTCTCGTTCTGCCAGTTGTCAACTAGGTTAATGCCACTCCCTACCAAGAACTTGAGTGTTGCCCCTCCTTTTGGGACCCCTCTCCAATTGGATCATCTATACATATTGCTTGATAAAACTTCCCTGATTACAGAGATAACATGCTAGCTCCATACAGGCAACACTAGAGGTCAGTATTGAACTTGTGATTGTTAGAACTGTGGGTGGCTGCTCTTCTAGATATCTAAAGTGGATTTTGTTAAGGCAAATATCTTTTATTAAACAGGTAAAGATTACCGATATATTGCAGTTGGATGTAATTAAACTCAAGGAATGCAGACTCTGAAGTCAAAGAATAGATTGCCTGCTGCTTTTAGGGCAGAAAACGGAGTAAAGAGTAGCTGTTAACACTGGGAGAAGGTGGGTAGCAGAACACTGGGGGGGGGGGGGGGGGTTATAATTTTTCTTGAGTCAAAAGATTTAAATTGTGATTATACCAAATTATAAATTGGCTATATTTAAGAGGGAGTTAGATGTGGCCCTTTTTGCTAAAGGGATCAGGGGGATCAGGGGGTATGGAGAGAAGGCAGGTACAGGTTACTGAGCTGGATGATCAGCCATGATCATATTGAATGGCGGTGCAGGCTCGAAGGGCCGAATGGCCTACTCCTGCACCTATTTTCTATGTTTCTATGTAATAGGAAAGGCTGACAAGGAATTAATATGTTTGTGGGTTTTCAGAGAATTTTAGAGAATTTTAAAAAGGAGAGTTGACAAATAAACCTAATGGATTAAATGTTTTTTGGGCAGCATAAATAATAGAATTGGCTTGAAATTCTGCTATATTTTTGATTGTCATTGAGCAAAGATGTAGATAAGAAATAAAAGGGGGCAACAGTGCAACGACAGTGCTGAGATGAGCATCAACTCTATTTTCGATAATTTTTTGAAGGGTTTCTGGAATTGCGATAGAAATTGGTACAATGTTTTGTAATTTGGCTCCAGATTGAGATGGGCAGTTTCATGAATTTACCAAAATGTTCAATGGCAGCATGTAACTCCCAGTATGCAATCAATGATTTTGCATGGGAGTTTTTGAATATAGCTTATTAAATGTCAATAAATAATAAAATGGATCCAATCCCAGTAGTAATAATTTCTCTAACATATTTCCCTAAAATGCTGGAATATGCTTCTTGTGTGCATGCATACACATATTGCAGTTATAACGACAAATCGATACCCTGCATATTCAATAGGTCAGCCAGGGTCAGTGGAACAAATGTTAATGTTTTGGACGTGGGCACTGGGTCAGAACTTTTTTTGCCTGTGTGACTATTGACGATGATGGTTTCACAGTAATGGGTAATGTCTGTCTTGAGCTGATTGGAATTTGTCAAACTGTGACTATCCAGCTATCTCATTTATTTGGTATTTATGTCAGTCAGATGGTGTGCAATTTGCCAAACATCTTAAAGATCAAAGTAGATGCGTTTGGTCTCTGACATTTCAAAAATCTACCAGTTTGCAATTATAAATAATTGAACAGCTAAATTGCAATGCATGCACCAAGTGGAGTGCTACCTGGTGTTAAGTGGATCGCGTTCAGCATACTGGCTCACCTATAGATTTTTCCACATTAATATTGATAAGCGACTCGGGATGTTTAGAATCCATTTAATTAATAAAGTTCGAAACCTAAAATGATGTCATATGGATCAAAAATTTAAGTACTTAATCTTAAAGGTACTGTGATTTTTCTCTTCGTGACATTAAAGGTGATTTTAGCAGGAATCGCTCCTTTGCTCAAGATGCTCTTTCACCTACAAATAAAAAAGACTGCTTTAGCGATAACAATTTGTTGAATTCAAAACATTGAAAATTATATCACTGCATAGTTTAATTTTTTTCTGATTACATTGCAACATAGACATGAAATTATTCCTAATTTATTAATACATTCCTTGATTAAATATTCATCAGATCTGTTGAGTTTTTCATCAGAGACAAGTATGAAAAGAAGAAATACATAGATAAAACTGTAAACAACGGAGTAACGGTAAGTATTGAGGCAGGATCTATGTTGGTGAACTTTTCTTCTAATCTCAGACTCTTGGATAAAGCTATTCTCAATGCCCTCACAAGCTGCAGATATTGCAATATAATTGTAATTCATATTCATTCTGAGACATGCCAAGGAAACATGACATTGGCTCAATGCACATAATTTCACTGGTCCACATGTGACAAAATATGTATATTGCTTTGGAACTGTTTGTTTTCTGTCTTGTGCTCCTAAAATTTACTACAAATTGCGATAATTGTTAATTAGCTGTATTGAGACATATGTAGTCTCCTCTATACACCATTGTTCTTAAGAGAAAAAAATATTGCGAGTTAATGGTCCTTTTATTCAAGAGCCAATCTAAAATATTCAAGTGTTCATTATTTCTCCCTCTCCAGGAAATAACCTTCAACAAGTGATTTTATTTTTTTGTACTGTACTGCTTTCTATCTAAAAACCCCAAAACACTCGCATAACTGTTCTTACTTGGTTGCAATCTGTGGTCATCTGATTCGACTCCTGATTATCTTTCCCAAGTTAATTTTTCAAATAACCACGCTGTTTTTTGGTCAGTCTGAAGAAGCGTCTCGACCCGAAACATCACCCATTCCTTCTCTCCAGAGATGCTGCCTGTCCCGCTGAGTTACTCCAGCTTTTTGTGTCTATATTCGGTTTATACCAGCATCTGCAGTTCCTTCCTACCCATTTTTCTGTTAACTTTCATTTCAAATAGTGTTTTTTAAAGAGTTTGGAACATTAAAATAGTTCATTAATGTAGAAATGTTTTAAGTATTGTCATTGTTGTAATAAATTATCTTAGTGTTTTTGTTTGAGGCATATTGAATGGGAAAGACACTCGGGGAATCACTTTGTCTCTTCAAAATATTGCCACTTGATCTTTTCCAGTCTTAGAGCATTGCTAACATTTAATCTAGAAATCTGCACTTCTGTCAGTCCAACACCCATAAGGCATTTACATTTTACCATGAATGACTGCAGTAAATAAATGTGTAATATGTTCAAAAACATCAATCCTTGTTTCCCCAGTTACAATGAACATAAGTTGAGTGTCCAGAGTATGCAAAAAGAATCACACAGTAAAAAGCCAAACATCTGACTTAAAAAGCACTTGTTGATTCCGAAGCAAGAAAATCTGCAAGGCTATTAAGCAAATAGCAGTGCTATTTGTTGATCAAAGCTCTGTGAAGAAATAATTATTGCAAATGAGGGCAGGTATAGAAATGCCACATTTCGTGGCAGTATGTAACCCTAAACTGGCTTTTGGCTAAACCTAATGATTTCGCCAATTATCTATGCAGTTTCCTCCACCCCAAAAGAAGTGCATTCACAAGAATGGAAAGAATGTTTGCTGTAAGTTGTTGCAAAATTCTGAAATCCGTAAAGAGTAACAATATTTCATGATCTTCGGCAAGTGTTGGCTAACATGTTTGTTACAAAAAATGATCGCAAACTGCTTTAATCTTTTGATTTTGCTTTAATGTATAATGATCTCAGATTTCTGGGAATGTTATACGGCAAGCTCATTGGTGGCCAGAATGCAAGTGGTGGACTAAATACCCATCAAGACTAATCGCCATTCATGCATCTAAAGTCTCTGTATGCCCTACCAGAATTTGACTTCCTAGAGTACATTCTCTCTTTTCTGGATTAAATTCTATCTGCCACTGCCATTGTTTAAATACTTTTCTTCAGTATCTATGACTTGAAAACTTACTAATCGTACCTCCTACATTCTCATCCAAGTCATTAATTTTTTTATTTTTTAAATTTTTTTATTTAATTTATTAAGCAGACTCATGGTCCATTAGAATACACATACAGCACACAGTATATACATATAAAATTAAATTAAATTAGAAAAGGCAACAATACCAATGTTTCCACATAGGTGATAGGTATCTCACGGCACTGAAACCAGGATTTACCAGCAGCACAATGATGGAATTCTGAGAACCATTTAATCGGCATATAAATTTAAACATGAGATTCCTCAACAGGGCATGAAACGTATTGACTCCTGCACTACAAAACAGTTCCCTTGCACTGCACCACCTTGGCTTTCTAAGCAATATGCGCATGCAGTCATTATAGGCAACCTTAAGTTTATGAATGCTTGACTTATTAAACTTTATCCACAAAGGAGCAGTGTAAAGAGGAGTACAGTACGCTCTAAACAGGTTTATCTTGACATTTCCTGAGCACCAGTGGAATTTCCTAACCAACATGTTAGGTTAATGTATACATATATTGCAAAATCAATTAAATCTATTTAAATTGTTAGTCCTTAAACTTAGCATTCTGGTTTATAATAGGTTGTTATAAACCAGCTCTGAATCGCTATTTTGATCTGCCAAGCATCCATAGCTAACTAGTTTCTGTCTTAATGCAAATAGCATAGGTATGTATTTTATTGTCTCTTGCCTCTGTTCTCTTTTGCAATTCTGCATTTTGTACTCTAAACTTAAACCAAGTTTCTAAAATGACTATTCTCTGTAAATGTTTCTTGTGAAAATACTGAATTCACAGTCATCAATTTTAGTTATTTTTGAATTGATTGCACTTGATCTTTTCTAGTCTTTGCTAGATTTTGTTTTCCCTATAGGCTGGTCTTAGTTTGTTGCCCCAAGTTTCCCCTGCTGTGTTTCAGTTAGTAGTATCAGGTGCATATTCTCCTTGAATATGAAAAAAATGAATTGGTGATTAAAGTCAGTTATTCAAGGAAAATATCTAATTGATATGTCGGTGTTTAAACATTGTTTAAATCTGAAATTCTACGACATTTTTTGTGGTTTTGGCATTTAAAATTTGTAATCAGACTTCTATAATTAGAGTCATAGAGGGATACAGTGTAGAAACAGGCCCAACTTGCCCACACTGGCCAACAATGTCCCAGCTGTACCAGTCCCACTTACCTGTGCTTGGTCCATATCCCTCCAAACCTGTCCTATCCATGTACCTGTTTAACTGTTTCTTAAATGATGGGATCATCCCAGTCTCAACTACCTCTGGCAGCTTGTTCCATACACCCACCACCCTTTGTGAAAAAGTTACCCCTCGGATTCCTATTAAATCCCCCCCCCCCTTGAACCTATGTCCTCTGGTCCTTGATTCCCTTACTCTGGGCAAGGGACTCTGTGCATCTACCGGATCTATGCCTCTCATGATTTTGTACACCTCTGTAAGAACCCCCCCCCCCCGATCCTCCTGCGCTCAATGGAATAGAGACCCAGCCTACTCAACCTCTCCATATAGCTCACACCCTCTAGTCCTGGCAACATCCTCGTAAATCTTTTCTGAACCCTTTCAAGCATGACAATATCTTTCCTAGAACTGGAAGCAATATTCTAGAGGTGGTCTCACCAACGTCTTACAGAACTGCAACATGACCTCCCAACCTCTTGGCTCTTACAATATTTTTTTCCCCGCCAATCTTTTTTATTTATACAGTATGGTTATAGAATGTATCTCAATTGATGCCAAACATTGGCCACTGCTGTTGGTTTCTGCTTTTGCCTCTTTAAATGTATGCTGATAATTATGCTTTGCTCTTATTTCATATGCTTCTGCTTGTCCTTTTATCTATTCTGTGCAGATAACCTCTGCTGTGCCCTTGCCATCATCTCCCTCTTTATCAAATGCTGCTGAGAAGAGCAAACTGGAGGTATTACCTTAGGACTTCTAAAATAGCGATGAACATTGAACGAGACGCATTTTACTCTGCACTGTTTAGTTATCCCTACATTTTTACAATTGTGTTTCGTAGCAATGCAGGTCAGAAGAAAAATATGATACCAATGTTTCCAAGTGGTATACTTGGTCTGTTTTATTGCACTGACTTCTTAACATTAGATTTTTGCATGTATATCGTGGTATTGATTTGCAAAATTGTTTATTAAAAATAAGTCGGACCCTTTCCTTTATCTAATATTGGTAATGTGGAAAGAATGGCTTGCACAAAATACAAGTATTTAAAATAAGTGCACCACCAGTAAATATCATGACTTTTGGAGCAATTGAAATTGTCACCTTCAGCCTCTCAGCATTTATCTTCTCAATTCTATCCAAAATCTTGTGCATTAATCAGTTCATTCTGATGAAGTCTGGTGAATGAAGGCCAGCCTATCCAGCTTGTATTTCTTGTAGCAAATTCATCCCAGGAGTCTAAAGTTCATTCTAAGAGAACTGCACTGACTCCAAGGTAAATATTATCAATCCTTTTAGATGTTTTGCATTGCTATTATAGATTTTCCAGTGAACCTACTGGTTTCATGGGAGTGCAGGAAACAGAACCAGGTGTGTTCAAGAGCAATGTGGGAACTAGGGCCCTGATGATTTGAAGGAGTCTGCAGATTATCACTTTTACAATATTCTATTTCTGATTTTCGTACCAAAGTGATTAAATATAATTTTCCTGCATTAGATCTACCTTTCACTCACTGAACTTCTAGACTTTGTAGGGCCTGGTGTATTGCCACTCACTTTCATCAGCTTGCCAAAGGTTACTAATTGTCATATGGACTACTTTCACTCTTCATTAAAATAAATTGCAAATAGGAATTTGAAGTATTATCTAATTACAAATGGTCAATGGGAACCCATTTTATACAATATTTTTGTGAAAGACTACTTTTTTTTTTAAAAAGGCAATAGGCGTCTTTTGAACTTGAAGTATTTTTTGCTGTAACTTATTTAATTTTATTTAGAGAGAAAAGTACAAAAGGAAAGATGAAAAGAGGGGGGGCAAAGATCAAGAGAAACCTATTGCTTATGACAAAGTAAAAATGGTAAGTTCAATAATTTATCCGTTTTTAATTCTTAAAGTGCTGGTGTTGATATTATGTAACAACGTGAAGGTGACAAAGATGTAGTGGAATTGTTGAATGTCATGCCTATTATCGGAAGCATTTTTAGTTTGGACAAGAAAATTGGGTAGAAGCATAATTTTTGACCGTGCAAATTATGATGAGTGGCAGTGGTGGTTTTTACAATTGCTCATCCATGTATGAACAGAATTTGGAATTAAGTGATGAACAATAATAATTTTGATCTGAATACCTAAGCAGTACCAAACAGGATAGGCCAAAGGATGACTTCACTCTGCTGAGTTGCTGCTCTATGATAGGCTTTATGGGAACAACAGTTGGCTTTATGCAGCCAACTGGCCTATTTATTTATGAAACGCAAGTGGGAATACATTGTAGTCCGAGCATGCATGTGTAGCCTGTATTTCAGATTTTTCTTCATAATGAATGGAAAAATCGAGGAAATTTGACCTCAAGTGTTTTTCTGTTTTAAGCTTACTATAACTAAAAAGGGAAGCACTGAGAAAAATAGAATCATTTATTTCCTCCACATTTCATTTTAGGTCACCAGGTTATAATTGCTCACCGGTAGATACACTGCTTCAAGCTAACAGGTTACCACATCCCTGGTTAGTTCCCACCTCTGATCAGCTGTTTGATATTTTGCCAAAGTGCACTTTTGGAGGAGAAGGGTAAATAAAAGTACATTGTGTAATTTGGCACATGGACTAGTCGAATCAATTGCATATCAATAACTACTCGAGTAAAATTTGACATACCCAGTGGATGACTTGAATGACTAGCAAAGTGGCAGGAGAAGCATGGTGGGTCATATGGCTGCATTATTTATTCATTATTAAAGGGGCTTGGGTTTTGTTTCTCACAATACAATTTAATTATGTTAAAAATTTGTAAAGTCTCTGTTCTCTGACAAGTAATAAAAAGCTCAATACTGCAGATGATGGAAATTGGAAAAGGCAAACATTGGTAAATTTCAGCAAGTTAGGCGGCATATGTGGAGGGGGAAATAGTGTTAATGCTATGGGAAAAGATCATCCACCTGAAACTTTATCTTTCCACAGATGCTCCATGAACTGTGGAGTATTTCCAACATTTCTCAAAATAAAATACTGCAAGTCATCTTACAATATACATTTCACATAGAATATCAATATCATTTTTCATGGAACTGGTACAATAGAGCTGGTTTGGCCTGCTGTATTTGCACCTGTCTTAACCCCTGGGCTATAAGATGATCTTGTGACAATGGAAAAGTTGTGCTTCATGTAGGCACAAATTGTTACATTTTCTGATGATTGGGGAATGCAATTGATTATATTGTGTGATCATCACTAGGAATCCTCATTGCTGAACATGTCAGCGAAAAATTATTGTGGAAACATCTGAGGATGATTGAGAGAGGGAGAGAAACCTATGCAGTGATGTCCAGAACTGTGGTGATTAATTAATCTGCCACAGCCACAGTTATCTTTGTCTATGCTTGGACCAAGGATTTAATGAAGTCTGAAGCAGAGCAGAATGCAAAAATATGTTGGGAAAATAGTTATTTAATCAAATTGTTGTAATAACTAGTTCCTGCAGTTTCTTAACATGTGGAGTTATTGCAGTTGGCCGAGGGCTGTATATATAATATCGTGACATCAGGAATACTGTTTAAAAACCAAGAATTCCCATTTATGAGCTCACAAGACCACTTGTCTAACAATCTGGAAATACTCAGCAGGTTGGGTCACATCTGAGGGGAGAAAAACAATTTCAGACTGACCTTTCACAGAAGCCACATTATCGGTCTGAAGCACTGGCACCTTCTTTGCCAATAGTGCTTGGCCTACTCGCTGTATACTGCATTTTCAGTTGGTTCAGATTTCCGGAATTTGGGAAAAAAAATAGCTCCTCTAAAGATCTATTTACATGGCACAGAATTGCAGAAACTGCTTGGCCTGCTCAATTTGTCTAGCATTATCTGCTTTAAAAATTTTTCCAGCATTTCAATTTTTTTTTTCATTTTCACTACTTAAAATTCTTCAAGGTGGTGATTAGTGAAGACTGGTGCCATTAAAATGTTTTCTACAGAAAAGAAGTGAATGGTGTTCTGTGTTTTAAGAAGACTTTTCAGCATTTAAAATATTCAGGGTTACAAATTCTAATATATAATTTCTAAAATTCTATGCTTAATTGTGAACCATCCTCTCAAACAGACTACAGGTATGTAATGTTGCTGTTTTCATTGGAAGAAAGCCATGTCAATTGATAAAGCCAACTTGCGAATGGTTTTGTTTCCATTACTCATTCCAAATGCTGGTCTTTCATTTAAACTTTCTATGTTGACCTTGTGCTTTTTTTTCAGTCACCTCCCCATTCCATAGGGCTACCTCCAAGCATTCTCAGCCTAACTGGAGAAGAATTTCCTGCTGAGAAAGAAAGCATTGTCACTGGAACTTCTGTGAGTATATTTTTCTCGATGTGATGAAGATGGAAAATGTCCACCAAGGGCAAAGGGGGTGATAGCTAAAGTGTAGGAAATATTTGACATGCCCGAGGAGGAACCCTTGTCAAACATGGAGGGGAAAGGAAGCCACATTAAAATTAGTGAAATGATGGTTATCTGAAAAATTGCAACGGTAGCTAAGTAACTGGAAGAATGAAATTGATTCTTGTAGGCAATGACATGCAAGTGTAACTGATAGTTGTCGAAGTAAGTAATGTGCTGATAGTGATTGGCAGTCGAGTCTAGAAATGGAAACAGAATTCAAAGAAGTGAACTGAGAACTAAAAAGAGAAGCAGTTGCACCAAGTGCAAGGAGTGTTGATGGGAAATAATTCATAAAATGCATTCACGGGTTTTCAGAAGCAGTGCGTAGATAGAATTTTACTAGGGAGTAAGTAGTACCTGACCTTGGAGAACACTGATGGGTAAGTGATTAAAATTTCTGGTGGAACCCTTTGGGTCATAGTTTTGTAAACCTCAAGGTAATCGTGAAATAAAAAAAAGTTGGTCTTTGAGTTAGAGATTTGACTAATTCTTTTGAAGCGTGACTTTGTTTATAAACTGAAAGCTGACAGCTAAATTAGGATTAAGAATAATTTGAGATGGTCTATATACATGGAAATCACATTTTAGTTAAATTACTTTCTTGAGGCAGATCTGTATATTCTGCTAATTAAAATGCTTTTAATAAATTGCATGTGGCGTCATTTTATTCACTCACTGAAAGTGTATTGTCTCTACCTCATTAAAATCTCTCCTGATGCATAGAATTTGCATAATTGCAGGATACTCGTATTTATATTCATGGTTTGTGAAATGCAGGTTTATCAGAGGCACAGTAAAACTATTAAAACATTTGAATTATTGCCTAAATATATTAGGAATATTGAATATTGGATTCAAAGGAATAGTAGAGATCACATTGGTTAAGAGACAGAATGAAATGATTAATGGGGAAGCATGATTCCTCCCCTCCTGAATGATTAATGTCATTGCTTTAGATACAGGTTAACAATTTGAATTGGATGCTCAGGATATAAATTCAAGGTGTGCTGATGACCCAACTCTTTGCTGCCTACTGCATTTCCAATAGATACCAGGAGGAACATAGAACACAGAAAATAGAACAGTAAAGTACAGGAACAGGCTCTTCGGCTACAGTGTCTGTGCTCACTGGTGCACATGACTTAAGTTTTCCAAGGTCCTGCTTCGTAATCTCTTTTCAGACTCGAGGATCTTTATTTTTGTACCTGTCTCTTTGATATTGAGGTGGATCATGACCCTTTAGTGTTCACCTGCCTCTACCAGAATGTTCTGCAGAGCTGCAGGGAAACAACAAAAATCCTGGAAATAAACTTGAGTGCAAATCTTTGTTTTTGCTCCCCTTACTGGAGAATTCCTAATAATATCTTACAACCTGGTATAGTTGAGTAATCCCGGATGCTTTTTTTTTCCTTCTCCTCTGGGTGTACATTCCCCTCGTCATTATCTTTGACTGAATAGTGGTTAGAACGCAAGATTGCTGGTGGAGAGAGGTGGAAGTGTTCTTCTGAGATACCTGCCTCTTCTTTGTCTTATCTAGCTGACACTCAGTTTCTACCGCATTCACTTTAGCTGTGGGATGACCAGTTCCTGAAATTCGCGACACATGAATGACTCCCATTTTAATAATGGAACAGTTTGCTGTTGCTCATGCTCTGTCTTAGATGAAGCTCCAGATCTACAACAATATGGATAAATCAATTAGTTGTACTAAAACTACTACATTAGAATACAAACAAGAAACATGATGGACCACCTAATGTTGGTACCAGATTTGGCAAAGTTAACTTTGCAAATTCTTTCAAGTCAACATCAAGAGATTACTGTCTCTAGGAATCTAGCGATTACTGGGGACTCGCCTCATGCTAGTCCAGAAACAGCGCAGTCAATTTTATGGAATTGCATCTTACTGCTAATATCCCACACTACATCAAGATGCCATCATGGTATGTTCTATCCCAGCAACATGACAAATGGACCTGATAGTTCTCAATCAGGATCTCTGACCCTCAACAAATCTCAAGGCATTAGGTCAAAGAGAGACAAGAAAATCCACTGCTGCTTACTAACTGTCATCTTCCCTGAGCTAATTGATCAGTACATCTCCACAAAGAACACATTTTCAAGCAATATAGAGCAGCAAAGGTACGGAATATATTCTGAATAGAGCACTTCAGCCTAATTCCACAACCATCTCAATAACAACACCATTGATCAAACAGACTGTCCTGAATATCATAGCTCCACAAAAAAAGAGAGTACTGGAGTAACTCAGTGGGTCAGGCAGCATCTCTGGAGAACATGGACTGATGACGTTTTGGGTCCAGACCCTTCAGCCCACTAAGCGTGCTGATCAGCAGTCACCTCACACACTAGCATGGTTATATGCTACCCAAGCAGAATATGAGGTGCTGTCATTCCAGTTTGTGTCTAGCCTCACTCTGGTAATAGAGGAGGCCCAGGACAAAGGTCAATATGGGAAGGGGAATTAAAATGATTTGCAACTAGGAGCTCCAGTTGACCGAGCGTAGGTATCTGGCAAAAACAGCTGTCCACTCCACACATGGTTTGCTGATGTGAAGGGGTCCACATTGGGAGTACTGCATGCTGTAGATAAAGTTAGTGGGGGTGCATATGAACCTCCGTCTCACATGGCATGGCTGCTGAGGTGATGCAAATATGACTCACCTGGAAGGACTGCTTGGGTATTGGCGAGACCAAGCGTGGAGATGGAGAGATTGAGGAGAAGGTACAGATTAAGACATGTCTAATTGAAATAACAGGCAGGGCTAGGTTGATGAACATAGTGGGACTGACATGCTGCAGTTGGCCTGACAGTCTGGTAAAACAAATGAACCTAGAGCATGGATTAGTACATGAAACAATTATGTCATTACAGAACGGTTGACAGGACTGGCAGCTGAACATTTGGATGTTTCAGATGTGATGGAGGGGGATATAAAAGTAGGGAGTTGCAGCAAAACTGATTAGGAACACAATCCCAGCTGCATTTAGAGGAAGGGATTGAAGTTTAAGTGGTAGGGTATTTTGGGAGGTGATCAGAATTTTAAATATTAAGATAGTCTTTGATAAGAATGACTTTTCCTTTGAAAGTGCCAACAAAAAGTTTTTCACTGTACCTCGGTACACCTGGCAATCAACTAAAATAAATTGAGGGAAGGCTAATTACAAGAACTGGGGGAAGTAGGTTCAGAGAGAGTAAATCTGTATCTGGCAATCTGTGCCTTTTGGAAGGCTGGTTGGTCAGCGTGGCAAGATTTGGGATCATTGGATGATGTTGATGTAAATTTCGTCAAAAAGAAAAGGAAAATATTAAAAGTTTGGGGACGGGGTTGAAACTCGACATGGCCTTTGAGGAATATAAAGGAAGCAGGAAAGAACTTAAATGGCCAGAAGGGACTATGAAATGTCCTTGGAAGTAGAATTGAGGAGACTCCCAATTCATTTTATTTACATAAGGAGCTAGAGGATAGCAAGGGAGAATCACTCAAGGACAGAAGGGAATGTATGTATGGAACCAGAGGAAGTGAGTATTTTGCATTGGTATTTACTAAAGGATGTGGGTGCATGTGAGATTGTGTGTTTGGGGAGCGAGGGGGGTGGCAGGAGGGAGAATTATTGTTGATATTCTATATTCTAGGGCACGTCAATATTAAAGTGTTTGCGTGTCTTCAGAAACAAAGATAGTTAAGGCCCCAGGATCAAAGAAGGGGGAAGATTGCTGAGTCCTTGGTATTTTCTTTAACCACAAAGTGTCAAATGAAATCAAAATACAAACTCTTGGTGGAATTCAGTGGGCGAGGCATCAATCCATCCCAAAAGTTGAGTTTGTGGCACTCCAATAATTTATCAAACTTTATTCTGGCTAACACCTACTGCCACTAACACAGCTTCTCTGCCATTTTCACACGATCTTCCAGACACAATCCTAATTTGTAAAATCCGCTGCCTGCATCCCAAAGGAAACCTTTATTAAAAATAAAACTTCAACAAAATTCCATTGTCTATGCTATTATACACCGAAAGGGTCTTGGAGTAAACAACATAGTGCTGGATGAATTCGGCGGTCTGTCACCACCTGTGGAGGGAAATGGACAGACACATTTTCTGGTTGGGACCCTTCTTCACTTTGAGAGTGGGGTGAGATAAAGCTGGAATAGAGATGGGGATGGAGCAAAGTCTGGCAAATTATAGGTGAGGGGATGATTGCCGATGGGTAGAGAAAAGTTTTATAGATTATAGATAAGAGACGAAAGGGTGTCGGAAAAGAAGAGGCGTGAAATGTAAAACCACTAGGAGGGATATAGGTGGAAGGGGACAGAGAAAGGAAAGGGAGAATAAAAGGAAAGATCCGATTATGGGGATGAAAGAGGAGCTTACTCATAGTGGTGTGGGGGAAGGGGTGGAGATAAAGTGATGGTGGTAGAAATGGGTGTGTGCCAAGGTGGTGTGGGGGTTGACAGAGTGAAGGGAGGGAGGAATAAGACGTGAAGTTGGAGAATTCAGTGTTCATACTACCCAAGAGGAATATAGGGTGCTGTTGCTCCAGTTTCCGTGTGGCTCCTGGCAATGGAGGAGTCCATGGACAGAGAGGTCAGTGCGAGAAGGGGAGTTAAAATGGGCGATTCCGCCATCCTTGATGGACAGAGCACATGTCTTCAGCAAAATGTCATCCGTACATTCCCTCCACAGATACCGCCTGGTCCGTTGAGCTCCTTCAGCACTTTGTTTTGCTCAAGATTCCAGAATCTGCAGTTTTAATGCCTCAGAATTTGCAGAAATCTTTGCAAATATATATTTTAACCGCCTATCCCACAGCAGTAATTTTCAAAATCATGTTCATCGACAGATCTTTCCATAATCTCGCCCAAGCTCATCTTCACAATCTCTTCTACCATGAGAATCAATTTCTTTATTATGTTTATTTGATCCACAGTTGGTTGTATTATTATCGTCCATTGTAGTCTATAGGTTTGGAACTCCATCCTTGGGCCTTTGTACCTTTACAAGCTCCTTGTAGAAGTAGTGGAAGATATACTGTCGTGCTTCGTTTTCCATTCTTTTATTCATCTCCCACGCTTTCCTTGGGTTGTCACGTATTGTTACCCTCTTATTGTTTTCTCCTACATTAAATATGCAGTGCAAATACAAATTTACTTGACCATTAAGGATGCATAATACATTGACAAGTTGTGAATTCCTTCCACTGAATGGTTATGAAAAAATGGGAACATGTAATCATGAAAAAATTGGGGATAAAAAAGGATAATATTACATTTAAAGTTCCAAATGTGAGAATGTGAACATCCAGTGGTTTAAGATTAATTCAGATCTTTGGATTCAAATGACTTTAACAAGCTTTATTAATTATTTTATTTTTTTAAATATATAGAAGAAAGATCAATTAGACATCAGAGCAAGCCCTCAGAAGATGACACAATCCATCGTTGATCTGTTAGGACTGGGTAAGTAAAGAATATTTAAGCGATTCTTGGTGTTAACTTACTACAAGTGATACTTGTTATAAATAAAAAAATTCTGTTGGAGGAACTCAGAAGGTCTAGAGACAGATGTGGAGGCAAGATATGGTTGACATTGCAGGTCAAGAACCTGCTTGTGGCAACATTTTGGTGAAGTTTTAATATCAATGGTGCTTGTTTGTGCTGTCACTGTTGAATGATGTTGAAAGAGTAGAGAGCCCCTGATGCAGCTGTTTATGCAGTAACCCATGCATGCCTCACACAGCATGTCAAGAGTGTTTTATTGTCATGTGTCCCAGATAGAACAATGAAATTCTTACTTGCTGCAGCACAACAGAATATGTAAACATTGTACACTGTAAACAATATGATAAACGTGAAAGAAAAAAAAATGATGAGCTCCAAAGGGAGAGACTTAAGACAATTGTACATGACATTTTAACATTAATGAAACAGTAGGCTATGAAGTGCACATTTGGAATCTCCATTGTGAGGAATTAGATTAGTTTGGAGATGCATCGTGAAAACAGACTCTTTCGCCCAGCAAGTCAACCCTGGCCATTGATCAAACGTTCACACTAGTTCTGTTACCCCACTTTCCTGATCACTTACTACACATTCAGGGCAGTTTTAGAGGCCGTTTAACTATAAACCAGCGCGTTTTGGGATGCGGGAGAAAACTTGACCACCCTAAGAAAATCCACGCATACACCATCCGAGGCCAGGATCGAACAACCAGGACCAGGATCAAAGGGAATGCAGGAAAATGGATTACTTACGGGCTGATGAGATCAGTTCAGCTAGGCAACATGTTCGGTTTAAATACTGAGCCGAGGGCCAGTTTCTGTGCTGTACAGTTCTATCTAGTGAGTGTACAATCTCGCTGCTGTTTTTAGGCCAGGTTGTCATAATATTGTATATAAAGATGCATTGCAGACAAAGTAATTGTGTGGGGAATCTTAACACTTAATCCTGCCTTTGGTGCTTTGGGAACTTCCCATGAATTCAGAATTGAATCATTCCAAGGTTCACTGCGGAGGCATTTCCCCTGCTGCTAGGCAGATCAGTTTGAGGGTGCAGCAACTTAGCACTGAGACGAGCTGCTGCATCATGCATTGCCAACGCACCTGAATTCTATAATATCTCTCATCATCTATCTTATGTTTGGCCGCACAGTTCTTCCCAGCCGGGAGATTTCCTTATGGTAACACGAGCGCCGGTGACCACTGGAAGGGCAGGAATTAGCATCAGATCCCTGGCACAGCAGTGGCAGCTCAGATTAATGCTCATTTTAAAGAACGGGGGGTTATATGGCCATGAGCATTTCCACTGGAGGAGCAAGAGCAGTATAAGTCATTGCTCTAAAGAGTAAAGCTTAACACAGTGCAGGGTCAGAATCAACTATGTTGCTGTCTGGAGTTATCTATAGAACTGAAGGAAATTGAACCAAATGAATATACTATTAGCTGTAGTGATGCAGTCCACTGCTTCCTACCTTAAAAAAAAACTTACCTAAACTTCTACAACCTAAATCACAAATATATTCTAATAATTGATATGGTTAGGGTGTCTTGAAAGTTATTCACTTCTGCAGGTGCATGGATGCAAGATAAGACAGTGACCATGCTTTGAATGATAGGTAAATAATGGCATTGTACGTTATTTGCAAATGGTGTGAATCTAACTTTATAAAGTTGAAATCAGAAATTGTGGACAGGAAACTTCTAGATTGTTTAAAAAAATCATCTGGCTCAAGTCTTTTGAGCAAAATCTAGTCATCCCCAGTCCCACATTTTAATCTTCGCTACCCTTAAAAATGTTTCAGCAGGCCACTCATTTGCCCCACCCCAGCCTATGCTCAGTACTATCAAGGCTGCTACTTATGATTTGATTTTATTGATGCTTTTTCCCCCTCATATTTCTATGAAATCATCTGGATTCAGTGTTGCGTCCTTAGCCTCCTACTATACTCCCTATGCACACGTGACTGTGTGGCCAGGTTCAGCTCTAACTCCATCATCAAGTTTGCTGATGACACTGTGGTGGTGGGCCTGATCTCTGATAACGATGAGAAGGCCTACTGGGAGGAGGTGGCTGATCTGGCACTCTGGTGTCAGGACAGCAGTCTCCTCTTGAATGTCACAAAAACTAAGGAGCTGATTGTGGACTTTAGAGGGGCTCAACATCCGAGGATGTACACGCCACTGGAGATAAATGGGATTGCTGTGGATAGGGTGAGCAGCTTTAAATACCTGGGAGTCCACATCACAGAGGATCTGACATGGACAACCCACATTGCCGCACTGGTGATTAAGGCAAGGCAGTGCCTTTACCACCTCAGACAGCTGAGGAAATTTAGGGTCTCTCTGAGGATCCTTCAGTGCTTCTACTCTGGGGCTGTAGAAAGCATCTTGTCCGGCAACATCTCAATCTGGTTTGGGAACAGCTCTGCCCAGGACAGGAAGGCTCTGCGGAGAGTAGTGCGTTAGGCTGAACGCACTATGGGAACTACACTCGCCCCCCTGCAGGACCTATACATCAGGAGGTGCAGATCCAGAGCCAGCAACATTATGGGGGACCCCTACTACACCAGCAAAGGACTGTTCCAGCTGCTACGGTCAGGCAAACACCTCCGCTGTCACGCTGTGAAAACAGAGAGGATGAGACAGAGTTTCTTCCCACAGGTCATCAGGACTGAGGGGGTCTTAAGGATAGCGGAGTGAGGGGGTATGGGGAGAAGGCAGGAACGGGGTACTGATTGAGAGTGATCAGCCATGATCGCATTGAATGGCGGTGCTGGCTCGAAGGGCTGAATAAATAGCCTACTCCTGCAGCTATTGACTGTTAACTCTTATATCACCAAAGACTAATTTACTGTATTAATTTATTTTTTGTGTTGTGTCTTTTAAAAAAAATTATTTTCTGTTTGTAGTTTTAGCATGATCCACACGCATTGCCACTTTTATTTCACTGCACATCTTGTATGTGTATGTGACAAATAAAGTAGACTTGACTTAACTTTGTGCAAAATGAAAACAAAGCATTTCAGGTTTTCACAATGATGGAATATTTCCAATAAAATGTGACCTAGAATTGTGCATTTATATTTTAAATAAAGCTCAGTCATACATGCTGCAAGCTGTGCATCAATTGCAGAAGTTATTTCCAGACAATGAGTTTGCACTTTTTTTCAGGCATGTGAATTTTTCAAGATACCTGTTTTTCAAGGAGCCGGACTGTTAACGCACTATGTACCATTCCCCCATGATATCTGTGGTTTTGACGGTACATTTGGCTAAGAGTCAAAGGTCGCTGCTTTGAGTCTAAGCTGGACTGCCTTCAGTATTGTGCAATCTTTTGGGTGCAAGATTAAATTGATACTTTTCTCAAGTTGGTGTGAAATATTCCATTCCCCTTCAAAATGACCAATATTTAACCATGAACCACAATAACAATGGACCATAAATCGCCATTTCACTACAGTTTTCAGTACCTGCTGTGTGTCAATGCTGTGATATTACTTCATTGGCTGGAAAGCAATTCAGATCATCCTGAGGTCTGGATGAGCAAATTCTTTAGAATATGGTTTAGAATAAGTTCCATTTTCCTCCACTGCTGAGTATCTGAATCATCTGTGTGGAAAGTAAAATTGGATGGAGGATTATCAATTGTCATGCTTCAGATTTGCAATAGGGAAGTATTTTATCATTTTAGTTGTCTCTCCTCATCATATATTTATGTAACAAAAGCAGATGTCTGGAAGAAGTCAGCTAGTGAAGCATCGTCTGTGAAAAGAGAAGTATTTAACACTTCGGTCAGAGAATTTTCCTCAGAGCTGGGTGAAGAGTGAAAGGATTGTTTTTCACTGTGCTTATGAATCAGATCTATGAAAAGA
This sequence comes from Rhinoraja longicauda, assembly GCF_053455715.1. Lineage (NCBI taxonomy): Eukaryota > Metazoa > Chordata > Chondrichthyes > Rajiformes > Arhynchobatidae > Rhinoraja > Rhinoraja longicauda. Next base: position 16,396,784 of record NC_135957.1, on the reverse strand, counting down.
GACGCTTGTGTAGTATGGATTTGCTTAGCCTTTCCAGCAGTAATATTTATCTGTTAGGTTGCCAAGTGCAGCCTGTGGTCAAGATGACAAAAATACTTTGCATATTTTGAATATATAAAGAAATGAGAAACTTGGGAAAGAAAGAAAAATGAAAAATGCTGAAGCATTCAGCAGGCCAATCAGCATCTGTGGAATGAGAGAAATAACGTCTTCAGGTCCAGGACCTGTCTTGGGAAAGAATTTCTGTTCAAACTGATCCGAGTGTTGGAGGTGATGAATAGAGTAGAAAAACAACCTAATGTTGGTTTCGTGTTTGGAGCTATGGTTTAGACATGCCTTGGGTGGTGTATCATTCCTTTGTTTTGAAATGTTGGCATGTTTTGAATTACTTTTGTTCTTGAGAAAGCCGTGTCATACATTTTATTGGGTAAGATAATAGTGCACCACTGACTTACTAAGATTCTGCTACTAAAGGATTGCTGACTTGGTTTATTTTAGGAATTGCAAGTTCAAAACTGAGGCTATTAGGGAGAAGGAGGCAGAGTTGTATCAAGGTGAGGAGGGATGGGTAGGAGGATAAAGTTTCCGAAAGAGTAAGTAAAGGTTTGTACAACACGTTTTTTCTTTTTTGTGCTTTCATTTTTGTTGAGAATTTCTTGTATGTAATTCTCACCACCTCATCTAATGCTGCCTTGAAGTTTGTGTGTCAACAGCTAGAGGGCACCAGGGCAGTGACGTGCTCCAGTCATTAAACCCAAATTATTAACTATTTTGTTCTTGCAATTAGGAACAATATTGAAGTCTTATCTAAAAACACAGCATGAAGCTGCAAGTTGCACCCTGTTATGCATAGTTCATGTTAGATTTGAATTAGAAAGCTTTTGTTGAATGTGGTTTTATGCCACGATTTGTGGAATGTAATAAAATACAAGTGAGAACAGCAAGAGTTTGTAAATTGTCACTACATTTGAAAGGCCAGGCTACTATTTGAGGCCCAGTTCTTCCTTCTCGGTATCTTTCTCCTTGCATCCATTGTAAAGAATTTCAGCTTGAATTGTCTTCTAATTCTTCCTACCAGATTAATATACAATTAAGGACACTAAGTGCTGCAGTAAGTGAGCAGGTCAAGCAGCAGAATGTGGATAGGTGACGTTTTGGGTCGGGACTCTTCTCCAGACTGATCAGATTGCTATCCATGTTCTCCAGAAATGCTGCCTGACCCTCTGAGTTACTCCAGTACTTTGTATCCATTTTTGTAAACCAGCATCTGCAGTTCTTTGTTTCTACAAATATACATATTATCCTGGGTGCCAAAATATGTTAACATAATTTATTTTTATTTTTCATGCGTATGTCTATGTCCTGTAGATATCCACAGTTTTCCACCAAGTGCGGTCAGCTTTGGTTTGTAGACTTTGGAAAGAATTGTAGAGAAAATACTTCACTGTAGGAGGTCATTTGGTTCAGCTGATACAAACCTGTGTTTGGTGTTTGTTCCCACAGGGCTCTTCACATCTTTCCCCATCCGCCCAAGCCCCCCCACCCCCCAAGCCAGCGCAAGCATACGCACACAGCACATGCGCACGCACTCATTTTCTAGGACCCTAGCATTGCTATAAAAATCTGTTTTTAACTGCACATTGAATCATGAGCTCTTGCCTCCAAATATCATTAGATGAATCATAAGATGTGGGGAAAAATCTTTCTGATAAGTCCCAAAGAAAGAGAAATTCAAGATGGATGAAAGAGTGTGACAAAATAGTCATCAGCCTATCATAGCAACAAAGCTGCGAACCCACACATTAGAACATAATACAGCATAGTACAGGAGAAGGCCCTTCAGCCCATGTTGTTGCTCAATATCTAATCATAAATCCTCAATCCTGATGTTTAAGTAACATTGCACAACCCCAAGTTTTGATGGGCATTTTTAAAGGGAACGTTGAAAATTGAACTCACTAAAGAAACATGACAATATGCCAGAGGAGGAGAAATACATCATTTAAATAGTACATTTAGATAGTGGTATATGACATTTCATCATAATCAACAACTTGCCCCATATTCAATACACTTTTTTACTTTTGCATTTGGCATCAATAGACAAAATGATTAATATTGTTAATCGGTATACAGTTTGATGACCAAAATCTTTTAAATTAATTTAGAGTTGACACCCGTCACAAAGAATAAAATACAAATATTAATAGTATACCACCTCTCTCACATCCACCCAGGGACCATAACAGCCCTTCCAGGTCCTCATCACAAGGGTACGAACATTGAATTCTCTGATTTCAAGTAATACCCACCTTCTCTCATTTCTCCCACCACCCCAGTCATCTTGCTCCTTTAAGGATCTAAAAAATAATAGAAATTCAAGAAGTTATTAAATCTCTGGGTTACAAATATTTCTGACTGTTTTGATTCAAATTTTTTGCTGACTCATACTCTCATGGTATTTATAGTCTTGTTCTAGCTTAAGAGTGGTTCATGATTGAGAGGTCTGGCAACTAAATGCCCTTGTGTCAAAGTGTTGATTGCAGTTATGCATCCATACGTTTGTATTCATATTTTTAGATATTTTGGGTACCAAAGAAATCAGATAACTGCTGTAAAATTATGCATATTTTGATACTTGATGTTAACTTCATCTGAAAATAGTGTCATTTGAGGTAACTTCCTACAGACGTATTGGTGGGATATTTGTTGCTAGCAAATGTTCTTGCTCGCTTGTGATGAACATTTGAGGGCGGCACAGAGTATAACAGTAGAGTTGCTGCCTTACCGCGCAAGGGACCCAGGTTCAATCCTGACCACAGGTGCTGTCCGTACGGAGTTTGTATGTTCGGCCTGTGACCAGGTGGGTTTTCTCCAGATGATCTGGTTTCTTCCAACATTCCAAAGATGTGCAGGTTTGAAGGTTAATTGGCTTCTATAAATTGTCCCTGGAGTGTGAGATAGAACTAGGGTCCAAGTGATTGCTGATCGGCGCAGACTTAGACAATAGACAATAGGTGCAGGAGTAGGCCATTCAGCCCTTCGGGCCAGCACCACCATTCAATGTGATCATGGCTGATCATTCTCAATCAGTACCCCTTCCTGCCTTCTCCCCATACCCCTTAAATACAACACTTTAACTTCGGTATTCACCTCCCCTCTCACACCGTTGACCATTGGCCCGGTCCGGTCACCATTGGCCCTGACCTTACGCTCTTATCCCATCTAGAACTTTCATTCCCATTTATTTGAGAGTCCTTTGCAATTTGTCCTGTATTCGCTTCCCCTTTAACTCCATCTTCATATTCCCAATTTGTCAACCTCTCCTCCCCCACTACTTAGTTTAAACCCACACGTGTAGCACGAGCAAACCTGCCTGCCAGAATGTTGGTCTCCCTGCTGTTAAGGTGTAACCTATCCCTTTTGTACTGGTCACCCCTACCTCAGAAGAGCTCCCAGTGGTCTAGAAATCTAAATCCCTGCTCTCTGCACCAGCCGTGTGGTGGGCCAACAGGCCTGTTTCCATGCTGTATCTCTAAACTAAACCAAACTTGCAGTATTTTGGGTCCAGTTAGCTGGTTGTAATGGAGTTTTTTTTCCCACATTTAATTCACTTTTTATAATTTGGCTACTGATAAATTGATAGTTCATAGTTTGTTATGAAAGAGTTATTATTAAGAATATACCTCCTGGGCAAGCTATGTTTATATTCATATGATAAATGCTAACAGAAAGATTAGCACAACCAATTGTTTTGTTTAAAATATTCTTCAATTTGCTTTCTAAAATGGAATTTGCAGAGTCTATCCTTGTGAACATAAATTTTCTGCATTTCTCCTATCAAGATACACCCATTGAAGCTCCTATTTCTAATGGCAGTACCACTTCAAATATAACCTTGAATGATGACCTTGATATTTTTGGCCCTATGGTTTCCAATCCTCTCCCAACGTCAGATGCACAGTTGCATCAGGTAAGTAACCTTTGAGTGTTATTTGTTTCCCCGGCTTTTGTGTGATGTTTTTGTGTTGTTCTGTTTGTGTAATTTTAATTTGGAAAAAGAGTGCTGGTGTAACCCATCTCTGGAAAACATGGTTAGGTAATGATTTGGGTCGGGGCCCTTCTTCAGGTTGATTGTCTGGGGGGAGGGGGGGGGGAGGGAAGAAAAGATAGTCAAAGAGAGAAGGGGCAGGACAAAGTCTGCCAGGTAATAGGGCTTTTGATAGGCAGATGGTTGGATAAAGGTCAAAGATTAAAAGACAGAAGGTATGAGACAAAAGGATTGAAGAGTTGCTAATTGTGAAATTAGAGAAAGGAATGTAGGTGGGAGGGGAAACAATAGGTGAGAGTCCAGGTGGGGCAGAGAGAGGGGGGGGGAGAGAGAGAAGGGAGAGAAGGGACTGGTTGTAGTTATCTAAATTAGAGAATTCGGTGTTCATAGCATAGGATTGTAAGCTACCCAAGTGGAATACGAGCTGCTGTTCCTCCGGTTTTACGTGTGGCCTCATTCTGGCGATGGAGGAGGCCCAGGACAGAAAGGTCAGGATAGGTATGGGATTAGGAGTTAAAACGGTTAGAGCTATGTGAGATCCTGTGGGCCTTGGTGGACCAAGCGCAAGTGTTTGACTTCGACTTTATTCCCACGCGTAGAGAAGTTGAAAGCTCCACATAGGCAACGCTAAAAGGCAGGGTTGAACCTGGGTTGCTGGTGCTGGGGCCCAGTGATTCTATTAAATGTGCTGCCGTGCCATCCAATGCATTAACTAGAAATGTCTGTGTGGCAGTTATTCATAATGTATGTCAATGATTTGGATGAGGGAACTAAATGTAACATTTCCAAGTTTGCAGATGAGATAAAACTAAGAGGAGCAAAGAAGCTCCAATGTTATTAGGACAAGTTAAGGGATTATCTACATTGGCTCTAAAAACATACAAATTACAAGTATTTGCAATATAAAAACAATCGTGTCAATGGGGAAAAGGGGTTAAGGGCTAGATAATATCAGACACAAGAATTGTTTCTCCCAAAGAAATTCCAAAAATAAAGGTATTTTTAATACCTGCAAGTTTACTTTTGTTACTGCGAGCTAAAAATACTAAAGGCTCTTACACTATTCAGTAGAATATCATTGTACTAGTGTCAGTGGAGGTGATTCTTGTCAATTTCAATGACAACCCAATGACAACCTACAGTGAAACTGACAGTGTGTTCTTAAGAGATAATGATTGCTCTGGGAAGGTTACATTGAAACACTGTAGACTGTTTCTATCCAGGCAGTTTTTATCTCTGCTTATTCACAAAATGCTGGAGTAACTCAGCAGGTCAGGCAGCATCTCGGGGGAGAAGGAATGGGTGACGTTTCCGGTCGAGACCCTTCTTCAGACTTTTTTTAATCTCTGCTTGTCAATTTCCAAAGTAACAAATAGCTCTCTAGTTCCCAATAAAAATCAATTCGACCTGCATAATAGAAATAGTGTTCTTTAATTCATCAATCAAGGTATATCTAAGACATGTGATGAAAATGCAAATGATAGCAGAATTACCTATATTAACTGAATTGTATACAATGGGAAAGAGTGAATGCATTGAGATTTGGGTGTACACAAATGAGTTTTTACGTGCAGCAAGCAGTTAGGAAAGCAAAAGGGATGTTGAATAGAACATAGAACAGTACAGCATAAGAGGTTCTTCAGCTCACAATGTCTGTGCCAAACATGGTGGCAAGACCATCACTTATCTTCTTGCAAATAACCAAAAACACTCCATTCCCTACCCAAACCACCCCATCTCCGGGCACTTTCCCCTGCAACCGCACGAGATGCAACACCTGTCCCTTTACCTCCCCCCTCAACTCCATCCAAGGACCCAAACAGTCACCTGCACCTCCTCCAACCTCATCTATTGCATCCGCTGCTCTAGATGTCAACTTATTTACATCGGCGAAACCAAGCTTCGCTCAACACCTGCGCTCGGTCCGCATTGACCAAACTGATCTCCCGGTAGCCGAGCACTTTAACTCCCCCTCCCATTCCCAGTCTGACCTCTCTGTCATGGACCTCCTCCAGTGCCATAGTGAGGCTCACCGGAAATTGGAGGAACAGCACCTCATATTTCACCTGGGCAGCTTGCAGCCCAGTGGTATGAACATCGACTTCTCCAACTTTAGATGGTTCCTTTGTCCCTCCCTTCCCCTCCTCCTTCCCAGATCTCCCTCTATCTTCCTGTCTCCACCTATATCCTTCCTTTGTCCTGCCCCCCCTGACTTCAGTCTGAAGAAGGGTCTCGACCCGAAACGTCACCTATTCCTTCTCTCCCGAGATGCTGCCTGACCTGCTGAGTTACTCCATGAATTTTGTGAATAAATACCTTCGATTTGTACCAGCATCTGCAGTTATTTTCTTATAAAATAGGCCAATGTCAGCATGGTTTTGTGACGGGTGCTTGGATAGGGTGGATGTGGAGAGGTTGTTTCCTCTAGTAGGAGAGTCGAAGACTAGTGGTCAGCCTCAGAATTAAAGAACTTTCCTTTAGGAAGGAGATGAGGAGGAATTTCTTTAGTCAGAGGGTGGTGAATTCTTTGCCACAGAAGGCCAAGTCAATGGATATTTTTACGGGAGAGTTAGATAGATTGTTGATTAGTGCGGGTGTCAGGGGTTATGGGGAGAAGGCAGAAGAATGGGGTTAGGAGGGAGAGATAGATCAGCCATGATTGAATGGTGGAGTAGAGTTGATGGACCGAATGGCCTAATTCTGCTCCCAAAAAATAGTTATTGCTGCTTTTGCTCATCAGATCATAACAATAAATGTTGATGGAAAATTCTGGTACCTAAATAGAACCAAATAATGTCTGTGTGCATTGTGCAATGCTTGTAAAGAATAATGTCAGTCAAGTTGAAACTTGGAAGCCATTTTAATGAGCAGCTACACACGGCAGGAGCAGCTTTCATTTTTGAAAGTAATTACTCTGAGTCCATTGAAGAGTATCCTATATTTTCTACAGGAGTTGTGACAGTGGTTTTATATAAAACGTTATGCCACCAAAAGTGCAAAATGTTTTGCCTCTGCACTAGCGATTTAGTCATTTCTAACATCTGCTTACCAATGAGAAACCGTTGGTGTTATTTTAGTATCATGTTTCAGTATGTTTTTGTGAATTGGATTGTCAACTGCAGATCCCTTTAAACTGTTCCTTGCAACTGTTTATAATGTCTCCCATGTCATATCTAAATCGGCAACTGATCATCAGTGGCCACAGGAGAACAAATGCATCAGAAATCATCATAAATCTGTCAAAAGCTGTCTAATTCATTTGTAGCTAAAGAAATAAGATTATCTTGCATCATTGTTGCACTTAAATTTCAAGTCCATTTCAGAAATGGAGCTGCAAATGTTTTTAATTTATCTGACCATTGGATGAGAATAATATTAGCTACGTCAGCTTTTATTGTCTATCGTTAATTGCACCTGAACTAATGAGTGAGTTCAGGATCAGCCACATTTGTAGGTCTGCAGTTGCACACACTTATGTTAGCAGATTTCCTTCCCTGAGGGACATCGGTTGCTAGTTTGATTTTTATGACAGTCCAATATTATTGTTAGTGAGACAAGCTTGTTTTTTTAATCTCCAGATTTACTTTATTACTTGAATTTAAATTCCCCAGCTGCCATGGTTGGATTTGAACTTGTCTCTCTGAATCAATAATCCAGAGTTTTGACTGCCAGTTCAACCGTTTAACCATTTTTTCTTGCTTGATGGGCAGGTGGATACATTATATCGTCCCAAGAAATGGACATTTATGAGATAGCCTCGACCGAGGAAGAAAACAAGTGTGGGAACAAACTAGGGCAACTGTTGAGATCTGTGCACATATATACAAAAATATACCCATCTAATTGATTGTAAAGTCTGAACAGCCAATCTGAGGTGTTTTGTTATGGAAACAATATTACAGGAAGATTTATTTTTTTTAAGTTGTTTATTTCTGATAGATGTGTTCTACATTACAAATGCAACAGCTATGCTAATGGGAAAAGTCTCGTTGTTTTATTATCCATGACCCTCATTATTCTGTACATCTTAATCCACACCAGGGAAAACAAATCCAGTCTCTACTATTAGCTGATGCCTCCATCTCAGGCAATATCCTGTTGAATCTTCTCTGCACATTCTCCAATGCAGTCACATCCCCAGTCACATATGGCGACAAAAATCTGCACACAGTATTCATGTTATGAAATGTTTGTATTTTTAGAAAACTCTTTGTTTTACAATTTTCTGTAACACAACCCCATTGTACCTTGAACCCCGCCATCTAAGCGGAGATGTGTTCCTGTGGCATTATTGAATTCGTATCTCCTCTCCAGATGGAAGTTTTTTTTTTTTTTTTACAGAGGCCTCATTTACACAGTTAGGAATGTTTCTCAAAATCCTGAGTTGAATCCTGGAAAACTTGTGTGAATTGAGAGCATTACTATATGCTTTAGGGTGAATATCCACAGGTGTTTGCATTCACTATTTTTGACCTTTTCTTCACAGCCTACTTCTACGAAACCAACAGGAGCAACCTTATCTGTAGCAGCAGGAGATCTTGATCTGTTCATTGAACCAACCACAAAATCAGAAGACTCTAAGAAACCATTGTCCAAGGATTCAATTTTATCATTATATGGTACAGGAACAATGCAGCAGCAGCAACAACAAGGCACTCCAGGTAAAGGACTAGAGGTTTAGAATACAAAGCATTGGTAGATGAATACCTTGGTGTCTTTTACTTTTTAGACACACCGGCTATGACTGTCTTTTTGTTGGTTGCATCAAACAGCCCTTGTTCCAACCCATCCCCCAACTCTTTCTCTACTACATCGACAACTGCATCAGGGCTGCCTCCTGCACCTATGCAGAACTCATTGATTTCATTAACTTTACCACTAATTTCCACCCTGCCCACAAATTCACTTGGACAAATTCACTGTCTATGACACCTCTATCCTCTTTCTTGATCTATCTCAACAGACTATCGCCTGCCGACTACTACAAACCCACCGACTGCCACTGTTATCTGAAGTACACCTCCCACCCCAGCCACTTGTGAAGATGCCATCCCCTCCTCTCAATTTGTCCATCTCTGCCACATCTGCTCCAAAGAGGAGACTTTCCACTCTAGGACATCCCAGATGTCATCTTTCTTTAGTAAAGGTGCTTTCCCCCCTTGCTGTCGTAGATGGATCCTTCACCTCCGCCCCGCCGCCTATGTCCTGCAGTCTGATTAATCCTTTCCACCATATATGAATAGCTTGCCTCGGGTAAAAAAAATACTCTCTGGTATAAGAGTTCCCTGTGAAAACTTAATCACAGTTACAAATCACTGCCTCTGCCAATCCTATAATATAGTGGTAGCTGATTACTGGTGGGTTTTGTAGCAGTTGGTTGGCAAGCTTCCCTTCTGTGGAGACTGAAAATTAGGATCCAGATTGGCAAAAATGTCATTCTTAACGCCCAAAATTCTAGAACACTGCTAATCAAACGTTGCCATTTGATATTTCTCAGCACTGATTCATTATTGAGATTTTTTGTATAAGAAATAATTGCCCAGAAATCCACAGAAAAGTGCAGTGGAAGTAGCAATTGTCATTAAAAAATGAACATCATAATCTAAAGTCAACCATAGGCACTAGGAATTTGAACAGTAATTTTCATTTTGGGTCAGCATTTGAAAGTGGGCCTGCTCATTGTTCAGTATATTGTTAGATATTTTGTTTTCAAGTAGTAAGAGATTTGACAGCTTGATAATTTCAAAGATACGTACTGTATTATCTTTGCACTTTCTACTGAATGACTGGTTCTTTATGACTGTAGGTTTGCAAAGCAGTTGTGAAATATAACTGTATTCCTTCTAAGTATCAACTGAATTGTCAACCACTTCCACTACCCCCACCGATACCAAGTACCGATTTCTATTTAATGTCATAATTGGATAATAGGTCAAACATCTTGTTTACTATAAAGATATACTCCCAAGTTCTGTGCTTCTCCATGTGATGGTCCTTCTGCTTGTTTCATCTTGAAACTGCTTGTTTCCAGTAGAAAGTGAGCACTCATCTTTGTCTGCAGCCAAAATGAAGGAAACAAAAGTTGAATATTTTGTATTTCTGACCTGGGTGTGCGATTATGAATTAGTCTTACATTTGAAGTATGGATGGAACTGGCCATTCATTGAAAGGCTGACTGCCCGTTTTTAGATTCATTTTAATAATAATTACCTCAGCTAGCCTGTGATCAGCTGAAATGTTTTCTATGGAAGTCAAGCTCAGGAATTTTCAGTTCAGAGTAATGTTTTTTTTTAAATTGGAGAGAATATGTCTCTGGTATTCTTATATCTCAGAGTTGGATCTCTACATTGAATATATATCAGATCCATGTGCTTTGTTTCCAGATATTTACTATCTGCAAGATCTTTGAATCGGTGGCAAATTTTACCTCTAGGGCAGTGATCTTGTGTGGATCCAGTAGTATTTGGTGTGCATATTGAAATGTGTGGCTTCTCCTGAAGTATGATCTCAGCACACCATAATGATCAGTCAACCAGTCCCAAAAAGGACCTGTGCAAAATTAATTGGTATTGGTAAGAAAAAACACTGTGGATAAGTCATGCTATTAGTATGGTGATGATGTCTTGCGTTTAGTCATTTCATTTACTGTTCAAGTTTAGCTTCAAAGCTACCTTTTGCAGCCAGAAAGGTAAAATAATTTTACCATCATTAATTATGGTAATTAAGTTTGTTCCAGATATTTGGAAGTGACAGGAAATTAATGTTGAGTACAAGAGAAAAGGACACTTTGTTCTGGAATTGAAATGTTTCTCAAGTGCAGCATAAAAATCGATACCCTGTCTACATGGTGATGTCAAATTACAATTTTAGATGAATTAAATCATCCGCAGCGTTGCAGCTATATATATTTGTACTTAAAACGATTGCATGTGTGAGGGTAAACATCAAAAGTAAATGGAAACTGAGACCAATACATCTGCCAAGCAGAATTACTGCAAGATAAACACTATTACAAATTGATAGTTTGCATGTTTTGTGGAGGGTGGAGGGAAGAAGATGCATGATGAAAAGGAGTTTGATTGGTGGTGCAGACGGAAATGATACATAAACCAGAGCCAGTAAGTTTCCCTACCAGGAAAGAGCTTATCAGGCATGAATTTATGTTCTGAGTGTCATACAGATCTTTCTGCAATTTATTTTAGTATACTATCTCTGGTGCATAGTGGATTTGGGTGCTTGAGCAACTTGGGCTGAAGGACCTGTGTTATTCGTTTCTATCTATGAATCCCTCTACCGTGTTAGCCTGTGCATTCCACACGTAAACCATTCTGCTTTTGCCAATTGCCTTTAGTTGATAATCTCAGATTGTTGGGTGCAGATCTAAAGAAACAATTACTTCATAAGCAAGCACATTGCCAAACAACATCCTGTACTGAAATATTTTTCTTTGCTTCCATCAAAGCCATGTTTTTCTCAGCGCTTATTATAACTTGAACCCCTCAATCTGTAATCATTCATATTGTTTAATGAAATCTTTCCAAACATACAATTTTTGTGATGTTTTCAAGCTTTTTATTAAGTTTATTAACCGAATGATCACTGACAAAGGATGCTTAAAATGACTGGAAATGGACCACCACAGACCCAGTTTTTTAATCTTTTAGTGTGGACTCTGTTAGATAATTCAATCTTCCCATACTATGGAAGAGCAATCCATTACTGGAATTTTCATTTAGTTCACATGTTTTTGGTTTGTGCACAATTTTGATGGCCACATTTTTTGTCATGTCCAAAGATGATTGGGCAGTTGATATCCAAGTCACTTTGGGTGACCAGCAGGGGAATTTCAAGCTTATGACATTGGCATCATATTGCTGTTTGTGTGCCTTTGTGATAGAGAAAAACGATAGCAAAATAATCAAAGATGAAGTGTATCCCGTAGGATTTATATCCTGCGTCAGTGTTGAATGGCACATAAGTCAATCCTGACCAGTCTAAAATATCTTGCTATTTAATTACAAAGCTTTTAATTCCACAGTTTGTTGGGTAACCAGGCTTTCAAGGCGTTGTTTTGTTCTTTACAGCTTCGGTGTTCATGGCACCTTCTCCCATGCCCTTTGTCTCGCACTCTACTGCCAGTTATCCTAATTTCCCAACTCTGCCAGCTTCCACTGGCATGATGGGCAATATGATGGGACAGTCGGTTGGAATGATGGGGCAGCCAGCAGGGAGGGTGGTTGGCATTGGAATGCCAAATGGATTCATGGGCAATGCACAAACCGGTGTCATCAGAGTTCCGGAGAACATGGTGGGTCCCCAAGGAGGCGTGGTAGGAAATTCGTACGGTGTCCAACCAAGCCAGCAACCGCAGTGGAACCTTGGTCAGGTCAGTGAAGTCCAGCTTTTATTTAATCTAAGAATAAAGTGAGAAACACTTCACCGCAGTATTATCAATAATATATATCTGAATTGTAGGTGTATGACCTCAACATTACCTTTTGGACTTGAATGTGAAAGTCTACAGTGTTGTTTCTTCACTGACATACCCTGTGGATTATGTGTTTTTACGCTTTTAATTAAAATGCACTGTTACTCCAGTAGGTACCATGAAGGTGCCTGCCTGTGGAGTGACATTAATCATAGTGGCAAAGAGTAACCAGAAGTGTTTCCTCTCCTTGTTAGTAATCCATTCATGCTGCAAAATTTTCATTGTTGTGGACTAGCATTTTATATGACACCATGGGAATTAAAAAAACATTCCAAAGAGCTGCAGCACAGTAGAAAGGAGAACAAAAAAACAGGTTTTGAGAATTAGGATTTCAATTTTTGATATTAATTGGAACTGGTCTCCCTAGCTGGTGTTTTTATTCAGGGATTTGGGATTGGTTGGATATACTTTGAAAATAGATCAATATACTGTGAACATAGAATGCTCAATCTCAACGAGATAAAGGTGTTATTGAGAGGATGATGCAAAGATAGTGTACATGTTAAGATTTAAAATGTTTTTACTTGGAGTATAGCTTATCTGTTGGGGATAAAACAGATTCTCATTTGACACATTATTATTTGAACATAAGCCGTCAATCTGTAGATCTAGTCTATGTAATGTTAATCTGTACAAACCTAATGGCATAGATATTGTCTCAAGTAAAAGTGACCGGGAAAAACTTATCAGGGATCACTGGAGGTGCAGACCTGAAATTAAAAAAAATTCCCCTCCCATTTTAAGAATCCCACTTTACGTTCTAATTATTAACAAATCCAGCCTGCTGCCGTCATGGACCATTGTGAGCACTGTACACTGATTCTTGAGTATACATAATTTGTAATGAAAATTTAGACTCATTAATTAAATTTAGCAGTTCATGTATTTTCAAATACCTTTATACCAATATCCTTCAAATTGCTTATTGCTGTTTTACTATGACTAACCATATATTATCACCTATCCCACAGCCAACAATAGACCATTGTGGGCTCTGCATATCTTCCAGTCATTTGTCCTAAGTACCATCTATATCTCTCATTCCCCTTGCCCCTAACTCTCAGTCAGAAGTATGGTCTCGACCCGAAACATCATCTATTCCTTTATTCCAGAGATGCTGCTGACCCGCTGAGTTACTCCAGCTTCTTGTGTCTGTCTTATATTGCATGGCACACTTTCCACTTCTATCATAAGGCAACAGCTTAGGTTTGAAAACACTTTCAGCCTACTTTGCACAGATGCCCATTTTTTAATCACAAGGGACACCGTAGAGCAAATTTTAAACAATGTCCAATTCTCAAACAGATTTTGTTAATTGTCAATTCATTCTGAAAATAGCCTGGTTTTCTTTTCCATTGAGCTGCATTAAAACAAAATCAGATGATGAACAGTTGATCTACACATATCTCCAGAGGGAAGTAGAAAATCTCTAAACTGGGTATTTTGGTTAAATAGTGCAACACCAGGCCACTTGACGCCAATCCTGATTGCATGTACATTATGCCTGGCGTCTTTAGAAGACAACTTTAATTTTTATCCTCTAAATCCTGAAGTCTCAAGATTAATTTTAGTCCACCAGCTAAATTCAGGGGGAGTGGGCCAAGTCAAGAATCAAATCTTCTTTGTTACTCAAATGAGGCGAGAACAAAAAAGATATGTTTTAAGTGGAATAATTTAAATTGTTTTTCTTTCAGTGTTTGGTACTAAAATCATTTCATGTAGCAAACACAGGCCAAAATTGTTTGAATTATATGGGTTCAAAATCATTGTAACTGATTTTTGTGTGTGATTCACTCTGCTATCTCAACAGAGAGGTCAGTATTAGGGCCTTAGAAATTGAGGTGCAATGCTTTTGAAAAAAAATTAGTTGAACTCATTAGACATACTGTCTTAGAAACTTGATGGAGTTTATTGAAGAGGTGACAAAGATGATTAAGGGTAAAACATGGACTTTAGTAAAGCATTTGACAAGGTCCCTTGTGCTGGGATGATCCAAAAGATTAAGGTGCATCAGAGCCGTGGAAACCTGGTAGATTGAATCAAAATTATCTTGGCCGTAGCAGGTATGGTAGTGGTAGAGCAGTGTTATTCACAATTGAGGTCTGTGACCAGTGGTGTTTCAAAGGGATCAGTGCTGTTTTATGATTTGGGTGAAAATGTAGCTGGGCTGATTAAGTTGCAGATAACATGAAAATTGGCAGATTGTGAACAGTGAAAAGGGCTGTTAAAAGATACAGCAGATTATAGATCAATTGGAAATATGGGCACAGATGGCCGATTGATTTTAGTCTGGATGTGTGATGTGTTGCACATTGTGGTGGTCAAATGTAAGAGGATAATATACAGTAAATAGTAGGACATTGATTATCTTGTTACAATGGCACCTGTCAAAGGGTGGGATATATTAGGCAGCAAGTGAACAGTCAATTCCTGAAGTTGGTGTGTTGGATGCAGGAGAAATGGGCAGGAGTTAAGACCTGAGTGACTTTGACAAGGGCCAAATTGTTATGGCCAGACAACTGAGTCAGAGCATCTCTGAAACGGTAAGGCTTGTGGGGTGTTCCCGGTCAGCAGTGGTGAGTACCTTCCGAGGGACAAACCACAAACTGGCGACAGGGTGTTGGGCGCCCAAGGCTCATCGATACGCGAGGGCAACGAAGGCTATCCCGTCTGGTCCGAACCGACAGAAGGTCTACTGTGGCCCAAGTCACAGAAAATTTTAATGGTGGTCACGGGAGGAATGTGTCACAATAAGCAGTGCATCGCACCCTGCTGCGTATGGGGCTGCACACGGAGGACCAACAGCATATTAGGCAGGTGGTCACAATGTTTTGGCTGATCGGTGTATAGCATTGGTTATGTTACTCCTGTGGCTTACGTAGGAAAGAAGCATCATGGTTGGTACAGATATTGTGGGCCAATGAGTCTGTTCCTGTGCTGTACAGTTCCTATCTTATATTCTGAGATCCGATGGTAACGTTTCACCAAGCAACAAGCATCACAAATTAAATAAACCTTTGTGTATTCCGCACCTGAAAATTAGTTTGCATCTTCTGTAAACCAGCCTTTGCTTCTTAACTTAAATTGTATTTTCTGCGAGTTGATTTTTATTCCTATCTCTCTGTTTGCTTAGTTGTGAGCATCTTTTTAATCTTGGAAGGTGCTCCTGTTATCTCAATCCTAGTTACCATGCATCCTTTCTGTCGTGTTCTGTTTCCTTCTCCCTTGTATTGTATGGGGTGGCTAAAAACACAAGCAGGGGTAAGGCGGAAGTGTTTAGGGACAATTCTTCAATTATCTGTTTTGTACATATGCATCAATTAGGTTTTTTTTTGCTCTTTGCGCATTCATTCTCTGTTAAAAGCATTACTTTTTCTCTTCAGTGTGTACCTAATTTTGTTTTCTCTCCCTCATGCATGCATGCATTCCATTACCAGCACATCAGTTTAATAAATAGGGTTGTTGATGAGCATGTGAACAGATGGAATCTTTTCTCATTAGAAAGCTGAGTGATAGAGACTTCATTTGGTTAATGTTATGAAAGTCTAGATAAAGTGGATACAGAGTGTTTCTGCTGGCAGGGAATGACAAAACCAGAGACCATGGATATAAAATAGTCACTGAGAAATCCAATAGGAAATTCCAGATAAAGTTGTTTATATAAGGAAGGAGTCATGAGAATGTAGAATTTGCTATTGATGTGGATACTGTAGATACATTGAATGAAAAGCTGGACCAGGACGGGTATGGAGGACGGACGTGAAAGATTCAGCTGAGAAAATTCAGGAGGCGGCACCATTGGAGTATGAATAATAGTGGAGTGGTTAGTCTGAATGGCTTGTTACCATGTCATATTTCCTGTGCAGGTTGATTATTAATAGTTTAGTATATGATGATGTTGTCTCATTGCATTCACAGATGAATCAGCAAATGGCGGGAATGAATATAAGTTGCCCAAGTGGTATGATGGGCTTCAGCCAGCCTGCGAGCACAATGGGTGGATGGACAGGCAGTCCTGCAGGCCAGACTCTCAGCACTCAGCTGTGGAAATGAAGGGAGATGAGAGCTGATGTCCCACCTGATATGATAACACATTTCTGAATTGCATAAGACTTATTATTTGATCTATGTGAAAGAAAGCTCTGGTTTGACTAGTTGACCTAGTTGATCTAGATCATTCCTGGCAGTCTTGTCTATTCTGTCGAATGAAGTGATTCCCTAGTTAAGCTGTGGAATAGCAGTTTCAGAACTACTTCCCCCATGCATCTTTTCTGAACTCTGTCCACTGCAGGCTGTCAGAGCGGTTTATAATAACTTGTGATGATGTTGTTGCGTGACTTGTAGCTAGTACTATTACAGCTAGGCAAAGGGGGAAGTGAACTGTCATTTTACCAATCACCCTGCAAGAGTCCAGTGCCCTCTGGATAAATGTCGAAAGTCCCTGTAGATGAAGTTGTATGAGCCAATGTATGTTCAATAACAAAGTGTCTGTGTTACAAAGTTGTTCCTGGAGTACCATCTGCATTCTGTCTTTGTCCCAACCATTAATTTTTTGATATTTTAAAGTGGAGCAAATAAAAGAAAGTAAAGTTATCGAACAATAAATCTGGATGGTAGAGGCAATGATTGTTCTTTTGGTTGGGTTTAGATCCTAGGGATTGGAAGCAACTCAGGTTTGAATTTTTTTTACTCGCTATTCCAGAGATCACTAAACCATGTGGATTGATTTGGTGTGCAAATGTTATTTCTGTACAGACGATTCCTCACCCCCACAACTGAGTTATATGTATCTCCTTTTAAAAAAGGTTATCATTAGATTGCCTTAAATGCTAAAAGTCAAAGCAGTGCTAGTATTAAAGCACAAAATTACACTTCAAATCTGATTTGTTATTTTAACTACTTGCATGATACAAATAGGTAACAGATAACCTAAAGTATCTGTTACAAATCAGTTTTAACAAAGCTGAAATTCTCACCTGTTTCAAAGAAAAGTTCAATGATATTGCTAGGAGGTTGCAATACTATGATAAATTTCCAACTGTTGGATATTTCAAAAACTGAGCAGCCAATACAAGTTTAGCGTTGTGATTAACAGTAATTTAGTTTAGGCTGTGGTCATGAACTATTCACCACATACAATGCAAATAAATATTATAGCGTTTGCTCAAATGATATTGAGAATCTAACATTCTAAATTTTAAACTATTTGACCCAATTGTGACAATGTCTACAGATGTTTTAAAAGGCTGATGAAAGGAATATGTTTACAGTATTTTATTCCTGTTTTATGATGCCCTTTTTCACCACAGTAACGTAAATGAGGATCCTTCTCAAAGAGGTGACCCTAACTTAGTAGATAATGATACAGCAACAAACACTTGAGGGCAGAATTGTATTTCTGAGCTCACCAACCTGTGGTGTGATGTTCATCTTCCTTGAAAGGCAGAAGATACCAACCAGGCTGATGGACACAGATTTCAAATGGTGGACCATTATTTTTTTTAACAGTCCCAATTCACAAATTATCAATGAATGTAAAAGTTATTTATAGTTTTTAAAACTATTGTGGTATATGATGTTTAAACATCTATTGTAATAGGACTGATTTCTTTTGAAGCTGAGTATTATAGCTTTGTTAAATAATAACTGTTGTTTTGTAACAGATGGTTAAAGTGAAAAGTTACGAGTTTAATGCACCAGATGTGAGCAATAACTAACTGTGTAGCACTTCACAAGACATTTAATTTCTCTAGAGCTACATCCAGGTTTATCGCTGCAGCGGTGTTTACATTTTATGGTGCCTGGTATAACAAATATGTTATTTACATGTATTAAATCAATTAAACCACTATCTATTGTGTACATTTGTGTGGTGGAATTATTTTATTTAATCCTGACATGAGAGCACTGGCCTCATTTACTTCTGAATGGTATGAATAGTTAACCTTAGTGTGAGAATGCCTGAAGATAATCCACAGTTTAGAATGTTGCTCGAGTTGATAAGATTTTGTTTTTATTGAAGAGAAATGAATGTAAGCATTCTTTATGATATTGAAAGTGATCATTCAACACGGTCTCAAGGCACAAACCCCCTATTCTCCTAATTTTTCCTGCAAAAAGTTCTGCCCATATTCCTGCCAACCAGAGTAATTGTGCACAAAGAGAATGTGCAAACTTCACACAGACAGCACTAGAGATCTGAATTCGACTGCTTGATGGAGCAATGAGGCAGCAGCTCTGCTAGCTGTGCCACTATCATTTGTATAAATTGAACATACAGGTAAGTGACTCAACTACATAAGTAGGAGGAAGATTTTTTATTTGTTCGTGACATACTTTTATTGAAATGAACATTGTGCTACAAAACATGCAGATGACAATTTTTAAATTGATGATGTTAACTCTTGCTTGGAAAAGTGTCCCAAGTGAATAATAATTTATCCTACTTTCTGCTGCCACAGATTGCTTGTGTAAACTTTCGTTGCAGGTTCTCCAGGATGCGTGCAGAGCTCCCTGCACGTTCTATTCCGAGAATAGCGGTTCTATACTTCGATGTGAATTACATCCTGGTTTTGTTTAGGTTCAAAAACGAGGTTTGCCTTTTCAGTCCGTGTGTGCCAAACAAGGACCTAAAATATAGAAAGAATAATCATTTGATGCCATTTCTCTGGAAGAAGCTGCCAAATTAACCTTTCCCCATAGCTCTGAAAATGTCTTCAGCTGAATTGATTATCCAATGCCTGTTTGAAAATTGCTATTGAATCTGGCCCCACTACCAATTCAGGCAGTGATACTTCAATTTTAAAAATCTAATTATCTCCAGTATATATAACCATCTCTATCAAAACCTCTCCTTTTTAACACCAATTAAATTTCAATATTCTCCAATTGAAAAAATAATTGCAATGATTCCAAATCCAAATGAGTATAACAGTTTTTTTCAGTGTGCTGGTTACTTCATTTCTCCAGCTAGGACTGATTATGTTTCTGTAGTGAAGAGGCTCTTCTAATACAGAAGATCCCCATGCGGTCTGGGTGGAAATCTTTTCCTCAGATCCCCTCTATTTTACTCCTCACTTTAAAGCAAATCTTAAGGAATAGAATTAGGCCATTCAGCCCACCAAGTCTACTCTGCCATTCATCCATGGCTGATCTATCTCTCCCTCCTAACCCCATTCTCCTGCCTTCTTCCCATAACCTCTGACACCTGTACTAAACAAGAATCTATCTATCTCTGCCTTAAAAATATCCACTGACTTGGCCTCTACAGCCTTATGTGGCAAAGCATTACGCAGATTCACCACCCTCTGACTAAATAAATTTCTCCATCTCCTTCCTAAAAGAACATCCTTTAA
Organism: Rhinoraja longicauda; assembly: GCF_053455715.1. Lineage (NCBI taxonomy): Eukaryota > Metazoa > Chordata > Chondrichthyes > Rajiformes > Arhynchobatidae > Rhinoraja > Rhinoraja longicauda. The sequence goes on along the minus strand of NC_135957.1, from coordinate 16,376,890 downwards.
TTCTGAGGCTATGGCCTCTAGTTCTAGACTCTCCCACTAATGGAAACATCCTCTCCACATCCACTCTATCCAAGCCTTTCACTATTCTGTACGTTTCAATGAAGTCCCCCCCCCCACTCATTCTTCTAAACTCCCGCGAGTACGGGCCCAGTGCCGACAAACGCTCATCATAGGTTAATCTACTCATTCCTGAGATCATTCTTGTAAACCTCCTCTTGACCCTCCAGAGCCAGCACATCCTACCTCAATTATGGTGCCCAGAATTGCACACAATATTCCAAATGCAACCTTATAGAGCCTCAACATTACATCCCTGTTTTTGTACACAAGCCCTCTTAAAATAAATGCTCGCATTGAGTTTTCTTTCTTTACTACCAATTCAACTTGCAGATTAACTTTTTAGGAATCCTGCACCAGCACTCCCATGTCCCTTTGCACTTCCGATTTCTGGATTCTCACCCCATTTAGAAAATAATCTACACCTTCTACTTTTAGATATTTATATTGGATAGGCTGGGACCATTTCCTTTATAGAGTGCCTGAGGCTGAGGGGTGATATTATTGAGGCTTATAAGATCATGAGGGGCATAGGTAAAGTGAATGTTCAGTCTTTTTCCCGGGCAGAGGATTCCAAAACCAGAGGCATGGCCTCAACATGAGCGGGGAGAGATTAAAGAGGGAGCACAGGAGTAGATACATGGCTGGAATATCTTTATGGGACAAATCCAAAGAAATTTGCCACAATTGTCTGGCTAGTTATCTTCCCGTCTCAATGAAGAGATTGTGAATAAACATGATAAATAAGTTGTGGGCAGTGCATTTGATGTAGTCTATGCAGACTTCAGCAAGGCCTTTAAGAAGTTTTAACGTGGCAGATTAGTCCAAACAGTTAGAGCCCAAAGAATCTTAACTTGGGTAGCAGTCGGAGGGTGAAGGAGGAAGCTTGTGTTTGTGATTGGAAGCCAGTAACTAGTGGTGTATCACAGGGATCTATGTTGGGACCTTTGCTTGTCATGTACATTAATTATTTGGATATAAATGTAGGAGGTATGATTAAATTTGTGGTTGACATAAACATTGGTGACAGTGTTGATGGTGAGGTGGAGTTTTAAGTTATTGATGATCAGTTAAATTGGGTTCAGCAATGGCTGGGCTCTAGAGATTACTGAGGGAACAGGACCTTGTTGTCCATACCCAAAACTCTCCCCCAAGATGGTATCAGAGGCAGATTAGGTAAACAGGTGGAGAAGGTAACAGGCATACAGATGTGGCCTTCATGTTGTCAGAGCATAGATTACAAGAGCATGGTACTTTATAAAACCTTGGTTAAACCATATTGTGTGCAACTTGAGTTTGTCATAGTAACGATGGGGCAAAATTGCATGAGAGGGGGCAGATTTACCAGATAATGAATCGAATTAAATGTTTCAGATATGGGAGAGATTTGCTTTCCTTGAACCAGAGGAAACCTATTAGAGAAAATACGACAGGTGTACAAAACATTATGTGGGTCACTGAAGGTGAATAGAGAAACCTTTTCCCATCATGGTCACAGGGCTATACAGCATGGAAACATGCCCTTGTCCCACCTCGTCCATGCCAGCCAAGTTGGCATACTGGGCTGGTCCCATTTGCTTGCATTTGGCCAATAGCCCTCTAAACCCAATCCAAATCTTTTAAAGTCATCATTTTGTAATGGTACCCACTTTGATAGTTTCCTCTGGCAGCTTATTCCAGATATGGATTATCTACTGAGTGGCAAATATTAGCTAAAAATGTGCGGCAAATTTCTTTAGAATTGGCCCATAAAGATCTTCCATTAGGTATCTATAAATTTGATGCTTAACAAATTTACAATAGGGTGTTTTAATTTTTACTGGATGTTGTAATTCTTTCTAAATCACACTGGTTAGTGCTGGGATTGTCACCTTTTCCAATGCATATCGTTTCATTTTTTAACATGTTGCCCCTCTTTAAAAAAAAACACAGACAAGTCGTCATTACCTTGGTGCAGTTAACAGCTTTTGGCTCAAGTTCTTGGACGGTTGTAATTTGTTTCAGAAAGTCTGACTCTTGCATGCCAGGCTGTGATCCACCCCGCTTGAAGACGGCTTTTGGGTTTGAGAGAATAACGTTCAGATTCACAGCAAATCCTATTTGGAAACAAAATGAGTTACTTTTGCTTTTGAAAACAAATTGGGTTGCTTGGATGTAATCACATTGTCCAGAAATCATTTCCATTTGAAGTGTTTCTGCAATAGCATTGTTTTTTATGCTTACAGTACTCTACCATTTGCCCTACTGACCAGCAGCCAAAATGGTTTTGAGTAACCTTTTGCATGTGCAATGGAATGAATGAATGCATAAGTTTATTGGCCAAGGAATGTGCCTTGGGAGAGGCAAAGTACCCCTGTAATGTGCCAATTCTTAAAATTGGGGAATATTAGCACAAGTTAGGCCCTTAATTTATCTCCGATCGTTTACGAGATCAGTGGCAGAACATGGTCCAATCTGTCTGCACCACCAGAAAGTTTCTGCTACCTGCAATGGATTGAGAAGATTCTTATTAAGGGCACAGTTACTAATAGGCTACTGGTTTTAACTGTCTAATCCTGTGACAATTAATTTGTGCACTATACTGAACCGTGTAATGGTTCCATTAGATTTTGACCATTGTTTTTCTAGGTTTATTTTTCAGTTCAGTTTAATTTAAGAAAAGCTTTTGTTAAGTGCTAACTGGACAGCAGAAAGACAATACATGATTACAATCGATCCATTTAAAGTGTATAGAGGGATTTAAGAGTTTGGAGCGATTGTAATGAGTTTGCGGATTTGCTTCTGTGGCTAGGATGCAAATAGTCGCCTGGGTTTGGAGCTTCATGTAAAATCTGGATACGTATTAAAAATGTTTATTTGTGGTGATAAATCCAGTCTTAACTCGCAAGATAAAACGTTGCTATGTTACCCACTCTTAAATATTTCATGACATGCTTTATAGGGCAAGTTTACCCCAAAAAAACAGGTTGCAATGGTTCAAAGATCAGCAACTGCAGTTCCTTCTTACAGGGTTTGTTTCCATGCAGTATCTCCAAAAAAAAATCGCCTAAAATATAACAGCTGCTCATTCTAGGCCCATCAACTCTTCCTGAGCCCAATTTCTAAGAAATCGTTTTCAAACCCATCTAGACGCCTACAACTACTTGAACATTTGTATCCGATTCACAGCAAATATTGATCGATAACAATACAAAATGATTGTTAAAATGTGATGGAAAAAATTAGAACATAAACCTCTGAAATCTGCGGTTATTTTGTGGTTTCCTGTAGTTAGTGCATTAGAACAAAACAAAGTAATGTCAGATTATCGGCATTCTTAACATTATATTGAGGGCTTTGAATTATTATTTTTTTAAAGCCGTAATCCCCAATGTCTTCTGTGGCCAAGAGCGTCAAATATTTGCCATCATGGGGAAGATTTTTTTTTCTTACTGCCAAGGGGATAATCCCTTTTAAAAATGATTCCCACATGGATTGCACACTTCCCAAACTACATGCAACAGTCAGATGCTATGGCTTGAGTATTCTACAATGCACCTGCCAAACCTGGAATTCCTTTGGTCCACATGTCAGGTTTACCTATTACCAAGTTCAGTGTATAAGAAGGAACTGCAGAAGCTGGTTTAAACCGAAGATAGACACAAAAAGCTGGAGTAACTCAGTGGGACAGGCAGCATCTCTGGAGAGAAGGAATGGGTGACGTTTCAGGTCGAGAAGGGTCTCGACCTAAAACATCTCGCTTTCCTTCTTTACAGAGATGCTGCCTGTCCCACTGAGTTACTCCAGCTTTTTGTGTCTATCCCAAGTTAAGTACTTTTGTTTAACCACACATTTTTCTTCCCTTTACAACTTCTTTAATAAAGGAATCTCGAGTTTTGAAGGTCCTCTGGCTCTCATAGTCAGAATGTAATCCTGATTCAAAAACGTCAAATCCCCTGCATTGTTTCAAACATAGTGGCATGCAAAACTTTATGCTAAATTTTGTTCTGTCAAAAGGTTGGAATACAAAAATAATCCTTGTCAAGAAATGCTGCCTTTTGTTATTGACTTATTGGTATGGGAAAAGGTAGAGGCATAGATAGGGTAGACAGAATCTTTATCCCAGGGTGGAAATGTCAAAGATTAGAGGGCATAACTTTAAGGCTTAGAGAGGCAAAGTTTAAAGGACACGTCCATGCACTTTTTTTTTCTTCACATAGAGTGATGGGTGCCTGGAACGTGCTGCATGAAAATGGCAACACAAATGAATAGGGTGGAAAAGCTGTAGGTATGTTTGTCTCAAACAGGTCATTTAGTATAAAAGTCTGCAACGTGTTTTGCATCTATATAAAACTTTGGTTAGGCCACATTTGGAGTATCGCATGCAGTTCTGCTCACTGCATTACCGGAAGGATGTAGAGGGGGCACAGAAGAGGATTGCCAGGATTTTGCCTGGATAAGAAAGAATTAGCCATAAGGAGGTGGTAGATGAACTTGGATTGTTGTCTCTGAAGCATCAGAGGCTGAGGGGAGACCTGATACAAAATAATGAGGCATAAATAGGGTAGTTAGTCAGTCTTTCTCCCAGCGTGATAATGTCAAATACAAGAGGATACAGCTAGAAGCTAAGAGGAGAAAAGTTCAAAGGAGATTTGAGAGGCTTTTTTTTACACAGTATGTGCCCCGAGATGGTGGGGAGGTGGTGGAAGCAGATATGACAGCAACATTCAAGATGAATGTTGCCAGACACACAAACTGGCAGCTAATGGAAGGATACATAGGCAGGCAGATGAGATTAGTTTAAATTGGCATCATGGTCAATGCAGATATCACGGGGCAAAGAGCCTGTTCCTGTGCTGCTCTATGTTCAAGAAATTGCAAAGATGGGAACATTCTGAGACCTAACATAGCCGTGATGGGCTGAATGGCCTCCTATGTCAGAAGGAAATATACAATGTGCCCACCTCTGCAACAGCACGGTGTAGTTCTGCCCTGTCAGAATGCTATCCTAAAACAGCAAACAACCATTATCAACCATTTCTGTGGTCCCCAGCTGATCTCCCAACTGGTTATCTGTGTGTTCGATTGACAAGGTAAATAAATACAGATCTGCCCATTTAACAGGAAACAATGAAATGAAGCCATCTAAGTCATTTACTTGGAAATAATTATTTTGAATAGCTGCTAACCCCCTAGTGAATGTTGCCTAAGCGATCCTTTCAGATTAATTTATGTTTAAAACATAATTATTTATGAGACACTCACTGCAATATCTAACTCCCAGAAGAAATTAATTTTCGCTCTACTGTCAATGCAAGGAAAAAATCTCAACACAGCTGCTTTCCCCAGAGCATCTCATCGATCGTCACACAACACCTCTTGATGTCTGATTGGATTGCATCGGGCCATTGCAGAGTTCTCAGATTTGTATTCATTATTAAACGAACAGAAAATCCATTACTAAATCTTTTTATTGAATTAATAATGTTTTTCACAGTCTTCTCCCCAGGCAGCATTCAGGGTTGTCCAATGACCAAGCCTGAGGCTCTTCCATTCCTCATGCTGTCAAGAATCCACTGGGCCAGGAATTGAGTTACACTCCGTTCTTGTTTCCATCAGCTGCCATTGTTCATTCGTGCATACACACATGCATGTTCATAGGTGCAAATGTAGATACAAATTTATTATGTGTCCTCATAAAAATACAAATAGGTCATAAATGGATTGGCCCGATACATGGGCAAGCAAGATATTGTGTAAGTGTAGGAAGGAACTGCACATGCTGGTTTAAACCAAAGATAGACACAAAAAAGCTAGAATAACTCAGCGGGTCAGGTGACATCTCGGGTCAAGATCATTCTTCAGAATGAGAGTCAAGCTGCTAGGGAAGATGAGACCCCATGGTATTAAAGAGAATATACTAGCATGGATGGCAGATGCGTTAAAGAGTTGCAATAAAAGGTGCTTTTTCAGGTTTGCTGCCAGTGACTAGTGTTGTTCTATAAGGGTCAGTGCTGGGGCCACTTCTATTAGTGATTTGAATAAGGGGATTGAAGGCGATCCTAAGACAGGTGGAAGGGCAGGCAGTGTCGAGGAAGCAAGGACTTTGCAGAAGGACTTGGACAGGTTAGGAGAGAGGGCAGAGAAGTGGCAGATGAAATTCAGCACCGCAAAGACATGCATTTTGGTAATAAGAATAAAGGCATAGACTATTTTCTAAATGGATGGAGAATCCAGAAATCGGAGGTGCAAAGGGACATGGGAGTGCTGGTGCAGGACTCCCAAAAAGTTAATTTGCAAGTCGAATCGGTGGCAAGGAAGGCAAATTCAAGTTATATCAAGAGCACTGGTATACGAAAACAGAGATGTAATGCTGAGGCTCTATAAGACACTGGTCAGGCCACATTTTGAGGACTGTGAATACATTTGGGCCCTATATCTGAGGAAGGATGTGCTGGCTCTGGAGAGGGTCCAGAGGAGGTTTACAAGAATGATTCCAGGAATGAATGTGTTAGCACATGAGCATTTGACAGCACTGGGCCTATACTCGCTGGAGTTTAGAAGGTTGAGGGGGGACCTCATTGAAACTTACAGAATAATGAAAGGCACAGATAGGGTGGATGTGAAAAGGATATTTCCACTGGTGGGAGAGTCTAGGACTAGAGGTCATAACCTCAGAATTAAAGGGCACTCTTTTAAAATGGAGGTGAGGAGGAACTCCTTTAGTCAAAGGGCAGTTAATCTGTGGAAGCCAAGTCAGTGGATATTTTTAAGGCAGAGATAGACAAATTCTTGATTAGAACGGGTGTCAAGGGTTATGGGGAGAAGGCAGGAAAATGGGATTAGGAGGCAGAAATCAGCCATGATTGAATGGCCTAATTCTACTCCTATAATTTGTGTAAAAGAAATGAGATATACAAAAGGGTGATATAGAACAAACTAATGAAAGATATGCAAAAAGTAATAATGAACAAGGAAAGGTGAAGCTCACAAAGGTCCATTGTTGGCGGTGGGTTAGGTGATAACGTGTTATATAGACAGTGAAATTCAACAGGACGACAATGAAACTAATGACGGTGGGGGAGGGGCAGAGAAAGAGGGGATGCAAGGGTGACTTGAAGTTAGAGAAATCAATACTTATACCTCTGGGTTGTAAGCTGCCCAAGCGAAATATGAGGTAATAGGAGTGTAAGTACTTGCATTTGTACAGAGTGCATGCATTAATTAGCTGCTGCACATACATGCATGATAATGCACACAGTTGAATGTGCACATGCACAAATACATATTCCTGGCCAGTGACACACAAGTTAACACACATGTATGCACACAGGCATCTCTGGAGAGAAGGAATGGGTGACGTTTCGGGTCGAGACCAATCAAGGATCTCGACCTGAAATGTCAGGCATTCCTTCTCTCCAGAGATGGTGCCTGTCCCACTGAGTTACTCCAGCTTTGTGTCTTTCTTCGCCAAATATTCTTCCATGTGTGCACAAACACATGTATATACATCTACACATGCTAGTGTATGCCACCTCATGCAGAGCAGATTGATTGGTTCAGCCCCTTTCTGTGATTATAGAATGCGCATATCACAGTGTCCACCCACACAGTTTAGTGTAATTATTGACATGTGTACCGAGGTACAGTGAAAAGCTTTGTGTGCTGCCCAGTCAAAGAAAATACGAAACATGATTACAATCAAGCCATCTACAATACACAGATATAGGATAAGGGGTAAAGCACCTACTGCAAGATTAAGTCCAGTGTAGCCCGATTAAAGATAGTTCAAAGGTGTCCAATGAAGTAGATGCGAGGCCAGGACTGCACTCTCGCTGATGATTATGTCATCCATTCACTCAATTTCCACTCTCACACAGACATGGTCTTTATTTTCTCTGTATCTCTTAAACCTAAAATATTAAACCTAGCAATACTAACCAATTCTGAAGATGGGTTTTCCATCTGAAACAGCAAGTTTGCTTCTCCCTCCACCTGATCTGCTGAGTGTTTCCAATATTTCTGATTGTAGTTCAGATTACCAGCATTTGCAGTTTTTCTTTTGCTTCATGGTGCACTTGGTGGCTGCACTTTCTTTCATCAGAATATTATCCACCATTGTGTCCAGAACATGAGTGAACACCTTATTACAGACTTGCAATAACTAACATGTGGCCTTGCATCACACATATGGTTGTGGCATCTGGGTTTTTGACACATCGAGACAGAAATATACAACACTCAGACAATTTATGGAAGCCCCTGTGCACCTGTTATTCACGGGCCTTGCTCTACACACTGGGATAACTGTATAACAAATACATTGTTATGTTAAGCATTGGAAACACAACACAATATCAGCACACAACATCATCTTGGTTTTCAAATCATAGCACTTTGTCGGCCAGTTGTGAAAAGCAGAGGGACCATCCCTTTGTTGTGAGATTGCACCATAATTTTCCAGACATCCTCCACCCTCACATTCTTCACCATGACTGCTTTCATCCATTGAATATCCATCATCTCCATTGGAAGACTCCAAAGTCATTGCCTTTAGCTGGCGGCCATGCCACCAAGAGCTGGTAATCTCCAGCTCCCTTGTCATATATAAAGCATGGTAGCCAGGTTCCTGCTACGCCTATAATCTCTCTCTTCCCACTGTGGAAATAGATTTTCAGAGGAAGAGTAGCACTGGACTGCAAATAAGGGAGATTGCATAATGGGGAAGGGTAGAGGGCCTTAAAAGGCATTAGGGTGGTGGGAGAGCAGAAAGCCATGTTCTACATAGTGAGAAGATTTGTCCATTCAAATAGCACTTTGTCATTACTTCAGAACCTCTGAATAGGTTGGAGGACAGCGCACCTCAGCACTGCTGGAAAACAAGGATTATTTTCAAATTCTGCACCGCACCTGCAAGGCACAGTGATAGAGTTGCTATCTTACAGCAGCAGACACCTGGGTTCGATCCCGACTACGGGTGCTACCTGTATGGAATTTGCACTTTCACCCTGTGAACGCGTAGCTTTTCTCTGGGTGCTCTGGTTTCCTCTCACATTCCAAAGATGTACAGGTTTGTAGGTTAATTGGCTTCTGTAAATTTTCCCACATGTGTAGAATAGAACTAGTGTATGGATTATTGCTGCTCGGCACAGACTCGGTGGACCGAAGGGCCCGTTTCCATGCTGTATCTCTAAACACTGTGAGAGGAATGACGCCCAAGGCTCACTGACTACAGTCACAGCGAGACCCGAGCCATGTCCACCTCTCACCCAAAATGCTCGTCCGTGAGACGACCCAGTGGCTGGTGAACAGCAGCACCGAAACATGAAGGGAAAAGCGGCCATGGCTAAAGGAGCTAAAGATAGTAAACCTGAGGTTTTGGTGTAATTAATTCAACAAGAAGAGGACCAAGTGATTGATTAAGAGAACAAAAATGTATGAAATCAGACTTGTAAGGAACATAAAAATGGATTGAAAAAGCTTCGACTAGTTTGGAGAAAGCAAAGGATTAAGGATGTCCTTTGTCGTCAGAAACAGGAGCATTGATAAATGGAAAGGAAGAAATAGTTTGGTTTAGTATTTAGAGAAATGGTGGTGGGGTTAAACTAAGAGTTTGGTTCTACCTTCACGAACAAAGACACAAATATTTTTGCTGAAATGTAAGGGATCCCATGAACCTAATGAAAGGAGGAATTAAAGGGAACTGGTTATTTAAAGTATACTGCTGGAGAAATGAATAGCGCTGGGACCGGAAACCAACACATACTCAGGACCCGATGATTAGCATCCCAAAGTGGTAAACGAGGTCGCGATGGAAACAGCAGACAAGTTGGTTATCATTTTCTAAAGTTCCCCATGTAGTGGAGGGATTTCTGCAGACTGGATGGTGGTAAATATAATGTTGTTTACAAGGGAGGGAATCAGGGACCCACAGATTAATTTGCCAACCATCTGAAAAGGGAAAATGCTGGAGTTAATTCTAAAATAGGTAATAACAGGACGCTCAGAAAATGTTGTTTAGTTTAGAGATACAGCGTGATACAGCGTGAAAACGGGCCCTTCAGCCCACAGAGTCCGCGCTGGCCAGCAAATGCCCGTTCACTAGTTCTATCCTACACACCAGGAACAATTTACAGAAGCTAATTAATTTACAAACTGATACATCTTTGGAGCGAGTCAGAAAACCAGAGTACCCAGGGAAAAACCCACGTGGGTACAGAGACAACATACAGACTCCATTCAGACAGTTCCCGTAGTCAGGATCGAACCCAGGTCTCTGGTGCTGCAAGGTAGCAACTCCACCGCCCCAGATTTCTGAAAGAGAAAATGTGCTTGGGAAACCACATGCAATTTTTTGATAAAGTAAATAATAGAACAGAACCAGTAGATGTGATGCATTCAGAATTTCAGACAGCCTTTATTAAGGTTAGTGTGCAGCATTAAAGCACAAGGTTTTGGGGGTTGATGAACGAGGACAAACTGGAAATCAGTAGAGAGGCAGGAAACAGAGAGGAGGACTAGTCCGTAGCAATATTCTGTAGAAACGTTTTGGGGTGGGAAGCAGTGACATGAGATATGGTAGGGATCAGTGCTTGGGCACCCGCTTCAGGTAATCTGAATGTAATATTTCTGAATTTGTCGATGACAGAAAACTAGATGGGATTCGGTGTCGAAGGGAAACGCAAAGACGTTTCAAGAAAATTTAAGACAATTGAATGAGTGGGCAAATACATGACAGATGCAGTGGATAAATGTGAAGTTACTCGTTATGAAAAACAGGGCAGCAGGTTATTTTTAATTGTGACAGATTGGGAAAAGCTGATGCACTGAGGGGCCTGGGTGTCCTTGTACATCTGTCACAAGCACGTTAGTGCAAAACGCAGCTTAGACAGCAAAAGGTACATTGGCCCTTATTACAAGAGGCTTCCGTGTTCAGGGATTTGGATCCAAAGATCCCTCCGCACATAGAGGATCATTTGATCAAACGTATACTTTCCCCACTACATTTGACCTCCCAAAGTGCAACACCTCACACTTGCCCGGATTAAAGTTCACCTGCCATTTCTGGTACTGACTTAAAACTCCCATTCCTCTCCTATTTTTGTTGCACCATATGGTACATTTCACTCAATCACCTTTGGAAATTGGACCATTATAATTCAGTAATAGTTACGTGAATTAACTGCAGCAGCAAGGTGAGTATGTTGGACAATGACAGGTTGGGTCTCAGTCACCTACTGGCAGAAGCTAGCAATTTTTCTCCAATCAAACAGCCACATATGTCCCCATCACATTTCAATGGTTTAGATTGCAAGTCCCTTGAACTCATTTCACATTTATTTTTACATCAAACTGGGTAAAATAAGGAACTTTACTATTGGTACTACATGTCAGTTTTATTCGTAGTGAAAATTTCACTACAAATAAAACTGACATGTAGTACCAATAGTAAAGTTCCTTATTTTACACAGTTTGATGTACGCAAAAATAAATGTGAAATGAGTTCAAGACAGAACAATTCTTCCTTCAGTTCGTTCATAAAAGAAATATCTCGTGTTGACAATGGATTCCACGCTAAAAGGATAGGATTTACTAACGTGTCAAATGCCCCAAACACCCCTGAAGGTTCGCTCCGCTTGTAGATGAAAAAATTCAGCAATTTACTAAACGGTACCTTTGGGGTCATTATAATCTCTCACATGAAGATGAATAATTGTGTGCATGGGTTATTTTTAAAAGTACATTGAGACTCGTCTGTTGGGTAGTTTAGTTTAGAGATATAGCGTGGAAATAGGCCCTTCGGCCCACCGAGTCCGCACCAACCAGCGATCCTCGCACACTAACACTATCCTACAACCCAATTAACCTACAAAGTATTTGGAGTGTGGGAGGAAACCGGAGCACCCGGAGAAAATCGTGGGGAGAATGTGCAGACAGCACCCACGGCCAGGATTGAACCCGGGGCTCTGGAGCTGTAAGGCAGCAACTCTACCGCTGCGCCACCTTAACTATAATATTAAACTGTTAATGTTAAGTCAGTGCAAGACTTGGCTGAAAGCATTTCACTGATGCCAGCTGAATGCAGGAATTAGATCTGGGCTTCTAACCAGAGTAGTTCAATGAACACTTCAAAACATAATGGTGCCGGAGTTTTGCCTACCTGCCATGTCGATGGCGAAGGGTCTGTCTGGTCTCCAGCCGGTGTACCAGCCCACCACACGGCCTTGTTCCACCAGCGGCCGTTCATACCGCCGCCCCCCAACTAGTCCCACTGGCCAGACAGACACCTTTTTGGTCGAACGCATCTGGAAAAGCAGCAAGGGATTAATCAGCAAGCTCAGTAATTGTCTTCAACCACAGAAGAAACCAATGATGTAGCTTGATTATAACATTGTTCCCATCTCTTATTTCCCACCAATGATTGTCACACAACTTCAATTGCTTGTGGCCATGGACATATTCTGGCAGCCCTCGTTGAGTCCATGTACGTGTCACGCACACAATTGTCAACATACTGTGTACATTCACATGCAAGGAAAGTAGATTTAACATGCAATGAAAGACTTAATAGGAATCTGAGGGGTAACTTTTTCACACCAAGGGTGGTGGGTGTAGGGAACCAGCTGCCGGAGGAGGTGGTTGAGGCAGGGACTATTGCAACGTTTAAGAGACAACGGATAGGACAGGTTTACAGGGATGTGAGCTAAACGCAGGCAAGTGGGACTAGTTTAGTGATATGGTGCAGAAACAGGCCCTTTGGCCCACCGAGACCCCACCGACAAGCCATCCCTGCACATTACACCAGGGACAATTTACACTTATATCAAGCCAATTAACCTACAAACCTGTATGTCTTTGGAGTGTGGGAAGAAACCGAAGATCTTGGAGAAAATCCACACGGTCATGGGGAGAACGTATAAACTTTGTACAGACAACACCCGTAGTCTGGATTGAACGTCTGGATGAGGTACGAGGGTAAACTAGCCAATAATATAGTTTTTTAGGTACGTGAAGAGGAAAAAAATAGTCAAGGCAAATGTGGGTCCCTTGAAGACAGAGGCAGGGGAATTTATTATGGGGAACAAAGAAATGGCAGACGAGTTAAACCGTTACTTTGGATCTGTCTTCACTGAGGAAGATAAACACAATCTCCCAAATGTTCTAGGGGCCGGTGATGGAGGAACTGAAGGAAATCCACATTAGGCAGGAAATGGTTTTGGGTAGACTGATGGGACTGAAGGCTGATAAATCCCCAGGGCCTGATGGTCTGCATCCCAGGGTACTTAAGGAGGTGGCTCTAGAAATAGTGGAAGCATTGGAGATCATTTTTCAATGTTCTATAGATTCAGGATCAGTTCCTGTGGATTGGAGGATAGCAAATGTTATCCCACTTTTTAAGAAAGGAGGGAGAGAGAAACCGGGTAATTATAGACCAGTTAGTCTGACATCAGTGGTGGGGAAGATGCTGGAGTCAATTATAAAAGAGGAAATTGCTGAGCATTTGGATAGCAGTAACGGGATCATTCCGAGTCAGCATGGATTTACGAAGGGGAAATCATGCTTGACAAATCTACTGGAATTTTTTGAGGATGTAACTAGGAAAATTGACAGGGGAGAGTCAGTGGATGTGGTGTACCTCGACTTTCAGAAAGCCTTCGACAAGGTCCCACATAGGTCCCAAATGGGTCCGTTTCGGAATGGCAGGCAGTGACCAGTGGGGTACCGCAAGGTTCGGTGCTGGGACCCCAGCTATTTACGATATACATTAATGACTTAGATGATGGGATTAAAAGTACCATTAGCAAATTTGCAGATGATACTAAGCTGGGGGGTAGTGTGAATTGTGAGGAAGATGCAATAAGGCTGCAGGGTGACTTGGACAGGTTGTGTGAGTGGGCGGATACATGGCAGATGCAGTTTAATGTAGATAAGTGTGAGGTTATTCACTTTGGAAGTAAGAATAGAAAGGCAGATTATTATCTGAATGGTGTCAAGTTAGGATGAGGGGATGTTCAACGAGATCTGGGTGTCCTAGTGCATCAGTCACTGAAAGGAAGCATGCAGGTACAGCAGGCAGTGAAGAAAGCCAATAGAATGTTGGCCTTCATAACAAGAGGAGTTGAGTATAGGAGCAAAGAGGTCCTTCTACAGTTGTACCGGGCCCTGGTGAGACCGCACCTGGAGTACTGTGTGCAGTTTTGGTCTCCAAATTTGAGGAAGGATATTCTTGCTATTGAGGGCGTGCAGCGTAGGTTCACTAGGTTAATTCCCGGAATGGCGGGACTGTCGTATGTTGAAAGGCTGGAGCAATTAGGCTTGTATACACTGGAATTTAGAAGGATGAGGGGGGATCTTATTGAAACATATAAGATAATTAGGGGATTGGACACATTAGAGGCAGGAAACATGTTCCCAATGTTGGGGGAGTCCAGAACAAGGGGCCACAGTTTACGAATAAGGGGTAGGCCATTTAGAACGGAGATGAGGAAGAACTTTTTCAGTCAGAGAGTGGTGAAGGTGTGGAATTCTCTGCCTCAGAAGGCAGTGGAGGCCAGTTCGTTGGATGCTTTCAAGAGAGAGCTGGATAGAGCTCTTAAGGATAGCGGAGTGAGGGGGTATGGGGAGAAGGCAGGAACGGGGTACTGATTGAGAGTGATCAGCCATGATCGCATTGAATGGCGGTGCTGGCTCGAAGGGCTGAATGGCCTACTCCTGCACCTATTGTCTATTGTCTATTGAACCCGGGTCTCTGGCGCTACAAGCGCTGTAAGGCAGCAACACTACCGCTGCACCACCATACATGTAGACAGGATATGTTGGACAGTGTGGGCAAGTTGGGCGGAAGGGCCTGCTTCCACGCTGTAAAACTCTGACTCTCTATGACTCGAAGCATGCCCACATCCCAGAGCAATATTCCTTTCTGGTGGGCCACTACCCTTATTCAGATTTAGCAACTATGAAAAATTAATAATAATGCCCCCTTCCTCGGGAAGTAATAATAATAATAATAATATATTCCTTTATTCGTCCCACACCGGGGAAATTTACAGTGTTACAGCAGCAAAGTGGATAGCAAGAGAGCAAGAGATCATTCATTATAAATAAAAGATACATAAATTTTCTGTGTGTTCTTAGCTGTTATTGTTGACTCGTCTGCTGGGAGCAGTGCTGGTTGTGCAGTCTCACAGCAGCGGGAAGGAAGGACCTCCTATATCTCTCCTTCACGCACTTGGGGTGAAGGAGCCTTTACTGAAGGAGCTACTCAGTGCAGTGACAGTGTCCTGCATGGGGTGGGAATCGTTGTCATCCCCCTCTCTCCCACCACCTGCACTGAGTCGAGGGGGCAACCCAGGACAGAGCTGGCCTTCCTGACCAGCTTGTTGAGTCTCTTCCCTTCCGCCGCTGAGATGCTGCTGCTCCAGCAGACCACTCCATAGAAAATGGCCGATGCAACCACCATGTTGTAGAAGGTCCTAAGGAGTACCCCCTGCACTCCAAAGGACCTGAGTCTCCTTAGCAAATATAGTCTGCTCTGGCCCTTTCTGTATAGCGCATCGGTGTTTTCAGTCCAGTCCAGTTTATTATTGAGGTAGACACCCAGGTACTTATAAGAATTCACCCTCTCGATGTCCATTCCCTGGATGTTCACCGGTGTCGGGGGGGCCTGGCTGCGCCTGCGGAAATCTACCACCATCTCCCTGGTTTTGCCCGCGTTGATCCGGAGGCAGTTCCGCTGGCTCCAGTCCACAAACTCCTTGATCAGTTCTCTGTACGCCCTGTCCTCGTCGCCCATGATGAGGCCGACGATGGCAGAGTCGTCAGAGAACTTCTGTAGATAGGAGTGCCTGAAGTCCGCAGTGTACAGGGTGAACAAGAATGGAGCTAGCACTGTTCCTGCGGAACCCCAGTGCTGCACAGTAAGACGGTAACAAAGTGTTTGAGGTCTCTATTTTACAGGTATATTGTTTGAGAATCCAATAGCTGGGGCACATTGAAAGTGCAGTGAAACCCCACTTGCAGGAAGGTTACTGAGGGCACAATGACTGGTTCATTAGGGATCATGATTGTCTGGGGATGAAGGACAAATGCATTGAAGCAACACAAATAAACAAGAAATACAGCATCCAGAAAACTCAAATACAATCTTGGCCATCCCAATGTTACAACACGACAGAACCTAGGAGGAGACCTCAGCGGGAAGCATCTTTACAAATCAAAATCTTGTATCCAACCTAATAACCAGGCTCTGACCCACTTTGAACCTTCTGGATAGAGTACAGACTGGTTATAGAACAGTACAGAATATAGAACAACAGGAATGGGTCTTTCGGCCCACAATGTCTGTGTTGAACATGATTACAAGATAAATTAATCGGATCTGCCTGCACTTGATCCATAATGCTCAATTCTCTGTCCCAATGTCCCAAATATGGCCGATTTCGTCCTACATGGCCCTCTAATGCACAAGAGCACTTTAAACCTTGGCTTGGCTGTGACCGGAAATCCTGATCAAACTAGGGGCAGATAATAAACAAGAACAGTTTCTGCTGCTAAAGTCTTACAAAAGAAATGCATTTATTCTTGTACGGTTGGAAACATAGTAAATAATTCACATATCAGGATCCCAGAACTAGCAATGAAACCAACAACCTGACAATTTGATTCTACTAAATGTTGGGGAGAGATTTAGTTGAGTCTCATTCTTGTTTTAAGACTTTCATGTGTAGTACACAACTCACAGTTTAAGCTGGCATAGAGAACCTTGTGATTAACCACAACAGATCCCCTGATCTCTCCTGAAGATGGTGGAAACAAATTCCGATCCATTTAGGCATACATTTGAGAGATTTCTGGAGAGTCACTTGTTGCAGCTTTGACACAATGACAAGATAAGATCATTTTGGTTCTATAATTTTTAAGGCTTTCCTCCACAGGGGTGCTGCTCTACAAAATTCACACTACAGTGCCGAAATAAATCTAATTAACCTTTGTTAAACTTTATTAAGTAAATGGTAACATTGACTAAAGAAGATTTTAAAAATTAACTTCCCCTTTATCCTACCGATTGTACTTGAGTTTGACTTGACTGCATTTATGTGTAGTATTATCTGATCTGATTGGACAGCACGCAACACAAAGGTTTTCGCAGTACCTTGGTACATGTGACCATAATAAACCTAAGCATCAACCTAGATAGATTCCATTAGGCCCTGGAGCCTTTTCCACCTTAATGTTCTTCCAGTGACACAACACCTCTTCCTTCTTGATGTCAACTTGCCTAAGAATATCAACATACCTCTCCCTGATCTCTCTATCTTCCATGTCTTTCTCCTTGATGAATACTCATGTGAAGTATTAACTTAGTACCTCACCCACCTCCTTTGATTTCACACATAAATTCCATCATTCGTCCGAGAGTGGACATACCCTTTCCCTAACAATCCTCTTGAGGAAACCAAAGATCCCGGAGAAAACCCACGTGATCACGGGGAAAATGTACAAACTCCGTACAGACAAGCACCCGTAGTCAGGATCGAACCCTGGTCTCTGGCGCTGTAAGGCAACAACTCTACTGCTGCTCCCATCAGAATGAAGGGTCTAAATTGCAGAATGTATTTGTGCGGATAATACAGCTGTTATTGTGCCTTTGAGTGCACAAATTTTGTTTAACAAACTAGATGGTACAAAATTTCAGTAATTGAAGCAGCAGTGAAAATGTGGAAGCAACTGGCTAAGTAAATGAAAACAGAACCCTGGCCCCATCCCGTCCCTCCCTTTCTTCACTACATCAACGACTGCATCAGGATCAGGATCAGGGCTGCCTCCTGCACCTGCAGAGAACTCGTGGATTTCATCAACCTTGTTACTAACTTCCACCCTGGCCTCAAATTCATGTGGACTACCTCTGACACCTCTCTCCCTTTCTCGATGCCTCTATCTCCATCGCAGGAAACAGACTATGTCCTGATGTCTATTACAAAGCCATTGACTCCCACAGTTGCCTTGACTACACTTCCTACCACTCTGCCTCTTGCAAGGATGCCTTCTGTTACTTTCAATTTTTCAGACTTTGTCGCATCTGCTCCCAAGATAAGGCTTTGCTTGATGAAGCATCCCGGATGTCCTCTTTCTTCAGCATACGTGGTTTCCCCCAGCTGGATGGATCCCTCACCTGCACCTCCTCTGTGTCCCGCTGTTCACCTCATTCTCCCTGCACCAGACTGCACCAAAGACAGTTCCACTGGTTCTCACTTTTCACCCCAGCGGCCTCCTCTCCTCTCCTTATCTGACACCCATTTGTCTCCTTTTCCCTTTAGTCAGAGGGTGGTGAATCTATGGAATTATTTGCCATAGATGGATGTGAAGGCCAAGTCAATGGATATTTTTAAGGCATAGATAGTTTCTTGATTAGTACAGGTGTCAGAGGTTATGGGGAGAAGGCAGTAGAATGGGGTTAGGAGGGAGAGATAGATCAGCCGTGATTGAATGGCAGTGTAGACTTGATGGGCCACACGGCCTAATCCTACTATTCCTTATAACCTAGCCTTGTCACTTACATCTGTCAATCAACCCCCACCCCCTTACCTTGTGTAGGAAGGAACTGCAGATGCTGGATTACACCAACGATAGATACAAAATACTGGAGTAACTCAGCGGGATAGGCAGCATCTCTGGAGAGAAGGAATGGGTGACGTTTCAGTCGAGAGTCTGAAGGGTCTTGACCCGAAATGTCACCCATTTCTTCGCTCCAGAGATGCTGCCTATCCCGCTGAGTTACTCCTGCATTTTGTATCTATCTTCGATGTTCACTTGCCAGGCTTTGACCCACCCTCACCTCTCATTTCCAGCTTTCTCCCTCAACTCCAATCAGTCTGAAAAAGGTCCCTAATATATGTCTCCTATTGATTCCCTCCATAGTTACTGCCGACCCACTGAGTTCCTCCAGCACTTTGTGTTTTGCTGAAGATTCCAGCATTTGCAGTTTCTTGTGTCTCCATGGAATCAGTGAAAGGTTCTTATACAGCGTGGTTAGCACCCTCTGATACCACTGTCTTGGAAAAATCAAGTAACTAGGATGGTCGATATAGCTTTAAACTAAAAGGGTTTAACAGTGTTATCATAAAGATAAGTCTTAAAAGAAAAGGCAAGGATGTAGGACCTTGCACTAAGTTGAATACAAATAACCAATTTAAAGAGAGAAACTGAAATTTCAAATGTTACCTTGGCAACCAAAGTCACATTGGGGAATCAATAACAGTGCTATGTGAATGCACCAAAAGAAGATAGATGTTACAAAATAGAGGCAAATTGGTTCCATCAAGTAGTTTTCACAGTTTTACTGAGTTAGAGCAGCTTGCACAATGTGTGTTCTTTCTGTGATCTGAATTAGACAAGAATCATGTGGACTGCCTGTTTCTCCAGAATGTTTAGACTGTCACATTCAAATCTCACCAATAGAAATAACTACAGAAGGGACATTACAGTCTGTTCACCAGAGATGCTGCCTGACCCATTAAGTTACTCCAGCACTTTGTGTCTTCTTTTTTTTGTAAACCAGTATCTGTAGTTTCTTGTTTCTCAACTTTACTGTCAATTCAAAATGACAAAAGGAAGCAGGATTTTATAATTTGGAGGATCATTCACACATGACAGTATCCGTACCACCAGCATCGATGGCAGACAAGGTGGAACAAAGATATGAAACAGCAGCCAGTGCAATGACATGGAAATTGATACTGCTGTAGGCAACTGGATAATGAGCCAAGACACTTGCTCTAGCTAGTTCAACCAGTTACCACAGACGCAAAACTCCTTCACACTGAAAGAGCTGACAAGTGAAGCATCAAATCTAAGCGGATCTGAAAAAGAAAAAGGACATCTGGAGCCAAACAGTGGATTCAACACAAAACCTGCAAGATCAGGAAGACTACAAAAACCACTTAGTAGACTAGGTTAGTTCATGTTCATTCAATGTGTCACAATTATTTTACTTCTGCCTCACCGCTTTTATATAATGGGAGTTCGTGAGGGTATGATTAAGCAAGGGCATTCTGATCAGTGTGTTCTTGTGGGGTAGCACAATGGTGCAGCCAGTTTCACTACTATCTCACAGTTCCCACTACCCAAGTTCAAGCCTAACTTCTGCGGCTATCTAGGTCGAGTTTGCACATTCTCCCTGTAACCACATGGGTTTCCTTTTGGTGCTCTAGTTTCCTCCCACATCCCAAAGGTGTGTGGGTTGGTAGGGTAACCGGCCACTGTAAAAAAAACACTTGACGTGTAGATGGATAGTTGAATCTGGGTGGATTTGATGGGAATAAGAGTAAAATAAAATGGGATTTATGCAGGATTGGTCAGCACAGATGTTTTGGGCTGAATGGCCAGTCTCCGTGCGGTACACTCCTTGCAGTATCCAGTCTCCATGCGGTACACTTCTATGTGTGCCCATATAGCAATCTTGAGGGGTCACATTACATTGTGGAGAAGCAATCATGCCACAACAGCACAAGCATGGCCTAGCGTTTACAGGAGTAGCTACCCAGAGGCTTGGATCATTAATCCTGACACGTGTTCAATTCCCACAGAGGCAGCAGGAGGATATAAAATAATGCAACAAGCTTGGAGTTAAAGTTAAAAAAATCATATTTCATATTATAGGAGCAGAATTAGGCCATTTGGCCCATCAAGTCTACTCCATCATTCAATCATGGCTGATCTATCTTTCCCTCCTAACCCCATCATCCTGTCTTCTCCGATAACCGTGACACACTTACTAATCACGAATATGTCAATTTCCACCTTAAAAATATCCATTGACTTGGTCTCCTCAGCTGTACATGCCAATAAATTCCACAGATTCACCACCCTTTGACTGGAGAAATTCCTCCTCATCTCCTTTCTAAAAGTACATCCTTTTATTCTGAGGCTGTTGCCTCTGGTCCTAGACTCTTCCACTAGTGGAAAGATCATCTCCACATCCACTCTATACAGGTCTGGTCCCAGCAATGATGATCAGGACATTAAGACATTAAGGCTGTCATAAAGCCTCTGCTGGGTCACTGATGTCCTTCAGGAAGAGCTGCCAGCTTTGATCAGTGTGGCCAATATGCAACTCCACACCTACCAATGTGGTTGACTTTTAACCTTCTCATCTGTTCAAGGACAATTAGGGAATGGCAAAAATACAAACATTGCCAGCAACTTCCACATGCTGTGAGTGAATTAAAGTAATAGTATAAGACCATTTTCCTGCAAATAAATCACTACCCCTTGAAACTATATGCTGATAGTACTGAGAAGACAAGGGTCCAGTTTGCAAATTAACATGGATAGAACTTTAAACTAAAGATGGATTGAACATGATGGTGAAAATGGTCGAAAGGACCAGCAGCATTGATCCTAATTAGGGGGCATATCAGCAAATCACAAGACCATATAACCAGGTCAGGTTGTAATCCCAGAGTCGTCTACCATCTTCCACAAGCCAGGTTGAGAAAAGTAGTTTGAAGGAAGTTTTCACAGAATGCATACAAGACAATTAACTGGATGATTTGTTTAGCAATCAGCTGGAGAACAGGCTGGTTTAGTCTAATGAGGCAGGGTTAATGAGTAATCTAATTGTAAAGGATCCTCAGGGTAGATGCGATCATAATGTGATGGAATTATTGTTAAATTTTAGAGTGAAATGTTAAAATCCCAAATTAAGACTTTAAATTGAAACAAATCCAATTACAGAACCATTGAAATAACTGTTTAGGTCACTGGGAAAACAATTGGATTAGAAGATACCACATACAAACTGCGAACATTTAAAAAAAAATTCAACAAGCACTGTGTAATTAATTAAAATTCCACTGAAAATGTCTAAATCCGTGGATATCCAGAGAAATTAGGAATAGCATTAAAATAAATTGAGGTTAACAACTTTGCCAAAAGCAAAAGTAAATCTGAAAATGGAGAGGGTCGTATGACCAATAAACTTTTAAAAAGATGGAAGACTGAAAATAAACTGACACGATTTTTTTTAAAACAGCTTGTCAGAGCTTTTACATTCATGCAACAAGATAGATTAGTAAGAGAGGTTCAGATTTTGTGAGGTAGAAAAAGGAATTACAATGGGGAATGAGAAAATACTGGATGGGTTTAATTAACCTACTGAACTTGTCAGGGGAGAAGGATAGAGAACATAATTGGAAAGTGCAGTGAATCAAGGATCAAATGAAAGTAAGGAATTTAAAGTAATTAGAAACATAGAAAAAAGGTGCAGGAGTAGGCCATTTGGTCTTTCGAGCTAGCACCGCCATTAAATATGATCATGGCTGACCAATACTAAATCAGTACCCTGTTCCTGCTTTCTCCCCATATCCCTTGATTCCATTAGCCCTAAGATCTAAATCTAACTCTCTCTTGAAAACATCCAGTGAATTGGCCTCCACTGCCTTCTGTTGCAGAGAATTCCAGAGATTCTGGGTGAAACACTTTTTCCTCATCTCAGTCCTAAATGGCCTACTCCTTATTCTTAAACTGTGACCCCTGGTTCTGGTCTCCCCCAACATCGGAAACATTTTTCCTGCATCTAGCCTGTCCATTCCTTTAAGAATTTTATGTTTCCATAAGATCCCCTCTCATCCTTCTAAATTCCAGTGAATATAAGCCCAGTCGATCCATTCATCATTATATCATTAATATCGTTATTAAAACTGTGTTGGCTGTGGCTAGTGGTTCAGAAGGAAACCAGCACCGTTTAACTGTTTGCATGCGAGGACATTCCAGATTGATACTGAGGAATCTGCCTCAGGCTGGGAAATGAGGAAGGTAAGTCATTGAATCAAACAGCATAGAAAAGGCCCAAGTGATGCCAACCATCAAGTCCTGTCTACACTCAACATATTTATCAACATTTGATCCGTAACCCTCCATGTCCTGGTGATTCAGGGACTCGTTTCCTTAAATGTTACGAGAGTCTCTGCCGTTACCACTCCTTTCAAATTCCATCATGATAAATAATATAAGAAATGACCCTTGGCCCAACAGTATAAGAAATGACCCTTGGCTCTAAGCAGCCAGGAAGGATCAGATGTCACGGATCAATGGTCTCATGTGCAGCCGCTGACGAATCTCAGACTGTGACATTGGACTCTCGGGCTGCATGGACATCTTGCACTGGATGCATGCCGGCCACAGTGTGGAGTGGACAGCCTCCAGTTGGTGAACTGGCTCTGGTGCCGTCTTGATTGCTACAGTACGTAAACCTCCAGATTCAGGGGCAGTTACTTCCCAGCTGTTATAAGGCAACTGAACCATCTTATCAACAACTAGAGAGTGGTCTTGAGCAACTATCAACCTCACTGGAGACCCTTGGACTATCATTAATCGGACTTTACTGGACTTTATCTTGCACTAAATGTTATTCCCTTTATCATCTATCTGTACGCTGTGGATGGCTCAATTGTAATCATGGATAGTCTTTTTGCTGACTGGTTAGCATACAACAAAAGCTTTTCACCGTAGCTCGGTACAAATGAAAATAAACTAAACTAAATTCAACTAAAGGTAGTCACTGCCTCCCTGCACTCCAGGGAAGTCAACCTGTACCACCAGCTAGTTCTTATTCCCTGCTTATTCTGACGAGGAGGTTAATTACCTGGCTGCCCTTTACACATGCTGTCAGTCACCTGCCTTACCCATGCCGGCGGTTTCTCTGCAGAGGCCTGAATTGACCAGGAGATGGAGAAGCTGAGGACAGTGGTAAGTCTGACGGGCACGAGCAAAACACAGCCATCTCTGGGGGTGTCAGGTCCTGATCCAGTCAAACCCTGACACTGTAGGAAAAAAACTGCAAAACGCTGGAGTAACTCAGCGGGTCAGGCAGCATCTCTGGAGAGCGAGAATGGGTGACGTTTCAGGTTGAAGAAGGGTCTCGACCCGAAATGTCACCCGAGATGCTGCCTGACCAGCATTTTGTGTTAACCCCTGACACTGACAGGCAGCAAACACCCATCCATGCTGATTTGGCCGCAGAGATACGCACAGCGCTCTTCGTGGATAGTTACAAGCAAACATTCCCAGTTCTGATGTAAGGTTATTGAGCTGAAATGTTAACTATTTTTCTCTCCAGCCTGCCTGACTGCCTGACCTACTGTGTGTTGCAGCATTTTTAGCTTTTATTTCAGATCTCTGTACTTACTGATTTCCATAAATTGGGCGGCATGGTGGCACTGCCATAAAGTTGCTGCCTTACAGCATCAGAGACCAGGGTTCGATCCTGACTACGGGCGTTGTCTGTAAGGAGTTTGTACATTCTCCCTGTGACCGCGTAGGCTTTCTCCAGGAGCTCCGGTTTCGTTCGACACTCCAAAGACATACAGGTTTGTAGGTCAATTGGCTTGGTATAATTGTAAATTGTCCCTGGCATGTGTAGGTTAGTGTTAGTGTGCAGAGATCGCTGGTTGGCGCAGATTCAGTGGGCCAAAGGGCCTGTTTCCGTGCTGTATCTCTAAACTAAACTAAACTAAATTATGTTGTCCTTTATCCAAGAAACCTGTGGCATGATTTGGAGAAAGCTGAAAGTGTTGAGGTTACATCACATCTAGCGCAGGGCACTGGTCTTTGGGATTGCAAGGCACGAGGAAGGAAGAAGGAGCAGTACTGATCTCCGAACATGGTGTCAGACTGGGCCGGGCTGGAAAATGGCACAAGGACAAGGGACAACAAGTGCAGAAATGGAAATTATGTTAAAACTGGATCAGAAAAGAAAAAAAGATCCAGAAAGCCTAACAAGGCTTCATAAAGAGCAATGAAGTGGTCAGTCCCAATGGATTTGAATAAATGCAATTTCCTCTGGGATACACCCAGTGCATTTCACAGCCGTGTACGTTACATTTGCCAATTAATTGAATCCCTAGTCTCCTTCCACTTGGTTTCATTGTAACTTTATACTGATAACACTCTCTTGCCAAATCATCCAGGCCCTTGTTTAACAAACCAGCCACCACTTTTCCCCATCAAATATTCTTTCTATTCTTTCCCTGTTCCATCATTCCAAACTAACCTCAAACTCAAGAAGGCAAAAAGAGTGAGCATTCCTGAAGGGCCAATTAACACCTCTTATACTTTATGTCAGGAACAGGAGAGAAAATAGATTCGTACAATCCGATTCACCTCTACCCCATTGTGGACATTGAACTTTGTCTATGGAACTGTTGTGCTACAAGCTGAGAACCATATTCTGCACTCTGTATCTTCCTCTTTGCTCTGCCTATTGTACTTGAGTTTGATGTGATTATAATTATGTACAGTATTATCTGAACAGAGTGAACAGCAAGCAAAACAAAGCTTTTCACTGTATCTCAGTACACATAATAATAAACCTAAACTTAATATCAAGACAACACAATGGACAGCACAGATTTAATGCAGTTGGCAAAACAGTCAGAGGTGGATAAGCAGTTTTATAGTGATATACAATGGCTCAAAGTGCTTTTAGATTTAGAGGCAGAAACAGGCCCTTCGGCCCACCGGGTCCACGCCGCCCAGCGATCCCCGCACACTAACACTATCCTACACCCACTAGGGACAATTTTTACATTTGCCCAGCCAATTAACCTACATACCTGTACGTCTTTTGAAACAAGGTGAATTGGAACTTTCAAAAACCAAGTCAATAACATGGAACCTTCATTGCCATAACTTTGAAATCGAGTTTAAAAAAATGGTTCTCCCATAGGTTAGGGGATAGTTCCGATCTTCTAACCTATCTTCATTGCAGACGTTACATTTCTTTGTAACTGTAATGCTACAATGCTGTAAAACTATACTCTGACTGCTGACATTTTTCTCTTTACACTACCATATATACTTGCGTATGGCTTGATTGTTCTCTTGTATAGTATTATCTGATGTAATTGGATCTCGCACTAACAAAGGTTTTTCACTGTATCTTGGTACACATGACAATAATAAACTAACACAATATCAACAAAACAAGAAAGAGGTGCAAAAAGACTTTGCTTGCCTCAGATAAATATATTAAAAAGCAATATATACTCAAAGCCTTTGATAATAAAATGAAATCTGCAAATGAAACGAATCTGAACAATTCTTTCTGGCTGAGTGCAGCACTGAGGAGAATGTTGCTGTGCCTGAGCTGAGTATGTTCTGTACATTGCATCAGTTTGTTCAAGAGCAGATGTAAAGCTCCTTCAAAATTACCAACCATCAAAACTCTGGTTATTGGAAAATTGAAGATTAAACTTCTATTTCCTTCTGATTACACCTGGTGGCTCCCCCATCTCATGGGAGAATGAGTGGCTCCCCCATTTCATTCCCTGCTGTTGCTTCACTCCTGACACTCTCCAGGTGCACGACCTGCCCATACAACACTTCCTTTGAAGAAGGGTCACGATCCGAAACATCACCCATTCCTTCTCTCCAGAGATGCTGCCCGTCCCGCTGAGTTACTCCAGCATCTTGTGTCTATCTTCGATTCAAACCAGCATCTGCATTTCCTTCCGACACACTTCACTTCCTTTGCACCACGCTTGCCAACAATCTCCCGTCTCCATGAGAACATAAGTTGTAGATGCAGGAGGAGGCCATTCAGCCTCTCGTATCTGCTCAGCCATTCAATGTCACAGTTGATATTTTATACCCCTTAACAACTAAAACCTACCATACAGAGACTGGGCCTTTTGGGAGAGAATTACATAGTTTACCACTCATTGGTGAAGGTATCTCGCTCCTTATAGGCCAACCCCTTATTGTGAGAACATAACCTCCAGTTCAAATTACTTTAGATTTTAGACATTCAGCACGGAAACAGGCCCTTTGGCCCACCAAGTCCACACTGAGAAGCGATCACCCCGTACACTAACACTACCCTACACACTAGGGACAATTTACAGAAGCTGATTAACCTACAAACCTGTACGTCTTTGGAGTGTGGGAGGAAACTGGAGCAACTGGAGAAAACCCACGCTGTCACTGGGAGAACATACAAATTCCATAGAGACAGTACCCGAAGTCAGGATCAAACCCGGGTCTCTGGCGCTGGAAGGCAGCAACTCTACAGCTGCGCCACTGTGCTGTCGTCCCTCGAGGTAGTGGAAACATCGAAACAACATCAGCAGGGATTTAGTGCATTTCAATGAGATCGCCTCATTTGGGGGGGGGGGGGGGGGGGAGAGGGGCCACAGGGAGATGGGGATGGGGAGAGGGGCCACAGGGAGATGGGGGGGATGGGGAGAGGGGCCACAGAGGGTAGACACGTACCTCCTGGAAGAGTTCAAGGCTGTAGGTGTTGTCATCGTCTGCGAAGAAGACGACGCCGGAGCCGGGGGTGTGTGGGGAGCGGTGGTTGCGGACCCAGCGCAGCCCCTCGTTCCTCTGCTCGGTTGCCCGGGGGAGGCCGGGCCGCTTGTAGCGGCGGGGAGTGGGGACATGCAGCAGGGTGTAGGAGGGTAGGCCTGAGGCGGCGAGCAGCTCGGACACCAGGCGGCTGCGGCCGGCAGCGTCCTCCACCAACACCCAGTGGAAGTTGGGCAGCTGTCGGAAGGTGTTGGCCAGGCGGGTCAGCTCGGCCTTCTGCACTGGCCGGCTGTAGGTGGGGGTGATGGCGTAGATGATGGGCAGCGACATGTTGGCCGCTGGCGGCTCCCGGGGGCGGCGGCCCGGGTCAATGTCCGCCAACAGCAGCAGCATCAGCGCCCAGGGCAGGGCGAGGCACAGGCGGCCGACCACAGGCCCAGGTACAGGCCCAGCCCCCCTCATGGCGGGGCCGCCGTCCCAGCCCAGCCCCGCCGCTCACACACCTCATCCCCGCCCCGCCCCGCCCCGCACTCCCGCCGGCTTCCCCCGACCCGCGGCTACACCCACCCCTGCACCCCCGCCGCCCCGGCCCAGGCGGCACCCCCGCCCCTACACCCCCGCCCAGGCAGCCCCACCCCTGCACCCCCGCCCCTGCACCCCCGCCCAGGCAGCCCCACCCCTGCACCCCCGCCCCTGCACCCCGGCCCAGGCAGCCCCACCCCTGCACCCCCGCCCCTGCACCCCGGCCCAGGCAGCCCCACCCCTGCACCCCCGCCCCTGCACCCCGGCCCAGGCAGCCCCACTCGGTACCGGCTCTCCCCGCTGCTGCGGAGAAGGGGATCGCAGAGGGAGAGAGAGAGATGGAGAGAGAAAGAGAGAGAGGAGAGAAGCTGGCAGAGGGAAGGGAGGGGAGAGAGGAGGAGGAGGAGGAAGGAGAGAGAGAGAGAGAGAGAGAGAGAGAGGGAGAGAGAGAGTGTGATGGAGAGAAGAGGCTGACAGAGAGGAGGGGGAGAGAAGGAGAGAGCAAGAGAGAGATGGAGAGCAGGCTGGCAGAGAGAAGGTGAGAGAGAGAGATGGAGATGGAGTAGAGGCTGGCAAAGGGAGAGGGGGAGGGGGGGGCTGGGTGGGAGGAGCGAACAGGGAGAAGAGGAGGGGAGGGTGGAGGTGTACAGGTGCGTGAGGCAGGGGAGGGGAAGAGGAAGAGGGCTGGCCTGCTACAGATACTCCCCTGGAGGGAGTTGAGGAAGAGTGGGCTGAGAGGCAGAGCTTCAAACGTATGCAACATGTCTACTGTATTCCGGCCCGCTGACGGTGGGGAGCAGAACCGCCTTCTCCATTCGTCCGTCTGGCGATCAGTCAGTCTGCCCCGGTCAATAGGCAATAGGTGCAGGAGGAGGCCATTCAGCCCTTCGAGCCAGCACCGCCATTCAATGTGATCATGGCTGATCATTCTCAATCAGTACCCCGTTCCTGCCTTCTCCCCATACCCCCTCACTCCGCTATCCTTAAGAGCTCTATCTAACTCTCTCTTGAATGCATTCGGAGAATTGGCCTCCACTGCCTTCTGAGGCAGTGAATTCCACACCTTCACCACTCTCTGACTGAAAAAGTATTTCCTCATCTCCGTTCTAAATGGCCTACCCCTTATTCTTAAACTGTGGCCCCTGGTTCTGAACTCCCCCAACATTGGGAACATGCTTCCTGCCTCTAACGTGTCCAACCCCTTAATAATTTTATATGTTTCGATAAGATCCCCTCTCATCCGTCTAAATTCCAGTGTATCCAAGCCTAGTCGCTCCAGTCTTTCAACATATGACTGTCCCGACATTTCCGGGAATTAACCTAGTAAACCTACGCTGCACGCCCTCAATAGCAAGAATATCCTTCCTCAAATTTGGAGACCAAAACTGCACACAGTACTCCAGGTGCGGTCTCACCAGGGCCCGGTACAACTGTAGAAGGACCTCTTTGCTCCTATACTCAACTCCTCTTGTTATGAAGGCCAACATTCCATTGGCTTTCTTCACTGCCTGCTGTACCTGCATGCTTCCTTTCAGTGACTGATGCACTAGGACACCCAGATCTCGTTGTTCGTCCCCTTTTCCTAACTTACACCATTCAGATAATAATCTGCCTTCCTATTCTTACCACCAAAGTGGATAACCTCACACTTATCCACATTAAACTGCATCTGCCATGCATCTGCCCACTCACACAACCTGTCCAAGTCACCCTGCAACCTCATAGCATCTTCCTCACAGTTCACACTGCCACCCAGCTTTGTATCATCTGCAAATTTGCTAATGGCACTTTTATTCTCTTCGTCCAAGTCATTAATGTATATAGTAAATAGCTGCGGTCCCAGCACCGAGCCTTGCGGTACCACACTAGTCACTGCCTGCCATTCTGAAAGTGACCCATTTATCCCCACTCTTTGCTTTCTGTCTGCCGACCAATTTTCTATCCATGTCAATACCCTACCCCCAATACCATGTGCTCTAATTTTGCCCACTAATCTCCCATGTGGGACCTTGTCGAAGACTTTCTGAAAGTCAAGGTACACTACATCCACCGGCTCTCCCCTGTCAATTTTCCTAGTTACATCCTCAAAAAATTCTAGAACATTAGTCAAGCATGATTTCCCCTTCGTAATTCCATGCTGACTTGAAACAATCCTGTTACTGCTATCCAAATGCTCCACAATTTCCTCTTTTTATAATTGACTCCAGCATCTTCCCCACCACTGATGTCAGACTAATTGGTCTATAATTTCCCGTTTTCTCTCATCCTCCTCTCTTAAAAGTGGGATACCATTAGCTACCCTCCAATCCACAGGAACTGATCCTGAATCTATAGAACATTGGAAAATGATCACCAATAGGTCCACGATTTCTAGAGCCACTTCCTTAAGTACCCTGGGACGCAGACCATCAGGCTCTGGGGATTTATCAGCCTTCAGTCCCATCAGTCTACCCAACACCATTTCCTGCCTAATGTGAATTTCCTTCAGGTCCTCCTTCATCCTAGGATCTCTGGCCACTAGAACATCTGGGAGATTGTTTGTATCTTCCTTAGTGAAGACAGATCCAAAGAACCGGTTCAACTCGTCTGCCATTTCCTTGTTCCCCATAATAAATTCCCCTGCTTCTGCACTCCCCTGCGTTGCCGGCTGACCGACCCCTGAAACTGCTCCTAAACTCGCAGTTTGAGCTCCTTCAGTTGACAGCACTTCCTGCCTGAGTGGTAGCCCCGGGACACAGGGATTCCCGCAGTGCGATACAATCTGGAACTTTTAGTGTCTGTATATATTAGAGGAGCTCTAATAATGCTGATCTTATTCCAAATCGTGAGAGGAATAGATCGGCTAGACGCACATAGTCTCTTGCCCAGAGTAGAGAGGGAGATTTAATTGTACTCTGGGGGTGTAACGTTTTCACACAAAGGATGGTAAGTGTATCGAACAAGCTGCCGGAGGAGGTAGGCAGGTACTATTGCACTGTTTCAGAAACATTTAGATAGGTACGTGGATAGGACAGATATAGAGGGCTTTGGGCCAGGCGCAAGCAGGTGGGAGTAGTGTAGATGGGACATGTTTGTCGGTGTGGGCCTATTTCCACACTGTATGACTCTATGACTATAACTCACTGAGCGAACAGCACATTTTCTCCTCTCTGGAGCGTTAATCCCTTCTGCAAAATTCTAGCGCCGCTCGTTTTTTAAATAAAAATTAATGTATTCAATTACGATGCAAAATAATATTTACGAACGAAAACCGCGGTAACACACATAATACAAAATCACCAAATTATTTAAGGCACCAAATTTTCCAATAACTATAATACAGTCCTTATTTGGGATACAGCGCCGATCTCCGAGAGAAGCAGCGCACTGTTGAACTGAACTCTGTGCTCGTCTCAGCAACTCACTCCTCAGCGGCGAGTGGAGCCGAGGCCGCGGTCACATCAGGCACCGCTATTAGGGGATTTATTCACAAAATGCTGGAGTAACTCAGCAGGTCAGGCAGCATCTCAGGAGAGAAGGAATAGGTGACGTTTCGGGTCGAGACCCTTATTTTCTCTCTCTGCTATTAGGGGATTGCAATTAAGGTCGTACGGTCAAAGTGCGTGATGCACGGAGTCGCTCAAGGCATCTGGAGGACAAGGCAGCTTACAGCATACACCACCAACACATGCAACGCGAACATTCTTCCCTTTAAAAAGCCGCCAAAAGGCCAATTTTTGTGCTGTAAAAAACGAGGATGAAGCTGGAGGATCCGGCGGAGGAAGAGGGACCAGAAATATAAGAAAATAACTGCAGATGCTGGTACAAATCGATTTATTCACAAAATGATGGAGTAACTCAGCAGGTCAGGCAGCATCTCGGGAGAGAAGGAATGGGTGACGTTTCGGGTCGGAATGTGCAGAATGGACAGTTCTCATCACAGACTCAGGCAAAGACGTGTGTAGACAGTCTGAAGAAGGGTCTCGACCCGAAACGTCACCCATTCCTTCTCTCCCGAGATGCTGCCTGACCTGCTGAGTTACTCCAGCATTTTGTGAATAAGAGGGACCAGGAGAAGGGCTGCGAACCAAGCCTGTGGACGCAAGAAGCAGTTGGGAAGACGTCTGGCCAGCCGGCGGGAGAAGGGGAAACGCGGCCGAGAAGGGAGGCAGGAGAGCAAGGCCGAGAAGCAGGGGGCCGCCGACCGGGGGGAGAAGAAGAGGGGAAAGGAGGAAAGGACGGAGTTGAGCGATCTGGGAGAGGAGCAGCGTGAAGAACGCGAGCCGAGGGGCCTGGAGGATCTGCAGGGGGTCGGCAACCCCCCGGGGCCTGTTGGGTCGCTCGGAACACCGGGAGGGAGCCGGAGACGCGCTGATGGAAGAAGAAAAAGACGGAGCAAAGAGCTGCACTGAAAGCCACAGTGAATGCCTGCCCTGCAGTACACGGCGTGCCTGCCCTCCAGTAGGCGATGGGCGGCGACAGTGCGGGTCAGGGGCAATGCAATCCCCCTGCATTGACCAGGCAATTGTGTGCCTTCACATCACCCATTGGAGCTTGACTTTTATTGCTTCAGTGTTGGGTAAAAGCCGATTTCCCAAGGATATTACATCTCCCCCTTGTGGAACAATGTATGTTACAATAAGATTCCGGAGAATCTCATCTTTGGGTGCCACGGTGGTGCAGCGGTAGAGTTGCTGCCTTACCGCGCCAGCAATCATGACTACGGGTCCTGTCTGTGCGGAGTTTGTACGTTCTCCCTGTGACCTGCGTGGGTTTTCCCCGGGTGCTCCGGTTTTCCCCCACACTCCAGAGACGTACAGGTTTAGACGTTGGTTAAATTGGCTTCTGTAAATTGACCCTCGTGTTTGTTGGGTGGATGGGACGGCGTGGACTCGGCGGGCCGAAGGGCCTGTTTCCACACTGTATCTCTAAACTAAAGTAGACTAAAATACTTTAACTAACATCCCATAACCAAATAACTATAGTGTGGTTCAGTTTACATCTACAAATGGAAACATGGAAAATAAAACAATAGACAATAGGTGCAGGAGGAGGCCATTCGGCCCTTCGAGCCAGCACCGCCATTCAATGTGATCATGGCTGATCATTCTCAATCAGTATCCCGTTCCTGCCTTCTCCCCATACCCACTGACTCCGCTATCCCTAAAAGCTCTATCCAGCTCTCTCTTGAATGCATTCCGAGAATTGGCCTCCACTGCCTTCTGAGGCAGAGAATTCCACAGATTCACAACTCTCTCACTGAAAAAGTTTTCCTCATCTCAGTTCTAAATGGCCTACCCCTTATTCTTAAACTGTGGCCCCTTGATCTGGACTCCCCCAACATTGCGATAATGGCTGGTTATCCAGTTCACTCTCCCATTCCTGCCTCTTCCCCACGTCCCTCGAACCCATGAGCATTAAGAAATACACCTTCCTCACAGAATATACTTTGATTTGGCCTCTAGGGCCTTCTGTGGTGAAGAATTCTACAGGTTCACTACACTCTTGGTGAAAATATTGCTCCTCATCTTGTCCATTGTTGTCCATTCCCAGTGCCCCTAACAAAAGTGCGGTGAACTGGACAAAGGGGTTAAATTAATCATCATGATTTTCAGTGC
Organism: Rhinoraja longicauda; assembly: GCF_053455715.1. NCBI lineage: Eukaryota > Metazoa > Chordata > Chondrichthyes > Rajiformes > Arhynchobatidae > Rhinoraja > Rhinoraja longicauda. Next base: position 16,343,429 of record NC_135957.1, on the reverse strand, counting down.
ACTACCATCTTATTCTGCACACATTAGCACTGTCTTAAGATGTGACCGACCGTTGACGTGATTAGACATGGCTGAAGTACATATATAGACTTTCTATCAAACAATAAAGATTTACATTATTTTATTACTTGTGATCTCTGAGAACATTTACAATTTGCTCTGCATTCCATTCTCCTACTCCTGGGATGGGGGTCTCACAATGGGTATGAAATAAATGAAGACAACGTCCAGCCAGTGACCTAACTTCCAGGATACAAATATGAGAATCAGGATTATTTTGTCGAAGGTGGGAGAATATGCTTTGGGCCCAGATCCGTAGTGAACAGTGAGCAGGGCAGAATGGACTGTTCTCATCACAGACTGTGTCAGGCAAAGACGTGTGTAGAAAGGAACTGCATATGCTGGTTTATACCGAAGATAGACACAAAGTGTTGGAGATAGACACAAAAAGCTGGAGTAACTCAGCGGCACAGGCAGAATCTGTGGGGAAAAGGAATGGGTGACGTCACCCATTCCTTCTCTACAGAGATGCTGCCTGTCCCGCTGAGTTACTCCAGCTTTTTGTGTCTATCTTCAGTTTAAACCAGCATCTGCAGTTCCTTCTTACTCAAAGTGCTGGAGTCTGAAGATGGGTTCCGCCCAGAAACGTTACCCATCCTTTTTCTCCAGAGATGCTGCCTGACCCGCTGAGTTAGTCCAACACTTTGTGTCAATCTCAGGCAGAGAGGTGTTGTGTAATCACTCTGCTTTGACAAGGCTTCACAGGCCGGCATCATTCCTCTCCCACGTCCCGTGACTCATGCAGGGAGTGAGGGGGTGACAGTGGCTCCTGGCAGCATGCTGGAGGCTGTCGTGAGGCGCCTGCTTGTTCGGGGAACTGCAGAGCTGGCTGTCTCAGCAGAAGGAGCATCTGTTAACTCCACAGAACCTGCCAAGCTGGGGCTGATTGTAATAAACCACAGAGTATGTTGTAGACTTCAGCTTGGCGCAGAGCTCCATGGGGTGGGAGTTCAGATATGATCCTGCCAACAAGGCTTCAATCCTCCAGTGTGGCTTCAGTTAATGCAGGTGCAATATGGTAGCCACACACGGGGCTTGGTAATGTCCACCTCAGGACCCTCAGCACACACTGTTGTGACTTTGACTGTACCTCAATGACAACAGCAATGTTCATCATTGAAGCATAGAGCACAGAAACAAGCCTCCTCCCACCTCATCCACACTGATCGTGATACCATTTGCTCACATCTCTCAATGGCTTTACTGTCTGAAGTTTTGTGGCGACAGGGATAATGGGTATGAGATTACACCAGACTATAGAAGTAAAATCAATAAAATGCCATATTCTCGTCACCGAAATACTGCTCTATTGCTCGATCCCTGACTACAGGAATACGACTGCAAACGCACCAGATGAAAGGTCACATTCACCATCTTGAGGAATTATTGAGCAATTGCGGTATTGAGGGTGAGGGGGAACTGGCACTCTGCGTTGACAAGGCCTCACAGAAGAGAAGATGAGGCCCTGGGTAGATCAAAGATAGACGCAAAATACTGGAGTAACTGGAATAGGTGACGTTTCAGATCGAGACCCTCCTTTGGACTGAGAGTTAGTGGAGAGTGGAACTAGAGGTATGACAAGACACAGAACAGATCAGAGCCGGCACCGATGACCAAAGAGCCCACCTTTTAGAAGCATAATCCATTTAACATTAGCATGTAGCAAGCTGAGGGAATTGCACCAAAGACTTGCAAACAAACCTTTGTCCAGGTATTTGCGAGTGAAACTCCCACTATTTTATGACTGGAGTCATAAAATCCAACAGTGACAATAAATGATCTGCCAAATTTCCTTACTATCAATTCACTTCACTATCAGTCTTGTCAACATTACATCCAGGACCACTAACAAATTTGAAACTCATTTTTATCAACCATCATCACTACAGCAAACACACAAGAGGTCGACAGTTAATGGGGTATATTTAATGGGGTATATTTACTTTAGTTTACTGATGATTTATATTATTGTGGGATTCTTTTTGTAGTGGATCTAAATCCTAATCAAATGTGAGGTAACAACAGTCCTATCTTCTTATTGTAAGCTCAAAGCAGGACAAGAAAATGTGGGTCATGCTCATCAACATTTGCCTGCCTTTCAATGACCCCAGCAGAAATTTTGCAGAAAATATTTAAAATGGTGACTTTCAAATACCACATCATACGCAAGATGAACAGTAATGTAAACCAAGCAATTCCAAAGTAAGATTAAAAGTAGTCGGCTTGATGCAGGGTTTCGACCTGAAATGTGGGTCATTCCTTTCCACCTACAGATGCTGCTCGACCCATGTCCTTCTCCATGGCAAATACAGATGAGAAGTATTCATGAGCCTCTGCCGTTTACACACATAGATAATTAGATTTATCCTCATGAGGACCTATTCTCTCTCTAGCTACTATTTTACTCTTAATATACTTGTAGAATAATTCAGCAGAAATTTAGAGTCTCCAGCACTGTCTGATGCAGGATCTGAGAGAGGAAGTTTACCAATGGAGTGTGCGTTAAGTCCAGTCAAAGAGTGGGATTTGCTCCCTATTCCCTAAGAAAGACAACACTCTCGATAAATGCTCAGACTACCAGTTCACATTTGTGCTCAGGTCTGAACAAACAACTGAATTGAAAAGAAAGCAATTCTCTAACTCTTATTCTACACAGCAGGGGATTCTATATTCCATTTGTTTCAAATTAGTTTAACAAACTGGACATGGAGTATGGAGATTGGTATCGCAGAGAAACAACTCACATTTTCACACTGGAATCCACGTATTGCTGGGGAAGAAGTTAGTGATGGGAGGTCCTGCTTCGTATTTTTTCAGATGGGGTGGTCGAAAAGACTTTTGGTACATCTGCCGTCAGCAGTCAGAGTATTGAGTATAGAAGTTTGGAGGTCAAGTTGCAGTTATATAAGACGTTGGCAAGGCCGCATTTAGAATATTGTGTTTAGTTCAGGGCACCATGTTATAGGAAAGATGTTGTCAAGTTGGAAAGTGTGCAGATTTACAAGGATGTTGCCAGGATTCAAGGGTGTGAGCTATAGGGAGAGGTTGAGTAGGCTGGGACTCTATTCGCAGGAGCACAGGAGGATGAGGGGCGATCTTATAGAGGTGCACAAAATCATGAGAGGAATAGATCGGGTAGATGCAAATGGCTGAATGGTCTAATTTTGCTCCAATCTCTTGTTTTTCAAAGGTTCAAAGGTCAAAAGGTCTGTTTATTGTCACGTGTACCAATTAAGGTACAGTGAAACTCGAATTACCATGCAACCGTACTAAAAAAAAGCAACAACACACACCACTACATAAAAGTTAACATAAACATCCACCACAGCGGAGCCCACGTTCCTCATTGTGATGGAAGGCAATAAACTATGATCTTCATCCTCTTTATTCTCCCGCAGTCGGGGCAGTCGAACCATCCGCTTTATATTGGTATATCCAGTTCACTAAATGCAGAGCAATTCCAATCTGGCAAATTACTGCCCGATCGGTCTATTTTCCTTCACCATGGCTTATAATTATTACTTGAACTGAGTGCTGTTACCTGTATTCACTCTGCAATCCTCATTCACCAACTGGAATGGAACCGCTGCACTCAGTTTTACACCCACCTGTTTAATGGTGTCATACCTGATTGATCTAGTTGCTGCACTCAGTTTTACATCCTCTTGTTCAGTAGTACCATATTGGATGAATCCAGCTGCCTCCCATTCAGTAATCCAATGCTTACCGTCTGCCATTAATTCATGAATATCCAAACCCTTTGACAACAGTAGTTCTTTTCACAAGTGTCCCACACAGCGTGGTCCCGCTATAAGGCTCCGGATCCTGAGGAGATATAATACGACCAACAGCAAAATGGTCAAAACTCACCTGCTGACTGGCTGTCGTTCCTTGTGTTTTGCTTGCACTACCTAGCCACGAAGGACTATCTTGGCCAATGAGAACATAAAACGCCATTGTTGTCCAGGTGGTGAGAATGCAGATGTCATTGCTGCCTGATCAAAGGGAACACATTTGTTATTGTTGAATGGCCAAGGAGAGTTCCCTCAGTGTTCTACGGGCTGGAACTTATCAATATGGACCAGTATATGAAGAAGGGCCCCTATCCATGTTCTCCAGGGATGCTGCCTGACCTGCTGAGTTACTCGAGCACTTTGTGTTGTTTTGTGCACAATTCACAGCACTCACCAATTGTTCTGGTCCAGTAGAATAAATCCCCGTTAAACACATTATATTTACAATAAAGCTAATCTATAAGATAGTTAACAATGATTTAAGTGCTTCCTATTGACTTAAGTGATGAAATTAGAGCTGGGAGATGGGTTTAAATACAGAACAACATATTGAAATACAGAGTGCCCAAAGTATGGCCCAGGTTGGGAATGTGTCTCCTCAGAGTTGACAGTAGCTTCTACTGCACAGAGGTCCTCTGTGGGAGGACCAGGCAGGTAAGACACTTAACCCTGGATATTCACAAAGGATGAATTACAATCTGGCTCTTTCCCTTTGGCTCATCCTCTCCAGCCGTAGCTTCTTCCACTTTCCTTGCTCCTAACGCTACTCTGATTTTAAAAGGTTTTTTTGGCAGTTTACACTGTATTTGGTATCGCTGTTGTATTTTCATTGATTAATAAATATATCTTCAAGAAGCCCCTATTAAAAGCTCATGAATAGGAACATAATGTTGTCAGCAAGAGGCTTTTAGATGGGCACATAGGCAAGGAATAAAGGGATATGGATTACGTACAGGCACATGAGATCAGTTTAACTTGGTTTCATGTTCAGCGCAAACATTGTGGGCCAAAGGGACTGTTCCTGTGCAGTACTGTTCTATTTTAGTTTAGTTTAGGGAAAGGACTCGAAACAGGCTCTTGGGCCCACCGATTCCATGCCAAACAGCAATCCCTGCACACTAACACTATCCTGCACACACTAGGGACAATTTGCAATTTTACCAAGTCAATTAACCTACAAACCTTTGGTGTGTGGGAAGAAGCTGGAGCTCCTGGAGAAAACCCATGCAGGTCACGGTGAGAAGGTACAAACTCCATACAGACAGCACATGTAGTCAGGATCGAACCCATGGTCTCTGCATTGTAAGGCAGCAATTCTACCACTGCGCCACCGTGCTGCCCTATGCCGATTATGTTCTATAACACATCTCCATTTGGCATTCTGACCCGTTTTTGATCTTATTTAGTTGTTATTCCCATGCCCAGTAACACATCCTGAATTCTAATTACCAATGCATTGAAGAATACCATTACTCCATTGACCCATTCATTGACTTTTTGCCTTTATGTCAGTTATATCATTCATATGTTCATTTAGCCTTCATTCAGCTACATTAATATTCATGTACTGATCTGTTAATTCTGTTATACCATCATTCATCATTCAGTGCCAATGACAATGTCTCGGTTGCATCATCATTCAGTTCAATATTATTCAATATTATTTGCCATTTATATTTTTCCTCACAATCTTTTACTTTTCTTATTGTTACCAGTCAATGTTCTTCTTCATTCCATACATATTAAGCTCAGTTTATGAATAAGGGGGGAAAAAAATCTAAAATTGACATGAAAAGTAACTTTTATTAAACATGTTGTTTACATAACATATGTCTGAGGTTCATTTAAAAGCACAGGGGAGTGTTTAGACAACTGTTGCCATTAGAAAGATACCACCCAACCAGCTGAATTTGGCCACAACAAATCGAATACAACCTAAAGGTGTAGCAAACCAGTGTTTTAATTCTTCCTGCTCAGCAGGTCGAGCAGCAATCAGTCTTATTCCACATTTTGGGACCACAAACAAAGTGCTGGCCAATTTAAATGAGACAATTCACTCCGTGCAGGCAAAATACCTTGAATTCAAAACTGAGTATACACAAGGCTGCTAAAGCCTCACAGTAAGAGTCCACGTCAAGGCCAATAAGGTGCTTTTCTGCACTGCATCAGCAATTATTTGCCAGATAGGGTACAAAAAAAATCTTTCAATGGACATCCACTGCCAAACCTGAGGCTTGTTAAAATCAGCAATAAGTCTATAGCAGAAACAAATGGCTTTGATTTCTTTTAGTAATCTCCATATATTAATTAACAAGCAAACTGTACAAGTACATGCAACTTACAAGCGGGCCTATGTGGAACTAACACACATACAAACTCCTGTGTTCTGTCCCCACCACCCTCCCCACCCTCCCCTACAAAACGTGCATGCAGCAGGTGAACTGGCCCAGGGTCATGCCGCTCCACATCAGTATCAGAAACTCAAAGTGGCCACGGGAGCAGGAGGAGAAAGAATCACTGCACCTCATGGACGTAACGTACACATGGGGCTTCACGTACTATGGGACTCAGAAAAAAAAAGAGTTTTTTTAAAAAGAGCAATCAAAAGTTTGCCTTTCTTTCAAAAAGTAATGCATTTCACTGTTAAAAAAAATTGTTCTTGCAGTAATCCTGAAATAAAGTTAGCTAAAATCAGATATAAAATTATTAACGTGTTTTCAACTAGAACTTCCAGCAATCTTCATGCTCTGTCAGATCAGCTCAGATTGCCAAGTGACACAAACAACCAGGAAAAGTCTCAGGTACAGCTCAAACAGCTTATGCTCCGTCCATTATTGGCCAACACTTTAGGCAGTCAAATGTACAATTTTATACTGCATTTATCTCAACTGTAATTATTGGAAGAGAACTGCATTACAAGGAACAGTTTAGTGCCACAATCTCTGCAGAATACCAAAACTGAAGTTGCTTTTCACAGTCCGCATCACTGACAGCAGTTTCAAAACATTGTTTTCATGCAAAACATCAGAAAACATAAAAATTATTAATTCATAATGCAAACATGTGCCTGTTTTACAAAGAGAGAAGCAATGGCAATTATATGGCAAATGACAAACAACACTTGAAAGTCTTCTGTTTAGAAATATAACGAGTTCGCTCTGAATCAGTTCTGAATCTGGAATCCTCTCTGTAGCTAAATTGCAATCAATGTAATGTTTTTGATTGGGAGCCTATGATATCCACACACTGACATTATCTGCATAAAGTCTGCAATTGTTGAATACCATTCGAATTGCTCACAGAAATATATCACTGGCCTTGAGTCACGGGCATGGACTCTGCCCAACAGCAGAGAAAACAACCACCAGCATTTAGTGAGGCTTCAGTGAGCAGACAGCAGTGGAAGAAGTGTGTGCAAGGAAACAAAATGTAAGAGCAGGAAGGTAACACTGTTTGGCATTTCTATAGAAATGTTAATGAACAATTCCAATTATTAATCCGAGTTTGATACTTTCCAGTTTGTGGCTAAAGCTCATTTATTTTTTTAAGGTTAGAGTACTGGTCTCCTTCACTTAGCCTCTTACATATAGTCAGTGAATCTCACTGATCACCATTTTCCATTCAGATTTAATGCAGTGCGCGTGTGCCAGTTCATGCCAGCATACATACAGAAATACATTCACATATGTATGTCATTTTTAGGATTGATGAAGCCCTATTGTTGTTTGAAACTGTGCCGTTGGCAAAACAAAGGTGATTGTCTGGCTCCAGCAGCAATTTGATCATATTTGTGGTCAGCGTCTGATTTTTGTCCTGTTGGTTGATTTATTTTGAAATCATTACGACCTTATACAGGGAGATCCAGTTGAACTCTCAAGAGATGATTGGGAAGCTCTACGAGTAAGTGGTGTCAAGGTGGGGTCCACCAGTGAAGATGTTGGAAACAGTTTGTACCAGCCAATGACCATGCTGGAAAGGTCAAGCTCTTCCAGTATGATCTGTGCCACGCCCATGAAGCACTTGTGGTCCATTCGGCCATAATCTCCCCACACGATCACCTGCAAAATAATAAAGCAACATATGAGAAAACGGTAATGTATATTGTGCAGATAACTGCACTTGATTGACAATGATAAATATTCTGTCACAACTTTTCAATAATCACACAGACTGTAGATTAGCTCGAGCACAGTCTGAAATCCCCCTAGAGGGTATAGTTTAGTTTAGTTTAGAGATACAGCGTGGAAACAGGCCCTTTGGCTTTGGAGTGTGGGCGGAAACTGGAGCTCCCGGAGAAAACCCACACAGTTCACGGGGAGCATGTACAAAACTCCATACAGACAGCACCCACAGTCAGGATCAAACCCGGGTCTCTGACGCTGTAGGGCAGAAACCTTTCCACCGCGCCACCGTGATTGAAGGTGAGGACATAGAATATAGAACAGTACAGCACGGGAACAGGCCCTTCAGCCCAACATGCCTGCATCGATCATGATGCCAATCTAACTCGACCCATCAGCCTGTACATGGTCTGTAACCCTTTATTCCCAGCCTGTTCATGTGTTTGCCTAAATGCCTCTAAAACATTGCTCTCTGCTTCTACCACCTCCTCTGATGGCTTGTTCCAGGCACCTAACACCATCTGTGAAAATAAAATGGTCTTGCATTTCTCCTAGGGATAAGCGGGTTGGAGGAGATTAAGTTTTTTTTCACCAAGTGGATAGTTGTAATCTGAATGCACTACTTGAGAAGGCAGTAGAGGCAGGTGCTCTCACAACATGAAACATCATAGAAGAGTACTTGAATCGCCAAAGCATAGAAAGCCAAGCAACCTAGCGGTGGTAAATGGGAATAGTGTACAGTGCATTCAGAAAGTATTCAGACCCTTTCACCTTTTCCACATTTTGTTACGTTACAGCCTTATTTTAAAATGGATTCAATTCAATTTTTTATCATCAATCTACACACAATACCCCATAATAAAAAAGCGAAAACTTTTTATTGCACTGACTTCTTAACATTAGATTTTTGCATGTATATAATGGTATTGATTTGCAAAATTGTTTATTAAAATAAGTCAGACCCTTTCCTTTATCTAATATATTGGTAATGTGGCAAAAATGGTTTGTACAAAATACAAGTAATTAAAATAAGTGCACCGCCAGTAAATATCATGACTTTTAGAGCAATTGAAATTGTACAATAAGTAGATAAGTACCTTCAGCCCCATAGCATTTACAGTGCATTCAGAAAGTATTCAGACCCCTTCACTTTTTCCACATTTTGCTACGTTACAGCCTTATTTAAAAATGGATGAAACTAGATTTTTTTAATCATCAATCTACACACAATACCCCATAATAAAAAAGCAAAAACAGGTGTTTAGAAATTTTTGCAAAGTAATTAAAAAGAAATAACTGAAATATCACATTTTGATCACATACTGATTGAGAGTGATCAGCCATGATCACATTGAATGGTGGTGCTGGGTCAAAGGGCCAAATGGCCTACTCCTGCACCTATTGTCTATTGACATAAGTATTCAGACCCTTTACTCAGTACTTTGTTGAGGCACCTTTGGCAGCGATTACAGCCTCAAGTCTTCTTGGGTATGATGCTACAAACTTGGCACACCTGTATTTGGGTAATTTCTCCCATTCTTCTCTGCAGATCCTCTCAAGCTCTGTCAGGTTGGATGGGGAGCGTCGATGCACAGCTATTTTCAGGTCCCTCCAGAGATGTTCGATCGGGTTCAAGTCCGGGCTCTGGCTGGGCCACTCAAGGACATTCACAGACTTGTCACAAAGCCACTCCTGCATTGTCTTGGCTGTGTGCTTAGGGTCGTTGTCCTGTTGGAAGAGGAACCTCTGCCCCAGGCTAAGGTCCAGAATGCTCTGGAGCAGGTTTTCATCAAGGATCTCTCTGTACTTTGCTTCGTTCATCTTTCCCTCGATCCTGACTAGTCTCCCGGTTCCTGCTGCTGAAAAACATTCCCACAGCATGATGCTGCCACTACCATGCTTCACCATAGGTATGGGTATTGGCCAGGTGATGAGCGGTGCCTGGTTTCCTCCAGATGTGACGTTTGGAATTCAGGCCAAAGAGTTCAATCTTGGTTTCATCAGACCAGAGAATCTTGTTTCTCATGGTCTGAGAGTCCTTTAGGTGCCTTTTGGCAAACTCCAAGCATGCTGTCATGTGCCTTTTACTGAGGAGTGGCTTCCGTCTGGCCACTCTACCATAAAGGCCTGATTGGTGGAGTGCTGCAGATATAGTTGTCCTTCTGGAAGGTTCTCCCATCTTCACAGTTCATCTGCAGCCAGCTCTATGGTCCTGGTGGTTCCAAAGTTCTTCCATTTAAGAATGACGAAGGCCACTGTGCTCTTCGGGACCTGCAATGCTGTGGAAATTGTTTTATACCCGTCCCCAGATCTGTGTCTCGACACAATCCTGTCTCGGAGGTCTACGGACAATTCCTTCATGGCTTGGTTCTGCTCTGACATGCACTGTCAACTGTGGGACCTTATATAGACAGGTGTGTGCCTTTCCAAATCATGTCCAATCAATTTATTTTACCACTTGTGAACTCCAATCAAGTTGTAGAAACATCTCAAGGATAATCAATGGAAACAAGATGAACCTAAGCTCAATTTTGAGTGTCATAGCAAAGGGTCTGAATACTTATGTAAATGTGATATTTCAGTTATTTCTTTTTAATTACTTTGCAAAAATGTCTAAACACCTGTTTTTGCTTCTTCATTCTGGGGTATTGTGTGTAGATTGATGATTAAAAAAAAGAATTTAATCTGTTTTAAAATAAGGCTGTAACGTAACAAAATGTGGAAAAAGTGAAGGGGTCTGAATACTTTCTGAATGCACTGTAGACGGGTACTTGATGGTCAGCCTGGAGTAATTGGGCTGAAGGACCTGTTTCAGTGCTGTGTGATTCAATAAATATGATTACAATGGGTTGATAGATTCACTGGTATAAGATCTGATTCGGCATGAATTTATAATATACACACTAGATTTGGCAAAATGCATCACCTCGTATTAATCAGGACTAAAGTTCATCTGTTAGAAATAAGGAACTGCAGATGTTGGTTTACAAAAAAAAGACAAAGTGATGGAGTAACTCAGTGGGTCAGGCACCATCCTTGGAGAACATTGATAGGTGATGTTTCGAGTTGGGAAAGATAATTTAAAGGTGCAGAATGAAATTGATGAATTGGCTAAAATGGACAGGAAGAAGGGTCAGAGATGCTGCTTGACCCACTGAGATGCTGCTTGACCCACTGAGATGCTGCTTGACCCACTGAGATGCTGCTTGACCCACTGAAATGCTGCTTGACCCACTGAGATGCTGCTTGACCCACTGAGATGCTGCTTGACCCACTGAGATGCTGCTTGACCCACTGAGATGCTGCGTGACCCACTGAGATGCTGCTTGACCCACTGAGATGCTGCGTGACCCACTGAGATGCTGCGTGACCCACTGAGATGCTGCTTGACCCACTGAGATGCTGCGTGACCCACTGAGATGCTGCTTGACCCACTGAGATGCTGCGTGACCCACTGAGATGCTGCTTGACCCACTGAGATGCTGCGTGACCCACTGAGATGCTGCTTGACCCACTGAGATGCTGCGTGACCCACTGAGATGCTGCGTGACCCACTGAGATGCTGCTTGACCCACTGAGATGCTGCTTGACCCACTGAGATGCTGCTTGACCCACTGAGATGCTGCGTGACCCACTGAGATGCTGCTTGACCCACTGAGATGCTGCGTGACCCACTGAGATGCTGCGTGACCCACTGAGATGCTGCTTGACCCACTGAGATGCTGCGTGACCCACTGAGATGCTGCTTGACCCACTGAGATGCTGCGTGACCCACTGAGATGCTGCTTGACCCACTGAGATGCTGCGTGACCCACTGAGATGCTGCTTGACCCACTGAGATGCTGCTTGACCCACTGAGATGCTGCGTGACCCACTGAGATGCTGCGTGACCCACTGAGATGCTGCGTGACCCACTGAGATGCTGCGTGACCCACTGAGATGCTGCGTGACCCACTGAGATGCTGCTTGACCCACTGAGATGCTGCTTGACCCACTGAGTTACTACAGCACTGTGTGTCCTTTTTTTAAAAGTTCATCTGTTGAGGGTCTGTCCATTTGAACCAATTCATCAATTTCATTCTGTACCTTTAAATTACCCTCCGATCAACAACATCACCAATGTTCATGTCATCCATTAACTTACTAATCATATCTCCTTTATTCATATCAAATCTTTATTGTCTATAACACACAGTAAGGGTTACAACAATGATACGTGTCACAACAAGTAACCGTGTTCCTATCCTATGAGTGGCACTTGGGATACCCTGGAGTGATTTCAAATGGAGTAATACCAGTGGTAGAAGGTTTGTTGACCAAGCTTTATAGTCTGCTGAAATAATCTGCCAAATTGACTGGGACACTGAATAATACGCACCTGTAAGACTTTACCCTGTGGGCTTTCTTCAAAGGGCAAAGACTGTTGATAGAGTGGATCGAGGGTTTTCCGTGCAATTTTTGTTTTCTTTTTGGCAATGCAAACACCATTCTCCAGCAGGTACACTTTGACATAAGGAGCTGCAAAAGGATGAAATTAAAGATTAAATAAACATTTGCTTTTAAGATCAAATTCCTACAAGTCATGACTTTGTAGTTTATTCCAGATTGACTTTCTGCTTCAGAGCAAGGGAGTGAACTTGCCAGCCAGATTGCTGGTCCGGTTTAAAAGCTGCTTGATTTTACAAATCAGGCCAGTTGTATAATCACCAACATAACTTGGCTGTTTGTCAGGGAAGCTAAAAAACACCCACAAACCCAATTAATGGAGTGTTGAATCACAGACATGTAATAGTGCAGGAGGAGGCAATTTGGTTCTGTAGGTTTCTGCTGGTTCTAGAAACATAGAAAATAGGTGCAGGAGGAGGCCATTCGGCCCTTCGAGCCAGCACCGCCATTCATTGTGATCATGGCTGATCGTCCCCAATCAATACCCCGTGCCTGCCTTCTCCCCATATCCCTTGATTCCACTAGCCCCTAGAGCTCTATCTAACTCTCTCTTAAATCCATCCAGTGATTTGGCTTCCACTGCATTCTGTGGCAGACAATTCCACAAATTCACAACTCTCTGGGTGAAAAAGTTTTTCCTCACCTCAGTTTTAAATGACCTCCCGTTTATTCTAAGACTGGCCCCTGGTTCTGGACTCGCCCAACATTGGGAACATTTTTCCTGCATCTAGCTTGTTCAGTCCTTTTATAATTTTATATGTTTCTATAAGATCCCCTCTCATCCTAAACTCCAGTGAATAAAAGTCTAGTCTTTTCAATCTTTCTTCATATGTCAGTCCCGCCATCCCAGGGATCAATCTTGTGAACCTACGCTGTACTGCCTCAATTACAAGGATGTCCTTCCTCAAATTAGGAGACCAAAACTGTACACAATACTCCAGATGTGGTCTTACCAGGGCCCTATACAACTGCAGAAGAACCTCTTTACTCCGATACTGAAATCCTCTTGTTATGAAGGCCAACATTCCAATAGCTTTCTTCACTGCCTGCTGTACCTGCACGCCAACTTTCAGTGACTGGTGTACAAGGACACCCAGGTCTCGCTGCACCTCCCCCTTACCTAACCTAACTCCATTGAGATAATAATCTGCCTCCTTGTTTCTACCGCCAAAGTGGATAACCTCACATTTATCTATATTATACTGCATCTGCCACGCATCTGCCCACTCACTCAACCTGTCCATGTCACCCTGCAACCTCCTAACATCCTCTTCACAGTTTACACTGCCACCCAGCTTTGGGTCATCCGCAAACTTGCTAGTGATGCTTCTAATTCCCTCTTCCAAATCATTAATATATATGGTAAAGAGTTCCACTCGCCACTGCCTGCCATTCTGAAAAGGACCCGTTTACTCCTACTCTTTGCTTCCTGTCTGCCAACCAATTTTCTATCCATCTCAACACGCTACCCCCTATACCATGTGCTCTAATTTTGGTCACCAACCTCCCGTGCAGGACCTTATCTCTGTTGGTGTAATGCCGTTCTCATGCCTTTCCCTGCAGCTTTGTGGTTATTTTTCTTTCTTTCAAGTACTGATCAATTTCCGTTATGAAATCCAGACAAAGTATTGTAGATGTTAACCACTTGCTGTTTCAAAGAAGTGTTTTCTTGGTTCTTTTACCGAGTACCTTAAATCTGTGACGCCTGGGTCCCAATTTTTCTGCTAATGGGAATGGTTTCTAGCTGCTGTTTAAATTGCCCACTTTAAATATTTCTATACATTGTTTCCTCACTAGGGGGACAATCCCAGCTTCTCTGGCATTTTCCTGTAACAACTCACCCAGAAACTGTCCCCATAGTCTTTCCTGCAGCATCTCTAGTACCTTTACATCTGTGCTATGGTGAAGAGATGATACTCCAGATGTAGCCAAACCAATGCTCTGTGCAGGTTCAACAAAACCATCCTGCCTTCGCTCACTCTTATAAAATCACATTCTCAATCTACCTGCCATCCGCAAGCTTTAGAGATACAGCGCGGAAACAGGCCCTTCGGCCCACCGAGTCCGCGCTGCCCAGCGATCCCCGCACACTAACACTATCCTACACACACTAGGGACAATTTTTACATTTACCCAGTCAATTAACCTACAAACCTGTACGTCTTTGGAGTGTGGGAGGAAACCGAAGATCTCGGAGTAAACCCACGCAGGTCACGGGGAGAACGTACAAACTCCGTACAGACGGCGCCCGTAGTCAGAATCGAACCTGAGCCTCCGGCGCTGCATTCGCTGTAAGGCAGCAACTCTACCGCTGCGCCACCGTGCCGCCTTTACATAACAGTCCCCAGCTCCCTCTATTCCTGCTCTACTCTTCATATCGTAGTGCATATCTTCATGCACCAAACGTCTTGTGCCTTGAGTCTGCCATTTCGGTGGCCTGTCCTCAACATTTAGACTTCCAAGTTTTGTACCACCTGCAAATTTTGAGATTGTCCCTTGTACACTCAAACACTTATTATTAAAACACATTGGGAAAATCAGTAGACTTGGCATCCACTTTCTGGAGAATATTACTGTTCTTCTTCCTCCTAAAAAAATATTCACGAGTCAATTTTCTGCAACTGAGCTAGCTCCTTATCCTTTGCTGCCTCTTCCTTGCAGATGAGCATTTAATCACACTTTGCAAGTCCAACGAGTCACTTCAGCTGTCCCATTCAACCCTCATGCCATCTCATCAAAACATTCAGTCCAAAAACAAATTACTGAAGGAAAGGGAATTATGTTTCATTTTCACGATAAAATATTGCAGAACTATGATGAAAAGAATTGCAGGGAAGGGAGCTACTCCATCGCTCAGCCCTAGATCAATGGGCTGAATGGCCTCCTGTGTTGTAGTGATTCCCAAATGCAGCCGATTGTGCTGTTTACACCCCTCAGGGCAACTATGTTGACAAACATGCAAAAGAAAATTGAAAAAGATAACTTTAACTTTTAAAATTGAAGCCACAACTTCTTGCTTTTTGCTATTCTTTCATTGTTACAATGTTCAGTTATTTGTGTCTAGTGTGCCTGAAAAACCTTCCAACAACAGTCAATTAAGGTTTCATTACCTTAGGCGGAGGTGTTTTTCTGCGGATACTTTTCCCACTCAGTGAAATTCCCCTACTGGCTTATAAATGTGGGAATAAGTAAGCCAGTAAACTAAATTGGCTTACTTTAGTCAGCTTGCAGCCATTGTGATACAGAGGGTGCCAAAGACCAGGATCGTGGTTGACTTACCAGGGAGCGACTTAGAGCCTAGTTTTTGACTGAGGCCTCGTGCTCGAATTACTTCAACCTCCAACTGCCCCTTCCGGTCCAGCATCCCAATTTGAATGTCACCTGAGGAAACACACGGAATTTCAAAGAAAAACCTACAGAATGCTTGGAGTGCTGGAGATCCCAATTCTCATTATCAGGTTGCAAACTATGAAAGGGAAGCAGAAAGGTCAGCCTGAAAACTTTATTAATTAGCACAGCAAGAAAGTTACAGAATACCAAGTATTCAGAACACCTCTTCAGAACTCCCTTCAGTCAGCAAAAGATCATTCAACCAAAATCAGATCACCCACAAACCCAACTGAATAAGAGGTACCTGGTGTCTCATTCTTCTAACCTCCAAATAACTTCAAAGATCACTCATGTATCAGGAACCTTTCAATCATCAGCAGGTCACATTTTGTCCTGAATGAACCTTCTTCACCCTGAAAGGGGTCACACCTTTTTATTACGCCCGACTAGGCTCAAGGGTAGGTCAGCCCTGGTCTCAGTTCCATGTCAGAAAGTTCTGGAGAGATGAGCACACAGATTTGGCCCAATACCCAAGTGCATTGCTGAGGGAATACTGTACTGATGGAGGCACCACCTTTTGGATAAAACCTTAGATCCAGGAAGCATCACCTCACTCAGTTGGATTGAAGTGCACCTTTGGAACATTGCTGGTGAGTTATCCACAGTTCAGTCAACATAACTAAAAATTCATCTGTCTGGAAATCACTGATTTGTCAGAGCTGTTGTATGCAAACAGGCTGTTATATTTCCTCGTTTATAATTTAATTATGTTTAGAGATACTGTGCGGAAACCGATCCTTTGGCCCACCGATTCCGCGCCAACCAGCGTTCCCCCGTACACTAACACAATCCTATACACTCAGGAAATTTACTATTTATTTTTTACCAAAGCCAATTAACCTACAAGCCTGTACATCTTTAGAGTGTGGGATGAAACCAGAGCATCTGGAGAAAACCCACGTGGTCACAGGGAGAACATACAAACTCCTTACAGACAGCACCCATAGTCAAGATCGAACCCGGATCTCTGGCGCTGTAAGGCAGCAATTCTACCGTTGCGCCACTGTGCCGCCCAGCAGTGTCCAGATTCTGATGGTAGCTCATGTCTTCAAAGCCTTTAAGTGTTAAAGGCATGATGTAGATGAGTCTTTTCAACAGTTCATATTTGACCAGAAACTGTTCACTTCCTGAACAATGGCAGAGAGCTGTGGAAAGAGGGCACTGAGCTGTGGGCAGCAAGCGGCAGGTTGCAGGCATTGAGCGTCGAGCTGTGGATAGTGTCAATGAGCAATGGCAGTGAACTCTGGAAAGAGGGCAGCAAGCTATGGGCAGCAAGCTGTGGGCAGAGGCAGTGTACTTTGGCTTGTGGACAGTGGGTTGTGGGCAGTGGATTGTGGGCAGGGGACAGTGTGCTGTGAGATGCGGGTTGTGGGCAGTGGGCTGTGAGTTATTTCTATGTTGTGGGCAGTGGGCAGTAGGCAGCGAGCCGCAAGCAGTGAGCTGCAAGTTGGGGACAGTGGGTTGTGGCCAGTGAGCCATGGGCAGAGAGCTGAGGTAGCGGTAGGGAACAGTGGCAGTGAGCTGTGATTGTGAATAGTGAACTGCAGGCAGTGGCCAAGAACAGCGGGCAGTGAACCATAGACTGTGGGCAGTGAGCTGGGTGGATTGAGGGCAGTGGGCAGTGGGGAATGACCTTTGGACAATGGGCAATGAGGAATGGGTAGTGGGCAGTGAGCTTTGACAATGGGCAATGAGGTTTGGGTAGTGGGCAGTTGACTGACTGTGGGCAGACCTCTAGCAAGGATGGTGGGCCTATTTAAAGTAAAGCACTACAGAGTCCCCAAGTGCCCAGAATACTGCAGGATAACTAGAAGAGCTTTCACTTCCTGAACAACCACTGGGTTATGACCCGAAGGAACGTCTCTCAGGCACTGCTACTTGTCATCCTGCAGTGGTGGCTGACATTTGTTCGCTTATACTTCGGTGAATTTGGAGTATTTTGTGGAAAAACAACAAATCCACAAGCTGTGCTTCTGTGCCGCATGACAATGCCTTCAGGAGGCAACATCTACCCCGCAGTTCCCTGATTCCCAACAGATGTTTGCTTATCCTTGCTTGCTGGAGAGTGTGGGGATGTAAGCTGACAGCAGCCATAGTGATGTGAGGATACTGGAGAGAGTGCTGTGGCAATGGTGCAAGTGGCAGACACCTGCACCCAGCTCCACGCCTGCTGAGCAAGTGCCTTGTACTTTGGCTGCGTGCTGTAGGGCCATGGTGTGACCAGTGCTGGTGTGACTAAAGCTGTCTGATCTACAGTGCCTGGTCAAGCATAGCCAGGTGCTCCATGAACACCTACTCGCACCCGGTACTACCTAGAGGGGGGGGGGGGGGGGGGGAGGGAGGGAAATGGCATTAACTAATTAAGTTCTTCCTTTAAATGAAAGCCCAAGGTTCCGCACAATGAGGCCCTGGATAACCACACATTCACCCCACTGTAAAACCAAATGCTTTCGAGTGAACAGAAGAACCCTGCATTTGAGTTGTCTCAAGAGGGGGAACTCTCCACCTTTTTAAAGTAGCAGCCGTTGCACTTTGTCATTTTTAAACGGTCATTACTTGAAGTCTATCCTTTAATTCTCTTGGTATCTCAAGCAGAACAGTTAAGGTCTTTACAGTCTTGGAGCTTAAGAACACTGTGCAAAATAAATGGCAGAGATATTTTCTCTCAGATCTGAGCTGGCAATATTTAACTTAAAGCACATTTGTATGAAAAGTTTTTAAATGAGAGCCTGAAATTCTAAGAAGAAATTACAATCACCCCTTTGCCTGTTGCTCTCTGAATCTCACCTTCAGCCACTTGGCATCATACCACTCCAAATAAAAACAAAAAAAACAATGATAACAAAAAATAATAATATATTACATTCTAAAAATGACATCATATTTCGCAAAAAGTAATATATTAACATTAACTCTGAATTCATTTTCCAATGCTCTGCAGTAGAGGGCGCTGAGCTGATGAGGCAATTACTGATTTCCGGATGATTAAAGCACTTGCCTTCCCCAACTGAACTGAGAAAACTCTGAGCGCTGTTTGTGTGATTCCAATGCTCATTACTTACCCATGGCTGGCGTTGCTAATGTCTGTCTTCCAACAAGTTGCGCAGGTCCCAGCCCATCAAGGAAGTCACTGAATTGACTGTCGGCACCTAATCTCATTCCAGGAAATAAACTAGAGCAGATAACAGTAGTTAGAGGTATGAAAATTTATGGCCACATTATTGTTTAGCCACTGGGCACTTCCAGTGAGAAGGGCCTCATAGCTCTGATGGTTAGTTGGGTGAGAACACTCTTTCCCTGGTTTTCAAACCTACATCAACTGAACTGTTAACAAGGTTTAATATTCAGCATTTCAGATGTTTTTACTGTTTTTTCCCCTTCCAAAAGTCCCTTCTCCACTCCAGGGAAAAACAAATCTCGGCTATTCCATCACTCCCCGTGGATGAAACATCCAATCT
The DNA here is from genome assembly GCF_053455715.1 of Rhinoraja longicauda. NCBI lineage: Eukaryota > Metazoa > Chordata > Chondrichthyes > Rajiformes > Arhynchobatidae > Rhinoraja > Rhinoraja longicauda. Next base: position 16,324,160 of record NC_135957.1, on the reverse strand, counting down.
CTGGCAAATTCCTGGTGAATCCCCTCTGCACCCTCTCCAGTGCGATCATGTCCTTCCCATGATGTGGTGGTCATAAATGGCCTGATTAATATTTAATACATAAAATGCAGGAAACACTCAGCAGGCCAGACACCATCTGGTAAAAGACAGAGTTAACAATGATAGCGGAAGACAATTAATCTGAACAGGAGAGGGGATGAAGGCAGAAACGTGGGAAAAATGATGAGATGCAGAGGATTAAATGTTGGTTTTGTCAAAGATTAAATGTCTGTTCTGTCAAAGGTTCTTCAATCGGAAATCTTAACTCTCCCCACAGTTGCTGCCTGGCCTATTGTTTTGCACCTTTTGTCTTAATTTCACCTTTTGTGCTTTAATTTTTTTAAATTTAAAGTCTTGTAGAGCTGTACAATAGCCTTTCTGCTCTTATAATCTATGTCTTGGATAATAAAGATGTGCCTTGTCTGCATTCTCAACCAACTTATCCACCTTTGCCCCCGGCTGCAGGGACCCCTGGGCGTACACCAAGGTCCTTCCATTCCGAAGTACTTTGTGAAAGGAGAGGCAGAAAATAACAGCATCTGCTCACTGTATCCATGCTTTGCCCTCCTGTTAATCCCACACACTTTCACATCTGCAACAGCCACATCAACGTTAAGACAATAGACAATAGGTGCAGGAGTAGGCCATTCAGCCCTTCGAGCCAGCACCGCCATTCAATGCGATCATGGCTGATCACTCTCAATCAGTACCCTGTTTCTGCCTTCTCCCCATACCCCCTCACTCCGCTATCCTTAAGAGCTCTATCCAGCTCTCTCTTGAAAGCATCCAACGAACTGGCCTCCACTGCCTTCTGAGGCAGAGAATTCCACACCTTCACCACTCTCTGACTGAAAAAGTTCTTCCTCATCTCCGTTCTAAATGGCCTACCCCTTATTCTTAAACTGTGGCCCCTTGTTCTGGACTCCCCCAACATTGGGAACATGTTTCCTGCCTCTAATGTGTCCAATCCCCTAATTATCTTATATGTTTCAATAAGATCCCCCCTCATCCTTCTAAATTCCAGTGTATACAAGCCCAATCGCTCCAGCCTTTCAACATACGAAGTGCTCATGAATTCTACAAATGACTTCTTCAAAGAAATAAATTAGATTAAGTTGGTTGGCACATTGGCGCAGCGTTGCTGCCTTGCAGTGCCTGAAACCCGGGCTGATCCTGACTACGGGAGCTTGTACGGAGTCTGTACGTTCTCCCTGTGACCGTGTGGGTTTTCTCCGGGTGCTCCGGTTTCCTCCCACCCTCCAGGCTTGCAGGTTAATTAGCTTCGGTGAAATTGTAAATTGTCCCCAGTGTGTAGGATAGTGCTAGTTATGGGGTAATCACTGGTCAGCATGGATTTGGTTGGCCTAAGGGCCTGTTTCTGTGCTGCATCCCTAAAGTAAAGTCTCAAGTAAAGTCATACAAATGTGATTTGACATTAACAAATGGCTTATTTTTATTGTTCTAATTTTGTTTTAATTTTTATACTTCTCCAAATGCTAGTTAATTTTGGCTCTGATTATTCTTTCTAAAAGATAACCTTCCTTTCCGCACTCCCAGCAGAGTGAAAGCCTTGACTGGAAAGCTGTAAAGAATGGGCTGTGTCTGAACACTTGTCATGGCTGAATCAATTATTGGAAGTAAAATGCAAGCAATTTCTGGTGAGTTAGGTTGATAGGGAAAAAAGAAAGCTCCAGATTGCACATTGGACTGCCTGGATATGCAGGGAAGTGACAAATAGAATTAAATCTGGAGGCATGTAAACAAATAAAGGGAATACAGTAACTGGAAGTGTAGAGGAACAGAGAGATCTTGCAGAGCATGTTGACAAATCCTGAAGATAGAAGGGGATAAAGAGACAAATGGTGTATTTTTTGTTCTTTTTTGACCAATACAAAGAATATAAGAGCAAGGCCACACCAGAACTGTGTAAAACACCACGAGGTCATAGCTGGAGCAGTTCTGATCACAACACTACAGGAAGGATGAGACAGCATTGGGGAGGGTGCAGAAAAGATTCACAAGGATTTTGCCAGGAGAGGGAAATTATAATTATGAGCTGGGGCTATCAGGGGCAGAGTTGTTTCCTTTGGAGCAAAGGGGACGAACGGTTGGGAAGGCTGTTTCTACTCTAACTGGGCCTAAAATTTAAAAGAATTGGCAGAAAGATTAAAGGACAATTCATTTTGTTCCACCTGAAGACTGGTGTGGTTTGGAGCTCACAGCCTGAAAGAATGATGGAGCAAGAAACATTGCTTGAACATACTTAAAGTCGTTAAAGAGTTTTTGCCCAAAGGGGCACTCGACTGCAGTCTGTGAAGTGACATGAGTCAAAATAGCTCATTTAAAGCCAGCAGAGACACGATGAGCCAAAGGGCTTTTTTTCTGTACTGTAAATTTCCATAAGGAATTTATGTTTTTCATCTTTGTGAAAAGACCTTCTTAAAATGTGAGATATATGCCTGAATATGCCCTATTTCTCACGATCAGATGCAATGAGTCCCACTTTGGCAGAGCATACCAAGGCAATTCAGTGTACTTACTTTCCTTCAGAACTGTAGCTGGTCATGCTCCCGTCCGTGGACTCCCGGCTGGCCTGTCGTGTCATGCGTCGCATTTCCACCGCCATGCCAGTCTCTGTGCTTCTCTGGATGGTGTTTCTGGACTTTTTCACTCTAGCCTCTGTTGACAAACACTCACTTTGAAACACCTCAGAACAGTTTCGTAACATGGTCGTTCAATAATGGTAGACACCAAACAGTGTATGGATGATGCTTGAGATGCCAACTGTTACTTTAGTTAGTCTTCTAACTTGACAGAGTTGGATACAAAGAAGATTCAAGCAAAGACTGAAAGCCTAATGTAGGATGAACCTACCACAATAACTGCATCCACACTGATAGCTGCATGCATGTTCAGTTCTATCTTTGACTATTTTTACTGTTGTGTTTCAAGTATCTCTAGGAAGCTTCTGGCATGGATAAAGCTGATGAAATATTAAGGTCATAATGTCCAAATTGTATCGCAAATGCAGGTATTTGGGTTCTCTGCATATGATGGAAAATCAGGGCTGGAGTTCCCATTACACCAGCATGATTAGAGCAGTCCATGCACAATGAAGCTAGTCCAATGCTGAGGATGAGGGTATTCTAATTTGTTGTGGGTGATATCCAAACTAGTCTGAATTTCTAATGGGATCTGTTTCTCAGATTAATTTACTGTCAAGGTGCAATGAAATTCCTCGTTCACATGAATCCCTAATTCAAAGTTAGGATTCCAATATTCTGCTCCTTTTAGAAGGTATAATCCTTTAAATTCAATTACCTATCCAATCAGCAAAATTATTAATGAATCAGATCCCATTATATTTACAGCCAGAGCATTCCACGTTACTAAAAACCCTTGGAGTAAAAAACATTTAATTTCCCTCCACTACCCAGGACCTCTGCTTAAGGATTCACTCACCATAGGGACTTCACACGTCATCGAGAAAATCACTCATAGGAAAAGCAGGCAATAGCATTGAATGGATTGCACTTCAGGAGTTAACACAGATTTATGGCCCAAATGGCCTCTTGTGTTGCACTGTTTCTATGCTTCTACACGACCTGGCCTCACAGGAAACCCAAGGTGGTGGAACAGGCCTTGCACAATGCCCCAAGTAAGCTCTTGCTATTGCAGAGAGTAGAGATGTAGGGGGTGTGAAAATGTGTGTACATTCGGCATGCAGAGGAGAGGAGAGCAGGGAGAGGAAAGAGCATGGCATAGACAAGGAGAGAGGATGGCAGGGCAAAGGAATGGACTGGCGGGTACAGCGGCAGGGAAGGTGTGGAAGAGGTAAGAGCATAGTGAAGGAAGGGGGAGAGGATGTCAGGGTAGGGAATGGATGGTAAAAGAGGGGACAATAAGGGTGAAGAGGATGGCGCAGGGGTAAAATATGTTGGGGGAGAGAAGAGGGTATGAACATGTACTTAGGTGAAGAAAATGACACTGGGGGAGTGAATGGTGAGGGGTGAAGAGGATGTTGTGGAGAAGGATAGAGAAAGCAACCTCTGCAATACTAAGCAATCTGATTTGGGGAAGATTGCTTAATGTGATGCCTTGATGAACAGAATTTGATTTGCAATTCGAATGCACAGGAAAGCAAGAGGCTCCAGAGAGCGGTGGACTCAGTCAGGTCCACCATGGGTGCAGCTTCGTCCTCCATCAAAAGCCTCAAGAAGGTGGCATCTATCATCAAGGATCCCCACCTCAGACCTCTGTATTACCTGCCTTCCCTTCCTAGCAGTCACTCATCTATCTGGCTCAACCTGTGGTGTGAACCCCTTTCTGACACTCCACTTTATAACACTTCTGCCTCCTGCATGCCCCTCTCCTGAAATGCCAACTACCCCTCCAACTGATCCCTGCATTCTGTGAGGAGCGGCAGCTGGACACACTTCCTGCAAACGTAATCGTCCCACAGTCTGAAGAAGGGTCTTGACCCGAAACGTCACCCATTCCTTCTCTCCAGAGATGCTGCCTGTCCCGCTGAGTTACTCCAGCATTTTGTGTCTACCTTCGATTTAAACCTGCATCTGCAGTTCTTTCTAACATACTTGAACTCATCCTCTTCTCTCACATTTCACAGCACTTTGTAGATTGCTATTACTGCGCCTGAAGATATTATTCTCTTAAAGAGCAAGGAAAGACCTTACCGTGACTTACAGTTCCCTGTCATCACCTTGCCTCCTTACCAAAGCCTTTGCACTTAGTCCTCAATCATAGTACCATGACCTTAGAATCAGCCCTTCTCAAAAACCACAACGTAATTTGATAAAATACTATTGCGTTACTCACAAAAAGATTGTGCTGTCTTTTGGCATTCGTCCTCCCAAAATGCATCGCCTCAGACATCTCAATGTTGAACTTTATCTGCCCACACTTGCCCAAAATCACAATCCTGTCAACCCCATTCTCCTGCCTTCTCCCTGTAACCTTTCATGCCCTGACCAATGAAGAACCTACTCATGGATACAAGCCCTTCAAATCCAGTGACATCCTTGTGAATCTTTTCTGCATCCTTTCCAGCTTATTAACATCTTGCCTTTAGTTGGACAACCAGAACTGTGCAGAACGGTCTACGTGTGGTCCCACCAATCACTTGTACAGTTGCAACATGATGTCCAAACTCCTGTGCTCAATGCCCTGACTGATGAAGGCAGGTGCACTAAACACCCTTTTTACCACCCCATCTACCTGTGCGACCAGGAAACTATGGACCTGTACTCCGAGGTTGCTCTGTTCTACAGCACTGTTCAGGGCCCTCCATTTTCTATAAGTCTTGCCTTGTTTTAACTTGCCAAAATGCAACACTTTGCATGTGTCCTTGTTAAATTCCATTCGCTATTCCTTACCCCACTTTCCGAGTTCATCTAGATCCTATTGTACGCTTAGATAACTACCTTCACTGTTCCTTATACCACTAATTTTGGTATCATTCGGAAACTTATCACCATGTCAACAATATCGTCATTCAAATCGTTGATATAGATGACAAAAAGCAGTAGATGTGCAGAAATCCCTGTGGCACACCACTGGTCACAGCCTCCAATCTGAAAAACAATCCTTCACTTCCACTCTGAATCCTTGCAATCATCATGCTTACCATAGATCCCGTATGATCTAACCTTCTGAATTAGCTTACCATGCGGGACCTTGTCAATACTTAATGGAAAGATAAAATAACTGCTTGTATTCTGTGACACCATTCAAATTCACTAATTGATTGACTCCACAATTACAAATATAAAAAGAAAAGATTAAGGAGAGCTTGAACTGGTATGTTTAAAACAACTGTTTGCCCTGGTGAGAGAGTGCAGAACAGGCAGACATAACATTAGAGGCTGGTTGCTCAAGCAATTGGCCAGAACACTTAATTCACCTAAAGTATAATAAAAATCTAGAAATCTCTTCTAACTAACATTTGATTTCAAAACTTAAATTTATTCATGATCAGCAGGTCACCACTCAGTTCTGATGAAGGGTTATTGACCTGAAACATTGTCTCTGTTTCTCTCTTCAAATGCTGCCTCACTTGCTGAGTATTTCCAGCATTTTTCATTTTAAATTCACAATCCACAGAATTTTGATTTAATATCACACAATCCAGGGCTCAGCCCCATTTTGGAGACTTTTGAAGGTGGCATGAATGGTCTGTGATTCTTACTACGAGCTTAGTACTCTTCATTCTGAATCTGTGCACATAGTTGCATGTATTCTATGGCAGTGATCCCTTGTCACAGACTATCATGGGTTCAGTGGCAGCTGATGTTTCCGTAGAAGCCTCTTGTGCTTGACTTAAGCTAACTCTTGTGAAATTAGGCAACAGAGAAACAGGCTTCAGCATTGCTCGGTCTCTGTTGCCCATGGGCCATGCCATTCTTTGGGAAATTTAATTCTCAGCCAACACCCAACATAACCACATCCAACAAGATGCTGAGCAGAGTAACAAGTGTGAGCAATGGTTGCATTCCTCCCAACAGCAAAGGATTCTGAAGCTACTTATCTTTGGAGAACTGTGGCTGAATCTTCCTGGTTTAGTATGACTTTGATTAAAAATGATAAATGTCCATTGTATTGTCACATGTAACAGTGGAAATTGCAATATACACCAATCAACTAAATATCATTTTTCTCTCGCAACAAGTTCCATTTTCCAAATTAATGTGCTCACTTGCTTAGGATCTCTGTAACAACAGATAATCATAAGCAGCACATAACACTTTTAGTACATTATTCTTGACAGACATGCAATTGCAAAGTTTTTCCAATCACACTAGTACTAACTGTGTGCTCTGTACTGAACCTACTGCATTGCTTGTACTGTGCACAGATATTGTGTCGGCTTTGCAACTGGGTTTGAATGGACTTTTTCTCCATTATTAATTAATTCTGCATCCCTTTTTCTTTCAATATGGTGGTGGTTAACTACGTTTTGAACTAGTGAAGTTATTCCAAAGTGCAATTGGCCAATGAATGCCAGAATATAGATCCAGTGGTATATTTGCACATCAGGATGAGGGATTGCAGCTGATGGGGTGTTGTGAATGCCTGCTGCTCTCACTCTTGAGAAGGTGAGAAACCGACTGGAGCTTCTTGCATATTGTTTCTTGAATTCCAAGCAAGTGGAGAGTATTCCACCACACTCCTAACTAGTGTCTTGTAGATGGTGGAAGGACAATGATTTTATAGTCACACAATACAGAAACAGGACCTTCGGCCCAACCTGTTCATGCTGACCAAGATGCCCCATCTAGGCAAATCCAATTTGCCATGTATGGCCTACATCCATCTAAACCTTTCCTATCTGTGTACCTGTTCAAATAAACACCGATCAGCCAAAACATTTACACCACTGACAGGCGAAGTGAATAACATTGATTATCTTGTTACAATGGCACCTGTCAAGGGGTGGGATATATTAGGCAGCAAGTGAACAGTCAGTTCTTGAAGTTGATGTGTTGGATGCAGGAGAAATGGGCAGGAGTAAAGACCTGAGCGACTTTGACAAGGACCAAATTGTTATGGCCAGACGACTTGGTCAGAGCATCTCTGAAACGGCAAGGCTTGTGGGGTGCTCCCGGTCGGCAGTGGTGAGTACCTATCCCAGTGGTCCAAGGAGGGACAAATCACAAACCGGCGACAGGGTGTTGGGCGCCCAAGGCTCATTGATGCGCAAGCGCAAACAAAGGCTTTCCCGTCTGGTCTGAACCGACGGAAGGTCTACTGTGGCACAAGTCACAGAAAATTTAAATGGTGGTCACTGGAGGAATGTGTCAAATACACAATGCATCGCACCCTGCTGCGTATGGGGCTGCACATAGAGGACCAACAGCATATTAGGCAGGTGGTCATAATGTTTTTGGCTCATCAGGTCATAATGTTTTGGCTGATCGGTATATCTTAAATGTTGTTACTATACCTGCCTCAACTACTTCATCTGACAGATAGTTCCACATACCACAACCCTCTGTGTGAAAAGGTTTTCTGTCAGGTTCCTACTAAATCTTTCCCCTCTCACCTTCAATCTATACCCTCTAGTTTTTAAATGTTCCTACACTTGGAAAAAACCTCTATGCATTCACCCTGTCTATCTCCCCCACAATTTGTACACCACTATAAGGTCACTCCTCAGCCTCCATTGCTTCAAGGGATAAAGTTCTACTATCCCCCTGTAGCTCAGGTCCTCAAGCTATCATCCTCGTAAATCTTCTCTGCACTCTTTCCCGCTTTCCACGGTGACCGACACTGAACACAATACTCCAAGTAAGTACCAATACTCCTGACCAACATCTTGTACAACTGTAACATAACGCCCCAACTTCTATACTCAATTCTCTGACTGATGAAGACCGGTATTCCAAAAGCCTTCTTCACCACCTTATCTACCTGCAATGCCACATTCATGGAACTATGGACTTTATCTTTACAGCCTTTTCCTGGAAAAAAACCTGTACAAGTGTGGAACAGGTTGCAACTTAACCAGAATGGGACCAACATCCTTAACCAGAATGGGGCCAACAGGTTTGGTTGCATTGTTGGGAATGATTTAATCTGAGTTGGCAGGGGGAGGGGGCTCAGAATAGATGCACAGATGGAGAGGTAGAAGGAGAAATAGTTTGCTAATCCAAGTAAGTGCATATCAAGGGAATTCAAAGCCAAGTTAGATCTATTTTAATGCAAGGAGCATAACAAGTAAAATGGATGAGCTCAACGTTTTAATTAACATGGGGTCTATAATACTGTTAGCATCATTATGGCTTGGTTGAAGAATAAACAGGACTTGCATCTCAATATCAGAGGCCCGGGAATGTTTAGGTAAAGCAGAAGGGGGAGTAAAAGGAGGAAACTATTGCGTTGCTAGTTAAAGATTACATTACTTCAGTATTTCGAGAGTTTGCCCAAATGAGACCTTAAAGGTAGAGGCTAAAAGCAAAAAGGGTGTTGTCTGAGGAGTTTTTAGATTTTCCAGCAGTCAGCAGGAGTTAGAGGAACAGATGTAAAGGCAGATATCAGAGAGACACTACACAAATAAGGTTATCATGCTGAAGGATTCAATTTCCCAGCTATTCACTGCATTGAATATAAGAGCATGGAGGTCATAATGTGGCTTTACATAAGTTTGGTTAGGCCACAAATGGCATATATTGTGCAGTTCTAAGTGGCACACTATAGGAAAGATATGATTGCACTCGGGCTGGTGTGGCCATTTATTAAGATATTGCTGGGGATGTGGAGGAGACTGGTATGAGCTTTATAGAGATATACAAATTGATGAGGGGCATAGATTGGCTGATGGTGGGAAACTTTTCTCCATAACACAATTGTCTCAAAGCCAAAATTCTTTTTCACCAGAATGTAATTGCAAAGTGGAACACATTGCTTTAATGCATAGTGGAGGCAGGTACTCTGACAACATTTTAAAAGTATCTGGATGAGCACTTAAATTACCAAAGCCGAGAAGATGACAGAGCTAGTCTTGATGGTCGGTACACGCATGGTGGGTTAAAGGGCCTCTTTCTGTGCTGTCTGACTCTGTGAGGCACAAACGAGGTGGAGTGGGGGTGGGGTTAAGGCATTCAGGTGTCCAGATGGAGCTCCATCCTTCAAACCTGAGACATGGAGCGGGTTAGTTGGGCTCATGCCAAATGGCTCCTGCTCTCTGTCAATCACCAGAGTAGGGCCACAGGCTGAGGCATCAGAGAGCTGGAGGTATAACGTACAGCAGCTTTGCCCATGTCAAATTTTCATCCATTGAACTGGCCTGCGGATGTTCATAAAATATAAAAGTCATCTCCAGCAAGGGCACTTGGACTGAAGACTGCAACTTTTTGACTCGATTTCAGTTGCTGAGTGTATTAAGTGTGAAACATGACAGGGAAATGACATGATTTGGATGAATTGTGACAGCAGGTGCCTAATCCAATTTACCAAAGGACAGAATTTCAGCAGGAAATGGATGCAAGCACCACCATACATACATAAAGCAGTTTCCATGGGTGATTCACACATAAATTACAGGCACTCATTTCCATGCATTGATCTTTTTCCAAAGATTCTCCCAGCCTCAAACACCGATCCTCCCCTTAGGCATTTCATGCTTAAGCAGATTTATCCGTGCATCTCTTCACCTACTAAAAAATAATAAAACATTGAGAACCACCTTACTATTTACTCCCTGATCAGGAGAAATGGTCTTTCTCTAATACAATGATTCTACACTTCTAATTCCAAACACTCTGTTGGCATTATCCTATCATTGGTGTTTATGGTGTCAGGTAATGCACTCTGGGATATCAAGCGATGGCAGGACATATATAGTAAATGACAGGGACCTGAGGTGAGCTGATGTACCAAGAGTCCTGGGGTTCATAGTTCTCTGAAAATTGCGACGTATTTGGATAGAGCAGTGAAGGCGGCATGTGGCATGCTTGTACAGAGCACAAGGCACTGACTTGGACACTTAGAATGCCACAGCGCAGCTGGACAAAATGCTGATTAAACCGCTGATGACTGGCAGAGTTGTGGAGAGCAAGGAAGGTTGTCAAAGAATTTAGCAAGTTTTAGATCATTTGGAAATGTGCGCAGAGAAATTGCAGGTGGAGTTTAATCTGGAGAAATATGAGGTGTTGCACTTCAGGAGGACAGCCCGGAAGTGACGTGAGAGGACGCTGGCGTTGTTTGTTCGCCGCTTCTCACCACTTCTATTTTTGGATTAATTTTGCCGTTTTTGAAAAGATTTTCTCAGCTTGAAAAAATCCCTCTGCTTAAACAAATCCTTCTGCTTGACCTGGTATCATCTGCCCAGCTCTTCCACCGCTGCCTCCGCACCCTTGGACTCCGCACCCTTGGACCTCTCACTCCTGTCTGTGCTCCTGTCTCTGCTGGCTTGGACTGCTCCCCTGTGGGTTACCTGACAGCTAGCGCTGCAGTCATCAACTCGCTAACGCTAACGCTAACGCTACCGCTAACGCTGACAGCTGCCTGGCTGCCTGCTTGCCTGCTTGCCTGGCTACCTCCTCTGCCTGCACGTCCTCAGCTCCCTATTAACCCTTAGGCTGCTCAGCTTCCTCGATCCTCATAGGCCTTGCTCTGGATCAGCCTGTTGTGCCTGCTGTGACCTTTTGATCTCTCTGGGCTCTATGCTCCTTCGCTCCTGCCTGGCATGGCACTGAAGTACTTGGCTGCGAGGCTGCTCCAGCTCAACAACCACTCCACTCCGACATGCATCTCTGCCATCATCAACCACGGACTTCTACGACGACCCAAATACATCCACAGAGGCTCCGGTCACAAGTTTGTCTACTCCCAGACCGGTCACTCCATCCCTGCACTCTGGTCAGCTGATCGGACTTCCACTCGTCCATTACATCATCACAACAACGCACACGAGCGTGCCCCCTGTCTACAAGCCCTGGCTAAATCACCCGTGTCCATCCACACCACACAAAGCAACATGAAGGTCACTCTGCTCAACATCCGGTCCCTCAACAATAAAAGCCTCATTCTGAATGACTTCATCCTGGAAAATAAACTGGACTTCCTCTGTCTGACAGAAACCTGGCAACAACCTCTGGATTACCTCCCACTCAACCTCACTACACCCAACGGATACTCCTACATCAATAAACCATGCTCGGAAGGCCGAGGTGGTGGGATTGCCGTAATTCACCGACAGGACTTCAAGATCAACCTCATCTCCATCTCATCTGCTCCTTCATTTGAACACCTGGCTTTCAAACTCTCTGGCCACACAAAATTAGTCATGGCAGTTATCTACCGCCCTCCCAAACCACACCCATCATTCCTTTCTGACTTCTCTGACTTTCTGACCCAGTTCTGTTCTCTCTCCCCCTCAATCCTCCTCCTCGGTGATTTCAACATCCATATGGACTCCACTGACTCCACAATAACCGCTGACTTCACTGAAATACTCAACTGCTTTAACCTCACTCAACACGTCAATTTTCCCACCCATAACCGTGGACACATTCTGAACCTTGTCTGCTCCACTGGACTAAATCTACATCACCTCTCTGGCTCCGACCCCACCCTCTCTGATCACTTAGCCATCACCATGTCTGTCAACATTCCCACCCCAGCTCCAAAGCAAAAACGCAAAATCAACTTCCGCAAGCTGAACTCTGTTTCACCTACCTCGCTCTCATCCTCCCTCTCTGAAATAATGTCCGCCTCTCCCTTCGTTGACCTCCACAGTCCCTCTGACCTCACTGACTACTACAACCGCACTCTCTCCTCCTGCCTCGACCAGCTTGCACCTATAAAAACCAAAACAGTTTCCTTCACCCACTCTGCTCCCTGGTTTACCCCTGAACTCCGCGTGATGAAAACTCATGCCCGCCAACTTGAAAGACTCCGCAACAAAACAGGTCTCACAATTCACTCCCAAGCCTACAAAGACCACATACAGCACTATAAAGATGCCCTCTCCCGTGCCCACTCCACCTACTACTCTCAAATAATTCACTCTGGCTCCGGAAACCCAAAAACACTCTTCTCTACAATAAACAAACTCCTCAGCCCCCTGGACACCATCTCCCAATCATTCACAGTTGACAAATGCACCACTTTCCTTTCATTCTTCCAAAGCAAAATAGACAACATCTACAGCACCTTAACCACCAACGCACCTGCTCCCCCTCAAACCACCTGCCCCCCCTTATCCTGTCAGCCCCTGCCTCAGTTCTCCCCAATCTCCACCACCGACCTCTCTGACCTCTTCACAGGAATAAAAACTGCCACCTGCTCTCTGGACCCCATCCCCTCCAGCTTTGTCAAGGCCTGCCTTCCTGCTCTCTCTCCACTTATCACTGCAACAATAAACTCCTCCCTGTCCACTGGCATCGTCCCGCCATCCCTCAAAATCGCTGCTGTCACCCCCATTCTGAAAAAACCTGGTCTAAACCCTGACACCCCAAACAACTTCAGACCAATCTCCAACCTACCCTTTCTGTCCAAAGTTTTGGAACGTGCTGTAGCTTCCCAACTCAAATACCACCTCTCTACCAATAACCTGTATGAAACTTTCCAATCCGGATTCCGCTCAAACCACTGTACTGAAACTGCGCTCCTCAAAATCACAAACGACATTCTCCTCTCCTCCGACGCTGGCAACCTCAACATCCTCATCCTACTTGACCTCAGCGCCGCCTTTGACACCATAAATCACTCCATTCTCCTCACCCGACTTGAAACCTCCCTTAACATCACCGGCACAGCCCTATCCTGGTTCAAATCTTACCTCTCTGACAGACACCAGTTCATCTCCATTAACAACTGTAAATCCCCCACCGCTCCCCTCCCCCAAGGTGTCCCCCAAGGCTCAGTCCTTGGCCCCCTCCTCTTCATCCTCTACCTGTTCCCCCTTGGTCAATTAATCCGCCGTCATGGTCTCAACTTCCACTGCTTCGCCGATGATATCCAGCTCCTCATCTCCACCAAATCAATCTCCCCCACCACACACTCTACACTGACAAACTGCATCACTGAAATAAAATCTTGGCTTCAATCAAACTTCCTCAAACTAAATTGCAACAAATCTGAAATCATCATCATTGGTCCAAAAACGCTCACCAAATCCACCCAAAACTTCATCCTCAACATTGATGGTCTCCCAGTATCCACCTCACCTCACATCCGGAATCTTGGAATCATCCTTGATCAAACCCTCTCCTTCGACAAACACATCAAACACATCACAAAGACAGCCTTCTTCCACCTCAAAAGCATTGCCCGTCTCCGTCCATCCCTCTCCTCCACAGCTGCAGAAACCCTCATCCACGCCTTCATCACCTCCCGTCTGGACTACTGCAACAGCCTCCTCTATGGCGCACCCTCAAAAATCATCAATAAACTTCAATACATTCAAAACTCCGCTGCCCGTCTACTCACACACACCTCGATCCGTGACCATATCACCCCCGTCCTTTATAAACTCCACTGGCTCCCCATCCCCCAGAGAATCCAGTACAAAATCCTCCTCATAACCTACAAAGCCCTCCATAACCTGGCCCCATCCTACCTGACCGACCTCCTCCACAGGCACACTCCCACCTGCACCCTCCGCTCTGCCGCTGCCAATCTCCTATCCCCCCACATCCGGACCAAACTCAGATCCTGGGGGGACAGGGCTTTCTCCATCGCTGCTCCCACCCTATGGAACTCACTACCCCAAACCGTTAGAGACTCCTCCACACTCACCACATTCAAAACATCGCTGAAGTCTCACCTGTTCAGTACTGCCTTCAACCACTGAAGGTCACCTCACCTTCTGTCTCCTTTCTCTGTTCATTTATTTATTTACTTATTTATCTATTTATTCATTTCCCTATGTTCTCAAAATCTCTGTAAAGCGTCTTTGAGTATATGAAAAGCGCTATATAAATAAAATGCATTATTATTATTATTATGTAAGGGGAAAGTATACAGAAAATTAGAGAACCCCGAGAAGCATTGATGTGCAGAGGGATGTTGGCGTGCAAGTCCACAGCTCCCCGAATGTGGCAAAACAAGGAGATGGGATGGTAAAGAAGGTGCATTCCATTATCGGTTGGGGTGTAGAGTATACAAGCTGGGAAGTCAAGCTCCAGCTGAATGAGACTTTAGTTAGGCCACGTTTTTAATATTGTCTGCAGTTCTGGTCGCTACACTGCAGGAAGGATGTGGAGGCTTTGGAGAGGATTCACAGGAGGTTCACCCGGATATTGCCTCGATTATAGAGCATTAGCTATAAGGAGAGGTTGGATAAACTAGGATTGTTTTCTTTGGAGTATCGGAAGCTGAGAGGTGACCTGATAGAAGTATTAAATTAGGAGAGCATAGATAAGGTAGATGGTCATACTCATTTCCCCAGGGTGGAGGACATGATTTTTAGATTAGAGGCCAAATGTTTAAAGGGCAGCAATATGGCAAGTTTTCTTTTTCTTTTTCAGAGAGTGGTAGGTGCCTGGAACAGGTCGCGATAGAAGTAGATATGATGGCATGTAGACATAGGCTTTTAGATGGACACGTGAGTAGATGTAGACCATGTTCAGATCCATATTTAAACAGTACATGTGCAGTTTAAATTGGCATCATGTTTGGCAAAGACATCATGGGTTAATGGGCATGTTTCTGTAGTGTACTATTCTATGGTCTGTTAGGAAGAATGCCTTAGAGATCAAACAGGGTGTTGCCTGGATTGGAAGTCTATTGTTACAAGGACAGATTGGATACACTGGGTTTGTTCTCATTGGAATGCAGGATGCTGAGGGATGACCTTAGAGAGGAATATAAGATTGTGAAGGGCACTGATGGCATTAACTTCTTCCATTGTTCATCTACCGACGAATCTTTCAACCATATTTCCAGATCCACCTTACTTACTTAGATTCATAATTGTGTAGGAAAATAACTGCAGATGCTGGTACAAATCGAAGGTATCAAAAAATGCTGGAGTAACTCAGCAGGTCAGGCAGCAATTTAGAGAGAAGGAATGGGTGTCATTTCGGGTCGAGACCCTTCTTCAGACTGATGTCAGAGGGGGATGCTGCCTGACCTGCTGAGTTACTCCAGCACTTTGTGATACCTTAGATTCATAATTGGTTTCCTTTAAATTTAAGACATTAAAGTTGCAGTGATCTGTGCCTCTTCTGAATTGAATACAAAATTATATCATACCACTATCATTTACAGTGATAATTCATGTTAATCTCACTTTCCTGGTGCTGTTTGACCTGCAGAGTATATCCAACATTTTCAAAATTACCCACATCAGTAGCCTATTGCATTTGAAAAGGAAAGGACTAGGGTAACCTAAATCTAATTTGTTCCATCAAATCCCAACAGTTAGGGTGGCCAGAAGTCTAGTTTGCTAGAAGGACACAGAAGTAACAATATGACAGTGCATTTATACAAAACGACATACGGTCATTATAGAAGTACCTGTTAGGAGGGTCTTGCTTTGAAAAGGAGAATTAAGAACAAAGAACTACTGTGCAGATCTACAAGAAACCTGGGTCAAATGCAAACTACATTTATGCTTTGGTTCCAAATTGAAGTCATGGTATGGCATAAACCCATGCTCCCCTGCCTCTTATCCAGTGCCCTGGTCCAGATCACTTTGGAGCCTCTCCCTGATACTTGTTTGACATCTTTCTGGTTCAACCGTCTGTAATTTATACTCTCCAACTACTTTTTTTCGGAGACACCTATGCCTATGTAAATATAGAAATAAGGAACCACAGATATTGGAACCTTGAATAAAAATTAAAGTGCTGAAGGAACTTGGTGGATCAGACGACATCTGTGAAGGGAAATGGACAGATGATATTATAGGTTGGGACTCTTTGTCAGACTGATGAAGGAAATAAAGCTGGAAAAGAGTTGGGGCTGGGATAAAGCCTGGTAAGTGATAAATGGATACAGGTGAGAGGGGGGCGGGGGGAATTGACAGATGGATGGAATAAGCAATAAAGGCAAGATGTTAAAGGGGACAAAGGGGTATTAGAAAGAAAAGAAAAGGAGAAATGAAATATAATGCTGGGAAAGAGATATGGGTAGAAGGGGATAGGGGAAAGAGGGGAAATAAAAGGTAAATGTGGGACTCAGGAATGGAAGATGCAGTACAAAGCAGAGGAAAGGGAAATAGTTTTCTATCCTTGGTCTCCTCCATTGTCAGAGTGAGGCCATGTGCAAACAGGAAGAACAGCACCATATATCCTGTTGGGTATCTTACAACCCAACGGTTGAATTCTTCAATTTCAAGTAATACTCATCCCATTCTCTTTCCCTTGCCCTCATCACCCCAGTGCACATATTTCGCCTACCCCAGTCACCCTACTTCTTCCCTCTCCTTTACACGCTCATCTCCCACCCCCATCCACATTTCCCTTGTATCCCCTCTCTTACTCTCTAACCCACCCACCAACCCTATCGCTCCCTCAAGTCATATCCCTCCCTCTGGCTTTTTATTTCACCCCTCCTCTTCTTTCCTATATGACGTGCTTTTGTCAGCGGGATTTAAATCAGTTGCAGATTTGGGGGCAGAGAAATGGCACATGGAGTTCAATCTGAGCAAGTGTGGGATTTTGCACCGAGAAGTTGAATCTAAAAGGGCAGTATACAGTTAATGGCAAGACCTTTAATGGCATTAATATTCAGGGGGATATTGTGGTCCTGGTCCATGGCAACAAAAGTAAATAAGCCTATTGTATGCTTGCCCTCATCGGTCAGGGCATTGAGTATAAGTCACATTGCGGCCTTATAGAACTTTAGCAAGGCCATATTTGGAGTATTGTGCGCAGTTTCTGGTTGCTCCTTTACAAAAATGATATGAAAGCTTTGGAGAGGTTTACTAGAATGGTGTAGGAAAGAACTGCAGATACTGGTTTAAATCGAAGGCAGACACAAAATGCTGGAGTAACTCAGTGGGAAATGCAGCATCTCTGGAGAGAAGGAATGGGTGATGTTTTGGGTCGAGACCCTTCTTCAGACTGAATTAGAAGGTGCCTGGATTGGATGGAAGTAACTAGATGGAGAGGTTGGACAAACGTGGATTGTTTTCTTTGGAGCTTTGGAGCGTTGGAGGCTGAGGGGAGACCTGATGGAAATATATTAAATGATGTGAGGCACAGATACAGTAAACAGTTAAAACCTTTCTCCTGGGGTAGAAATGTCAAAGACTAGAGGATATAACTTTAAAGTCAAAGGGAGGAAAGTTTAAAGGGGAGGTGAGGGGTAAGTTTTTTACTCATAGAGTGGTGGGTGCCCAAAAACCTCTAGCAGAGGTGGTGGTGGAAGCAGGTAAGATAGTGTATTTAAGAGTTTATTTTGACAGGCACATGGATATGCAGGGAATGGAGGGATATGGCTCTCATGCAGGCAGAGGAGATTAGTTTAATGGACATTGTGGGCCAAACGACCTGTCCCAGTGCTGTGCTGTGCTAGAAATGTAAGCACAGTGTCAAAGTCAAGCAACATCGAGGCCTCAGCAGGATTATAATGGAGTAGCCTTCATGGAATAATCAAAAATAAAATGAATCATTACTTCAAAAAATCTACTAAGGGAAGCCCACTTGGACAAATATGATTAGAAATAGATTAATTAAAAATTAACAGAAGGGATATTATCTGCAAGGTAAAGTCGGGAAGGGCAAGGTAAAAGTTGAGGTCGTGCCTTTGACTGACAGTTGTTTCAGAGACTTTTGAAAAGAAACATACTGATGCCCCAGACTATCAACAATTGGCAACTCAGTGGGCAGTATAAATCCTGCTGAATTAGATTGCTAGTTCAGTCAGATGGTGAGAGAAAGCAAAGTGTTAGCATGGAGCATGTTGCAGGAAAAGTTGCATTCAGCAATGATTCGGCGGGGATGATTCAAGATACAATGAACCAGGCACTGTGCAATGTCATGAGAAGCGAAGCATACTAATGAGTAGATTTGCTGATGAGGGGTGAGGTGCAGGAATGGGGAAATGGGACCTAAATCAATCTGGATCAGCCCACTATTAATTGAGGTCTCCGAGTGGACTTGTGCCATTCTCCTGCTCTTACTGCCAAGCCATTGCAGGCAGACAGACCATCCTTCTCCTGTTTCTTGTTTTCTCACCTTTTCTCCTTAAGGTGCTGACTCCAGTTTCAGTACAGATCCAAGGGTACTGGGCACCTTCCAGTACCTCGCTCATTTGGCCATTCTTCGTGTGTGAGCCTAAGCAGTGAGCACAGACAGTCAATGTTGGCAGACTATTTGAATGTGGAAGGCATCACGGCCAACCACGACCATCTCCTCATCTGAGCCCACACACATGCCGATCAATAGACATGTATCCAATTGTCCATAAGTCCAGGGGAACTCTGCATTAATAGCGAGCAGTGTCCAAAAAGTTCTGGTCTGTAGTCTCACTGCCGAGGCTGGAGATAGCTGATACACCCGCCCTCTAACAACAATGTTCCTTGTAGAGTACGTGATCATGCAGCACAGGAGGAGGCCAGTCAACTTAGTGTCTTTTATGTCTTAGAATAAAGTTATGAAATTAACTCCAAAGCCCCTACACCCTCACTAACCCGTCAACTACTAATGATTTCCCTCAGATCGGCACCACATTACCCCTCACTAAAACACGCTCCTTCAAATGTTTTCCATTCACATATCTATCCAATTCTTATTGGGTAATAGCCAGTTTATTGAATTCACAATTGAATTACATTTGTTTCAGCCACCCTTTCCTATGTTACAAGTGTGACACTTCAAAGCACCCCACTGACTGTGATGTTTCTCTAGATGTTTCCTGAGGGGACGTGATAGCTGTCTTATAAATGCACCTCTATTTTTCGTTCCTGTAAATGAAGCTTTACGGATCACAATAATTCTTTAAATTCAATATCCTCCTGGAGCCTCAGAACCTTCTTCAAACAGCAAAGACTCAGAATAGCAGCACAATGCCATCAATGTGGCAAAGTAGGATAAAATACTTCATGGGAGAGTTATCAGATTTGACAATGAATGAGGTGAACAGGTATTCATGCAGATGATCGAAAGCTTCACCAAAGACCTTCTAAAAAGAAAAAGGTGAAACAGAAGGCAGATGGGCTTCAGGAGAGAATGCTAGAAGTTTAGGGCCTTGTTAACTGAAGGCACCGCCACCAATGGAGGAATGATTGCTTCCAGGAGATGAGAATCACAGGATTCACACAAATTTCCTGTCAGGATCTAATGCTGATGAGAAATCCAGAGATATAGAAGAACACGGCTTGAAGGTATGTCAGTTAAAGAAAAAGTGCCACTGCCAAACTGGAAGGCAATGTCTATCACCAAGAATGGAGTGAGGGAGGTGGAAGGAAGGGATGGTGAATGTGAACTAGGGTGCAGCACAAGTGCCTCAGATGACTTAATGATAACTAGTTAAAACATCAGCAATTAAAACCACTGATTCTAAAATGCTGGCAGCCTGCTTGACAGACTATGGAGATATTTAAGAGTCATCAGTAAAAAGCACGATCTTCATGATTACTTCCATAATGTTTGCCTTGGAATCAGAGTGACATAGTCACACAGCACTGAAACAGACCCTCAGCCCACCATGTCCAGCTTTAATTCAACTTTGTAATACAGAGCCAGCCCAATGCTAGTCCTTTAAGCCAACTTCACTGCAGAAATAAAAACAGAAGATGCTGGAAAACCTATCAGCTCAGGCATCTGTGGAAAGAGAAACAATCAATGTTTCAGGTCTGCAACCTTTGTCAGAACTGGGAAAGAGAGAGAGGCATGTTAATTTTGGTAGTTGAGAAGATAGTCTTCTTAGGCCCCCTCGGTCATGGCTGAAGATAGTAGAGGGATATATAAAATGAAGGAATGGTCTGAGATCGGATTAGTGAAAATGGTTTAATGGCAGCAGTAACCAGCACATTACATTTCTTGGTCTGTGCAATGTGTTGTTAATGATAAACTGTTGGGACCTGCCCGAGAGGCTAGATTGAGAGGACTATAGATGATCTTAATCATAGAAGTCTAGCCTATTGGGCAAACCCCACCATGTTACCAATAACAACACATTAGATCTTAAGGCAGCTTAATGTGAACATGGTTTTGTTAAGGAAATTCATGCTTGAAGAAGTGATGTGTGCTGGAAATCAGAGCGATTTCCTTAAAGCATTTGGCAAGTTATTGCAGAAGGTCACAGCTCATGATGTCGGAGGTAACATGTTGACATGGATTGAATGGCTGACAGGAAACAGAGTAGACACAAATTAATCATTTTCTGGTTGGCAAGATCTAGTGGGCAGTTTGCCATAAGGATCAATGCTGGAGCTTTAAACTTTATAAAATTTATACCAATTTGGATGATAGCAATGAAGGTATGGTCATTAAATTTGCTGAAAGTGGGTGAGAGCAGAGGTGTGAGAAATAGAAGCAATGTATCAAGGGCTCTGTAAACTGTAGTACTGCGACCTTGATTGTTAACTTTCTCTCTCCACAGATGCTGCCCATCCTGTTAAATGATTCCTACAAAAGAATATAGGTAAGTTAGGTGAATGGACAAGGATCAGGCAGAAGGAGCATTAAAAATGCAGGTGACCTTGTATAAGTATTGGATGTCATGTTGTAACTGTACAAAACATTAGACTAAACGTGGAGTATTATGTACATTTCTGGTTGTCACATTACAGGAAGGATGCAGTAGTATTAGAGGGTCTGCACAAGACATTTATTAGAATGTTGTCTGGAATATCAATGATTTTTATAAGAATGCATGAGGCATAATTAATAAGTTGGCAGATGACAGTAAAATTGGTGGTATCATAGACAGTGAAGATGGTTATCAAGAATTACAGCAGGATCTCGACCAGCTGGGTAAGTACGTTGAAGAATGGCAAATGGTGTTTCAGATAAATGTGAGGTGTTATATTTTGGGAAGTCAAACTAGGGCAGGAGCTTCACAGTGGAACCCTAGGGATTGTTATAGTACCTTGACAGATAGGGTGGTGAAGAGAGTTTTTGGCAAGCTGGCCTTTATCTGTTAGGAAATTTAGTACAGAAGTCGGAACATTATGTTTCAGTTATACAAAACATTGGCGAGGCTACACTTGGAGTATTGTGCTTTAGGTCACCCGGTATAGGAGAGATGCCATTAAGCAGTATAAAATGTTGAGAAGACTTACAAGGAGTTGCCATAACTTAGCATGTGCTAGAGGGAGAGGTTATGCAAGTTAGGACTTTATTCCATGGCGCGCAGGTGGCAGAAGGGTGATTTTATAAAACCATGAGGGGTAATCTTATAGGAGTATATAAAATCATAAGGGACATGGGTAAGGTGAATGCACCTCATCTTTTGCCAAGGGTACAAGCATAGGTTTAAGGTGAGAGGGGGAAGATTTAATTGGAACCTGAGGATACTTGGATAGGAAAGGAGTAGATAGACATGAGTCTAATAAGGGCAAATGGGATTAGCGCAGGTAGGCATCATAGTATGGCAAGGAAGGTCAACGGGGCCCATCTTTGAAATTCTATGGTTTTACAAGGAAATCATCCATTTTGGCAGGAAAAGTAAAATAGAATGTTGTCTTAAGGGTGAGAGATTGTAGAGGGATCTCGGTATCATAATGCATGCTTTGTAAGAGATGAGAAGGCACCGACAGCAAATAATGAGGAGTGCTAGCAGAATGTTACTGTTTATTGTGAGCAGAATTCAGTAAAGTTGGGAGGTTATACTTTAATAGTATAGGACATTTGTGAGAATACATCTGGAGTATTGTGTACAATACCAGTCTCACAGAATCATGGAATCATGCAGAAACAGGCCATTCGGCCCAACTCTTACATTTCCATCAGTAGGCACCGTTCTGTACGAATCCTTTCAGCCAATACTCAATGCTATGCCTAAACAATTGTCCAACAAAAATTAAACTAGATACTTCTTAAATGCTGTCAGTGTCTGAGTTTCAACCACTCTCTCGGACAGTGCATTTCAGGTACTTGCCACTCACTGTGTGAAGAAGGTTCTCCTCATATTCCAATATAAACCTATGTCCCTCATTTTATCTATGTTAAATAAGAGGAAAGGGTTTCTGCGATCTACCCTTATCTATACCCATCATGATGTAATATACCCTAATCATGTCCCCTCCTTCACTTCCAGGAGAAGAGACCCAGTTTTGCCAGTCTCTCCTCATAAATGAACTGCTCCATCTCAGGCAACAGCCTAGTGAATCTTCTCTGCACCCTCTCCAGCGCTATCACATCCCTCCTGTACATTGGTGCCCAGAACCACATGCAGCTCTCCAGCTGAGTGGGGCCTGACCAACATTTTATAAAGCTGAAGCATAACCACCCAAGAATGTTCCAACCCATGAAGACCAGCAATCCATATTGACTTTGTAATCACATTGCCAACCTAGCGCTCAATGTTCTTGTTCTTCAATACTCGCTCAGACCCTACCATTTATGAAGTATGTCAAAACCTTGCTGATGCTCCCAAAATGCATTGCCTCACGTTTATCTGTATTAAGTTCCATCTGTCAATTCTCAGATCATTTCACCAACATCCTGATATCTATCTGAAGCCTACAATTGTCTTTCACAATTAAAACAACTTTGCTGAGGGGCTAGGCACTGATCCTTGCAGGGCAACATTAGCCACAGCCATCCAAAAACAAAAGTAACCTTCTACTGTTTCTCTTTCTCCTATTGTCAAGTCAGTTTTGGATCCAGTTTGCTGATTTGCCATGCATCTTTTAGCCCCAATCTTTTGGAACCAATTTTCCATATGGGCTCTTGTCAAAGGCCTTAGGCCTTACTAAAGTCCATGTTAATTATATTTACTGCCCTGCTTTATACTTTGTTTCCTCTTCAAAGAATTCACTCAAATTGATGAGACAGGATATGTATGCCCTTGGCAAATACATATTTGCAGACTCTTATTTTACTTCTTTACCACAAAATCATTAATTCTCTCCCACAGAATTTTTTCTCGTGTCTTCCCTCCCACTGATGTTGGACTGATAGGTCTACAGTTACCAGTCTTTACCCTGCTGCATTTCTTGAAAAGGAGGCCCCATGTTTGCTGTTCTCCAGTCAAACGGCACATTACTTGTATCCTGTGCAAATGTAAAAATCTTATCCAGAGCAACACCAATCAAGTCCCTTGCCTCATGTAGCTGCTCAGGATAGATCACATCCAAACCTGGGGATTATTCCACCTTTAAGGATGCTAAGGGCATTGAGTCCCTCATCTACATCTATGAAGACTTGCATTTGACTGTCACCTACTCTTTCACTGACTCTAACTGCAGGGTGTATTCTTTATGAATACCGGTGAGAATATAACTTCTAGCTTCATGCCCAGATTGCCTCTGTTGTCCCGAAAGGGTTTTACTTTTACACTGGTTACATTTCGCCCTAAATAGACTTGTAGAACTATTGTGGATTTAGCTTAATCTTGTCAGCCTGTGATTTTTTTTTGTGAGCTCTCTTAACCTTCCCAATTTTATTTTTAAGCACCTCCCTTCACTTTTTATACTTTTGATGGGTCTCCCATGTTATTAGTTCCTATACCTGTTGTGTGCTTCCCTTTTCCGCTTTATCCAACCCTAAAAATACCTCAACATCCAGGATTCCTGTTACCACTTTTACTATTACGGAAAAATGGTTTACCTTTAACTCTTGCTATTTCTCCTTTGAATACTTATTGCTGTGGAGATGTTGACCTACCTGCATGTAGGTGCTCCCAGTTTATCTTTGCCAGGTCCTCCCTCATGTTAATACAATTGGCCTTCCCCAATTTAAGACCTTTATTACTGGACCAACCTGATCCTTTTCCCTACCCACTTTAAAATATATAGTTATGATCACTATTTCCAAAATGATCCCCCATTGACACTCCCTTTATTTCACCAGCTACATTCTGCAAGATAAGGTCCAGTAAAACCTCTTCCCCAATGGTCTATCTATATACTTTGTCAAACAGCTCTCCTTGTTACACTCCAAAACTTCAGCCCCTTCTGAGCCTTTAAAGCTGAGGTCATCCCAGTTAATATTTGGGAAATAGTACAATAACCAGTAAAAACCCTTTTTTTAAAATTGCATTTCTCGAATATCTGCCTACTTATCTGTTCTTCCACCTCCTGACCTTCGGGGGAGCACTAAAACACTCACAGCAAAGTAACAACAACCTTTTTGTTCTAATCTCTATTCATTTGAGAGCCTTCCACGATATCTTCTCTCATTACTGGAGTAATGCAGTCTTTGACCTTCTCCCTTTATCTCCTTATTTAAGGAAGGTTCGTATTGCATTGGAAACAGCCCATAGTTAGCTAGTCAAACATCTGGCCCAGATTACATTACCAACACCAATTTCAATTTGCAGCATACCAGGCAGGAATTCATGCAACAACTCTATCAAACCATATTCCCTGCAGAAATGACAACTGAGCAGTAAGAATGCTGCCGTTAGATAAAATGTTGCAGATGGTTCCTCTTTCTTTCATAAGATGTCTTAACTCTACTCCTGGCATGGTGCCTCATCGGAGAGGAATATAGTATTAACATCTCATTACTCTTCCCTGAGCTTGCTGTTCAAGTTTGCAAGGCTGCCTGATGGGTGAGCAGTATCATTAAATTATTTCTTTACCAATCTAAATTTGAGAAGACAACATTAATTGTGAAATAAGTTAATTTTATGGTTCAATGCACAATCAAAAGTACTACAGCATAATACCTAAAGATGACAAAATGTGGTTGGTGTACTGTGTAAGATCAGTTTTCAGAGCTGATCTGATAATAAACTTATTTTTGATTACAATTTTAAACTTTTTAATTCCCATTAAAATTATTAAATGTCCCATAATGGACAAAAGACTAACAAGGATGGTCTAAAGCAGTAGAGCTCAGTCTGTGTGGGTTGGTTGGCTCCTGTGCCTGCTGAGGTTATTAATTAAACCCTGGCTACAATGGCTTTATCTTTATGCTGCTCTGAAGATGTGAAGTGACTTAATTTACACCCTGCTGCTGTTAAAATGTTACGTACTTGGAATAGAACAGTTCAGATATTCATAAACGTGAAAGTAATTCTTCTCTATGGATAAATTACAGAGACTTCCCTTCCACATCACTTAACCAGTGATTGATACTGGGGCCTTACTCAATATTATGTGCAAGCTCTGTTTCAATCAGTGTTAGGAATACAATATCATAAGTTACAGTACGACTGTTCAAACCCTTTGTCTCTGATGGATGAGATGGAAAATGGTGATGCATGGGTGCACAGACATAACCACTCACCAGTCTGGCTGAGCTGTGATGTGCTCCTGCTCCTCCTCGTCAAGCCGACAATGGCCACCATTTTTGCACCCAAACTCGATCTTCGTTTCTTGCCCCCTGTTCCTACTGTTCCCACAGCAGTGTCCGACTGACTGCCGTCGTTATTGTCCAGACTATACATCTCCTCACTTACACTTGAGCTCTTCATAATATTTCTCCCCGATGTCCCCATTTGCCTGCTTTGCATTTTAGAGGTAAATGCACTTTTTTTTCACAACCAATTTCACCATGGGAAACATGAAAAGGGAACAAAAGAGATTAAAAAGTGAATTGGCACACTTCCTTCAAGCATAATTCTGTTGGTAAAGAAGAAGCTTTAACCTTTCATTTGCTATACCTAATTGCAGTATCTCTTATTAGAATGATTCACTGAGCTTTAACTGAAATGCTTTGTTATAAAGTGGACATTCAATCCATAATGAAACTGGTAGGCACAGTAAATCCCCTCTAAATGAAGCAGAGATTTCCCTGCATGGCACAAAATCGCAAGTCCCAGGTTCTGGCCCAAATCAGCAGTGAATTAGTTGGCCAGTGGCTTTGCCAGGATTTGAAAAGAATAAAATGTTTGCTCCAGACCACCATAAATTGTGCCCACTAGATACTTAGTTGATGGGCGAGATTGGGTCTTCTGATATTCCTTCTGTTGGAACAAAATGCCCAGATATGGCCAAGACCTGAAGACTGCCAACAGCAGGCTGGAAAGGGAGAGAATCTTAGTGATGAGAATAGCTGCTACTGGAAGCTCTGGATGATTGTCAGCTTTAATCAGATTGCTCTAACGTCTTTATCTTTTGCTCATCAAGGGATCGATAAAGAGATTATTGACCAAAGAATAATTGGACGGAAAATCTATTTGGCGGAGTAGTATTCAAGAATTCTGACAGAAGGAAAACTGACAAAATGTTAACTGTGTTTCATTATTTGTGCAGTGTGGCCCAGAAAATCTTGCAAAAGAAATTCATTTGTTTTGGAATGGAGATTAAGGTAGACACAAAATGCTGGAGTAACTGAACGTGTCAGGCAGCATCTCTGGAGAGAATTCCTTCTTTATAACAAAGCATTTCAGAAGGAATTCTCTCCAGAGATGCTGCCTGACCCGCTGAGTTACTCCAGCATTTTGTGTCTACCTTTAATTTAAATCAGCATATGCAGTTCTTTCCTTCACATAGAGACTAAGGTGCTCAATTGGAGATGCATTCAGTTATTTCCTTTCATAAACTGATAAAATGGAGTCATATGATATGTATTCATAAAAATCAACCCAGAACAGAGCAATTGTCAGGAAACAAATATGTAATAAAGTTAATGTAACCCCCTGTTCACTCTTGCAGCAGACACCACTTCTTTAAACACATTCTATTCGGCCATCATTACCATCTGGAAGTTTGTATCCTGACCTTGTGGCAGGACAAGTGTCCTTCTGCACACTTCAAATAATGATAGATTCACAACAAAGTAAAACACAGTCCGTCTGCTTGTGTACCTCTGTGAAAGGCCATGAATCACACATGAATGCACATTCCTCCAGACAGGCTTCTCAGAAATTACCTCAGAAGACAGCTTTACCTCATGCCGCATCATTCTTTTGCAGTTTTCTTCATGAACCTGTTTTCTAGATAGTAAATCTTCTGTCACCGTCAGCTGTTTTCCAACATTTAGTCTTTCAAATACATCTATTAAGTTTCTTAACTTAACTTTCTTCCCTCAGAGACCAATGACAGTTTTTACAGCTTCTCCACAAATTGTGTTGATTTAAATTCTTCATACCAGTTAGCATTTTTGGAAATAGATTGTTAAATCGTATTAAAAGACAGCTAAACCTTGTATTTCATTAGAATAAGATAAACTCAGATAAGTTATTGTATGTTCCATGAAGTCTTTGATTTTACGTCGGGGGTATCCATTAACCCGACAAGCTAATGCACAGAGGAGCCCAGATTGTGCAGTGGTGTGCAATAGGGGCCTGGGATTTTCACTGAAGAGTACAGTAGCATGGGCATTCATTCAAAGGGGCTCCACAGCACTTGTCAGGCCTGGTTCACTTATCTAGAGCAGACCTATCGGAATTGGGCCAAGGCTATGAAACCTCTCCTCACTGCTTAGTGTCCCCACTATTCCTTGCAATTCACTAAGCCTGCTCATCATCCCACTCCTTTACTTTCCCCATCTACCTGCTGCCTGATCTCTCAATCACCAATCTACAATGTTCCCGACCACATGCACCATCCAAATATTGCTGTCCAACATCCAAGTGCCGACACCATCCACTGACCTCCCAGGTTGACCCTTCCCCCAGTAACTCCAGATTGATTAATAGTCTGACTCTTAGCAATCCACACACAGTGGACACACTGTATAGCTTAGATTAGCAATGCAGCGCGGAAACAGGCCCTTCAGCCCACAAGAGTCCATGCTGACCAGCGATCCCCGCACACTAACACTATCCTACACACAAGGAACAATTTACAATTATACCAAGCCAATTAACCTACCTGTCTGTCTTTGGAGTGTGTGAGGGAACTGGAAATCCTGGAGAAAACCCACGCAGGTCATGAGATCGTACAAACTCTTTACAGACAGCACCTGTAGGATCAAACTGTCAGGATGGAACCCAAGTCTCTGGCGCTATAAGCTGTCTCTACCGCTATAAGTCTCTACCGCTGTCCACCATGCTGCCCACTGATACAGGCCCGATTCATCTCTTCATCTTCAAGCCTCTGTCCATTGAGCACAACCACACCCCTGCTACCTGCAACTCGACCTCCCTCATCCTACTGCAAAGACGAGGCTCACAGAGGAAGGTCTTTCACCGTGCAGCACCCATTCAGTGGGACACCAGGCCGTGGGTTATGTGTGGTGCTGAACTTGCGTGGTTGGCTGAGAGCAACATGTTTATGGGTATGCTGTGCACCGCCTGATTTACCACTGGCATGCAACTTCAAGATAAACATTTGCTTCAATGAAATCAGCAGGATACTTCCAGTGCTTGACATTTCCCCACACGGCCCAGCTACTAGTTGAACGCGTGAATCCACAGGCACACTGGCTCTGGACAAATAGTGGGACCATCAGGACAGGTCCTCACACAACATGTTTAGCCAGTGGTGCTGAATGAATCAGTGTCCTCTTTAACTCCTAACAATCACACAAGACAAGCATAGAATTAGAACACCCTGCCTCAGCTAATAAGGCCTGGATAGAGTGGATGTGGAGAGGATGTTTCCTCCAGTGGGAGAGTCTAGGATCAGAGGGAGGCCTCAGAATAAAAGGAGATTTCTTGCTGGAAATTTCTTGAGGTAAGGGAAAAGGGAGGGTGGAGCTGGGGATGCAAAGAGCAGGAGAGGGAGGTGTGGGAGAGGTATGCACCGTGCAATATTAAAACGTCAACCAACTGCATTGAAACATGGCTTTTTGCAGAAGCTCACTCTGCATAAATTAACTCTGACACAACATTTGACTAAACTTTTGGAAATAATTCCTTGGCTCTACCGCGCTTTGAGCGGCTCTGATGTAATTGTAAATGTAAGCTTATTTTTAACCTTTCATGTCCCCTCAACTTTATAGGTCTACCAAAGAACACAGCATTTTGTTTCTGCGTTACTCTCTAACCTCTCTGTTTCATTAACTTCACTTACTTTCTTTTTCCGTTCTCCTGATAGTTTTATATTTTAATTCCTTCTCACAATAATTGTTAACCTGACATTTCCCACAAACCTCCTCCTTTGCTTTATTGTAGCTTTAATTTCTTTAATCGTATAAGAAGTTCTAGTGTGGCTTTAATCACATGGGAAGTTGATATATGAACACTGCTGACCAACAGTTCTTCCAGTCGATTTACACTGGAATAAGTCATCTTTCTTGGTCTTTGATTGTCCATTTTCTTTTTCTAAACCTAATGGGTCGTTATCACTGTTTTCCAAACAAAAATTCCCTGACTCAGGTCTCAGAACTTGATCATTAAAATTCTGCAGTATATAATAGTTGAAGAGCATTGGACCAGCATTGATAGTTTCAAGAGCAGAGTGGTCACTTTGGGTAGAGGCAGCAGAACTGACTAAGCTAGCTGAGGCCTGAGGAAATAGCCCCCAGACACCAATGGAAAGCAGTCGGAAGTTTAGGTGCTGCACAGTGGTACAGCAATGTAATTTTGGTTTAGTTTAGTTTAGAGATAAGCTTGGAAACAGCCCCGTCGGCCACGCCGACCAACAATCGCCCATGTACTAGTTCTAGCCGTCACAAAAAGTGATCTCCATATTTGGTGATGAATGTACTTTGAAAAGGTTAAAATTAATAAACAGCATACGTGTAGATAAGATAACTAAATTCTAGGAAAATTTAAATTAATTTCTCATACATGACAAAAGTATATATTCCTCGTCTTTTGCTACTGATAAAGCCAGTTGCACATATCCTAAAAATGATATTAAAGATTGACACAAAATGCTGGAGTAACTCAGCAGGACAGGCAGCATCTCTGGAGGGAAGGAATGGAGAGAAGCATCCAGAGATGCTGCCTGTCCCGCTGAGTTACTCCAGTATTTTGTGTCTATCTTTGGTTTAAACCAGCATCTGCAGTTCCTTCATACACTAAAAATAATATTGTTCTTTCAATGCAATGCATTCAATTGATGGACTTGGACTGCTGCCTTAAGTCACCCATCAAGGTCCACACACGCCACACTCATCTCGGGGCAATCCCGCTCGGGGTTCCACACCTGCGAGTCTGGCAGTGTGGAAACATTGGGGGTGGGATTCGAATTGAAGTAAATATTTTAAAATATAAAAATTATTTCTAAAAAATATCACAAGCTAAAGGAATAAACCCAAAATAATTAAAATCGTTAAAATAATAAAAAGTAGAATCTTACCTTCTCCCTTGCCTTCTAATCCACAAGCCTGGAATTCCCACCATTACTGGGCTCTACTGTTGCACCGTATGGAAGGCTGAAAGTGGGTCAGTAAGTTAGTCTCGGACATGCGTGATTGTCAGACTGTGAGGGAATACCGAGGCTTGTTGATGTTTTATCAGCTGAACACTGTGCTTCTAAACAGGTCTGGCAGCAAGATTAGTCCGAGTTAGTGTGTAGTTAGTGGTGCAAGAGTACACACTAAAGGTAACCAATAATGAACCAATGAAACTCAACACATGGAATATTTCCACGCCTTAAGCAGGAGACACGAACGGTGGCCTATGCAACGTGAGGTCTTATAATTCCATTATAATTCCATCAGTCTGAAGAAGGGTCTCGACCCGAAACGTCACCCGTTCCTTCTCTCCAGAGATCCTGCCTGCCCGCTGAGTTACTGCAGTATTTTGTGTCTATCTTCGATTTAAACCAATATCTGTAGTTCTTTCCTACACATAATTCCATCTGCTGTATACTTCATATCCATTAGTACAATATTAGGGACAATGTCACAACTCACGCTAAGATTTAGCAAAAGATAAATCAAGAGAGGAAGAGGATAAGCTCAACTGAGGACTCATAAAATCGTGGGCCGAAGAGCCTGTCCTGGAACTAAACCATCAAAATACTTTGAGCAGCTTCTGCAAAGCTGCTGGTGTCTTTGCTCCTGATTGGACTGAGGAGCTAAGGATGGAAGAGATACCCAAGAACCATTCACGTTAAACTATGGTAAATACACAGACTGCTTTAAAACTGTGTTCAAGCACAGCCATGGCCTTGACATCAGTATTATCTACTGATGAATGTTGGAGCCTTGTGCATCCCAGTCATGCATTCCGTGTTTCATTGGTAAGTTAGCAGTCTGAAAAGTGCACATCCCATCTGTCAAGGAGAAGTAGACAAAGCTCTCTGAATAAAACGCATTGGTGATATCCTTAACAGAAGTGTTTTGCAAAAAATGAAATAAATCAAACAGCAGCTGCTGATGAAAATCACAAAACTGTGTGGAAATTTACCTCTCATATCTCCTTTGATTTTTTCCCCTCACACCTTTAACCTGCACCATTTAGTTGTAGCACCACCTGCCTTCGGAAATAGAGTCTAGCCATCCATCCTATCTTGGGCCCTCATAATTTCATAAACCTCTATGAGTTTGCCCCTCAGCCTCCTAATTTCCGGCGAGAGTAAACCCAACCTATCCAAACTCTACATCAACCTACAGCTCATCATTCCAGGCAACATCATGGTGAATCGCTTCTGCACTCTCTCTTTACCTACCACATCCTTTCTAGTAGTGTGATAACCAGAAGGCTACAGCATTTTCTAAGTGTGGAATAAACTGTGTTTTGTATAGGTGCAAGATGACTTCCTGACTCTTATACTGCCTTGGCCTACAAAGGCAAGCATTCCAAATGCCCTCTCACAACCATATCTGCTGTGTCACCACGTTCAGGCAGCAATGCACTTTCACCCCAAAGTCCCTTTATATATCAACGCTCATAACGTTCCTGTCACTTACTCTGTGTGATATGATACGACTTTATCACAGGCGGAAAATTGATCTGTCAACAGTCATAAAACACAAAATACATGAAATTAAAGTGACGAGTGGAAAAGATTGGGGATGTGCAAAGATTGGTGGGGGGAGGGAAGTCAGTCTACCCCAAGACAGAAGGGGGAGGATTGTATAGTTCGAAAGCCACAGAGAAGAAGGATCTTCTGTGGTGTTCTGTACTGCATCTTGGTGGAACTAGTCTTGCTGAAGGTACTCCTCAATTGACCAGTGTGTCATGGAGGGGGTGAGCTGTATTGTCCAAGATGCTCCGTAATTTGAGGAGCATCCTCCCCTCCAAGACCACCTCCCATGAATCCAACTCCACCCCCAGGACGGAGCCAGGCTTCCTGATGAGTTTGTTAATCCTATTGGCGTCTGCGGCCTTCGCCCTGCTGCCCCAGCACACAACAGCGAAGAAGATGGCATTGGCTATATATCCCACCATAATTTTACCAAGATTTAGCTTTACAGGAGAGCTCAACTGAGTGCTCCAATAAATGTCAACATAGAGAAGAGCTCTCTCCATACACTCGGGGCACCATCAGTTGTGGCTTCTGGTTTGTGAATGATTTTCATATTGTATTTGCAAAATCTGCAATCACCTAATATTTACAAAACCTGTGCAGCAGGAGGAAATTTCCAGGCCATGGTCTGTTCAATGTCACAATACTCTTTTTGGGGGGTTTACTCTTTATGATGTGATGCTGGATTTTATGTTTTACAATAGGCCTATACTTCAAGATTAGGTGAGTTTGGGACACCTGAAATTATAAAGATGAGTGCAAGCTTTTCATCATTCATCTTTTCCCTGTTGTGGGAATAATCCAATCCAAGAACAACTTGGTCTATCAGTATAACAAGGTCCTCATCGCTGGAATCTAAAGCTTCTACTGCACACAATGTGAACCCTGACCATAAGCAAGAAGTTAAAAGTTATTGCAAATAAATTGGGTTATGGAGTCAACATTGCAATGGGACAGAACAAGCTTGAGGAAATATTGTGCACATGCTTTAAAAATATCTGGGAAAAGCAAATATAATTTGACCATTATTTAAAATGAATAAATAACCCAAGTAAGTACTTCCTGTTTCCTGTAACTAATGCCATAAAAATATCATTACAAACCTGGAACTGTACTGACACTGAGTTGGATTCATTGATGCAAGTGAAACTGTTTCATACTCCCAGCAAATTGTTTTTAAAGGAATAAACTTGTGTTGCCTCGTATCCACCTACACGACAGTTACAGATCTGACATGTAACAACTCAATGACATCCCCACACAACCTGCACGATACGTTGAAGTATCCAGCATATTCATTATTTGAAAGGCAAACTGTGTGAATACTTAGTGAGCCAACACTTGATACGAGTCATTAAGCCACTTTATTTACCATTGGGTAGACATTCATGTCAGATATGAACAACTTTGCTCATTTTAATCAGAAGAATTAAAATAATAACACAAAAACCATATACATCATGTGTCTTTAAATCTTTTCTCCAGATTTTGGATTTTTACATCTTAAGATTTTCCATGTTTTCATTCAGCCTATAAGGTCTATGCTGACTAATAAAGCTCCCCCATTAATTTTCCATATAATCTTTGCAAATTCTGATCAACCCCCACCACCCCAGATTTTACCACTCATCTAAAACTAGGCGCAATTTAAAGTACGTAATTAATTGAATAACCATATATCATCCTTGGGATGTGGAAGGAAATTGGAGAAGCGGGTGAGCCATGCAATCACTGGGAGAATATGCAAACTCCACACGGGCAGCACTTGAGGTCAGGATCAAACTCAGATTACTGAAGCTATGAGGCAGCAGCTCTACTAGCTGTGTTGCTGATTAAATACTTCTCTAGGAAGTCTGAGGCATCCTTTTTGAACATCTACATAGGCACATAACATGTAGTTGATGAACAGATCTGTAATTGGCATCAGTCTTTGGGGAAAAAAACTGCACATTTGCTTAAAACAGTACGTACTAAGTATTTGCTAAACCAGGATTGGGTGTTATTTGACCAGCCTTTAATGAAACCACACCTATCTCATCAATGTCATTGGGCAGTGAAATGGAGATGATATTTGATTTAGCAGATTCCTGTTGGGGAAAAATAATCACTGCTTTTTTAAACAAGTAACTTTGTTTTAATCAATGCACACATGTAAAATAGAAGGTTTTATTACAATACGATAATAGGAAGGCTATAGTGTTATTTAGGTGCATAGAAATTATCAGCTGCTGAATTAAGGAGTGGTTATCTGGGTGTGGAGAGGGTACAGAAATCTGCCCTGAATCCAACCTTGCTAAACATAAAATTTACCTATTCTCAATTCTAAAATTCTTACTCAGATACAAGGCAAAATTCACCAAAATAGATGTGGCAAAACAGAAACCAAAACTTCATCAATAAGTTTACTTGAATGAAAACACTCATGTTATTTGCAGAGGCATCAATGCTACATCCAGGAATTTTCATTTCAGTTTGGAAACAGTGTATTCTAGACCCATGACCCAAGCTGGCTTTCAGCCCAAGTAGGCATCATCATTCTGCAGTTTCTGCAGTGTAATTTTCCACAGTGGTATCCTAAGGCAGATGATTTTTACTGAAGATAAATGCCCCACTGCTTACCTGGATGTATATTCCTTTGTTGGAAAATCACATTTGATCCCCAAGCAATTGGTAATGTCCCTTTTAATGCTGCATTAATTTGGCACTCAACAGAGTTTCAGCTTTAAGAGCATTCTTTCTATAACATTTAATATTTAATTTTAACTTGAAAATATGGATACGTTGAAATGTTTAAAAATATTTTTAGGTATTTTATGTTGTCTTCTGATTAATTTTGTTTTGCCCTTCTTTTCTGAAAGTGCATCACTGCATGTATTTGTGATGCTGTCAGTTTCTATGCTTCCAACTCTCTCTGACAGTGTACCAGGAACCAATTCTTCTAAGTCAAAGAAGGAGAAGTCATTGGCCTTCTTCTCAATGGACTGAGGCAGTGGTCTTGGGTCTGCAACTATGGCCTGTTGGTCAGGCAGTGTTTTGGATTTCACAGGCTTAGCTTTGGGTCTTTGTTCCTCCTCATTTTCCTCATTCTTACAGCTGATACACAGAAGCTCTCGAATGAATGATGAACTAAAACACAAACAAGGAAAAGGGGCAAAAGTAAAAGAAAATCAAAGCGATACAGACAGAAAAATTAACGTAATATTACACAAAAGGATTAATGAAGGGAAAGAAATGTTTCATACAAAAGGTTAATAAAATGAATGAAAACCATGCTTTTATACAAATAAGGTTAATATAATAAAATCAAAACCTGAATCACATGTAGAATAATGCTGACAACTAAACATCATTTTGAAAAGAACAAATGTCTACATTCAATTTGACATGTCACTGAAATAATCAGATACCTTGAACAAAATGATGTTTATTTTAACACTTACACAATCTTTCAAAAGAAATGGAGGGGATTAATATAGATATGGTTTTTTTTGCAGTGTAGCATGCAAGAAATGTTAGTACTCATGCTGTTATGTAAAATAAGCTGCATCCCAATGGCAAGTACTTATCTGGATAATCAGCTGAGGCATGAGGATATTATCACCTCGTGGCATGTGGGAGACCTGTCACCAACAACTTGAGTGTTGTTAAAAGTTCATTGTTTCATTTGTCATCACAAATAAATAATTTGGCTACCTGGTACACCAAGACTTGTTTAATTGAATTGCTACCCTTTCATTTTGAAGTTTATATGCTACTTTTAGATCTAGTTGGAAATTTTTAAGACCTTATCTGGCTTTTGAAATAAAAGTTTCGATCTATTTTGGTCTCATTGAACGCGTAGTTAATCAAGTGACATCTCTACCCCATGTCCTTGGTGTTGGAGATGCTTATATGATTGACAGTTGCGTTTATTTTAATTGAAATGAAGATCAATATAAAACCCAACTCCACCCCACTTATTAAGGTTGCCCTTTTCCATGGATGAAGCAGGGGAGATGGCATCATAAACAATAACAGGGAGACATAACACAAAAATGCTCATAAGGTCTTGTCAGTTGCAAAGGCTGATGGCAACAAAACATGCCATTTACCAGATGTACAGTATTGATACCTCACTCCACCAACTATTGCCTCTCCTGAAGCTCAACACTACTTACCTGATTAGCAGAGATTTCCCCCAACTAACAGTTGGAAGGACTGAAGGCATGATACTCGGTCCCATCACAGATTCTGTTGCTTGACTGTTGACACTATTTTTCTCAACAGAATGTTATGAACTGGACTGGCAGCATTATTGGCCCACTGTGGCTAGTCTGCTACTCAATGTGATTATCGCTGATCCTCTACCTCATCTGGTCTTCCGATCAGTACTAACCTTTGATGCATGGTAAACCAGCTTCTGCAGTTCCTTGTGTCTTTAACCTTTGACCCAATTGGTGTTCAGCAATTTATTGGCTTCACCCTTAAATGTCCTCAATAATTGATCATCTACAGGCCTCTGTGCAGTAACTTCCAAAGGATTGCACTCTATGTATTCAGATTCTTCTTAGCTCAGCCCTACATGGCTGACCGGATCCTGAGAAAAACGGCCCTCCAGCTAGTTCCTGCTGTTTCCCCATATCCCTTGATTCCTTTAGCCCTAAGAGCTAAATCTAACTCTCTCTTGAAAACATCCAGTGAATTGGCCTCCACTGCCTTCCTATTCCGTTTCATTGTGGTGACATCTAATTCTTCTGAACTATGATGAACTTTGCTCCATTGATCCACACATTCATTTACTGGAAAAAGTGAGAAGTTAGTCCCTATCTCACAATTATTGGTTTGAGAGCAGTTTCAGAACTTTCCCTGAGGAAACAAATAGATAAACTTCATCCCACAAGGGAATAAATTGCATGACTCAAGGAATATTTTATCAGATTCAAAATAAGTGAAGACACATGATGAAAACTGGCTCAATCTTGCCCTTCCCATTATGCATTTTAACCTAGAGTTTCCCCGAGGAATGGCACCATGATAAATTGCATCATCTTAATATCTTCAAACAATACCAAATGTTATTTGATTTTTGTGCCTGAACCAGTGCTGTAACATAGCAATCTAATAAATGACACTTTGTTCTCCTTTCTCGTAACCCGGATCTTTTTCTCTTTAAGTAATTATTCCATTTCCTTTTGGAAACTCAATTTGAATATGTTTCAACCCTTTCAGTCAGTGCATTTCGTATCAAAACGACTCATGTGAAAAAAGTTTCCTCATATTGCTCAGACTTCCTTCGAAAATTATCTCAAATTTGCCTCCTCTGCTTATGACTCTTCTGCACTATAAGCAATTTCTATTTATTCATACAAAGTAACCATGCATGATTAGAACTCTTAATGTTTTCCACTGAAGGAGCATCGAATGAGACAGAAAGTTAAAATAAGAGAAAAGAAAGAAATACGCAGTTAAATATGGTGTACAATAGATCATGTTATTGTGGAAAATAATGGCAATTTCACAATATACCTTCATTAATCCATAAACTGGGCAGTGTGTTCATTCAAAGTAGTGGCATGTGGAAAGTTATGGATCACTATAATTTCCTGATCAGTTTATACCACTCTGTTGTTCGCTTTGAACAAATAGCAACTTCCATGTAGAGAACATGCTGGATTTTGGGAACATGCTGGATTTGCATATGAAACAATGCAGAAAGCAATTAATGGCCTTAATTCATTTTTACCAGTCAACTTTGACCCAAGAAATGTTCAACAGATATGCTGAATCACATTCAGTTAATTAATAATTCTTATTTTTCCCTTCTCTTTTCTTCTCTCTCTTGACACAACCTTTCCCCTTATTCTTTATATTTCATTTGACTCAAAGTCACTGCACAGTAGCGCAGAGGTAGAGGCCAGAGACCTGGGTTCAATTCTGACTACTGGTGCTATCTCTACGGAGTTTGTATGTTCTCCCTGTGACCGCATGGGTTTTCTCCGGGTACTCCGGTTTCCTCCCACATTCCAAAAAAAAGAAGAGCAGTTTTGCAGGTTAATTGGTTTCTGTAAATTGTCCCTGGTGTGTAACATAAAACTAGTGTTCGAGTGATCATTGGTCAGTGCGGACTCAGTGGGCCAAAGGGCCTGTTTCCATGCTGTATCTCTAAAACTAATTCACTCACTGTTCTATTGCTTTTCAATTTCTATCCCAATTCTTAATCCTTATTTATTACGACGGTGCATCAATGTTTTAGCTCAATCACCTGAGTTCCACATGTCCTGTTTCTCTGTTATTTTTATGGAAAAAAGGGAAAAAAAGGTTTAATCGACTATTTGGGAACTGCCACAAAGATCTGATCCCAATGGCAATGACTGAAAGCAGAAAGGGAGACCATTC
This sequence comes from Rhinoraja longicauda, assembly GCF_053455715.1. Classification (NCBI taxonomy): domain Eukaryota; kingdom Metazoa; phylum Chordata; class Chondrichthyes; order Rajiformes; family Arhynchobatidae; genus Rhinoraja; species Rhinoraja longicauda. The sequence continues at coordinate 16,285,408 of NC_135957.1, read as the reverse complement.
TACCAATGCATCTGTGAAAGTCATTTCAAAGGGCCAACAATCAGCCAAGAATCCTGGAAATTAAGAATTTTCAGTGCCTGTAAAATTCTACATGGAATGACTTAGATCTTTGAGTTTGTGCAAAATGTCCCCTATTTTTTCCACTGGTTCCTTTGCCAAATATTTCAATCTTTGACTTCAAGTTATCAAAGTATCTATCAGTTGGCAGTTTCTCCTAATTCACTCATTCATTCCTCCTCAGAATTATGAACATGTGAATTAAATCTTCCCATAAGATGCTCCAATCTTATAGAAGCTGGTCCTCTTGGTATTCTCCTGATATCTCTCTGTTTATACCTGTCAAGGGTCAACATCTGAGGCAAGTTGTCAAGATCAGACACAATACTGGGATAACTTCTGGGATCTGGCATAACTTCTGTCCTGATTCAGTATGACCTCATATGTCAGAACAGATGACTTTATTGGCACATTACAGGTTGCAGTCCACTAATATCTCATGGCCAGAAAGGAGCCCTATACAAACAAGCTGCTCATCTGTTTGACCAATTGCTTTAGCCTCTTGAGCCATGCTGGCCTTGTGGCTCTCCAGGCAACATAGCTTGGCGACAACTTCTTTGGTTTAATGAAGCTGATTTAAGCCTCAATTAAGTTCATGAAAAGCACATGAATAAAATCAGTTTAATTTGTGGGTCCAGGTCAGGGTCACGGAGGAGAGTGGGAAGACTTCAACTGAAACAGGCTTGAGGATGGGGAGATTTGGGGCATCAGTCAGGTGATTTGGAACAACAAGGAATGAGTTGGCTCTTCGGAGCAGAAGGGGTAGGGGGGGATCCATTTAAGAAACAATGAATCATGCCTCATAAGAATTGTGCAGACCTGGATCTGCATGACGGTCCTGCACCACCCATAAGTTATGAGCGTAGAGAGGAAAATCTCAGAGATTGCTTACTGTCAGGTATTGCACACCACTGCACATGTTCGGACTGTGCATTAGATGGAGGTCTGAGAAGGAAACTCACAGCCTTTACAAATCTAGCAGTAAATTCATAAACAAAAACGTAGCCCATTCATACTATATATCCCATGACTAATTTCGTTTTAAACTGACCCTTTCCTTTTATTTACAGGGGTTTAGTTAAGTTTGCTGACAATTCTTGTATTGTGGTACTTTTACATGATGTCTACCACACTAATCGCAATTCTCTTCTATTGCATTAAAGAACTCAACCAGGTTGGTCAAGCGTGATTTCATTTCTGAGTTTTTCTTTTCCCCATTTAAAATACTTTGATATATAAATGTTTACTTATGCCTTGTACTGATTTTTATTTTGTCATATAACATCTATTTACTTTAAATGAAATGCTAATTATTATTGGTATTATTGCTGCTGAAATTTCTTGCACCTCACTAATGCTCCTCACTATGTGATCCCAAACCCCTAAACTTAGCAGAAATTATAGGGGTCAAATTTCAAGGAATTCAAGCACCTAATTTGTTCATTTGCCCGCATTAGAAGAGAATGATGTCAAAATCGTTGCTCTTATCCTTCACAATTTGCACCTGTTGGTCTATGGCAGGGGTTCCCAACCTTTATCATCCCGTTTACCCCTGGCAACTTTTCGAAAGTAAATTTATCCCACCCTGTTTTGTTCAGTAATTTGAGTTTACACTTTACCATAATAAAGCAACCGGCAAAGGGAAATTTGAAAATACTGTTTTTAACATTATTATTTTGTTCAAATTTACCCCCTGGGTAGTCAAAATTTACCCCCTGGGGGTAAATTTACCCCAGGTTGGGAACCCTTGGTCTATGGTAAAGCCTCACACTCCACCAGTTCACCCAAAAATGATGCAATAATTATTGATATAAAAAAATATTGTTCAGAGTGGAAACTATCTACACAGTGATAAATGTAAAGTGATCTCTAAGTTTGTACATTGTCAGGACACAGTACTTCATTACTGAGTAAGGTTTTACTTGATACATAATGGGTTACACATTTCCCATGAGTTATACATATAAATAGGGTAAAGAACATCAAGGAAGAGGAAGAATGACTAAATGCAGGCCAATTCTTTGATGGAGCTAAGGGAATTATCACTTAAGGAAAGAGGCAACAGGGTAAGGCCTCAAGTTACCTCAAGTCACCAGAAGCTGAATGCCGTCTCTTTTTCAGATCTTCTTTTCCTGGCTTCTTTTCAGAGTGCCCCGACTCTTTCTCTCCCTGGTCTACTAACACCCACGATATCCTCCTCTCCTTTTTATTTGTCACATCCCTGTTGTTTTCTAAGGACTTCGATCTTTTCCACAATTAAAGCATGCAAAATAAAATCAAAACAACTTAAATGGAACTAACTAGTTGAGTAGGATGTGATAAGCTTCACATACTGAAGATAAACGAGTCATTCTCTTTCTGCTTGCCAATTCAAAATTGTTAATGAACAAAGCTAATTGTAACTTAAAGAATAAAAGCAAGTGTTAGACATAGCTTGAAGTCCATAAACAGAATAGGAAATGGTGCTGCTTCTGCTAAGGTGGCTCTTTATCCAAGATCAGAGAGGTAGCTTTGTAATATCATCATAGCACGGAAGACAAAAACTCAACCAATGGACCTGTAAGGGACACTGCACAAGAGCTAAATAATAGATTGTTATACTTAAACAACTCTTAGCAAATATAATAAAACTGGCAAACTGATTCAAGTTCTCCTTTTCATTTTGAACAGACATGACATTTCTAAAATGTGCTTTAAAATTTTCAACTGCTATTATGTGTCTAATTTTAAATGGATTTTTCAATATGTCTTTGTTTTCAGAATTCCACATCTGATGTCTAATGTGAAATTAGGCATTTATTGCTGTGTTTACCAAATGCTGTCTGGAGTTGAAACTCACCTAATCTTCCGACTGCCCCTTGGGCGCTCGGATTGTACTGACATGTAGCTTGTACTGCTGAGACGAGAGGCACTGCTGGTTCGAGAGATGGCTGATACATCACTGGCATCACTGTCTGACGACTTGACCGAAACGTTATCAATGCTTCTGTTTTGTTCATTATACGAAAGATGCTTAAATTTAAGATAATAGTACACCATTACTACGAAACACACGGCCATTAAAAATGCTTATTTTTAACTATTAATTGAACTCTAGTTAAAATTCTTATTATAATTAATGTTCTGTTCAACAATTGCAGAATTAAACTACTTCAAGTTATACACCTAACATTACCAATCATATTTTAAGCAATTTTACTTGAAATAACATTTTAAAATGAAAACACTGTTGTTTGGATTCCACACTTTTGCAAATAAATTTGAGGAAAATCTAGAAAACATATATTTGAGAATGGATACAGTTTCACAAGCATTGGTGATGATGAGATAAGAAAAGTTCAAATTAACTCATGCTTTCTAGGAACCTATCAATAAATCAACTACTTAATACATGACTACTTTGCAACCAAAGGCAAAGGAAATAGCTGCTACCCCTACTATAATGTTATTCTGCCACCATCTTTTGAAATACTAATATTTTTTAAAGAACTCATTTACTTATCAATACAAATGTTTTAAATCTTCCTCCAAAACGAAATCTCAGTGGAACTGGTGATAAACTATTGGTATGGAAAGAAAGTTCAGCTAACTCACTCCATCTGTGTTTCTTTCCCGCTCCCACCAGTTCATCATGGGTTCACCTTGCCCATCCCTCCCACAATACCCCATCCTCATTATCAAGGCATCACCCTGCCCTACTTACTTCCATGTGTCCAGCACCCACATATTTATCTACCTGGGCTTCTTCACCCTTGGTTTGTTCTTTCTAGCACTGCTCCCACCTTTCCTCCCTTCATCTGGCTCTTTTTCTTACTCCTTTAGTTTGCCTCGTTTTTTCTTTATACTGGCTATCTGCTCATCACATCTCCATTATCGGGTCAAACCTATCACCGACCAGCATCTGTCTCTATCCTTGCCCCTTGCCTCTCCTCTTCCTCATCCATCTGCATCTGCCTAAATCTTTGGAGACTGGAGACCCAATGTAGTGAAAATTAGTACATTCCAATAGGCAAGACTGCATCCATCCTTTACAGGGCCCTCAGCTTTTTACTGTACTTTTAAGCAAATGAGGTGAACAGAGACATATATGAGACATATATCTACTTTTACTCCGGACCAAGAGAGTATAGCAGTTTAGCAACAATCTATGTCTATGACCCATGGTAATGTATGAACATCACACTTTTCATTTATAGGTAATCCTCCCCTCCAGTCTGTCTCCTCTCCCATTCCCCTCACCAACCCTTTCTCTCCTTCTGATTGCCCCCTCCTCCTCCCTTTTCTGTCTCTTTTCTCATAACAATGCATCCACCAAGTCCCTCTGCACACATATTTGTCGTCCTCCCTCTCCCAGTTCTTACCTTTGTGTACAACTCCCGCTCCTGTTCCAAGCTGGCCACCCTGCCCGCCGGCTGTTTGCTGGCATACAGTTTTGCCTTTATTGACTTCGATCGCTCTTCCACTATCCGGTTTCCTATGAAAAAATGGGTTGGTTATAAATTTACAAAGCAAATGTTGAGCAAGTTTACAATTCCACACAAACGTTGAACAGCTGGGTACACCAAAAATCTACAAGCCAGAAGGATATAATTTGACCCAAAAACTCTGTGCTGTCTATTAAAGCAAACATTGCATCTTTTTGCCATAGCTCTTTACGTTCCTCGTGCTGAGAAACCTGGAAAACCTCCTATCAAAATTTTAAAAAGTTAAAAAGCAATTAAAAACCAAAGTTGGATTGTTATCCTTGGAGGGTTGGAGGTTTAGGGGAGGCCTGATATTAGAATATAAAAGTGATGAGAGGCTTATATAGTCAGGATCATTTTCCCAAGATGGACATGTCAAAAACTAGAGGACATAGCTTTAAGGTCAGAGGAGGAAAGTTTAAAGGAGATGTGTGGGACAAGTACTTTTACACAGAGAGTCGTGGGTACCTGGGAACAGACTGCCAGGGTAGTGGTGGAATCAGATTTGATAGAGGCATTTAAGAAGAAGATGAAAATATCTTAATCAATGCAAGCAGAGGAGATTAGTTTAAGAGCATCATGTTCAGCACAGACATCGTGAGATGTAGGGCCTGTTCCTGTGCACTACTGTTCTATGTTCTAAAAGTAATTATAATAAGGCACAGAATAATCATTCACTTGAATAAGAATACCAGCATAGGCTTGTTCAAGGTAAATCATGTCTAAGTTATTTAATAAGAGTATTTTCTGATGAAGGATCACTGAAACACAGTATATATGTTAATGTGATCTCCAAAATGCATTTAATAAGGTGTCAGAAAATAGATTAGTCATTAGCATTGAAAACCATGGAATAAAAGTGGCAGCAAGGAGAGAACAGCTACAATGGAGTTTCCCAGAAGATGCTAATCAGACTACTTGCTACTTTTAATATCTTGGATGGACTTGGGTGCACAGAGTACAATTTCCAAATCTGCAAATGACCACATGACAAATACTTTGGAACAGTGAGAAGGATAACAAACTTCAGGAAGATTTTGACTCTGGACCCCACCAATGAGACAATTGGACTGTTTTTAATGTAGCAATGGTATGGGATCAATGTGCCATAACCAGATAGTGGTGTAGAAAATTACTCATGGAATCGGCTTCTACCTTTATTCCAGGCCAAGTACCCTAGATCCCTACAACCCTTTGCTTGCAAGTAAATTCTGCCCATCTTCTCTCCTGAGCTTTTATCAATAATTTTAAACAGTGTCAAGAGACATGGAGTTATATAGCACAGAAAAGGATCCTTTGGTCTACCACATCCTTGCTGACCTTTGTCAATCTATCACTAATCCCACATTAGGTTATCACTATTGTGGGATTATCACTAATCCCACATTATCACTAATCCCACATTCCTTCTATATCTTGCCTGTTAAGTGCTTATCAGACTACAATGCCTGTGTCAACAACACGCTGCTGTACAGGAGTGAGACATGGACTACATATGCCAGACTGGAGAGAAGACTCAACACCTGCCACCTTAGAAGCATCCTTCGTATCCTGGGTATATCCTGGCAAGACAGAGTGTCCAACGCCGAGATACTGTCTCGTGCTGGCCTTCCGAGTATGTACACTCTACTCAGGCAGCGCAGGCTGCGGTGGCTGGGCCATGTCCACCGCATGGAGGATGGCCGTATTGCAAAAGACATCCTCTATGGAGAGCTGACATCTGGGAGGAGAACCATCGGCCGCCTCCAGCTACGTTACAAGGATGTCTGCAAGAGAGATTTCACGGCGCTCGACATTGATGTCGAGTCCTGGGAGAGCCTTGCAGCTGACCGTACGAGGTGGAGAGGTACCCTGAACCAACATCTCAAAACGAGGGAAGAGAAACTGATGAATGTAGCAGCAGACAAGCGGGCAGGCAGGAAGGAGCGCAGCAACTTCAACAGACCGGAGACCACACACAAATATGACGTTTGCGACAGAGACTGTCACTCCCGCATTGGTCTCTTCAGCCACAAGCGACGCTGCTCTAGCCGAGGTATGGAGCAAGCAGCCAACGAGGATGCATCACCCATGGTCAGCCATGACCGAGGGGGCCTAAGAAGGAAGTGCTTATCTATATATCTCTTAAATGAGTGATTGTATCTGGTTCATCCTCATCCTTTGGCAGGGTCTTCCAGATATCAACTACTCTCTGAATATTGCATGGAATCTTCTATAGTGATACTCAAAAGTTTATACCGTACTCTTCACATATACTGAGCCAGAAAGAGGAGTTGGTGGAATCAGATTTGATAGAGGCATTTAATCTTGTTAATGATGATTACACAGTTAAAAGAGAGTTATATTAAGAGACCCAGAATACAGTGATAAAATTGATGGGTAATCAAAGTACAAATGGGGAAAATTGGTGAGCTTATGGGTAAGAAGCCAAGCAAGTATATAAATGACATGAATCACAGACCCAAAGATAACTTGAAGACATTTACAAATTATGGCTTTGCTCTCCTCTCAAGATAGCTGGTCAAAGCAAAGCACCAAGTCAAATTTCTTGTATGTATACATACTTGGCCAATAAAATGTTATCCTGATTCTGATTCAATAATATTGTGCATCAGAAACATGCCACAGTCTTTTCCAAGCAGCATTGACATATTTTGAAACACAACCAAAGCATCATACACAACACATGGTAGACTGTTAACATCAATAAAGTCTATCTATGATTAATTTGGGGATCCTCAAAACCATATGTGTCTAAGCTAATATTTCATACTTACAGACCCAAAAAGTCTTGCAGTCCCATTAAATCTGCAATAGTTTAAAGTCTGAGATGTACAAACATTTAATTGTCAGGATCTCAAATTATGAAAACACAGCATGGTTTAATTTTATCTGCTACTTAAATCTTTCTTTACACTGGTGCTTGAGACAAGGTTCATTGCAATGCCTCAGAAACACAAAAGTTTAATAACGGTGACAATTTGATACCTTGCTCCACATTCGTGCTTTTGACAGGCACCTGTGGGAGCTGCCTTCCCCTCCGCCCGTACAGTGGTGTTGCTGTTGATGGTGATTGCACCAGGCCTTCTTGTTGGTACACTCTGTGAAAATAGAGCAAACATTACTGGTCTGACTTTTACTTCTACAGCCTAAAACCATCTTATAGAACATTATGAAATTTGTCATCAATTATTGTTCAAGGAACATCAAACTATTTCACCTGATTTCACCACATCCCTCTCCTTGAACACTGTCAAAAACATTATTTCTGAGCAAAACCTCAATTCTAGTTGCATCTTTGTTTCAGTTTGCTTTATTTTCTGAACATGAATCCCTTGCATTTTTATTTTGGGAAGCAAGGAAGGATCTCTGAAATGTAATTCCCTCCACACATCTTTAGTACAAGCTGTCTCCTAACTGGGATATTTGCCATCGGAAATCCACTTCTCCTTAGGTTACACCGTTTTCCCCAGAACTGCAGCTCAAAATCTTGTATTTCTTGAGAAATGCTTTGTTGAATTTGATGTAAACAGCAACTATTGCAAGGTCAATTGTTAACTTTAAATCTGAGATTTAATCGTTACCAACAGAGGTGTTATGAGAATGTGCAGCCTTACCCCAGATCGGTTTACACTAGATGAGGCTGGATAAGATAAATGGCTTGCTGGTGTTGCTACAATTATTTATGGTGTTTTTTATGTGTTTATTCCCATTTTCTTAGTCTGCACAATTTTGCTTTGTATGAAAATACCCAAATATGTTGGAATTGGAATATTACAACTTGTAGCACAATTGAACCAAATTATGACCAAATTGACATGGTATCCCAAAAATCAACAATGATGGCGATCCCCAGCGACAATCCCAGCCTGCCCTGGTGGCTCTTTGACAATTTGCTCTGTAAAAGGAATCCTTTTTAAATATCTCAGATAGGATAAATGTCACTGATAATTGATGCCATTTAAAACTTGTTTGAATCAAATCAAAATATGGTAAACCACTATAAATGGTAAAAACCTATTAAAATACCTACCTGCACTTACCTTTGTAATCAAGTTTGGCAACCCCATTTAATTGAGTGGGATCATGTTAATTGTATGGACAACCCTGGCAAACTGCGTCTGCCCCCTTCAGTGCAGGTCAGACTTCTACACTCGGACTCATTTCGAGTCCGGGATAGAAGGTAAGGTCAAAGGTACAGCTCACCTTGGACTTCAATGCTGCAATATGCAGTTGTGGTGGAAGTCAGAGATGAGCTGGCCTGCAAACAGGACATCATTATCTGTAGAACTGCCAGCCATAGTTGAGCAGAGTCCAGCCCAACCACTCAAGACAGATACATTGCCAGGTTTACCAAATGGACAAAACATCGTCCTCACAAACCATAACTCTATTCATTGAATTGTATTCATTGACTAATATTTCTTATGTACCGACATATATTTGAATTTCAGGAATATCATTGATGATCTGCAATGGGATGATTAGAAATCTCAGCTGGAACTCAGTGCAATCAGTAAACTATGCAACTGTAATGAATAAGAAGTCATCCAATTAAGAATTTGAAGATTTGAATTTTAGATTAACACTTACTTCACAGACTTCTTTGAATCTGTCCCATAATAATCACAAACCTGTTGATTGTAATCAACTAAAAGTAACTAGGAACATAATTGAAGAACTGCTTTCCATAAAGTAGTTGGAAACTCTTGCTGGAAATTTCTTCACAGAGCGAATGGGGCAAGGATCCAATACAGAGTGATTTACTGATTAAGATAACTGTGTATTAAGAATTCTCAAGACATACCAACATCAAAATTCAACTACATCATGCTTAAAAATTACAGCATCACATTACCCAATTTCTAGCCACCCATTTTTTCAAATGTATTTGAGAAAAACTCTTGTTTTTGTAGATGAACACAGTACGCTTAATGGAGACCGACTAGGTAAGGTTATTAAACCACCAAGTCTCCTGTTGATGAGCCTCAACAAATAGCTTGCAGCCTGGAGAGACTACTTCAATTAAAAATTTCCTCCAGACCTCCAGTCCCACACTGTTCCAAAGCTGCACCATAGGTATGTTCCAGTAACCCACATCCAGTATACAAATCAACTTATCATCAGACGGTATGATTGAGATGAGAGGGTATTTCTGGTGAGACTTGTGTCCTATTAGAAATGTAACCCAAGAGGGAAGTAGTCGAATGGGATGAAATGATCAAACCTGCAATGTAACAGATGCATGTAGTGTATTAATTAGCACAATCAATTGCTCTGTTTGATCCCTGGCTCATAATAATATAACAAATATCGTTAGTGTCAGCAGAAAGACTTCAAACCATTTATTCATTCATTGGATAGTACAAGGTCAGCGTTTGTTGCCCATCCACACGTGTGTGTGTGTGTTGTATGCGTGCCTGGGGCGTGCCCACCTGTGTCTGTCAGTGTCTGTGTGTGCATTTTGTTTGCTGAGAAAAGCAAACATTGCAACTGATAGAAGCGGGAAATCGATAGAGGGAACAAATGTATGGTGGAGGATGGGGTGCCATCCGAGCAAGCTTTGCCCTTGATGCCATCAAATTTCTTCAATGTTGCAACCATGTAAGTGGAGAGTATTCCACTGCACTCCTGACTTGTGGCCTGCAGATGGTGGAAAGGCCATTGGGTGGCAGGAAGTGATAACCCAAAGCCAAATTAATATCCAATTGATGAGCAGGATTAAAACTGGTCTCTCAACATGTGTAGGATTATATTTCAGAATCAAAAGCAACTTTAATGTAGCAAAATGGGTCAAAGAAGTTCATGGAAGATTGAAAATGAGAAAAGAGTCTGACAGTTGTACTTCAGTATTTCTTCTCTTCACCACATGACTGTCATCCAGTGGACTGGATCAAATGGTGTTCATTGAACAAACTTTGTTTACATCTACAATGCACAGGAAATCTGCTTTGCCGTTGTGAAAACCCATCTTCAACTAAATCTGATGTGATAATGCAAATCATGTTGTTAAAATGAATTTCACCACAAAATTTTCCGATGGTCTTTCCCAACAACTTTAAAAATTGTTATCTCAATAATTACACAAAGGTGCACTTCAAGGTTTTTAAGGTTTCCTTCCCTGATAGCTATTCTACAATAATGAGGGAAGGTCATCTGTGCGTCCTTAGCTTCATAGACCACTCTACCTTCTGTCAGGCAGGAAGGCACAACCTCAGATAGAGAAAGGAACCATAAGAGTACATTATTTTGAAATACATTTTACCTTCCTTCATGTAACAATTTATATTTTATTAAAAATATGATGTGACAAAAAAGTGTTCGAATCTTATTTTCAAGACAAAGATCTACACTGACAAATAAGATTAATTTAAGTGCATAACATCTGAACACATACTACATCATTTTTGAAATGACAAAATAGGTCTACCCTCATATTATAGCTTGACCAATTATTAGTTTCACTTCTAACCTAAGAAGACAATTACTTGGAGTCAAATGAAGTTCACAGTAAAACTATGTTCTGGAATGCTGAGGAGTGCATGTTCAGTATTGCTTGCTGGGTGGAATCGTGGTTTGTTACAACATTATTGTCGTCAGTTCAGCGTCAATTCATACTCTTCTAAGAACAGAAGACTGTTGAGTTCCTTTAAATTGGAACATTTGGATTCATAAGAAATTGGCGTCAGATTTAATAAGCGCATTGCACCAGGTTACATAAAAATATGTAATTCATTAGCACTTTTCCTGGCCCAACTCAATTGTGAAAAAATCTTTATTCCTCTGGTGACTGACATTAGGATAAATACAGCAATTAATGACTGCTACAACCATCACATTATTATTAACCTATTAAAATAGAAATCACGTACATTTTCACAAAAGGATAGCTAGAGATTCTTTCTACATTTTATATGCAATTCAGAAGTTCAGTTTGGAAGTCATTTATGACATCTGACCTAGAATTTTATTTTTACCCGTATGTGTTTCTCAGTTTTTGCTATGATATTAGTATCAAAGATTCACTTTCAGGCTTGAAATTTGTTGGTCTTTCAACTTTTTTTTTGCTGGAGTACTGGATGATCTAGGAAAGCTCAATGGTGTACATTGGGGGATTATTTACTCATGAAGGGCATCGTAGGAAAGCCAAGCTGCTTTCTACATGTTTACACTTACCGCCACTGCCTCCCAAACCATACTCAGGAGCAGGGGGCTTGGCTGACTACATCTCTCTCCAGTTCTGAATCATGACTATTGTGCTGCCATAATGCAAACCAGCAATTGCAACACAGGTCAAGGAATAACCCACACCATTCAAGTCTCCGCACTACACCAGTCAGAACCTAAAGAACTCAGACATTTTGCAGCTTTTCTAAACTGCTATTTAATCATGGAAACAATAGACAATAGACAATAGACAATAGGTGCAGGAGTAGGCCATTCAGCCCTTCGAGCCAGCACCGCCATTCAATGCGATCATGGCTGATCACTCTCAATCAGTACCCCGTTCCTGCCTTCTCCAGCAGCAGCTGAGGTGACAGTTACTTTAATGGGAATGTATGATAAAATTAGTATAATAATAATCATCACAAAAGTGTTCGAAAGTACGAATAGGACAAGTTAATTTTTGGGGTCCCTTTGCCTAGATCTCAGCGACTTAAACTGCCAATATATTAGATGACAAAATCAATTGAATGCCACCAATCTGGTGTCAAATGAGATTTTGAAAGCATTCATTGCCCATTTTCAAGAGAACTGAGCCAACAATTTGCTGTCCCCTCAATGACATCTTGTGCATTCTTTTCAGTTTTTGCTGCTTTTTTACATAAGAGACTCCAGCGTCCTGACATGCCATGTGAATGAACACGAAGAGAGAGAGAGAGAGAGAGAGAGAGAGAGAGAGAGAGAGAGAGAGAGAGAGAGAGAGAGAGAGAGAGAGAGAGAGGATGCTTAGAATGTCATGAAGGAATGATCAGAATTATCAATGGCAGAGAATAAGTTCCAAACAAAAGGTCTGGGTGAGAAGTTCTTCAATGTGTGCTCCAAAGGGACCCTAACATTTTAATGCAAGCCCTACTCCAGTGTGGTGCCTCCTGGCAAGGTCTACAGTAACACAAGCTGAACAAGTACAATGACACAGAAATGACACTGCTTACCAACTACTGTCGGTGATTGTAGGGATACAGATCGCAGGATAGTGGGAGATGATCCTTAAGAAGGTTGAGGAAAGGACCATAAGATTGGTATCGGGAGATGTGAAGCAGTCCTCAGGTCAGGTATCCAGTAAATCATCGTGATCGGAGATGTTCCGAATGAGGAGTTGGTGCTGGTTCTGAGGGGATGATTGGGAATGGAGCCGAAGAAAAGTTCAGAGTAGGGGATGGGTAGAGGTCCAAGGGCAAAAATGATTTTTGCAAGAAGGGGGATGTTCCTTACTTTGGCTTGCACTATTATGGTCTGGTTACCTAGTATTATTGATAATTTATTGTATTATTGTCATTGTATATTTATTTGTTTTGTTGTTGCATTAGTGGGCCTGCAGTGAGTAATAATTCCTGGTGCATATAACAATTAAACAGCTTTAACTTTTGTCCCTTGTTTGGGAGTGAATAACTATGGATGAAAAGATCAAGCAGAGTTAACTTGAGGAAGGTCAACCCTGGAAGTGACTCAGGTGGGACTGGAATAATTACTGCTAAGGAGACCTCAATGTTCTGGTGATGAACTGCTATGGAACTGAAGTGCTACAATGCCCAGAATTATATTCTGCACTCTGTATCTTCCCCTTTCTTCTATGTATTGTACTTGGATTTGACGTGATTATATTTATGTACAGTATTATCTGATCTGTTTGGATAGCATGCAAAACAAAGCTTTTCACTGTACCTCGGTATACATGACAGTAATAAACCTGGAAACAAGCAAAGGGCGGCACAGTGGCGCAGCGGTAGAGTTGCTGCCTTACAGCGAATGCAGCGCCGGAGACAGGTTCGATCCTGACTACGGGCGCCGTCTGTACGGAGTTTGTACGTTCTCCCCGTGACCTGCGTGGGTTTTCTCCGAGATCTTCAGTTTCCTCCCACACTCCAAAGACATACAGGTATGTAGGTTAATTGACTGGGTAAATGTAAAAATTGTCCCTAGTGTGTGTAGGATAGTGTTAATGTGCGGGGATCGCTGGGCGGCGCGGACTCGGTGGGCCGAAGGGCCTGTTTCCGCGCTGTATCTCTAAATCTAAATCTAAACCTTTTGTATTTAGCTGCAGGTTTTAAAATACAGAACAATTTTGTGCTTGCACTACTACTGACAGCACTGTATATGCTGCACAATGGCCTTTATGGAGATCTAGAACTAAACGTGAGAAACCTCTGGATGTGTGCAGTGAGAACACAGTGTTCCCCATGGAAAGGATACATCAACTAAAGTGAAGGATGATATCAAACTGAAAGAAAACACTGATCATTTGATGGCCAAAGTATTAAGGAATCTCTGGAAACAAGCAAAGGATAACCAAAAGAATTATGAAGAGGGAGAAATGATAAGTATGAAGGTAAACTGATAAATAATGTAAAGAAGACAGTAAATACCAAGAATAACAGACAATCATAAAGAAAGAAGGAACAACCTCTAGCATTGGAGAAAAACAAATGGGCAAACAAATGGGAGTAAAGGCCAACAAATCACATGGAGTTGATGGCTTGCATCATGAAGGAAGTTGGGTGCAGTGAAAGTGGATACTTTAGTTGTAAACTACAAAAATTCCCTGGATGCTGGAGACATACAGAACTGGAAAACTACAACTATAACATTCTTTATAATTATACAGAAGTTCAGATCTTCTGTAATTAATGTAATTACACAGATCAGAAAAATAGGATTGATGATTTAAAGCTGCATCTAAAATAAATAATGAACGGATTTTCATACTTAATTCCCTTGATTGATCAGCTTTGCACTTTTAGTGCTAATTTCCACCCTTTTCTCACATATTCATCGTTTATCCCCAAATGTTTCCATCCACCACTTTTATCTCATCATTCCAGAGGATAGATTGGTAACCAGTATCTACAATAAATTCATGCACGGTCATGACTCCAGTCCTTCCATTGCTTTGTGCAGATTCAGAGCCTGGGTGGTCACATTCTGGGCCCAGTCAGCACTGAGCTGCTCATAGTCAGCAGTGAGTGGGGATCCGTTGTCTGCAGTGGGAGCCCCCCAATCCCAGGGCAGAGCTAATGGGGGCACCCAGCTGTGATCTGCTTCATTTGCTGCCCTCTGACTGGGTATGTGCCTGCTGGCAATGAGCTGACCCCATTTCCCAATTGGAGAGGTTGGCCTCCAGATTCCAGGCAAAGCTGTGTGATGAATGCAATAAAATCTCCCCCGTGATCCTTGCTATTTCTTGCAGGAACTCGCACAATGCCCTAACCATGGCTATTTGCATTGCAGCAGCAATCTTCCAAAGTCTTGCCCATAGAATTCCTCATTGGATGCCCTCCAAAGCAGAGCTGGGGCACAGCTCACTCTCTAGGGCCCCACACCAGCCAACTAGTACGCCTGTAGGGCACTTCTGTCATGTATCATTGTACACCTCCAAACTCTGTTTACAAGAGATAGCATGACCTGAGACAGACCTCAGTAACAAACTGTCTTCCTTGTGTGAATGGGCTCCCCAAGCAAGGCAGGCAGTGGATGGGCAGTGGGACCTCCTGCATGAACAGTGATGAGACCTGTAGCCCAGTGAGGGAAGCTTGAACAACGGATGCTCATGGACAGAGTATTAATGCACAGAGGGAGTGGGATGAGTCAGCTGAGGGGAGATGTAAAAAGGCAGAATGGATTTGTGCTTCAAGCTTAATGAGCCTGTCCTTTGCTCTGTGATAGCAAAACAATACTGGCAAACACCCTCTCCTCCATAGAATTCCCTCCAGACTGACCCAGCCAGAGAGATCATCAATCGTTTAACTGCACTGATGCTTGACATGCTATGGTTCACTGCAGTCACCAATTTTCTGCTGTTGGCAGAAGAGGTGAACTACTGGGACCACAATCATCCCGAGCTTGCCATGAGGTTCTCAGATCAACCATGAACTGGGGGAGGGTGTCATGCCTGACTCCTTCTCCCTTTTGATTCAGTGAACCAACTGTTCCTGGAAAACTGGCATTTTTATGGGCGGGCTGGAACTGGCTGGAACTGTGACATCATACAGTGGTGGATCACCTTCAGTGCCAGACAGAACTGCTGCAATGACTGGAGCTAAACAAAGGGCACCATGCGCTGCAAACACTTGAGGCACGGGTCTGATAACCATTCACTCAGACAAAGCTCACAAAGTGCCCATAAAGTGCTATTCTAGTGTACTTTTTCAAAGCAAAATAATTTCTTGCTCTATAGATTCCAAACATTCTGAAAAATAACAGCTTTGTGGACTGAATTTCACTTTGGAATAAGATGTGAATATGATCTAAATTCAACAATCAGCAAATATATATCAATACCAGAAAGCCTAAGGCTGATACTAGATTCTAATGGTGAAATCTCCTCTTTAATAAACCACACAGCTCTGGAATATGGAAAAATAATTGGAAGTCATTAACCATAGATCAAAATTAAAAATTAGAATTCTCAGTTATATTTGGTATTGGAAAGCACAAATTGAACGAAAAACAGTTAACTTCCAAATGAGCCAGCACATAGTTTTATACATAAATCTTGATGCAGACTTTGAGTTGGTCAGTACCTGTCATCCTCTGGAGAGGCATGCTGGATGTGAATCCTGGGACTAGGAGGTCGTTTCCTATCTAGGGAGTGAAACCACCTTTTCCACCATGAAACAGGAAGATACATAGACAAGTTAAACAGAAACTGGGAACCAGAAACTGCCAGTAAAGGCTTAGCGGTAGATGGCTGACTGGGAGTGTACCCCAGGTATCTAAACACAAATAACATGGAAAGTAATTGAGATTTTACAATGGTAAGTCTTCCCATGAATGATGCAGAGTTGGAAAATGGTGATGGCAAATGGTGATGTTGTCATTCCATCTTTAATGTAATTGTTTGAATGTTTTGATCATATTTGCATTAATTTGAAGCAAAATGTATATCAAAAGTTTCATTACAGAGTGGGGGATGGATGGCAATCTGCCAATACTCTAATATGTATCTTATATAGCTTGTTTTCTTCCCCACACATGAATAAATTATAAGCGGAATAGATAGGGTAGACAATGATAATGATTTTCTTAAGGTAGGAGGTCAAAACAAGGGGGAGAACTTTAAACGAGAGGAAAGCTTACACACAGAGAAGTTATGTGCTGCCGAAGGAGGTGGTGGAATAATATTGTCACCACATTTGAGAGGCATTTAGAAGAGTCTCAAGTAGGCACGGCATTGAAGGATACAGACCTAATATGGGCAAATGGAATTGGTGTAGATGGGAAAACCGGTTGGCATGGATGTAGTGAGCAGAAAGGGCTGTTTCTGTGCTGTATGACTCTCACGTAAATGTGTGATCTTCCTTGTTCACAATGGTGGATTTATCCAATGAAAGATGTGTCCCTTCCGTTGCTTTTGAAGAGTGTATCTGTTCCAATTGCAATAGACAAGGCTTTTCCCACATACTCTGAAAGTTAGGTGGAAGCCTAGGGGGTTAAGACTTTTTCACCAATCTGCCTTAAAATGCTCAGTTTCAATTCCATTATAAAATATTATCTGTGAATTTGCCATTGTTGTTGACATTGAGAATCTGCCATCAAATGATGATAAAAACTGTGATCACTCAATAGGAATGGAGTGGTCCAGAGTTTGATGAAGTCCTGCTGAGGTGTTGTGTGTAGATGACACTAACTCAGGATCAAGGGCCTGAAAACGGACAGTGGATCTATGCTGATATGTCTAATTCTACTCGATGTAGCATAGGTGACATGTACAAAATGTTCAAAATGAAAGCTGACTGAATGAATCATAGGAAAACTAGTTTCAAAACATAATCATCCAATTTCTCTTGGCAATATTTCTTCTATGATGCTCTTCAGACATACATGGAAGAGCAGGAGTTCTGACAGGAGGAAGCTAACGTCTGGTTATTCCTTGTCACAGAAGGGGGCCAAGAAGAGACAAGAAGGTATGCCTCAAAAATTGGTACATGATACTCTTCAGGGTACTGAGATACCCATGTCCTTTCTTGGTTCGGATTCGGTGAATTTATCATCCCACACACTCAAAACACAAGCAATGTCCTTGTGATTGAGAGAAGTAATTGTGCATGATTAGTACTGATAGGTACAATGATTGGTAAGGATGTGGTAGGCCAATGATGAATAATGACTAGTAATGCATGCAGAATCACACACACCAGAAAGCACTACCACGTTAAAAGTGCATACAAGCCTTTACACACACGTTTTACCTGAGAGGTTAGAAATGGACATCATATCAATTTCTCTTTTCCTGTTAAAAAGTCCTAAAGCCAATTACACAACATTTATTGATAATCCAATGCAGAGCAATGGCTTGGAGGATGTTTTTTAACTAGCTTTACATTGGAGAAAGTTGATTCTTTAAATTATAGTATATGTGTTGGAATCTTGATTCTAATAAAGTGATCACAGTTAGGGCTCTGGTGTTCCACAATGAACCACCAATATTTTAAACTGTTCTTGTTCAAAGACATGATTAATATGGAGAATATTCTCAGTATCTGTGTTCTCAGTAGTATATGATCTGGGTTAGCTGCAGCTCCCTATGATGCAGAGTAAGGCCCTGAGACCTCTGCCGCACCTGCAAGAATGACTCCAGTTTTCATCATTTTAATGAAGGCAAGTAGATTCTTTCAACTTAAGCTAACTACAGAAAGATATCAGAAAATGTAAAAGAAGTCATGACTGGCTAGCTAAAAGCGAAATTAGTGAAAGTTTAAGTTTTCTCCTTTTCATGTTTATGTCTCGCATTTTTTAGATTTTTTTTCTCTGTAATGTCCAAATAATTGAAGTGGTGTGGAGATTCTAATTTATCTGCATTGAATAACATGAGTGTGATTTTTTCTGTGGGGAAAGTATTGTGAGGGCAAAATTCACTCAAGTAACTGTGGATTATGCAACAGAAAAGGTCTCAAGAAACACTATGGTACTAGTGACCTTTTTGAGTAAATCAGGCCCTGGATTAGTCAAACTCAGCCAGGCTAGTATCAAAACCTACCAAGGAAAAACAGGATGACGTTGAAGTCATTCGAAAAACATACAAGGATAAGAAGGGGATTTACTAGCTTGACCTTGTTTGACATCCAGTTGTTTTCAGTCCCTGCAATGTTGTATTGTGTCTAAACACATCACCATCCACTCTACAAAACCACTCTCTGGCTGGGGCATCGTTCCAGTTCGCTGTTTACCGCTGAGCAATACAAATAAACATCAAAGTACCTCCTGTCAGCCTTGCAAAGCTGAGTAAACCTGGCAAAGCAGCTGAAGGTGAGGAAAAGGGAGAAGAAAGCTGCCACAGTGCTTGTACCTTGTGCAGTGCTCAGACAGAGCTGGGTGGTTTCAATGCATTTTACCTTTCCAATTTAAAGCCAAGCACTATCTACATACATCTTGTAAATACTCATAGCTTTAAGGTGCTCTGTTCAAGGATGAAGCACAGCCTAAGGAGAATAAAAACTCTAAATAACATGGAGAAAAGCCCTTAATATGTTGACAGGTTTTAAACAATGCATTAATGCACATTATTTACTTTTGTCTTTGATACATTTTGTTTTTCACCAGTAAAATATCTGGCAGAGTTGTGTACCACTGATTATTTTGTTTGTTTCTATCTGCTCTCATTGGAGGATTAGGCTTTGCCATCATGATACAAATATAAAAAAACAAGCAAGCACTGAGTTTCAAAATCCCTGGCATACAAATTTTTGATCTTATGAATATATTCTGATCAATTTTTAAACAATTTCTTGAAACAAGTTAAACCTCCCTGACTTCCTAGCAGAACGTCACTAGCAAGTCTGTGAGACAAATCAAGTGGTTTGGAGTTGGACTGACCATGCATCTGACTGCTGCTGAGGGGGTGGTGATATTTTAGGTGGGAATGTTTGCAGGTCTGCATGGGGATGGATTTGTCAACCGTTGTCTAATTGTACGCTGTCTTTCTCAGGGTCAGGCAGAGTATTTCTGGGTGTTTGGGAGTTATGAGCAAAGTGTGGCTGCAGGCTGGCAAGGTGGATGGGGATGGATTTGCCAGGTGCTGTGGGCACCTGGCATTTCCATGTCTTGCCTCTTTGCTCCTACCCCATTTTAGGCAATAGACAATAGGTGCAGGAGGAGGCCATTCGGCCCTTCGAGCCAGCACTGCCATTCAATATGATCATGGCTGATCATTCTCAATCAGTACCCCATTCCTGCCTTCTCCCCATACCCCCTGACTCCGCTATCCTTAAGAGCTCTATCTAGCTATTTTTTGGAAGATATACAGACAGCTGCCACAGGAGATTGAGGATTTCTGGAAATTTCTTATCAGTGGCTCTCTGTAGGATCTAGCTGTACAACCACTAGTCTTATTGCCGACCAGTTCTATTTTCCCTGATGACTGCTCACACATATGAATAAATAGCAACCAGGAGTAGAGAACTTAACTAATAATGCTGCTTGTAAAATACACCACTTGCTAAGCTTTATATTCCAATGAGTGGTTATCCCATCAGACCTATAATTAATCACAGGCCAAATTGTATTTAAATATTACTCGGAAACTCAGGTACGTTTGCAGGCAGTGACTAAAAGGACTTACCTTCTTTTTAATTCAAGTTAAACTGTCAGGACATCTACTTGAATTCTGTTTAAAAAGATTCAATTTCATATTCCTACTTCTGTTTTTAGACATTAGCCACTGGGTAATGAGATACTGTCAACATATGAAAGGCTCTCTACGAGCTGGAGGAAGAAAAGGTAAGCAAGGAAAGCAAAAATATTGAAATGCCAAGCACTCAATGTGAAACATATACACACGGTTAATATGGTTCATGTCTGATGATTCACCTAAGCAAAAGGGCAGAAAACATTGTAAACACTTCATACTCTGAACATGACACAAATCTAAGAAGCCTACAGGGTCACAACTACAGAAACATGGAATCATCAGCACAGATGACAAGGATAAAAAAGGGTTCGATATACCTGTCTTGTTCTGGTGACTGTAAACTAGTATCTGGTCTCAAACAGTTGGTACTAGCACTCCTAGCCCTGTCAAGAGAGTGCTGTATTTCACTAATGCCAGTACATGGGATCCAATGGTGGAAGAGAAGGAGGACAGGGAAGGAAAACAAAGAAGGAATATAATGTTAGATCGTAAATCATAAAGGCAATGCACTCTTCAAAACATAATACAAAAACAGTTATGAATTCAATCATTAAAAAATGCTGGAAAGTTGGAAGGATGAATGTTAAAACAATCAGTCAAAAACCGAATCTTGGCACAGTTTAAGCAATCTTTGACAATCATTTGCTCATGTTGTTCAGAGGGGGTGTAACCCATTCATTAGCAAAAATCAATATAACAAGCGAGAGTTGGAGTGAGTTTGGGAGATAATGCAGCAGCATGATTAGATGGCTCATAATTAGCATGCTGATGATTTTTGCTTGTAACTCCACAAAATGCAGCAGCATTGCACACACATTTGAATGTTTGATCTGGGTGGTTTTAGAACTTTGAAAGATATTGTAATACTGGTTCAATCCGCAAAGGTCACATTTCAAGAGCTGCCATTGGGCTGCAAAGTTTCCTCTGAGCTGGGAATAACACTTGTCTGCGTAATGGAATAACAAGTGCAACAGCTAACCTTGGAGGTTGCAAAAGGTAAAAACACAAATTGTGGATTTTTGGGATTGATGTGTTAATTCAAGAAATAACTGAACACTGCAAAATGCCAAGGATCAGGTGGAAGAATGATGGGAAAATCTTAATGTCCTCTACAGACCAATATAAAAACATAATGGGTTTAATAATTCAGGGAGATCCTATTTTGTATGATTTGTCTGAACAGCATGCAAAACAATGTTTTTCTCAGTACTCATATCATTAATAAACTATTATCAATCCCATTTATGTGCTTATTATAGCTACAATTTTATATTAAAACTGCTGTATACATAAGCTCAGGCTGGAATCTATTCATATTTTAGCATTATCTGCAAGATTGCAGTGAATGATTTTGTGTGAGCTGAGTCAGTAAAGATGAATCAGCAGAAGACTGACATGTAATCAGTGGAGCCAGACTGAAAGATCTGGGATCAGCCCCACACTATACAAAACACACACAAATCAAGGAGATCTGTGATGCAACAACTCAGTATATCAACGTTAACCTTGCAAACGGCCAACACCATTATCCCAGGCATGGGCTGCGTACTCTAAATTCTCATACAAAGGAAAAATATTCTGGTTCCAATGAATCACCAAATCATGTTCTATGAACAACCTTCCTCTGCCTCCTCCCACGACTCTGTCCAGGGACCACGACAGTCCTTCCAGGTTAGGCAGAGGTTCACTTGCACCTCCTCCAACCTTATCTACTGTATCTGTTGTTCAAAATGTGGACTCGTATACATCGACGAGACCAAACGTAGACTGGGCGATCGTTTCGCTGAACCTACCTAATCTCCAGGTTGCTAAACATTTTAATTCTCCTTCCCATTCCCACACTGACCTTTCTGTCCTAGGTCTCCTCTATTGTCAGAGTGAGGCTAAATGCAAAATGGAGGAACAGCATCTCATATTTCGCTTGGGCAGCATTCAGCCCAATGTTATGATTTTTGATTTCTCTAACTTCAAGTAACCCCAGCATTCCCTCTCTCTTTATCCCTCACCCACCCAGGTCACACCAGTTTCTCATTTTCACCCAACAAACAGCTAACAATGGCCTGTTTCCTTCATCATCGTTACTTTTTTGCTTATCTTTCATTCATTACTCTTTATCTTTCTACATCATCTTCAATATCTCCCATTTCCCTTTCCCGTGACTTTCAGTCTGAAGAAGGCTCTCGACCAGAAACGTCACCTAATCCTTCTCTCCAGAGATGCTGCCTATCCCACTGAGTTACCAGCTTTTTGTGTCTGTCTTCAATAAAATGTTGTTCTGATACTTGAAACTCACCAATGCCAATAAACTCTCCAGTTCTCATTGGGATGCCTCTCAAACCATTTCCATCCATTGGTGACAATATCCTGCACATCACCCGATATTCACAGCTGGACAACCCGCCAAATTATGACTAATATCCCCCCCGTCTCCCTAACTGATGCTGCCCTCCCTCATATTCCTCCCTTTACTCACTCAGACTAGCATTACCAAGTTACACTACTCCCTTCCTCACTGACACCACCCCGACCACCCATCGATACTGCACTCTCCTTCACCCACAATCCTCCCTCACAATGCCATCTTCCACACTCTGTGCTTCCTTCCTCACTTCTCTGGGCCCTCACTCATTCACACTCTTCCCTCCGTTACTTATTCACACTGCCGTTCCCAGTGTCTTCCTTCCCTCTGTCCCTCCCACTCTTCCCACCATGCCACCTCTTGCACTCAATGCATCCTTCCCCACTGATATTGGTAGTCCTCACTCCCATTGCCCCTTCTCCATGTACATAGTTGCCTCCTCACTTACACTGTTCCTTCCCTCTTTCCACTCACAGACCCTGCACTCATACAGCCTCTCCATCTCTATTTCCCTCTCTCGCTGATACCCGTTCCATTTGTTACTTACTTTCCTCCCTCCCTTCTTCAATGGTGTGGTTCAACTCTCCAGATCTTTGATATCATTTGTGAAAAGGTGAATCCTCAGCACCAACTTCTGCAGCTACCCTTTGCTCACAACTCCAAAAATGATGATTATTCCTAATCTCTATTTACTGTTATTAACAAACCCTTAATCCTTAAACCTATCTCAATAACAGAGAATAACACGAAAACAGGCAACAAAGAAAGGCAATTTGCAGCGGCAAATTAACCTATCCATCGGCACACCTTTGGAATGTTCAAGGACACTAAATCCACAGGTTACCGAAGAATGTGCAAACTGAACTTGGGTCACCAGAGATGTGGGCAGTAAGATCTACTAACATGCCAGCCCATATGTGCTCTGTGATGCAGAATTTTATCAAATGCCGCCTGAATCATATCATATCATATCATATATATACAGCCGGAAACAGGCCTTTTCGGCCCACCAAGTCCGTGCCGCCCAGCGATCCCCGTACATTAACACTATCCTACACCCACTAGGGACAATTTTTACATTTACCCAGCCAATTAACCTACATACCTGTACGTCTTTGGAGTGTGGGAGGAAACCGAAGATCTCGGAGAAAACCCACGCAGGTCACGGGGAGAACGTACAAACTCCTTAAAATGTCCAAATACATCATGTGAGTGCTTCAACTGAACTGAACACAATACTCCAAGTGTAATCTCACCAACAATTTGTACAGCTGCATCATGATGTTCAAACATTTGCACTCAATACCCTTCCTAATGACGGTAAGTGTTCCAAATGCCTTCTTCACTGTCACCATGACTAGCCACTTTTATGGAAGCATGCACCTTTACTCCCAGATCTCTCTTTTCTACAACTCTCTCCAGGGATCTACCATTTACTGTGTAAGCCTGACCTGTTTTGACATATCAATATACGAAGCATTACACTTGTCAGATTTAAATTCAATTTGCCATTCCTTAGTCCACCTTTCCAGCTGATTTAGATCCTGTTGTAAACTTAGATCTCCTTCCTCAATTTAACTTTTCCACCAATGTTGGTATTGAAAACAAAAGGACAATGGCTTAGGGTTAGGGAAAAGAGGTTTTGAGGGCATTTGAGAAATAATTATTTTCACCCAAAGTGTGATTTGAATCTGGAATAATGCAAGCAAAATGAGTCGTCTCACAATATGTAAAAAGTCTAGACTTGGGGTTAGTAACTGGCATTGGTGTAGATGGGGAATTGATGGCAGACATAGGCAATATGGACTAAAAGGCCAGTTTCTCATCAAATTATAGTCATACAGCATGAAAACAGACACTTCGGCTCAAACTGTCCATGCCTACTAAGACGCCTACCTGTATTAGTCCCATTTGCCTGGGTTTGGCCCTTATCCCTCTAAATCTTTCCTATCCATGAAAATGTCCAAATGCTTTTCAAACATTGTAATTGTACCTGGCTCTACCACTTTCGCTGGCAACTCGTCTTATATTCCCAGCGCCATATCTGTGAAGAACTTGCCCTTTAAATCTTTTTCCTCACACCTTTCAGCCAATGCCCTCTAGTTTAAACTCTGCCCAGGGAAAAAGACTGTGATTGTCACCTTATCTCTGCCCCACATCATATTATCTCTATAATGTCACCCTTCAACCTGCTTCATTTGTGAATCTTATCAGTACTCTCTCTAGCTTAATTCACACTTCCTGTGGTGTAGCAACCAGAACTGCACACAATATTACAACTGATGCAACATGATGTCCCAATTCTCGTACTTAATTCTATTCCACAAAGAGTGATGGAAACAGAGTCTTTGAATATTTTAAGGCAGAGCTGGATCAATATTTATGTGAGGGAGTAGAAGATTATGGAGGGCAGATGCGAAAGCAGAGTTTAAGTTACAATCAGATTAGCCATCATCATATTAAATGGTGAGGCCAGCTTAAGGAGCAGTAGCCTCCGACTGCTCAGAGCTGTACGTTCACATGTCCATAGTCCTCCAAACTAGGTATATAAAACTTGTGGAAGAATCAAACTGTTACTGAATTGATCGAAACTGAGCCTTCTGAAATAATACATATGTGTAGTCCCCCTGCCATTGACCTGTCAAACTTGATTCCTTCGCCTCTTGCCTGATTGCAATCTGGAAACATCAGGTGTCCATTACTTGCAACATTTTAACCCTTGCATCCTCTGCCGATCCAGTGTTAATTGGTATTAAGCTAGGCATTGAGACTTGCTGATATAGATAAGGCCTATGTACAGAACACTCCAAAAACTAGGGCAGGGGTGTAAAAATAACATAAAGGATTTATAGACAGTTATTCATAAATCCACTATGCTGGCCAATTTGTCTGATGGTTAAGTTATGATTCAATTTTAATATTTTCAACTTCTGTTTTAAATCTCTTCATGCCTCACAACACCGTACCTCTGCAATCTCCTTCAACAATACTGGCCTCCCATCCGCATTCCTCCATTTCTGGCTTCCACTATCGCCAGGTGTGCCTTAAAATGCCATGCTCCCATCCTCTGGAATTCCTTCCCTTAACCCCTTTTTTTATCCTTTACGGTGCTATTTAAAACTGCCTCATTGCCAAAACTATTGGTCATCTCTCCGACCATATTTATTTGCCTTGTGAAAAATGTTATTTGCTGACATAACTGAGAAGCATATTTGGATGCTTCATTAGAAGTTCCTCGTGAACACAATCTGCTGTTGACTTAATCTGAAGGGACTGGAATAGAAAGTGTAATTAATTATGCCTCAGTTGCATAAAGTTATGTTGCAACTATATCTGTTGTTCAGGGCCGAATACGACACTTTAGGAAGGATATACTTCTCTGAAAAGAGAAGGTGCGGTACGGCATCACCAAGAAGATGCTAGGTATAAAGTTAAATTATGAGGAAAGATTTCATGAATAAGAATTGCGTTGACTGTGGCACATGTTAAGGAGGATTCTCGTTAACGTGTTTAAGTTGGTTTAAGTTTTTAGAGGATAGGTGGAAGTTTCATTCTTTAGGAAACGGGGCTTCCCCTCTTCCATTATAGATGAGGCTCTCACTAGGGGCTCCTCTATATCCCGCAGTTCCGCTCTTGCTCCCCCTCTCCCCATTCGTAACAAGGACAGAAACCCCCTTGTCCTCACCTTCCACCCCATCAGCCAGCATATACAACAAATTATCCTCCAACATTTCCGTTACCTCCAACGGGATCCCACTATTGGCCACATCTTCCCATATCCTCCCCTTTCTGCTTTCTGCAGAGACCGTTCCCTCCGTACCTCCCTGGTCCACTCGTCCCTCCCCACCCAAACCACTCCCTCCCCAGATACTTTCCCCTGCAACCACAGGAGATGCAACACCTGTCCCTTTACCTCCCCCCTCGACTCCATCCAAGGACCCAAACAGTCTTTCCTGGTGAGGCAGAGGTTCAGCTGCACCTCCTCCAACCTCATCTATTGTATCCGCTGTTCCAGATGCCAACTTCTCTATATCGGCGAGACCAAGCGCAGGCTCGGCGATCGTTTCGCTCAACACCTTCGCTCAGTCTGCCCTAACCAACCTGATCTCCCGGTGGCTCAGCACTTCAACTCCCCCTCCCACTCCCAGTCTGACCTTTCTGTCATGGGCCTCCTCCATTGTCATAGTGAGCCCTACCGCAAATTGGAGGAACAGCATCTCATATTTCGCTTGGGCAGCTTACACCCCAGCGGTATGAACATTGATTTCTCTAACTTCAGATAGTTCGTTTGTCCCTCTCTATCCCCTCCCCTTCCCAGTTCTCCCACTGTTTTCCTGTCTCCAACTACATCTTATCTTTGTCCCGCCCCCCCCCTGACATCAGTCTGAAGAATGGTCTCGACCCGAAACGTCACCCATTCCTTCTCTCCTGAGACGCTGAGTTACTCCAGCATTTTGTGATACCTTTGATTTGTACCAGCATCTGCAGTTATTTCCCTACACCTCTATAAATTTTTCTCTGTTAACCTAATCAAAAACTTAAATTGTTAGGCAAGGAAATTAATGATTACAGAACCAAGCTGTTAGACGGAATCTAGATAGAAATCAGGCCTAAACTTGTACAGAATGGTGCAACAGGTCAGAGCACTCCTGCTTCCATGTGACTGCATATCCTTTTGGGTTGTATAGTTTAGTGCATACAGCAGGGGGCAGTCGATGGGCAGTTTTTTTAGTGATGTCATTTTTTTGGAAATGCATTAGAAGATGGCTAAAGTTCTTTAAAGCTAGATCCCAATGTTAAATATGGCCACAGGAGGGTGAGTAAATTCTATTCCTTGTTCTTCTAATAAGTAGCAGGAAAGCACCTGGAACATCCAGACACTTTCAACTCTTCTTACCTAACCAAGATGTCTGTAAATGACAATATCCGTGACTCTCGACTCTGAGATCTGTCCAGTCTATGGCTGGATTTAAAGCAGGAAGGCAAAGTGTAGCTTCAGAAGCAGTTTGAAAATTAAATGTTAAAAGAAAAATATTAATTCATGCAAACATATAGAATAATCTGGAAACAAAATTTCACATACATTAAAATAATTAGATAGCAAATAAGGTGTATTATGATAAGCAAGAAAAATAACAGAGGATGTTAAATACATTCCAATAAACAACAAATTCAAATAATGCTAAACTCTGTCCAATCTCTTGAAATACGTTCCCAGGAGAAAAAAAGTGATTTGTCTGCATTTTAACTAAAATTGCATTTTTATCTTAATTTAAAAAATACTTTTGGGTATCATTCCCCAAAACCAATAGCTGATAGTTGCATTCATTTTTAACAATTGATTAAAGGTTTTGACCTAATTCCTGTGAAATCTAATTGAACAGATGAGATTCATTGATCAAAAGTGAAAATAGCAACGAAACAATTAACTAGAGCAAAAAATAAAGATTAACTTACACTTAAACTAACATGGCATATTTCAAAAGAATAAATGTGAAGGAGGAAAGAATTCGACAGCAAGAAAAAGATGGATTAAATGAATGGAGTCCAATGTGAAATCTGTGAGTGCATCTGTAACCATCTTGTCACCAAAACATGGTAACTTGTACATTCTACATTTCTTCATACCAACATTGTGGCAATGATTTCAAACATTGGGGTATATGGTAGGGAAACAAAAGGGGATAAGTACATGGTCAGGTAGATAGGGGTTTAAACCAACCCCCAATCATGAGTTGCTGGCTCAGATCCATGTTAGTCCCATGGTTTACCAACTGGTCATGTTAGTTCCATGGTAGAGAAGCCAGTCATTCTAGTTCCTCAACATACAACTGGTCATAAGAAATGTTATGGCATAGTTGTTAGTCATGTTATACTAGCAAGACATGCCAGTCCCATGGTGTACCATGTGGTACTGCTTACCCAATGGTATATCAGTTGATCATGCCCAATGGTCTAGTCTAGTCCCATGATAGAGCAGTTGGTCACACTAAACTCATGGTATGGCAGCTGGCAATCTGTAGAGCAGCTATCTCATGCACAACAATTTAAGAAGAATGTGTTGTCATGAAAATTCAGGAGAGCCAGCAAACCAGGAGATTCATGATTCTCTGCAAATCTGTGCATCTCTGCTGTAAACCCACTGCTTTTACTTATTAAGAAAAGGGGATACAAAAAGCATTCTACCATCATAATCTGTGCATTTAAACTTTCAAACTTTCATTCACTTTAAACATTTTGTTTATATTGTTAGTCTCGCTTCATTATTCAATCTTATATGTGCACAATCACACCTCTAACAATATTAAATTCCAGATGAAGAAGAGTCCTGATGCAAAATGTCACCTATCCTTTTTCTCTAGAGATGCTGCCTGACCCACTGTGTTACTCCAGCATTTTGGGTCTATCTTTGCTCTCAACCAATATCTGCAGTTCCTTTTTATTACAATTAAATTGTAGCTGCCAGGTTCCTGCCTATTTCACCAGTCTGTTGGCTCTGTAACTTGTGATAAATATCTTTAACAATTAGTATTTTTTAAGTTCAAAGTGATCTCAATTTTGAAAATGTTTCCTGTCTGCCCAAGTGCAGGCTGACAATATTTACGAAAATGATTTGTAGTCCAAGTACCAAAAACTGGATACACTGTGATCATCTCTCTCTCGAAGAAGAAGAAGTCAAAGGCAAGGAATATTCGGATTCGGAGCCTATGACAAGTCAAGTGCCGCAGGGGTTGGTGCTGGGACCACTATTGTTTGTTATCGACGTTAACGATTTGAGGACAATATTGTTAACAATATTAGTACATTTGAAGATAACGCCAAAATTGGTGCTACAATGGACTGTGAGGAAGGATATCTACATTTACTACAGGATTGTCCAGTGAGGATTTATAGGTATAGCTGAGCAATAAAAAGTGGATGATCACCTTGGTGGCAGAGTACTGCAGGCTCCCAAATAGTCAACGGGAATTAGAAGAGCAAATATGCCAGGAGATTGCAGGCAGTTACAGGACTACTAGGGGGAATTTTATTTTACTTCCCCAATATAGACTAGAACTGTCATAGTGCAGAAGGCGTAGATGAGGTGGAATATGTCAAATGTATTCAGGAAAGTTTCATCAGGCAATATGTAGAGTGCCCTACACCAGAGAAGGCAATGCTTGGTCTACTCTTAGGAAATTGGGAAGGGGAAGTAAATTGGGACTGATGTGTTCGTGGGTGCAGTGACCCAAAATTGCTCAAAAGCAGTGACCAACACACAGTTCTATTAGCTTTAAAATAGTTGTGGTTAAAGAAAGGACGGGTACGTATATTAAAATTCTGAATTGGGGCAAGGCCAACTTGATTGAGGTAGGTGTTTGCAGGCAAAGTAATGTCTGGAAAGTGGGATGCATTTAAAAGTGTGTTGACCAAAGTTTAGGGCATGCATGTTCCTGTTAGAGTGCAGGGCAAGGCATGTGAGTGTAAGGAGCTCGGATGATGAGAGAAATTGAGGCTCAGGTCAGGAAAAAGAAGGAGACATGGGACAGGGAAAGCTGGGGTCAAGTGTATCCATGAAAGAGTTTCAGGAACTGAGGTGCAAACATAGGAAGATTAGGAGGGCAAAAAGGGGGCAAGAGATAGCCCTGGCAGATAATATTAAGGAAAATCCAAGGAGATTATTTGTATATGAAGGGGAAGAGGGTAACCAAAGAGAGAATAGGGCCACTCAGAAACCAAAACGGTCACCTTTTATACATGAAGATTGGGGATCTTGGGACAGTCAATGAAAGTGTCTTTAGGACAGTCAGTACTATGTTCGAGGAAGTGCTGAACGTCCTAAGGCGTATGAAGGTAGACAAATCTCCCGGACCTGATCAGATATATCTGAAGACACTGTGGGAAGCCAAAGAAATTACAGGCGTCCTGGCTGAGATATATGATTCATCATTAAATACTATCCCTTTGCCCAACCTGCAATTCCCACCTACTTCTCCCCCCCCCCCTCTCTCACCCCTCACCCACACCCCCTCTACTGTCATCCCTCTGGCTTCTCAATCTGCAACTCGTCATACCTGTCTCACACCTTCTGCTCTTATCTTTTGCCTTTGTTCCAACCATCTGGCTATCAAAAAAAACCCTTGCCTGTCCACCTATTACCTACCACGAATTGTCCTGTCTCTCCCTTTTTCCAGCTTTCTTCACCCCCCCACAATCAACCTGAAGAAAGGTCTAGACCCAAAACATCACCTATCCATGCTCTCCAGAGATGCAGCCTGACTTGCTGAGTTACTCAAGAACTCTGAGTCCTTTTGTGTATTAACCAGCATCTGCAATTTTTTGTTTCTACATCATTAAATACAGGTGATGTGCCAGAAGACTGGAGGGTGGTTATTATTTTGTCTCTATTTAAATAGGCCTGCAAGAAAAACCCTGAAAACTATAGATCAGTGAGCCTAACATCTGTGATAGGCAAGTTACTGGAGAATATTCTGAGGGATAAGATAAATATGCATTTAGATAGACAGGCGCTGATGAAGGATAGGCAGCATGGTTTTATACGTGGGAGATCGTGGCTCATGAATCTGATTGAGTTTTTTGAAGATTTAACCAAAAAGGTTGATGAGGGCAGAGCTGTTGACATTGTCGAGATGGATTTTGGCAAGGTATTTGATAAGGTTCCGCACTGTAGGCTGTTCTGGAAGTTTAGATCCAGTGGGATCCAGGGAGACCCAGCTGACTGGATAGAAAATTAATTTCATGGAAGGAAGCAGAGGGCGATTGTGGAAGATTGTTTTTTGGACTGGAGACCTGTGACTCATGGTGTGCCTCAGGGATCGGTGCTGGGCCCATTACTGTTTGTGGTTTATATCAATGATTTGGATGAGAATGTACAAGGCAGGATTTGTAAGTTTGCAGATGGCACTCAAGTGGGTGATATTGCAGATAGCGAAGATGACTATCAAAGATTAAAGCAGGATCATTTAGACAAGTGGGCTGAGGAATGGTTAATGGAGTTTAATGCAGATGCATAAGGTGTTGCATTTTGGGAAGTCAAACCAAAGCTAGACAAACACAGTGAGTGGAAAGGCTCTGGGGAGCATTGTAGAACTGAGGGATCTAGGCGTACAGGTAGATAGTTGCTTTAAAGTGGCATCAGAGGTAGATAGGGTGGTCAAGAAGGCTTTCAGCGCATTGGCCTTCATTAGTTAGGGTATTGCAAATAGAAGTTGCGATATTATGTTACAGTGGAACAAGACATTGGTGAGGCAATATTTGGAGCATTGTGTTCAGTTTTGGCCATCTTACTATAGAAAATATATTCTTAAACTGGAAAGAACGTAAAGCAAATTTACGAGAATCTGCCCTGATCTTCCCCAATACCCTCTTTTTCCCACCTTACCCCCCAGCCCTGACACCTTGTTTCCTTTCCCCCTCCCTCACACGAATGCACCTATTGTGTCTCCTTGCCCCACTCTCATCCCCACCCCCATCCCAACGCCCATTGCTCAATGCTCTCCTCATAGAACAGAACAATACAGTACAAGGACAGGCCCTTCAGCGTACAATGCCTGTTTCCTTTGGTTTGTAATTCCTATATTTACTTGTACCCCTGAAATACCTTGGGATGGTGTGTAATGTGATACTACTTTATGTTAAAGGTGTACTGTAAAACCCTCACATATTCTTCCAATCTTTTTTAAAAGGTGAACTAACAGGTTAATGAAGCTATCAATTTCAAGTGATTCTGGTGAATTTTTACTTATTTAACATCAATCCTTCCTGCCAGACAACCTCACATTAAGCTCACACCAATAAAGCCTCTCCAAAAGAAGTGAGGTTGGATTTGCAATCAATGGCACAACATTCAAAAGGTAAACAACAATGAACATTTAAAAAAAATCTAAATGAACAAGCCATTAGAGTTTATTAAAATGGCCTTAAATAAATATTTGTTTAACTAATTACCTTCCTAGAAGTCTTTTCAAATGAACAAACTCTTACCTGAGACTTTTGTAAACATTCCCCTCCAGTAAAACAGCTGCAGCATTCCCCTTGGCCCTGGCACAGAATCTTTTTACCCAGTTTGCATCATAAGCATTGAACAATTCAACCCAACTCTTACTTCCTCACCAGACTCTAGGGTGAGTCCAGCAAGGGGCACAGCCTGCCCTCCAGCAGCAGCAACTCACAAACAGGAGCTTCCAGGTTTCCACATGTATTAAAATTCCAGAGTTGCCCTCAGCTCCATGGGATAATAACAGCAAACACCGTCATTCAGGCCATTACTTGGCAAATCCAGGTCACTGGGAATATTTACTGGAAATGTCAAAATGTGATAATGACCTACTTTCTCAAATGATAAAAGTTTCAGTGGCTGGCTTTTTAGAAGATCTCATTAAGATGCCTTGGGCATCAAACTCTGCGAAAGATTCTTGATCTAAACCTAAACCAGTCATTGACACAACTCAGACACTGAATAATTGGGAACAATGTTGTATGTAATGTTCTTGTGTGTGTGTGTCTGCGTGTGTTTGCATGTGTGGTCAGGGGAATGTGAGAGGTTGAATGCTGTCACATTTAATTTGAAATTAGACTGAAGATCACGTGATACTCCTCACCCCATCTCTATCAGTATCTTAACGCCTTAGTCATCTCCTGGTTCAACAACTACATTGTTTGAATGAAAGTCCGAAGTCGTGTCTCCTTGCCCATAGCTAACCGATAAAAAAACCCCTCTGGGACGAATAATGAGATCCCACCAAGCAAGGCCTTGCTCCTGGAAAGTCATGTTTTGGACTTGGTGGATTGGTCAGGTAGTTCCTCGATGCTCAGGAAAGATCTTCAAAGGTTTCAAAGGTCTTTTACTGTCACGTGTACCAATCAAGGTACAATGATATTCGTATTACCTTACAGCCATACACAAAAAAAGCAACAAGACACACAATTACGTAAAAGTTACACGTCCCTCACTGTGATGGAAGGCAATAAAGTCTAATCTACTTCCCTCATTTTATGATCTTATTCAAGTCACTAATATATTTCATGGATTGCTGGTTTCAGAGAGGTTGGCTATACTTCAGTCTAACGGTACCTGTTCAAATCCAAATGTGAGAACAATATATCCAATGTCAGAACTGGAGCTGTGCAAAGTGGTGTTGTAACAATACTGCTCCAGGGCAAAGGCCATAAATCTTACTATTTTATGACATATTAAGAACAGCGATTTGTCTAATGAAAGTTGATCAAATGCTTGGGTGTGCTTTCAAGTGAAAATGGCTCAGAGAAAAATGTTTATATTTTCATTAAATATACATTGCCAGCAACTCTTGCTGACAGCAGAGTTTTTGGAGCTATGTATAAATTACAGAAAAATACAGCTGTTTGAATTAATAAAGATTTTACCAACAATGGAATAAATACTAGAGATCACATGTCATCGTATGTTTATATTGCTGCATGTTAATTTGGAACGTCAATATCTATGGAGAGGATGTGCATTAAACTTGATGGGATGTTAGGAACAGGGGCAAGTGGTATGCCCAAATGCATGATGTAAAAAACTAACATCCAATATAGATGGGATCCTCTGTATCAATGATTGTTTTACTGAATTTGTTTTTGAGTGGCATTGTCAAAAATCTGCTGAGCACACAAACAAATACAAACAATGAAAATGATAAGCTCTCAATATTATTCACCACTAGGATGAAAGGCAGCATTCTAGAAACAGAAAGTGTAGCTGTGTTAAAGCACAACAAGATGTCTGACAATGAACTCATATATTTACAACTGAAAACCATTTTTACGACAGCAACACTAAACCAAAGTAGAAAAAAAGTCATTCACCGATTACCTTCTTTTACAGAATGAGAAAGCAGTCTTGAATGGTGTTGGGCTGCTATATTTACCTGGCAGTATGCAGGCACTCTGCACTCCTTCCTCGTTTTGCTCTGGGCAGCATAAGGAGCTCACTGCACAGACATGATGAATGGGGAGCAATTCAGTGAGGAGAAAAGATGGAGCAATGAAAAAGAAAGTGAGATCTGATGAAGATGCGACTGAATGAACAAATTAAAATATTTTCATTGTATGCTTCAATGATACAAGTACTTAAAACTTACCAACAAGGAACATGTTAGTTCTTGTGATTAAATATCAGAGAAAATTAATTTAAATGTACCATAGCATTAAATGCAGAGTACCTTACAGAATGATGTTCCATTTAATTTATCTTATTAACCGGGGTCATGATACACTTCATGTAGAAAAAAACTACCAAATTACTTGGCAATGTTAAAGAATGCCCCTCATTCCCAGACTCTGAAAATCACATCGTATTTGAATGAAAATTGTGTAAGTAAAATTATTTCCTAACCAAAGCTTTTTTGAGACAATCACTGATGCAATTAGGGTTGCCAACTTCCTCAAGGTGACACGGTGACGTCACCACCCCGCGCCCCACGTGACCTCACCCAGCCAGCGGCCACATGCTCCCGCTCCACCAATGGCGGCTGCCCGGGTTCAACCACAAACTCCACTGGTATTGTGTGCAGGTTTACCAAGGACGCTGCCTTAGTTTGTAAGTTCTGAGGAGGGGAAAGGAATCAAAAAGCCCGGCGACTTCCCGCCCACCCGCCCACCCAACTAACCAAACATGCCCTTCAAGACAGGAGTCTGGCTTGGTTTACCGGCTGCCGCAAGGAATTAAACCGGACTGTCAATGGGGAACCTGCAATTAGTGTCAAAGAATGGCTCAGTTTCTGACTGTTTTTTGTGGATTGAACGAATTCCCGCAGGTTTAAGCAATTTAAGTGGATTGTAACCCGCTGCATGACTTGGAAGCACTGATTTAATGTTACTCCCTCAGGTCGCCAACTCCAAACATTAACTCTGTTTCTCTTTCTGACCTGCTGAGCTTTCCCCCCGCGACATTTCTGTTAAATTTTACAACAAGTTAGCCCAAACCTGTACATTTAAACCCGGGTTTTTATGAGGTCACTGATTATTATTACATTTTGTAGCGATTTCTGGGAGCCCCTAACGGAGGTTGCGTAGCAGCCCGCCTCCCGGCCCGGGCGGCCACCATTGGTGGAGCGGGAGCACGTGGCCGCTGGTTGAGTGAGGTCACGTGGGGCGCGGGGCGGTGACAACACCCTTTGTCCCTTATTTGGGAGTGAGGAAGTTGGCAACCCTACTAATACGGGACAAGAGTGGTCCTGTACGGAACAAACCAATTTAGCCCAAATACGGGATGTCCCGGCTAATACGGGACAGTTGGCAACCCTGGGTGCAGTGCAGAAGGCAACGTAAATATGGATATGTGTAGGGAGGAACTGCAGATGCTGGTTTAAATCGAAGGTAGACATACAATGCTGGAGTAACTCAGTGGGACAGGCAGCATCTCTGGAGAGAAGGACTGGGTGACGTTTCAGGTCGAGACCCTTCTTCAAGGGTCTCGACCAGAAACGTCACTCATTCTTTCTCTCCAGAGATGCTGCCTGTCCCGCTGAGTAAATATGGATATGACAGATGAAGAAAATCACATACAGCTCAGTACTTACAGCAATATGTTCCCTCAACAACAAAATCTTTAAAGATCCCCTACCCTCAGTTTGGGAAGAGATCAACAACTGTCTGGTGTTGGCCTCCAATTTTGTTACACTGGGATAATGGTTCAAGATTTAACTGCAATTAACTGCAATTAATTGTTCCTAACAATACCTGGCCCTTGGTTTTACTGCAGCCCTGAGAGAAGCCCAGTAAAGAAGAGTATATTGAGAGCATGTCTTGAGGAGACTTTGTTGATACTTTCACACAACTTCAATCATCAATGAAAAAAGTGATAATGGAAACTTATTCTTTATCAAAACTACTACTTTTATTTGAAATGTCTGCAATAGCAACAAGGTTTTTTTGCAGGAAATATGTTAATACCCAATTATAAATTGTATCCTGATTCTATCTCTAAGATTTGCCATCCCAGGAATCATATTAATGATGCTTCACTGAAGTTGCTCCATAGCAAGAGCATTCTCAAATAAAGAAGCCACCACAAGACCCCGTACACCAGCAGCACCAGTCCCTGATCCTCTCACTATGACGGTCAGCATACCGTTTGATTTCTTATCCCTCAGCTTCACCCACATGCTTATTCCCAGTGACTGGTGTACAGGAAACCCAGATATCATTATACCTTCCTCTTTCCTTATCTCTCACCATTGAGAAAATCATCTCCCACATTATACTGCACCTGCTTGAACCTAGCCAATCCTTCACCCTGTCCAAATCAACATGGAAAACATTGTGCCTTAATTTCACCGTTTGGTTGCTTGCTGTTTTAATTATATGACATTTTTGTTACTAACCATTTGCAGAAATAGAGCAAGTAACGAGAAACTATTTATTTATTTATTCGTGTCATCACACAACTGTTTGCCAAAGGCGAGCAAATTTTAGTGCCACGTCTTTGGCCTCTGCAAGATCCTTTACAGTGCATGTGTCATGCAGCATGTCACAGCCCAGGAGATGTTCCATAGTCTGGAGGCCCCATCCGCACTCGCCGTCTGCCGCATCTTCAGTATATTGCCACTGCAGCATGTTCGATTTGCTCCTCCCCATGCCTGCCCGCAGTCTGTTGAGAATGCGCCAGGTTATCCACGATTGGTCGGAACCTGGTGGGAGTTTCTCAAAGGGATCGATTGCCATGTGAATGTCATCCGGTGATTTCTCTAGTCTCTCTTCCCAGAGTTTGAGCCTTCTGGACGATGCACTGCAGTCCAGGGAATGGACAGAAGAGAGGAAACTTCTGCGTGATTTCAAACGCTGAGGTTGCAAAGGGTGGTCATGTAGGGGGTGTCTTTCATTCTCTGATTGTCTGAGGTGTTCTTTTTGACTGGCTACAGCTCTTCTGATACCAGGAGGTGCAATGCCAGAGAGTAGGTAGATGTAGGTAAACGAGAAACTGTGAAGCTGTCTATTATCCCCCTCCTCTGTGCTAAGAGAAACTTGCACCTAGTAATCCATCTCATTGTGGGACCTGTACTTTAAAAAAAATCTGTATTTTCTCTGTAACTGGAACAATATATTCTACACCTTGTTTATTTTTTCCTTTGCTCCACCTGATGCACTCATGTATGGTATGATTGCTTGGATAGCATGCAAAACACAGGTTTCCACTGAGTTTCGGTACACCTGACAATAATAATCCAATACCAAGAGGAGTAATCTCTGTTTCTTCAGCCTCTACATGTAACTGAATTCCCTTGTCCCTGGTGTCAGCCTGATGAATCTCCTCTGTCTCCACTTCTGAGCTCCGGGAACCTACACATGACATCTAGAACCAAAGACACACTGTAGGACAAACCTAGCCAGAGATGTAATGATCATTAGCATGAATTCCTTTATGTTCAATGCTCCTGTTTGTGAAGCCGAGTATGCCGTGCATTTTTTAATAGCCCTCTCAGCTTGCACTGTCACCATAGGATTATAATTACACACCCCTAGTCTGCACTGGCATGGCCATAGCATCACTCCTTACTAACTGATTCCCAGATAGTACTCAAAATATGTACATTTAGAATAAATGTCTCATTGCTCATTTGCTGTTTGTGCATATTAGTTTTGGTTTAGAGATACAGGCCCTTCGGCTCACTGAGTCTGTGCCGACCAACGATCACCCGGACACAAAATCTATCTTACACACGAGATGAAAAAGGTGAGCGATGAGGGTAGGAGCGTGGATGTTGTCTACACGGAGTTTAGTTAGGCATTTGTCAAGGTCGTTGATATTGGGCTGTCTAAGTCAAATGGTAGTTTAAATTCAGAAGTGGCTAACCCATAGAAAGCACACGGTACTGGAGGGTGTTATTCTGGCTGGAGATCTGAGAGCAGTGGTATTCCGCAGGGATCTGTGTTGGGATCTCTATTGTTTGTGATATAAAGATCTCGGACATGAATGTAGATGGGTTGGTTATTAAGTTAGTAGACAACACCAAAATTGGTGGTGTTGTGAACCGTGAAGAAGGCTATCAAAGGATACAGTGGAATATAGAACTGTTACATCTTTGGGTAGTAAAATGGCAGATGGCAGATGGCATTTAATCCGAGTGGTACATGTCCTTTCACCCTCACAGGCAGCTTATGTAATGCCTCTCAGCTCTCACTTTTTAGATTTTTTTTTAGAGATACAGCGCGGAAACAGGCCCTTCGGCCCACCGGGTCTGCGCCGCCCAGCGATCCCCGCACATTAACACTCTTCTACACACACTAGGGACAAATTAATTGGCCCAGCCAATTAACCTACATACCTGTACATCGTTGGAGTGTGGGAGGAAACCGAAGATCTCGGAGAAAACCCACGCAGGTCACGGGGAGAACGTACAAACTCTGTACAGACGGCGCCCGTAGTCAGGATCGAACCTGAGTCTCCGGCGCTGCATTCGCTGTAAGGCAGCAACTCTACCGCTGCGCCACCTTTCATCGACATGCATTGATGCTGTTCAGTGGCTCATCTCTCCCTTCATCCACAACTGACTGTGGATTGGAGGGTAGCTAATGTTATCCCACTTTTTAAGAAAGGAGGGAGAGAGAAAATGGGAAATTATAGACCAGTAGGCCTGACATCAGTGGTGGGGAAGATGCTGGAGTCAATTATAAAAGAAGAAATTGTGGAACATTTGGATAGCAGTAACAGGATCGTTCCGAGTCAGCATGGATTTACGAAGGGGAAATCATGCTTGACTAATCTTCTGGAATTTTTTGAGGATGTAACAAGGAAAATGGACAAGAGAGAACCAGTGGATGTAGTGTACCTGGACTTTCAGAAAGCCTTTGATAAGGTCCCACATAGGAAATTATTGGGCAAGATTAGAGCACATGGTATTGGGGGGTAGGGTGCTGACATGGATAGAAAATTGGTTGGCAGACAGGAAACAAAGAGTAAGGATTAACGGGTCCCTTTCGGGACGGCAGGCAGTGACTAGTGGGGTACCGCAAGGCTCGGTGCTGGGACTGCAGCTATTTACAATATACATTAATGACTTAGATGAAGGGATTAAAAATAACATTAGCAAATTTGTAGATGACACAAAGCTGGGTGGCAGTGTGAACTATGAGGAGGATGCTATGAGGACGCAGGGTGGCTTGGACAGGTTGTGTGAGTGGGCAGATGCATGGCAGATGCAGTTTAATGTGGATAAATGTGAGGTTATCCACTTTGGTGGTAAGAACAGGAAGGCGGATAATTATCTGAATGGTGTCAAGTTAGGAAATGGGGAAGTACAAAGAGATCTGGGTGTCCTTTTTCATCAGTCACTTACAGTTAGCATGCAGGTACAGCAGGCAGTAAAGAAAGCTAATGGCATGTTGGCCCTTATGACAAGAGGAGTTTAGGGGCAAAGAGGTCCTTCTGCAGTTGTACAGGGCCCTAGTGAGACCGCACCTGGAGTACTTTGTGCAGTTTAGGTCTCCAAATTTGAGAAAGGACATTCTTGTTATTGAGGGAGTGCAGCGTAGGTTCACTAGGTTAATTCCCGGAATGCCGGGACTGTCGTATGTTGAAAAAATGGAGCGACTAGGCTTGTATATACTGGAATTTAGAAGGATGAGAGGGGATCTTATTGAAACATATAGGATTATTAAGGGATTGGACAGAGGCGTTAGAGGCAGGAAACATGTTCCTGCGTTAGAGGCAGGAAACATGTTCCCAATATTGGGGGAGTGCAGAACCAGGGACCATAGTTTAAGAATAAGGGGTAGACCATTTAGAACGGAATTGAGGAAAAACCTTTTCAGTCAGAGAGTTGTAAATCTGTGGAATTCTCTGCCGGCTCGTGGCATTCTGCTGGATCTGCCCACTGTCAACATGAATGAATGCACTGTCCTTGCTTGCTGGAGAGCATAACAACAGGCACTGATGAGGAAAAGATGTGCATCCCATTGCACACCAAGTCCCTCCATCCTGTCCAGCTGTGGAACTTCAGTTTGCAGGGATTAGCAGAATTTCTCTTCTTTGATCGTTGGGGACACCAGATGTAACAGTGCCCTGCTGGATTAATCCCTCAGACCCCTGGTGTAACATCTTGACTGCTTCTGGATCATTACAGGACATGCCCAGCAGGCAGCAATACTGTGAGTGCAGAGCTAATGTAGCTAAGAGATGATAGGCCTCTGGGTGAATTACTAGAATCTATTGTTTGCATGGTGAGTGATGCGTTCTTTGATCTATTCTGCATCTATTTCACTGAGGACCTTGCCCATATTCTGCAGCTCCACACGTAGATGACCATTTTGGTTCTTAAGGGGGCCCTATTCTTTCTCTAGTTACCCTTTACTTCTTAATATATATAAAATCTCTGGATTCTCCTTAATCTTATCTGCTGGTGATAACAATTTCCTTCTTTAGGCCACCCAGCTGTGATAGTGCTGAATACGGTGCAGAGGAGATTCACCAGGATGTTGCCTGGATTTGAACATTACAGTTATAACTAGACATTGGATCGACTAAGTGTTTTATCTGGAGTGGAAGAGCCTTGGAGGTGACCTGGTTAAAATACAAATAATTATGAGGGGGATAGATTGCGTAGACAGTAAAAAGATTTTTCCACGGTGGGGTTGTCTAAAACAAAGCATCGGTAAAAGTCCTAAGAGGTTTTGGAGGGATATGAGGGGGAATGATCTTAAACAGAAAGTGGTTGAAATCTGAATGTGTTGCTGGTGAAAGGAGATGCTCTCACAACATTTAAGAAGTCATCAGAAAATCACTTGAATCGCCATGACATAGATGGCTACCAACTAAAATTGGGTAAATGAGATAGGTGTAGATAAGTACAATGGTCAGGATGGACCTTGGGGGTGGGGATGGGTGCAAAGGGCCTGTTTCTATATGGTGCCATTCTGTGACTAATGATATAGTACAGGTGCTCCTCAGCTTACGATGGGGTTCCGTTTCAAGAAACCCATCGGAATCCGAAAATATTGTATGTCGAAATGCATTTAATACATGCGATCACGTGGCCGGAAACGAGCTGCGGCTCACTACGGGTCGCTGCCGTCTGCACCATTGCAATGTCGAACTATTGCAAGTCGAAGCATCGTAAGCCGGGGAGCACCTGTATATAGTCACCCCCACTCACTCTCCAAAACATGCATGGTGAGATTGCTGCACTCTGAGCCACTGAACAAAGTCACATTGTGGTTTCCCTGTCTCCCTTTTTATACAATGAAATAACTGAACTATACTCACTGTACTCTTTATACTCACACAGGGAGCTAATCACACAAACATCACATCTAAATCCTATCTTTTAATCATTTTCCGAGTTTCATTTATATAACACACGCTCACGCACACGCAGACATACATGCACACGAACACATACACGCTCACACACACCCACACACAAGTTTCCGCTCCATTTACTCAAAACTCAGGCTGTCAACATATCTTTTCTAGTTTCTTTATAAACGTATCCAAGCATGATGTAACTGAATAGGGGATGGCCTGGGGGAGATGAATGGCCTCTTCCTGGTTGTAGGCTCTTAATTTCCAACCTATTGGTTGGGCCTTCCACCTCCCATTGACAGCTCTTCCAGGTAAGCTCTCCAAAGGAAACTGCCTCACAGGTCCCTTAAAGGTACAATGTTCCACTGAAATTAAATCAGGATTCGCTAATCAGTCTAAGCTAGTCAGACAATGGCCTTGCATGCTCTGAATGGCAACACTTACATTGGATTTCATGTGCCGATAGAATAGATGAGCTTAAAAAATACCACTTGTCTTCCCCAAGCTGCTTCTTGCAGAGAGCTAGTAGTGATGGGCAGCTGAAGTTGGGTGTTAACACACACACTCTCCTTTGCCTGTTTCATCCATTGCAGCCCTCCCACCAGAATTTAACTTCAAATGCTATTTCAGGTGCAGTACAGCTCAGAGGCTCCACAGGCCTTTGGTTATTGGCTGCAAGCAGCTTAGATATGGACAACCAACTCCCTGTCAACGTCCAAGTACCCCGATGCATGCTGCCATGACAGTATGGTCATCACACATCTGAGGATTATTATAGTACAAGTTAATAGCTAGGCCTTGCTCTCTTTGTCTTTTACAAAGTACACCAGAATAAAATGATTAATTATTACCATGATATTGCGCAAAGTGGCAGAAGAAAAAGATAGGATATCCTTCCTGTGATTTGCTCTGTATCTCGTAATGATCTATCTAACCCATGCTGGTCATAACCTCCTTCCTTTCATTTTGATAATGGTATCAAGGACTAATATCACCCAACCCTACAGTCTAATAATCATGATTCACCCACTGACTGGAAGTAGGCTGGCATTACCAGTCATTAGCCTGTAATAGATGCAGAGGTTGCACACCATGCTGCAGTGTGGTTTGGTTAGGCGATTTCCAGACTTTTGATCCAGACTGTGTCAGTCATGTTACAGTCTGGATGACATATCCTTGCCATGTTATAGGCAAGGATAATAACTTCTGTTAAATGATATGCCAAACATGAGAACAGATATAGTCCTCCAACACCCACTGCTTCAGTTCTTGTATGAAGAATGATCACTTGAATGGAAGTTGTGGAAAGTGTACAGCTTTGGGAGGCTGAGCCCAGTGGACTCTGCTTGACCATGTGCGAGAGTGAAAATCTTCACAGGGCGACGAGGCAGTCTCCCCAAAGGTTTTGGCAAAGGAGGTTATCTCAGACAAATCTGGGGCAGCTGCGACAACATTATGTTCCCATTCCAAAGCAAAATAATTAAAGTGCCTGATGACAAAATAAAACTTTCGGCAAATGTCAAAAATTAAACTTGCTTCCCCCTTTCCGCCCCATTATAAATACAGCAGTGTGGGTGCCGGATGCAAGGCAAATGTTATTAATCCAGGGCATTAATGTGCTGTTAGAAGCAGGAGTGTGAGTCAATAAATCAAGAGGTGCAGTTATTGTAAATCAAAGGAGACAGAGAACATAGAGGCTGAGGAAAGGAAAGATAGGTTTGAAGTTTCAGGAGAAAATAAAACAGAATATGGTTCTAAAATTCATTGGAGCTGCACATGATAAGGGGGCAAATTTAGATATGTCCTCAAACATCGAGAATATTTGTGATGCACACTGCCAGTCTTGTAGAATCATTAAATAATTGAGGTATTTTATATCTGA
This sequence comes from Rhinoraja longicauda, assembly GCF_053455715.1. Classification (NCBI taxonomy): domain Eukaryota; kingdom Metazoa; phylum Chordata; class Chondrichthyes; order Rajiformes; family Arhynchobatidae; genus Rhinoraja; species Rhinoraja longicauda. Next base: position 16,241,536 of record NC_135957.1, on the reverse strand, counting down.
TCACTACTGTGCATGTGCAGGCAACAGGATATCCGGATCATTGTAAAAAACAAGACTAACAATTTATCTCCACCATGAATAACTTTCTGGATCATAGAAAAAAAACTAGAAAGTGACAGAAAAGGATTCCAAGTCAAATTAAATACAGTGAGTTAAATAAAGAAAGAGATAGAAAGGTTGGATGAATTGACAAAAGAAAAAGAGACAGAAGGGAAATGGAAGGATAGTAATCCAATTTAAAGAGGGATCTAGGAGCTATTAACTGTCAGCGTGGTTGGGATCCCACAGGTTTTGCTCTCCCTTACATTGTTCAATACTATCTTTGTGTGCTTGTTAAATTCATTTCAACAGTATTTTCTCGAAACACAGTAAGAAACTCTCTGTGACACTCCATTTCCACAAGGCTCCCAATGAAATGCTGCAACTCATTTTGCAATTTGTAGTAATTTGCATCATGTCAATTTATTTTAAACACTCTAATAGCAACCAGCGTTAACTTGTCATTATTTTACCAGTTAATCCTTGCCCACTGTGAGCTGGATTTAATTTTGATGTGGTTAAGATTGCCGGCTGGTTGGGAATCTGAAAATAAGTCAGCTGGTGTATGTGGAGCTCAGACAAACAGAAACTAATTCAGAGGTGAAGTGGTCATGCAATAATTCAGCTGGTAAATAATTCAGATCCTTTGTAACTTAGTCACCTCTCTGAGTACTAGATGGATGATGTTTTACATCAGTGGAATTACTTACAAACACCACCAAAATGAAAACTGACACAAAATGTTGATCAAGATGCTGAACAAGAGGAACAGGATAATTGATGAACACTGTACCTGTCTCTTTCATATGGGTAATGATTGTCTATGTCCCTGGGTCTGTGCTCGACAGGACTGCGTGAGACAGCTTGGTATCGGGTGGGAGAACGAGATCGCCGACTTTGATGGATTTCATCTAGACTCCTATACGAAAAGATTTACAGTTCAGTAGAGGATGGTCAAGACTACTGCAAGTAGAAACTTTCTCTCAAAATCTTTCATCTCAAGAGAAAACTATTTAGTGTAAGAAAATCAATGAGCACCAACCCATAAAGTGGTCATTAAAGTATCTTTTTCCCAAATGGTTTTGAAATTCCACAAGAAAATGTTTTCAATCAAAACAGATTACCGAATTGACAAATTTGTAAAACAAAGGTTATATATACTTCCTGCCCATCGTTTAAAAAAAAAAGAAACTTGCAGCAAGAAGATGAAACACACCTCTGTAGTGGGACACTGGGTAATCGTGACCGGGTCCTGCCCTGGTCATCACCACGGTGAGGAGAGACAGAGCGTGAACGATGATGCGGGCTTCGCTGTTGATCTGGCACTGTTAGTGTGCTTGCTCTACTTTCTCTACTGCTAACCCTATAATCTGTTGGTTAAGGTGCCAAAAATAAAAGTACAATATAAGTTTTAACATTTGTTTGTATGAACAATAATCAATACGAACAATGCTGCAACTGTAAAGATGAACTTTAATGAAACAAGAACTTAAAAGCGTGATTCCATGCTAACGGCTTTTTTTAACCATCTCTATGGCTCATTACTTTTAATCCTTAAAATATAAGATGTTCTTTAAAATGCATGCAATCAAGACAACCTGTATCCAAACTAGATTGTTAAGGGGCTGGCCTAGTTATGTGATTGACATTTATTATGCACTATTATAATTAATAACAATTGAAAGCCATCAGCTTGGTCACGTGGAGAAGTCCAGAGGCCATGCAAATGTCTACATTAGGTTAAAGCAAAGCCATGCAGGTTGCAGTCACTTGGAAATCTCGGTTCTATGGCTATATGCTGCTCTATTGCAGTTCACCTGTGGAGCTCAAGCAGGAAGGCTAGAACATGGCCATTGACTCTGTCACAAAGTAGTATTCTTTCCAACCAGAGTCTTAGATGTTACAAAGTGCAATTTATTTTGGGAAGCATTAGGTGAACATAACATGGAAAATAAATGAGAATAATGTTTCTCTTCTGTCAGAACGCAGTGGCATAAACCAGCACTAATATCAAAATACCAAAACTGTAAGTGAACACTGAAATTTTGCTCCCTAATTAGGTTTGCCAGCCAATTAAATATGAGGACATGCAAAGGCATGTTACCACGCAACTTCCTCAGCAATCAAGATCAATAGCTCTTAAATTATTCATTCTCTCCTTTGAAATTCAAAGCATTGGATCTTAAGCATTTCCCAATAATTAAGATTTAACGATGAAATATACCTCGGTTTTTATGAAACAGATTGTGACATGAAATTCCAAAGTTGAATTATTTTATGAGAAAACTTAAGAGGCTTTTAAAATGGTGAGGGAAGTTGATCTGGATAAACTGCTCAGACTGCTGAAGGGTTGGCAGGCCAAGCAGCGGCAAAATTAAAACGACTGGATAGCCTAGATTTTTCAATTAGCCTTATTCTATAAATAAATGAGTTAGTATTAGCATTTTAACAGTTAGAATCAGAACATTTAAGCTAATCTATTTTGGCACAGAGTAACAAACTTGCAAAATGAGTGATCCAGAAAGGCCTTGCTTCATTCATAAAGCAGTGAGTTAGTTTCAGGATATTAAAAGTATAAAGGGATATTAAAAGTATAAAGGGGTAATGTGAGATGGTAGGTAAATGGGGAAATGTATTTTTTTTAAAAATTATTTGGCATTTTCACTTGTAGCCCTTCATTTTCTTAACATTCGTGGTGATTTGTTAATCACAAGTAACATTGTGCAGAAAAATGTCAAAGGCCAAGTTCTTTGCCACTGGAGTCACAGAAAACCAATCACTTCTCCCTGCACCCCGTGCAGAGATCACTGATGAATACGGCATAGAGTGGGTAACAGGACACTCAAACGTAAAGCAAAAATCAATTCCTGAAAACTGGGATTAATGAAAAATAAAATAGACATGACAAACCAGAATATTTAGATGCAGTTTTTTTTGGTTTTTAATCTAAAGATGACTTTTACATAGAATTTAATTGCAGAATTGTGTATAGCCCTTAAGATCTAAGGGTTTAATTGAATACATTTCAGCCAACTGTCTATTCAAATATCACCCACTAATTTCAACACTGTTGTTTTGGCTTGAGTCATGCTGCCACTTTTTTCTTCTAATATGGATGACTAGTTTTTTTAATTTCTGTGTACAAATCATTAAATGAATTTAATAAGAAAAGAGAGCATACAGTTAATTCTAGTTTTATTGAATTGGGGGCTTTTGTCATTTCCTTCCCAAATAGATTTCTTGATGAAACTAAATTAGACCAAATGTTTTCCTAACATAAACAGTTTTCTTGTTAGTTCACAGCTCTGAGCAAATTGAAGACAAATTATAGCCCAAAATTCAGCGATCAATTATATTTTTCAAAATTGAGACTATTGTAAGCAAGTTTGATTTAACTGCATATATAACTTTGTTATTATGCTAAACTGTTCTATAATCTTACAATTTTCTTTTGGGGGACATTTATCGAGGATCTGCTACTCAGGTGTACAGGATACGAGACTGCAGAATCGGGGCTAAAAAACTCCATCTCCAACCTAAGTCTCTACCTACCCTGGCTTCAGATCTCAACCAAGGCCTTGCAGTTAGTGCACAGGCATTTTGTGTATAAAGTATGAAATTGCCCTGAGTTACTTGTGGGACATCAGGTTAAATAAATCCAAAGCAGCTATTTATTTCTGCGTTGTTCACTTGTGCTGAACATTGTGTTCAATCAGATTTGAAATAATTTAACTGTTTTGTTTTAAATCAGAATTTCTGGCAATTTGCATGTTATAAAAATAGTAGCAAATTATTTTGACATGATCATTGTACTAATGCAACCAATTACGAAGTTAACCAAAAGATATTTTCTTTAACATTCATTATCAAATGATTTGCTTAAAATGTACGTCAGCCCAATTAATAGTCGTTTATGCACCTCCAACTGTACATTTAAAAGCAAAATGCGCCATCCTCACAGTGTGAAATAAATGCTAAAGCAGTAATTTTAAAGGAGTGATTATTATTGCTTCTTTGTATTAAATCTCAGCTAACAAGCATGTGCTTTGACATATGTAATTACAATATAGTATCATGGCTGGCAGATGGGTGTTATCTGCTTCTTAAAATATTACTGACCTCCTGCTAGAGCCCCACATCAAAAGCAATTCTAAATGCAGATAGCATTCATAATGAGAGCATGTTCTGCCACCCACCCACCTGCTTTGACCACTCCAATACCATCATCAACATCATAATCTGAGATGTCACTATCACTGATTCGCTGAGATCCTGGTTCGTGATGGAACAAACAGACAAAACAACTGTGTGCATGGACTCATTAACATTTATGATAGTTATTTTTAAATCAGAAACGCTTTGAAGAATAAACAAATAAGAGTAACCTAGAAATTTAACAACTGTTGAGTTATTCTACATTTTTGCAATAGTTTTTAATTGGGATCTCTAGCACAGAATAAATACATTTAATCTAAGTGAAAAAGAGACACATATTTAGCATATCATGGTATTTCACTTTGCAAACTAAAATTAAGAAAAAAAAGAATTAAATTCTAACCATAACATGGCAAATGACCAATAGGATTCTTACTTCAGATACTTACACATTGGACAAATGTGCTGGGAAACTGTCATGTTCAATTGAGCACAACTCAAGATCTTTCATCCATTAATCATCTGAAAATTGTGGAGGTCATACATACACATTCCCAATATGTGGTTTCACTAAGCGAGGCTCTTTGGCAGGATACTACACTGAGAAATATACTCCTAACGCCTGGAATATTTTTAATTTTTATGTTTGTTCCATGGGATTGATGATTGGTAATACCAGATGTACACACCTTGCTGAGACTGCTACTGAATGAATCAAAACAATGAAAGCATAGACCAAATTTGGGTTGGATATTCTTTGTGCATATTTTAAATTACTATTATTATGCTATAATGCTTCGAGTTCCACAGCAGACCACAATATTTTTAGTTCAATGCCGAGGAATCACTTTTTAAACATTTTAAAAACTGTGATTGCAGTTTCATTTAGCTTGGGAGTGGCACTTATGGTGCATGTGTAAAACAGCAAATCTGGAATCAGTTTGTGGCAGTAAGACGAGAATAGGTAACATTTCTGTATTAATGCATCTTTTTCTCTAAGATCCAGAATGACTTGCAAGGGGATTTCCATTATTTGCCATTTTAAATCCACATTTTGGGCATTTAAACAAGCTCACCCCTCCCAGAGTGCAGTGGAACACAAATAGTTTTGCATGGTATAAATATTTACCATGCTCTTCTTTTTTTATTCATGATACGATTAAGCAAAGTTAACTTATTTTTATGAAAAGTCAATCATATTGGAACGTCGTTGACAGTCGTTTTTCTCGCACAAATTTACAAATTCAGAGCTTTGAGGAAATTTGACTTCACTGAAGCTATACCTCAGCCTATCCAGTTTAGTTATTCTTCACATTGATTAACTGGATTTTAAAGAAGTATTTGTTGAGATATTATTTTTTTAAATGGGTACATAAAATAAGCACTCACAGAGTTGAAAATATTGAGGTTTAGTAATGTAGCAGAAAACAGAGTAGGAATAAACAGGTCATCTTCAGCTTTACAGATTGTAACTGATGAAGACCCCCCCCCCCCAAGGACCTGTACTGGACATCACAGCAGCACTGCAGACAATGCAGCTGACTCATAGTGCCAGTGACGCAAGTTTGATCCTAACATCCTCATACATCCCAAAGATGGGTTGCTAGGTTAACGGGATTCTGTAAATTACTCTGTGCACAGTTGACCGATGGGGGGGGGGGCACGGAAGAAATAAAGGATAAGTGAGAGAGAATAGTTTAAAGGGAAATAAATGAGGAAATAAGATTGATGCGATTGTTCTGCAAGGCAGCGCAGACTCAACGAACTGAAGAGCCTCCCTCAAAGATGTAAGGAAATATAAAAATAAATGATGAAAATATGATCCCCAACTATATGTAGCAACATTAGTGACTTCAATGAAAAAAGGACATGTACCACATCCAAAGGTGGAAAAGTAAGGAGCCACCAAGATTCTGATGAGAGTAGGGGTAGGAATATCAAGAGATTTGCATCACAGAAGGATGCCATTAAAATGACAGTGTTTTCATCATTTAATCAAGAACTTCTTTTCAGGTCTGAGAAGGGAGCCAACCTGAAACATTGTCTATCCATTACCCTCCACAGATGCTACCTGAGCTGCTGGAGGAACTTCTTCAATGTATTTGTTTTCAGGATCTCAGCAGAGCCAACATGGTCAGCATTTAAAGCCCTCCCTTAACTGTCTTCATAGAGTTAGTCATGGAATCACGGAGATATACAGCGTGAAAACAGGCCCTTGTCCTACCAAGTCTGCACCAACCATCTAGGATAATATTGCATTAATCTTTTTTTTTTAAATGTTCCTATATACTCATCAGCTACTGCCAGATTCTACCACTCACCTACACACTCAATTTACAGTGGCTAACTAACCTACCAATCTGAACATCTTTGGGATGTTGGAGAAAATTGGAGCACCCAGAGGAAAACCAACTAGTCACAGAGAGAATGTATAAACTTCAAAGAACAGCTGCCTTCTTTAGCCACTGTAGCCTTTCTTGCAATGGTTTTGAAGGACCTGTTGGCGTAGATTCACTGATAATGAGAAACTGGTTATATTTCCCAATCGTGATGATGTGCACCTTGGAGCAGAACCTGAAGGTGATTGCGTTCCCTTGTGCACCCTGCCCCTGGCATAAATATAGCAGAATTGGGAAATGCAGTCAGAGTAGCCGAGACAAGTAACTACAGTGTAATTTGTAAATACAACCAATGTGCATCTGTGGTGGAAAGAATGAGTGTAGGATGTGCATCTGTGGTGGAGAGAATGAGAATGAGAAGCCAATCAAGTGGGGTGGTTTTTGGTATTAACATTAATCCCATTTTCCATCTTTTTAGATACTATCGCAGAATCATTACAGTAACAATATTCAATCCACTTTCCCATCAGCCTTGCAAACTACTTTGCCTCAATTTGGTATCCATTTTTCCAAAAAGCAGTGGGTTTCAGATAATAACCAATTGTTGTTGATGAAAGTTATTGCTCATATCCCTCAGGTCTATGCCACCCCTTATCTTTGAACCTTATGGGAACAACCTCTTGCCATGTGTCCTATGCAAACAAATAAACATATGAATTAAGAGCAAGAGTAGGCAGCTGTCAAGATCTTGTGTGTAACAATCAAATTCTTCTGAATCTTCCAAACCCATCATGATTTAGCTCAGTATAAACTTGTCATCTTCTAAACCAATACATTTCTTCTGCTCTCTTTTGAGGACATTCATAACCTCTCAAAAAATTGGTGACCCAAATTGGATGCAGTAGAACCCAAATTAGTTGCTTTTTAAAGATTCAACATAGCTTCCCTGTTTTTGTAATCTGTGCCTCTGCTTTTGAAGCTCAAAGTTCCATGGTTTTCAGACTATTCGCTTAACACATTTTTGCCCTTTTTTACAGATTTATGCACACAAAGTTCAAGTTCCTTAGTTCCTATACACCTTTTAGAACTGAACTGTGCCATTTAGCATTTATTCCCTTCCCCTGTTCTGTCTTCCATAGTTATCACATCACACTTTTCCTCATTAAATTTCTCAGCGTGCTGTCCAGCCATTCTGTCAGTCAGCCATCTTGTTTTGCTACCTCCAGGGATCTGTGCGCATGAACATCAAGATTCCCTATGCCTATCAGCATAATATCATTCTCTGCATATTCCTTTCCTTGACTGTTCTTCGTAAAGTCATGGAGCTATACAGCATTGAAACAGGCTTTAGGGCCCACCTTGTCCATGCTAGTTAATATTCTGGGCTAATCCATTTGTCTGCATTTGGTCCGTGTTCCTCGAGACGTTCCTATCCAAATATCTGCCCAAATGTTTTTGGAAAGTATAATTGCATCCGCTTCAAGGTATCCTTTGGCAGTTTGTTCCAGACGTGGTCCATCATCTGAATGAAAAAGTGTCTCATGATGTCCTTCTCCCCCCACTCACCTTAAGCCTATACCTTCAAATTATAGAATCCTCTACCCTGGGAAGAGACTGAACGTTCACTTTATTCTTGCCCCTCAAAATTTGTATACTTCAATAACTTCACCTATGCTCCAAAGAAAAAAGTCTAACCCATTCAGCCTCTCCCAATAACTCACGCCAGCAAGACCCGGTAACATCCTTGTGAATTTTTACTGCACCCTTTCAAACAAAATGACATCCTTCCTGTAGTTGGGTGACCACAACTGCACATAATAAGCCAAGTTTGGTCAAACGCCTTCTTCCCTTCCGCTTGACTCACCATTTTCAGGGAACCATGTACGTGTGCTCCCAGAGCTCCCTGTTCTATGACACTTTCCAGCAGTCTCCTGTTCACTGTCATGCCCTGGCTTGACATAGCAAAGTGCAATATCCACACTTATCATAGTTAAATTGCATTTGCCAATCTTTGGCCTATCTTCTCAACTGATCTCAATCCCGTGGTAAACCTGGATATCCTTGCTCATTGTCCACTATACTATTATTTTTAACATCAACTGCAACATTTATTAACAACTAGACCAAGTGGACCTGTTGGGCCCAAACCTCTCCTGCATCCTCTCCCCTCCCCTCCCTCCCTCCTACCCCCCTACCCACCCCTCCCCCTCCTCCCCTCCCCCTCTTTCCTCCCCCTCCCCCTCCACCCCTCCCTCCCCTCCCCCTCCCCTCCCCTCCCTCTCCCTCCACCCCTCCTCCTCCCCCACTCCATCCCCCTCAACCCTCCTTATCCTTCCTCCTCCCCCCTCCATCCCCCCTCCCTCCCTCCCCCCACTCCCTGCCTAGGAGATAGATTTAAACTTTAAAATGTGAATAACTTTAAAAATATAACACCGATTTCAATGAAACCTCTTCTATGAGCCCCAATGGGATGACGGTGAATAAGGTGGGCTTAAAATTGTCGCGCTATCATGTACTGTTTTGGCTGTAGTTCAGGAACAAACAAACAAACGAGTTTTAGTATGTAGATGTTAACTACAATGTCAATAGACAATAGACAATAGGTGCAGGGGTAGACCATTCGGCCCTTTGAGCCACCACCACCATTCACTGTGATCATGGCCGATCATTCACAATCAGTACCCCATTCTTGCCTTCTCCCCTATCCATTAACTCCGCTATCTTTAAGACCTCTATCTAACTCTCTCTTGAAAGCATCCAGAGAATTGGCCTCCACTACCTTCTGAGGCAGAGAATTCCACAGATTCACAACTCTCTGAGTGAAAAAGTTTTTTCTCATCTCTGTTCAAAATGGCCTACCCCTTATTCTTAAACTGTGGTCCCTGGTTCTGGACCCCCCCAACATCGGGAACATGTTTCCTGCCTCTAGCGTGTCCAATCCCTTAATAATCTTATATGTTTCAGTAAGATCCCCTCTCATCCTTCTAAATTCCAGTGTGTATAAGCCCAGTCGCTCCATTTGTTCAACATATGACAGTCCCGCTATCCCGGGAATTAACCTTGTGAACCTACGCTGCACTCCCTCAATAACAAGAATGTCCTTTCTCAAATTTGGAGACCAAAACTGCACACAGTACTCCAGGTGTGGTCTCACTAGGGCCCTGTACAACTGCAGAAGGACTTCTTTGCTCCTATACTCAACTCCTCTTGTCATAAAGGCCAACATGCCATTAGCTTTCTTTACTGCCTGCTGTACCTGCATGTTAACTGTAAGTGACTGATAAAAAAGGACACCCAGATCTATTTGTACTTCCCCATTTCCTAACTTGACACCATTCAGATAATAATCCGCCTTCCTGTTCTTACCACCAAAGTGGATAACCTCACATTTATCCACATTAAACTGCAGCTGCCATGTATCTGCCCACTCACACAACCTGTCCAAGTCACCCTGCATCCTCATAGCATCCTCCTCACAGTTCACACTGCCACCCAGCTTTGTGTCATCCACAAATTTGCTAATGTTATTTTTAATCCCTTCATCTACGTCATTAATGTATATTGTAAATAGCTGCGGTCCCAGCACCGAGCCTTGCGGTACCCCACTAGTCACTGCCTGCCATTCTGAAAGGGACCTGTTAATCCCTACTCTTTGTTTCCTAGTCTGTCAACCCATTTTCTATCCATACCCTACCCCCAATACCATGTGCTCTAATTTTGCCCACTAATCTCCTATGTGGGACCTTATCAAAGGCTTTCTGAAAGTCCAGGTACACTACATCCACTGGCTCTCCTTTGTCCATTTTTCCTAGTTACATCCTCAGAAAATTCCAGAAGATTAGTCAAGCATGGTTTCCCCTTCGTAAATTCATGCTGACTCGGAACGATCCTGTTACTGCTATCCAAATGTGCTGCTATTTCATCTTTTATAATTGACTCCAGCATCTTCCCCACCACCGATGTCAGACTAACTGGTATATCATTCCCTGTTTATTCTCGGCCTCCTTTCTTAAAAAGTGGGATTACAGTAGCTACCCTCCAATCCACCTGAACTGATCCTGAATCTCTAGAACATTGGAAAATGTTCGCCAATGCGTCCGCGATTTCTGGAGCCACTTTCTTAAGTACCCTGGGATGCAGACCATCAGGCCCTGGGGATTTATCGGCCATCAGTCTACCCAACACCATTTCCTGCCTAATGTGAATTTCCTTCAGTTCCTCCGTCACCCTAGGACCTCTGGCCACTGGGAGATTGTTTGTGTCTTGCTTAGTGAAGGCAGATCCAAAGTACCTGTTCAACTCGTCTGCCATTTCCTTATTCCCCATAATAAATTCACCTGCTTCTGTTTTCAAGGGACCCACATTTGTCTTAACTATTTTTTCCTCTTCACATACCTAAAGAAGCTTTTACTATCCTCCTATATATTCTTGGCTAGCTTACCTTCGTACCTCATCTTTTCTCCCTGTATTGCCTTTTTAGTTATCTTCTCTTGCTTTGTAAAAGTTTCTCAATCCTCTGGCTTCCCGCTCATCTTTGCTATGTTATACTTCACCTCTTTTATTTTTATACTGTCCTTGTCTTTCCTTGTCAGCCACAGTCGCCTTTTACTCCCCTTAGAATATTTCTTCCTCTTTGGAATGAGTTGATCCTGCACCTTCTGGATTATTCCCAGAAATACCTGCCATTGTTGTTCCACTGTCTTCCCTGCTAGGGTCTCTTTCCAGTCAACTTTGGCCAGCTCCTCCCTCATGCCTCCATAGTCCCCTTTGCTCACCTGTAATAATGACACTTCCGATTTTCCCTTCTCCCTCTCAAATTGTAGATTAAAACTTATCATATTATGCTCACTACCTCCTAATGGCTCCTTTGCCTTGAGTTCCCTTATCAAATCTGGTTCATTACACAACACTAAATCCAGAATTGCCATCTCCCTGGTAGGCTCCAGTACAAGCTGCTCTAAGAATCCATCTCGGAGGCACTCCACAAACTCCCTTTCTTGGGGTCCAGTACCAACCTGATTTTCCCAGTCTATCTGCATGTTGAAATCTCCCATAACCACAGTAGCATTACATTTGCGACAGGCCAATTTTAACTCGTGATTCAACTTGAACCCTATATCCAGGCTACTGTTTGGGGGCCTGTAGATAACTCCCATTGTGGTCTTTTTACCCTGACAATTCTTCAGTTCTATCCATACTGACTCTACATCTCCTGATTCTATGTCACCCCTTGCAAGGGACTGAATATCATTCCTTACCAACAGAGCTATCCCACACCCTCTGCCCACCTGTCTGTCTTTTCAAAAGGACGTATATCCCTGAATATTCAGTTCTCAGCCCTGGTCCTCTAACAGCCATGTCTCTGTAATTCCCACAACATCATACTTGCCAATACCTAACTGAGTCTCAAGCTCATCCATTTTATTTCTTATACTTCGCCCATTCATATACAGCACTTTAACTTCGGTATTCACCTCTCCTCTCACACCTCTCCTCTCACTATTGGCCCTGACCTTATTCTCTTATCCTTTCTCAAACTTTCCTTCCCATTAATTCAGGAGTCTTTTGTAACGTTTCCTGTACTCATTTTCCTTTTAACTCCATCTTTATACTCCCAATTTGTAAACCCCTCTTCCGTTATTTAGCTAACGTGTAGCACTAGCAAACCTGCCTGCCAGAACGTTGGTCCCTCTCCAGTTAAGGTGTAACCCGTCCCTTTTGTACAGGTCACCCCTACCCCAAAAGAGATCCTAATGGTCTATAAATCTAAATCCCTGCTCCCTGCACCAGCCCCCCACCACCTATCAGATCCCATATCTCTCTGTTCCTGCCCTCACCAGCACGAAGTACAGGAAGCAATCCAGAGATAACCACCCTTTCTCGGTCCTGCTTTTCAGGCTTCTTCCTAACTCTCTAAACTCACGTTGCAAAACTTCCTTCCTCTTCTTCCCAATGTCATTTGTGCCCACATGCACAACTACTTCCAGCTGTTCACCTTCCTTCTCGAGGATGTTCTGAAGTCGGTCTATGACATCTTGAACCCTGGCACCAGGGAGGCAACAGACCATCCTCGAGTCTCGCCTGCTGCCACACAATCTCCTGTCCGCACCTCAGACAATGGAGTCACCCACCACTATGGCTCTGCCCGACGTCGGTCTCGCCAGTCGAGTCTCATCGCTAGCATTGGAGCCACCGACCTGTCGGTTGTTTGGACTGGAAGCGTCTTCTGCCCCGACAGCTCCCAAGAGGGTGTATCTGTTTTCATTAGGCAGAGGGTTTCCTGCACTCCACGTTTACTCCCCTTTCTCCCACCTTCACTCTTCCTGTATCCTTGGCGTGACAACCTCACTGTAGGTCCTGTCCAGGAAACTATCGTTTTCCTGGATGGCCCTGAGGTTATCCAGCTGCTTCCCCAGCACGTTCATTCAGGAGCTGCACCTGGACACAATTTCTGCAGGTGTAGTTTCCAGGAGCTCCAACGGTGTCCCTGACTTCCCGCATCCTGCAGGAAATACACTGCACCAACTTGCCTGCCATTTCTTCAGTGGACAAAAACAAACACAAATCTGAATCAAGTGTAGCCTCCTGCGCCCAGGATGAGGTGTTCCATACAAGGGCATCGGAGATGTCCTTATTCTTTAGGAAACGGGGGTTCCCCTCTTCCCTTATAGATGTGGCTCTCACTAGGGTCTCCTCAATATCCCACAGCTCCGCTCTTCCTCCTTTCCCCCTATTCATAACAAGGATAGAGTCCCCTTTGTCCTCACCTTCCACCCCATCAGCGATCGCATACAACATATTATCCTCCAACATTTCCGCCACCTCCAACAGGATGCCACTACTGGCCACATCTTCCCATCTCCACCCTTTTCTGCTTTCCGCAGAGACCATTCCTTCCGAAACTCCCTGATCCACTCGTCCCTTCCCACCCAAACCACCACTTCCCCAGGTACTTTCCCCTGCAGATCCCTTGTGATCTGCAAACCGCAGGAGATGCAACACCTGTCCCTTTACCTCCCCCCTCAACTCCATCCATGGACCCGAAGAGTCTTTCCAGGTGAGGTAGAGGTTCACTGCACCTCCTCCAACCTCATCTACCATATCCGCTGTTCTAGATGTCAACTTCTCTACATCGGCGAAACCCACCACAGGCTCGGTGATCATTTCGCTGAACACCTCTGCTCAGTCCATCTTAACCTACCTGATCTCCCGGTGGCTCAGCACTTCAACTCCACCTCCCAGTCCCAATCTGACCTTTCTGTCCTGGGCCTCCTCCATTGTCAGAGTGAAGCCCAGTGCAAATTGGAGGAACAGCACCTCATATTTCACTTGGGTAGTTTACACCTCAGCGGTATGAACATTGACTTCTCTAACTTCAGATAGTCCCTGCTTTCCCTCTCTATCCCCTCCCCCTTCCCAGTTCTCCCACTAGTCTTCCTGTCTCCGACTCCATCCTATCTTTGTCCTGCCCCCTCCCTTAACATCAGTCTGAAGAAGGGTCTTGACCCAAAACGTCACCCATTCCTTCTCTCCAGAGATGCTGCCTGACCCGCTGAGTTACTCCAGCATTTTGTGTCTACCTTCGATTTAAACCAGCATCTGCAGTTATTTTTCCTACTCATTAAAATAGATGACAGACAGTGACCAAGCACCGACTCCTTGGCACACCATTGGTCACAGATCTCCAATTAGTAAAACAACCCTCAACAACTACCCTTTGGCTCCTTTCTCGCAGCCAATTTTGAATTTAATTGGCTAGCTCACCTTGGTTTCCATGTGATCTAACCTTCCAGATAAGCCAACTGTGTTAGTTAGGACCTTGTCCAAATATATTTTCTCACACTTGGATGCACTGATTCCATTCACCACTTCAATGCCCATCTAACCAGTCCATTGATGTCTTCTTGCAATCTACAATTATCTTCCTCATTCCAATGTTGCTATCATGTACAAACTTTAAAATTATGTTTAAACATAAATCACTTAACCATTACATGACAAGCTTGGAGCCTTTGTCTTAAGTCTCTGTATTTGAGGACACACCTGTCTTAAAATCAGCACAATGTAGATTTATTCCTGGAATGAAGAATATTCGATGTTGAATGTTTCAATAGTGTTTGCCTATACTTGCTGAAATTCAGAAAAAGAAGTGTTCTCATTGAAACGTACAAGATTAATAGGCTAGATAACAAAGGCAGTTTCTTAATTTTAAGGAAAGTAAAGTGGTTGAGTTACACCTCATTGTAAAATGATTAATGGGCACATCTGTAATTTATCAAATGTCCACCTGCTATGGGATAATTTACAGGAAGATAGGAGAATAAGCTCTGATTAACAGGCTGAATCTTTTTGATATCACTGAAATAACAAATTATATAAATTACATTATATACTTGGATGTTTGGATGTCAAAATATGTCAATGGAAAAAATGAATAAACGATAATAGCCATCAATGCTTTCAAAAATACCTCCTAAAAGATGATGATTTTATTTATCAGGTTATTTCACTATACAAAATATGTATAGCCAAGTTAAATCATATTTAATGGCTTTCTAAAAGAAGAACAATAGGTATTTATGAAGTATTTACAAAATATGAAATTACACAAGAAAATATACTCAATGTGCTGGAAATACTTTGCCTTGCTCTTTAACAGAACATTAACTCGATTGTTTTAATCTGTTGCCATGAAATGAAAATGTTAGAATGCTAATAATCCAAAGCATTGTTTTGAACACAATTGTCTTCTTTATGGATCCTAATTTAACAGAGGATTTTAATAAATTATTTAAAATATCTTTCCTCATTATCATAAAGGGAAAACAGGGGCAAAAATTTAACAAGAAGAGTAGATTGGAAGTTAGGTAATAGTTTGCAATGGCATATTTAAAGGAGAGCTTTTCAGTTGCAACATGGTGATTGTGATGAATGTCTCAAATCACTATATTTAAATACAAAGGATCATCAATTTTACATTAATTATTGAATTTGTGCCCATTTTCCCTTGATTTGTGTTTTGCACCCTGCAACAATACAGAATCAGCTCTGATTAGTCATAAACAAAATCCTATTTAATTGTGTCAGAGGTCAATCTACCCTTCGCTGCGTTTTTTAATCTGTCCGTGGCCTTTCACACCATTGACTCCAACAGCCTATTCAAGCTTCTCTCCACCAGTAACACAGACTCCACCCCCCTTCCCCATCCCACCACACACAACTACACATACAGCCACACACCTATATATTTAGCTCCACTGCCTCTCAGGGCCCTTTTTATCTCTTATTTTTAAGTTGACTCTCAGCAATATCACTTAAAACATGGTATCTATTTCCACAAAAGCTGGCAAACATTCCACTGTCTCTAAATTATCAAACATTTAGTGCCAGATGAGCAAATAATTCTTCCACTAAATTTTGGAAATATTAAAGTAATCACAAAATATATTGTCTCTTTCCCTGGCAACTCTTTAAAATTGAATAATACTGCTCACAACGTTGACTTTAAATTCAGATCTAACATCCAAGCCGTCACCACAATCTCCTAGGTGTAGATCTGCAGCACCATCTCATATCAACATTGTGGCATTTGCTACAGAAGAATTCATCCATGTCTTTGCTGTGCCAAATTCAATGACTTGAAGACTCTCCTGGCTGCCTTCCCAAACTCAAATATTTTTAAACATGAATTAATCACAAACTCTTCTGTCCAACCCCTAATGCACATCAGCCTCCCTCACACATTGCATGCTGATTAATACGGTTCCTAGTTAAACAACATCTGCCTTCCAATGCTCTTAGGCATAATTTTATTCAAATACTTTGGTAACGGTAAAATTGCCTTGAAGCAATGGACCAAAATACCTGCATTCCTTCATGCTGACCACTGATACACCTTCAAATGTAATCACTCCACCAGTTGTGTCCATTCTTTCAGTTTCCAAGGCCTAAGTTCTGGCATTCCCTCTCTGTATCTCTCCAAATCTTTTTCCTCCTTTCAGATGCTCCTTAAAACTATGATCAAGGGGATTGATGAACTTTCCAGGTGTCTCCTCTTGGGAACTGGCATAATTCCACATGTGATAACATTCTTGTGAATCACCTTGGGATGTTTTGCTTCATTTAAGCTTCAACACAACTGGAAATTGTTGTTTCAATTCACATTTAACAAAATAACTAAATGTTGAACGCTGAAAATATTTACAGTGAACATTTACTTCAGAACCTAGATACTTGGACTCTTAAAGGAACTACAATTATCAATGACCTACTTTGTAGCCTTTTACTAGGACTTTCCCCATGGACATGCCGCCGTGGCATGTAGGGCGATGGCTGGGGCAGAGGTAGTGAAGATACGTCATGCGTCTGAAGTTTATACCAGTGTGGCTCATCATCCAGCAATGCCGTCTCCAGCTCTATAAGGATCTGTAAAAGTGTAGCAATGTCATCTATAGCAGTGTAAGAAGCAACCAAGAGAGAACTGAATAAAGATATAATTAAAAATAGGACCTAAATGATTATAAGCACAAGTGACTGATAGCGAAAGTCCTTTTCCAAAGAATGTGGGAATTATAGAAACAGCACAATAAATCACCCAACGAATTCATTGCTGAATAAAGTATTCAGTGCTTTATTCAGTATGGGTCTTAAAATAAGAATGGTCTTAAAATAAAGTATCTGACATTTTATTAAATTGGGCATTATTATTCAAGCAAATATTTTCAGTCTAACAACCTTAATGAGGCGTAAGTTTGAACACTTCCCATTGTAACTTCTAGGTCCGAATTCTCTATTCAATTACAAGATCATTTCTGACTCTGGAATGGGACCTTTTAATGTCTCACCTTGAACTTTCGCCCCCATCTTATATTTCATTTTTTATCTATATAACAAATATGATTATCATCTGGTCTGGGGCAATGCTATGAACCATTTACTAATGTTTAAGTATTACAGCTCACAGCCCAAGTTCTTTAACTAGAAGTGAGCATTTATACTCCAAAATGCATAGGAGCATCAAAACGTAACACAACAACAGCAAACTGGGCCTGCATTAAAATATATTAGATAACCAACCATGTTGGAGCTTTATGTTTGGAAGATGAACCACTTCCAATGATATTCCTGCGATATCTCCACATAAAGCAAGCCTGAATTAAGCTAATTCAAGACCTGATGGTACAGTACCTAGGATTCACACACATAGTGAAAGCTCATCAGTCAAACCTTAATTCAGAAATTGTGATTTGGAGTGTTGTTAATTTTTATCCCCTCTTCCAAAAGCAAAGGACTGAGAATGTTTCACACATGTCAACAACAAAAATGCTACTTCCCTTTAAATTGCTCTCCTTTTCTCTACTTTTGTTGGGCAAATAAAAACATTTTCTAATCATTGTACATCTCTATTCCGAATGCCTGACCACCCCATCCTTCCTAATTTCACCTTGTGTTGAAGGATCAAATTGTTGAACATTATCAAATGATCAAGGATCAAATTGCTAAGCATACCCATTTACTGAATTACTAGAATGGATTACAGAACACAGTTGTACAACTTATAGCTTGTCCAAATTAAAGGTTCAAGAAATGTAATAGATTTATTCCTGCTCTGAACCCTAGGGAAGGTTTTTTGGAGGAAGTCTAATTTGAGATGCCCTCAGCACCTCTATTCCCATTTTTACCGCGGTGAAGACCAGTCCATGGATACACAATGCATCAGCTAGACAGCTTTCTGCTGCACAATGTCTGACCAATTATACAAATGCTTTAGCAATAAAAATTAATTCAGGTTTAAAGAGTTTGTGTCTTTTACCTCTCCAAGAAATCCACTTTCTTCTTCGTGCACTCGAGGCTGATCCCACAACGTGATCTCTAACATCCGTTCTCTAAAGTCTCTTCGGTGAACGTGAGAATAGATAAATGTTTGGTTCCATTTTGGCTCTAAGCTTCTCTTGACTGTTTTGGTCCTCCTCTTACTTTTGTCGCTGCCAGTTAAAATATATAGTTCATTTACATTTGCTAATCCTTTCAAACCATCACAATTCAAAATACAAAACGCGTCAACGCAACACATTCTATATATTCAAAGTGAATCATAAAAAGAATTCTGAAAAAATGAAATATACCGCTACAAAGACTGTGCTGCCATTGACGTTTTAAAAATAAAGGCAAATGTTTTTCTACACTTGAACTGCAAGTTTGAAGATATTGGCCCAGATTTAGCAAATGCAATAAGACAAAACCATTGGTCTCTGTCACTTCATGATAAACTCTTAGCACCTTTGATATTTCAGCACGAGACAGAAATTTTGGAGGCTGTGCATTATTCAGCACTTCTCCACAGTCCATACTGCCCATCAGAATCCACTATTAAAATATCAAAACATTCAGATGGTTGCAAACCACCTCGGAAAATTAGTGCTGCATTGAATGTGTAGTAGTGCAATGGTTCAATTCAGTGGTTCAATGGTGCTTTATTGCCACATGTGAAAACGCACAGTGAAATTCAGTTCTTATATACAGTTCAGTAAAGTATTGCCTTACCTAAGCACAATTCCCGACTAGCAAAGTGTACAGAAATATTCCACTGAGATCAGTGTTGTTAATGACCAAATGGCTCAAAAGATCTTTTGTGCTTGTCTGTTTTAATTTCCTCACACAAATATTTCTACATATAATGGATTATAAAACAAAATATTTCATGTACATTTAACTTTAAAATTGATTTACGATATTTTGGCTTGTCAATCCAATGGACATTTTCACGTCTATTTTGTACTCTATAAAAAGTTCAAATTGGTTTTTTTCCAAACTGATTTGAGTGAGAATTCTTTAATGCGATTGTCTGTTGATCCAGATTGATGAGATCACGGTTGCTGCCCTTCAGAGTTTGACTGGAATCAATGCCAGATAGAAATTAAGTAGAAAATAATGTACCTTGCCCAGAGAGGTTTTCACATCTTTAAGGTTGGCTTTTTCCAAGATCAGTGGCAAGCATTGCCCCTTCACCACTGTCCTCAAAACGTGGGTCTTGTAACACATTGAGCTAAGTTTACCAACCTGCCATGCCCATACCCACCCTTAGTATCGGCAACAATAAGAACGGGCAATCCAAATCTTAAAGCCTTGATCAGCCAATGTAATTTGGAGTTTCATCCTCTTTAAATTTGGGGGCCTACAGTCTTATGAAGAAGTCTGTTGTAGCATTGTTGCCTGATGTGTGAATATCAAGTAAAAAATGCCAATATTTAGTGCCATCTTGGGCTTAGTAAATGAGATTAATGGTATTGACATAGGAGGCCAAGAGACATTTATCAGTGCTGCATGACTCTATGACCATCAACAATGTGCACGGTATCTAAATCTTATGCACTTTACTGTCAAAAGTTGAGACCTGTGGAGGTTTAGGAGGAAAGTGATTTATTTGTAAGTTTGTAAAGATTCTTTACAAAATGCACAATTTACATGCAACCAAAGGGGATTTAAATGGAATATGGTATCACTGCAATTCAATTTACAATCCTGAAAGAAAGAAAACAACGATGCTTTTATATATCCCATGGAAAATCTCAAAGTATTTTATTGGCAATAAAGCACATTTGAGAGTCTTCGCCATCTAATTTAGGAAACAGAGCTGCTAATTTCTATGCTCAGGCAAAAGCACATGTTCAGCATGTTTTCTCTACATGAAAGATGCCATATCAAATGCTAGACAAATGTTGTATGCAACAATAAGAATTGAGCAGAAATTCACTATTTCACTTAGATCAGGATTTGTTGATTGAATCAAAAGACCAAACTATGCTAAATAAGGCAGAAGATCAAAATTATAAATGTGATTAGTAATCTCCCATTGGCCATTACTAGCTAAGAAAAGGGTAGTATCATAGAACTCTGTATATAAAAGATGCTGTAGGAGGCCATGTGTGTGCCATCGGAGCCACATCACTTAAAAAGAGCTACGACCTAATCCCACCTTCCAGCACTGGGTCCATAGTCCAGTCAGAGTTCTTCAAGTGCACATCTGAGGATTGTTTATGCAGGATTTCTCCCCTTTAAAGTACCAGCAAACCAGCCTGAGCAGTATGTAGAAACAAAGAACTACGGATGCTGGTTTATATCAAAGATAGACTCAAAGTGCTGGAGCAACTCAGTGGGTCAGCCAGCATCTCTGGAAAGTATAGGTGATGTTTTGGGTCAGGACCCTTCTTCAAACTGTAAGGAATTCTTTAATTTTAAGTAATTTCGACCTTCACATCGGTTTGTAATTTTCTCCCAAATTCTAAAACCGTGTCTGACAACCTTGCAAAATATGGCAACAAAAACAATTCTCCTCCCTCAAGATATCATGATGTCAGTGTTGATAGGGAGAAGCTGGTGAAGTTTCTAATCATGATTGTTTTAATGTGAAAGGAGTGAAATCTGTGAAAGATTAAAGTGCTAGAATATGAAGGAAATTATCATTGTAAAGGATCTCCTGGAACTATGAGTAATGTAAGAAAATAACTGCAGATGCTGGTACAAATCGAAGGTATTTATTTCACAAAATGCTGGAGTAACTCAGCAGGTCAGGCAGCATCTCTGGAGAGAAGGAATGGGTGACGTTTTGGGTCGAGACCCTTCTTGAAACTATGAAGTAACAATAGAAATTGATAATAGTTTCACATTTGTGAGGAGAAGCAGAGATGCAAGACAGTGTCTTAACATATATGGGATAATTTAACATATTTGAGGAAATTTGGAGGAGGGTTCCAGGAGGGAAGAGTCAGAGCCCAAACTTGATGTACAGTTGGATGAAGGCGTCCTTGAGGAGCAGAGAACACTGCAGGTTCAGAAGCTGTGCTGGGAAAGGTACTCATCATCTTGAGCCAGCAGCTCCAGAATTCTTTTTACTGTCAAATTTTCTGACGCCCGAGAAACCTGGTAGTAACCACTGAATGGTAACAACTGAAATTCAATTAATTTTCAAGAGAACACTGAGAGGATGATTTTAACATGCATTCCTTTTAGCGCAGAACACACTTGATGCCCGCTCCTACTAAAATGACTATAAACATGTCAAAATGATCCTTCTTCAACTATCGTTGAGGCAATTTCTTAATTTTATAAAAAGGTATAATGTAGTGGGTCTGGACGCGGTCGGAATCAGGCAAGACGCCAGGTAAGTATTAACAGTCATTTAATCCAGCAACAGAACATCCGCTCTCTCTTCAGTCTCAAAGCACGAGTTATCTCTAAAGCCCCTTCAGGCAAACCCCGTAGCACTAGTCCCTCCCCCAGCCCTGTCCATCCCGTGCCGAGGGGGATGATCCAGGGAGTAGCCTAATCCCCGGGTACCGCCACAATACTGTGTAACACAAGCAAATACATAGCTTCAATACTTCTGATTTCTGAAGCATGGAAATTCTGGTTGAATTTGTCAGTTTGATTTCATTAAACAAGCACTAAAGGATTTATGTATATATATTTTTTAAAGCTGCAACTATGATCCTGCTAAGCTGTGATCTTTATAACATACTAAGTTTTGTCATTCTTAAATTCCATATTCAAGTGAGAATCTTGTGATACAACACTGCCCTCTATTGTTACAGGATTGACAACAAAATCCACCAATCGTCTCCACCACCTTCAGTCAACTGAGATGTATGATGATCAAGACCTCAAACTTGACACCAGGCACATGGTGTACAGAGAGGTTGTGGTTCCCACACACTTGCATGCATCAGAGATGTGAGAAACTAAAAGTGGTCACCTTTGAGCACTGGAGACGTATTATGATACTATATTTGTAACAACCTCCAAATTCACAATATCAATGTCTTATCCAATGCTCACATGATTGACATCAAGACTCATGGGTCTTCTTGTCTAATGCCACAAATATAAATATACATTCAGGAAGGCATCAGCCATTTCAAGTCTCTCTGACGGAAGCATGGAGAAGTCAAGTGCAAAGAGTTGAAAGGAGTATACAAGAACCCAATCACGCCACCCACCCACACACTCAAACCCCACCTCTCCCTCCTTGGCAGAGTCTGTGTATCTCACATAGGATCTCAAAGCTTACAGAAATATAGTGGAAGCACGTTTATCTCAAAGGAGAAAGCGTTACATATAACATGATTACACAGAAAACTAACATAGAACATGGTATTCGTCTCATAATAATAATAAAGCCAATGCACTTGTGTATCACTGACATTCAGGCATTTTGTTTAGATTGATTTAATCACTTTAAAAAATACACCCTGCGAAGTTCTGAGGCAATCCAGGCTATGGATCTAGTTTAGAAACTGTGAGGGAAAAAACTGCAGATGCTGGTTTAAATCAAAGGTAGACACAAAATGCTGGAGTAACTCAGCAGGACAGGCAGCATCTCTGGAGAGAAGGAATGGGTGACGTTTCGGGTCGAGACCTTTCTTCAGACTGAAGAAATTGTGGGTCCTGTTCCAATTTTTCCAGTTGAAATACTCAACTGCTTTAACCTCACTCAACACGTCAATTTTCCCACCCATAACCGTGGACACATTCTGAACCTTGTCTGCTCCACTGGACTAAATCTACATCACCTCTCTGGCTCCGACCCCACCCTCTCTGATCACTTAGCCATCACCATGTCTGTCAACATTCCCACCCCAGCTCCAAAGCAAAAACTCAAAATCAACTTCCGCAAGCTGAACTCTGTTTCACCTACCTCGCTCTCATCCTCCCTCTCTGAAATAATGTCTGCCTCTCCCTTCGTTGACCTCCACAGTCCCTCTGACTTCACTGACTACTACAACCGCACTCTCTCCTCCTGCCTCGACCAGCTTGCACCTATAAAAACCAAAACAGTTTCCTTCACCCACTCTGCTCCCTGGTTTACCCCTGAACTCCGCGTGATGAAAACTCATGCCCGCCAACTTGAAAGACTCCGCAACAAAACAGGTCTCACAATTCACTCCCAAGCCTACAAAGACCACATACAGCACTATAAAGATGCCCTCTCCCGTGCCCACTCCACCTACTACTCTCAAATAATTCACTCTGGCTCCGGAAACCCAAAAACACTCTTCTCTACAATAAACAAACTCCTCAGCCCCCTGGACACCATCTCCCAATCATTCACAGTTGACAAATGCACCACTTTCCTTTCATTCTTCCAAAGCAAAATAGACAACATCTACAGCACCTTAACCACCAACGCTCCTGCTCCCCCTCAAACCACCTGCCCCCCCTTATCCTGTCAGCCCCTGCCTCAGTTCTCCCCAATCTCCACCACCGACCTCTCTGACCTCTTCACAGGAATAAAAACTGCCACCTGCTCTCTGGACCCCATCCCCTCCAGCTTTGTCAAGGCCTGCCTTCCTGCTCTCTCTCCACTTATCACTGCAACAATAAACTCCTCCCTGTCCACTGGCATCGTCCCGCCATCCCTCAAAATCGCTGCTGTCACCCCCATTCTGAAAAAACCTGGTCTAAACCCTGACACCCCAAACAACTTCAGACCAATCTCCAACCTACCCTTTCTGTCCAAAGTTTTGGAACGTGCTGTAGCTTCCCAACTCAAATACCACCTCTCTACCAATAACCTGTATGAAACTTTCCAATCCGGATTCCGCTCAAACCACTGTACTGAAACTGCGCTCCTCAAAATCACAAACGACATTCTCCTCTCCTCCGACGCTGGCAACCTCAACATCCTCATCCTACTTGACATCAGCGCCGCCTTTGACACCATAAATCACTCCATTCTCCTCACCCGACTTGAAACCTCCCTTAACATCACCGGCACAGCCCTATCCTGGTTCAAATCTTACCTCTCTGACAGACACCAGTTCATTTCCATTAACAACTGTAAATCCCCCACCGCTCCCCTCCCCCAAGGTGTCCCCCAAGGCTCAGTCCTTGGCCCCCTCCTCTTCATCCTCTACCTGTTCCCCCTTGGTCAATTAATCCGCCGTCATGGTCCCAACTTCCACTGCTTCGCCGATGATATCCAGCTCCTCATCTCCACCAAGTCAATCTCCCCCACCACACACTCTACACTGACAAACTGCATCACTGAAATAAAATCTTGGCTTCAATCAAACTTCCTCAAACTCAATTGCAACAAATCTGAAATCATCATCATTGGTCCAAAAACGCTCACCAAATCCACCCAAAACTTCATCCTCAACATTGATGGTCTCCCAGTATCCACCTCACCTCACATCCGGAATCTTGGAATCATCCTTGATCAAACCCTCTCCTTCGACAAACACATCAAACACATCACAAAGACAGCCTTCTTCCACCTCAAAAACATTGCCCGTCTCCGTCCATCCCTCTCCTCCACAGCTGCAGAAACCCTCATCCACGCCTTCATCACCTCCCGTCTGGACTACTGCAACAGCCTCTCCTCTATGGCGCACCCTCAAAAATCATCAATAAACTTCAATACATTCAAAACTCCGCTGCCCGTCTACTCACACACACCTCGATCCGTGACCATATCACCCCCGTCCTTTATAAACTCCACTGGCTCCCCATCCCCCAGAGAATCCAGTACAAAATCCTCCTCATAACCTACAAAGCCCTCCATAACCTGGCCCCATCCTACCTGACCGACCTCCTCCACAGGCACACTCCCACCTGCACCCTCCGCTCTGCCGCTGCCAATCTCCTATCCCCCCACATCCGGACCAAACTCAGATCCTGGGGGGACAGGGCTTTCTCCATCGCTGCTCCCACCCTATGGAACTCACTACCCCAAACCGTTAGAGACTCCTCCACACTCACCACATTCAAAACATCGCTGAAGTCTCACCTGTTCAGTACTGCCTTCAACCACTGAAGGTCACCTCACCTTCTGTCTCCTTACTCTGTTCATTTATTTATTTACTTATTTATCTATTTATTCATTTCCCTATGTTCTCAAAATCTCTGTAAAGCGTCTTTGAGTATATGAAAAGCGCTATATAAATAAAATGCATTATTATTATTATTAATTTCTCTATTAACCTGTTTGCAAATGTCAGATAACCTGGCCTAATAGGAAAAGGAAGAATGATAATTTAGTGGCATAACAATCTGATCATCCAAGTTGTCTTAATCTAATCTGACCCTCAGCAATTTCTGGTAAATGCCGGACTTTCCATGTAAGATAACAATGGGATTTACAACAATCCAATGAGGAACAATATATCCATTTTGATGGTCAAAAGCAGTTCTCCATTCTTTTAGTCTATAGCAGGGTGGCTAAGCTTTTTAATCATGATGACTAATGTTTGTAAAGCTGTTCTAAAATAATGGAATGGTCAAAATCCTTAATAATGAAAAGGGAAGGACCTTACAGACAGTTGAC
Organism: Rhinoraja longicauda; assembly: GCF_053455715.1. Lineage (NCBI taxonomy): Eukaryota > Metazoa > Chordata > Chondrichthyes > Rajiformes > Arhynchobatidae > Rhinoraja > Rhinoraja longicauda. The sequence continues at coordinate 16,215,679 of NC_135957.1, read as the reverse complement.
GACTTATTGTTATCCATGTCCCTGTGATTCTAAGGAAAGCAAATAAATAATTGGAGATGTAACAACATTATGCCTACCACACAGCAATACAAACAGATGTGCAGTTAATTTTTTTAAATTGATGTTCACCTTCGATCTGGAAGGAAGTACATTTTTACATAAGGATTCCTGGGCCGACCATCCCCTCGAGAAGGAAGCTCCATGGCTTGTAACACATTAACTATCAGCTGGTGGCCTACTTTATCATACCAGAGTTTCACCTGTGAAAAGAATATATTTTATGGTCTATGCATCAGCATTCAAAAGATCTTACACGACAAAATGTCAAATTTTCAGTACATGCTGTTCTAATAACAGATATACAGGCATTATGTTGCTATTCTTTAGAATTTTATTCTGTGCACATTAGGCATGTTGACCTAGTAGACGTTGAACGTCTTCAATGTAGACGTTGAACGTCTGTCTCATGCAAAGATGTTGGGCAAGTGGGGCATCCTTTGGGTTTACTTCTGTAATCACTCTATTTTTCATTTGTATCTGGCCAAGACGATGAAAACATTTGCAGGATCTGAACCATTCAACATCATCAAACAAAACATGGAAAATCAACGTGCAGTAACAACTTCCCAACTATTATGTTGTGTATCTATTGATTCTGTAACCCTGTTAGGTCATTTATTTGCTTTTCAATCAACAAATTGTTTTCTTGGTGATACCTTTTCTTCAACCTTTTCCCTTCTTGCTCTTCATTCCATGATAAAACTCAGCTGTGTATAAGATTAGCCTTTTCTTTGATACTTAAATTATACCGAATTATCCAAATAATGGTTAATTTCAATGCACTGAGGAAGTTCAATTTTGCATTAAACTTGTACGTGGATGAGTAGCCACCCACAATTATTTCCAATGGCTCTGACAAAGGTCGCCCATATAAGCTTCCCTAGGATTTTACTACCATGCTCATCACTTGTTTTGGATAAGTGTATCAATAAATAACTTAACACGTTGATAGATGGAATTAACATATATTAACAAAATACTGAAACAAAAAGAAAATGACCAATCACTAGACAGATTTTTCTTATATGTTTGGACATTAAGTGCAAACAAAAATCTGAATTTAAAAAAACTACAAGTCCCTAATGGCGGCCAGTTGAATGTTCCGCCCTAGTGATTGCATCCTGACGCTGAAGCCTTGATCAATTGTCAAGACTGTTAACTCATTTAGATAATATATTTATATGAATGAATAAGATAAAGGTTTTTTGCAACATGTATGGTTAGTTTTGTGTGTTATTGGTTTACTCACTGAGAGTTGTCCAGGTAAGACCTGAGGGGCATCTTTCAAAGCTCCCGGGCTGGTTGGAGAAATGACTGAAATACAGGGTCGTTCCATCTTCTGCGACTCAAAGGAACTCGAACCTGAAAGCATTTAATCATAGTACTTCTATTTATGTAGATGCTTGACATACATTAAGTGTTAAAATACCAATGCAGAGACAATGTATAATATTCGGAGTTATGAAGCACAGAAACGGGCCCTGCGCCCCACTGAATCCCTGCTGACCATCAAATATTCATTTACCATAATACTCTGGGTCCCGACCCCTTCATTTCATGTTCCACAGGTCCAAGATACATTGGATCCGTGCTCCTTTACCTCACAATACACATTGTACCTACTTTAGCTACTCAGGACTACCCCCCTCACCTCTGACATTCGGGGTCTCCATCCCCTCACCTCGACCTACTTCCTCACCCCTGGACACACGGGGTCTCTATCCCTCACCCCTGGACACATGGGGTCTCTATCCCTCACCCCTGGACACACGGGGTCTCTGTCCCTCACCCCTGGACACACGGGGTCTCTATCCCTCACCCCTGGACACACGGGGTCTCTATCCCTCACCCCTGGACACACGGGGTCTCTGTCCCTCACCCCTGGACACAGGGGGTCTACCCTCACCCCTGGACACACAGGGTCTCTACCCCTCACCCCTGGACACACGGGGTATCAACGCCTCACCCCTGGACACACGGGGTCTCTATCCCTCACCCCTGGACACACGGGGTCTCTACCCCTCACCCCTGGACACACGGGGTCTCAACGCCTCACCCCTGGACACACGGGGTCTCTATCCCTCACCCCTGGACACAGGGGGTCTCCCCTTCCCTGGACACATGGGGTCTCAACGCCTCACCCCTGGACACACGGGGTCTCTATCCCTCACCCCTGGACACAGGGGGGTCTACCCTTCCCTGGACACACGGGGTCTCTACCCCTCACCCCTGGACACATGGGGTCTCTATCCCTCACCCCTGGACACATGGGGTCTCTACTCCCTCACCAAAGACACAGGGGGCTAAAGAAATTTGCAAAAATTAAGGATGTAACTAAAGCGCTAGATAAAGGAGATCCAGCAGATGCTGTGGATTTGGAATTCTGAAAGAGATGCAATAACGTTACTGTAAAGTGCATACTGGTTTACGGTTGGATAAAAGAGTGGCTAGCTAACAGAAAACAGTGAGTAGGATGCCATAGGTATTGTGGGAATTGAAACTCGGACTCATTGTAAAAGTTCTCTGCTGAGCTAAATTAAACATGCCTGGCGAGTAGGGAAAAGTTTCTGCTCGCTGTACAAAGCTGCAGAGTCATCAGTCTGAATGTTTTGTACAGCTTGTACGAGGCCTTGTGTTACAGGGGAAAAAAGGTTAGAATGCTGAATCGCACAGAACAGTACACGACTCACTGCAGCTAAGTCATAAATAAGTATGGTACAAGAGGGTTGCTTGCTTAAGGGTGTCTGATCAGTCTGCAGCGACTTGTTCTCCTTGTTAACAAGTTTCTGAATAAAAAAGTTAACTGTCATTCAAGTCTTGGTAAATTATTCCGGCAGGATCCTTGCTGGGGATTTAAACTACTTATAATCTATGTCAATGATTTGGATGAAAGGAGCAAGTGTAATGTAGCCAGATTTGCCGATGAAACAAAGAGTTAGAAGGTTTTGAGAAGGACAGAAAGACCTGAGAATGGTATATAGATAGGGCAAGTACATGAAAATAAGGTTGACGGTGGAGTGTCATGTGGGGAAATGTGAGATTATCCACATGAAAGAAAAATGAAAAGGTAAATTATTATTTAAACAGAGCAAGATCATTAAACATTGCAGTACAAAGGGATCTCACACACAATGTTGGCATACAAGTAAGAGCAAGCATTTAGGACTACAATTGCAATGTTGTCCTTTATTGCATGTGATAGGGAATTGCAATTTAAGGAAGTTTTGATTCAACTTTACAGGGCGCTTGTGAGAAGGCATCTGGAATATTACAAATGGTTTTTGTCTCCAAATTTGAGGAAGAATGTGCTTACCTTGCCTGGAGTGCAGCAAAAGTTCACTAGATTCGTGGAATAAAGGGATCAATGTATAAAAAAGATTGGGCCCATACCTACTGGCATTTAGAAGAATAAAGTAATCTTATCAAAATATTTAAGATTCTTTGGGGGAATGAGAGGGTGGATCAGTAAATGTTTCCTCGATTGAGATACCTAGAACTAGGTATATGGTTTCAGAGAAGGGGACTGCTTACAGTATTTCAGATATGGGTGAAAAATAATTTACTCTTCTCGAAGACTGTGAAACTTTAGAATTCTCTGCACCAGCGAGCTGTGAGGTGGAGTCACTAGATACATTCAAGGTGGAGATTGGTAGATACTTGAACTACATGTAGGTAGAGTGGTATGGGGAACTCAACAGGATAGCGGGGTTGAAGCCAAAATTGGATAAACTTTGATTTTATTGAACAGAGAAGCAGGGCCAAGATCCAAATGGCTTAATCCTGCTCTTGAGGCTAGGTTTAATGGGCAGCACGGATAATGACTCCCTTTAATTCAGAATAATACAATGAATAGTGCAGAAAATCAGTTCCAAAAGCCAAATCCCCCTCTTTTTTGTAAATACTTACTAGACTCCAAAGGGGGATGGGAACTCTCCGGAATTCTAGGTATGTCACTGTAGACAGAAATGGAACAATTTGTATTGTGATACTTTTGGCAAAAATAGCCATCACATTCAATCGCTGAATAATTAATGTTAACACAATTGATCACAAACAAGTTTATTCTATTTTTAAATATATATTTTCTAAAATATTGCATTAGGACTTAGAAAATGAAAAGGATTTCAATGCAATCACAGTTCAGACTTTCCCAAGGCCAAGTATCTATCCAATATTTGCATGATTGAGAGAAACTTCAGTAAACATCACCAGAAAATATTTAGTTCAATGCGGCTGCTTATAACATTTTTATGACATCCAAACTGAACGAAATTCCTGTTAAAAGTTAGAAAATGAGATTCAGCATGGGGAAGACAGTATTTGATATTCTTGCCTTTTAGTGGTTGGACTACCAAGTACAATTGTTAGGATGTCATCTTATAACTGTACCAGATGTTGGTGAGATAACACTTGGACTATTGTAATCAGTATCAGCCATTAAGCTGAAGAAGATGCAGAAAAGATACCCAAAGGTGTTACCAGAACTGGAGGGCTTGAATTATGAGCAGAGACTGGAAAGGTCGGGGTTTTTTTTACACAAGGGCATAGGAAGCCGAAACATCACCATATAGAGGTATATAAAATCATGAGGGACATGAATAAGGTGAATGGTTACAGCCCTTTTCCCATTTTTAGGAAGTGCAAAACTGGTGGGCATGGATTTAAGATGAGAGCGGAAGATTTAAAGAGGATCCGAGGGGCAACTTTCTCCCAGAGGATGGTGAGTAGGGAGAACAACCTGTTGAGCCAGACACAATTACAATGACATTTGTAATTTTGACATTTGAAAGAGGTTGCAAAAGGTACATGGACGGTAAAGGTTTAGAGGGATGTGGGTCAAACGCAGGTAAATGGGACTAGCTTAGATGGGCTTCTTGGTTGGCACCGACAAGTTGGGCTGAAGGGCCTGCTTAGAAACATAGAAACTTAGAAAATTGGTGCAGGAGGAGGCCATTCGGCCCATCGAGCCATTCATTGTGATCATGGCTGATCATCCACAATCAGTAACCTGTGCCCAACCTCTCCCCATATCCCTTGATTCCACTAGCCCCAGAGCTCTCTCTAACTCTCTCTTAATTTCATCCAGTGATTTGGCCTCCAATGCCCTCTGTGGCAGAGAATTCCACAAATTCACAACTCTCTGGGTGAAAAAGTTCCTTCTCACCTCAGTTTTAAATGGCCTCCCCTTTATTCTAAGACTGCGGCCCCTGGTTCTGGACTCCCCCAACATTGACACCCAGGTCTTGCTGCACTTCCCCCTTACCTAACCTGACACCATTGAGATAATAATCTGCCTCCAAATACTTACTAGACTCCAAAGGGGGATGGGAACTCTCCCAAAGGGGATAACCTCACATTTATCTACAATATACTGCATCTGCCACTAATCTGCCCACTCACTCAACCTGTCCAGGTTACCCAGCAACCTCCTAACATCCTCTTCGCAGTTCACAGTGCCACCCAGCTTTGTGTCATCTGCAAACTTGCTAGTGTTACTTCTAATTCCTTAGTCCAAATCATTAATATATATGGTAAACAGTTGCGGCCCCAACACCGAGCCTTGCGGCACTCCACTCGCCACTGCCTGCCATTCTGAAAAGGACCCGTTTACTCCCACTCTTTGCACCCTGTCTGCCAACCAATTCTCTATCCATGTCAATACCCTAACCCCAATACCATGTGCTCTAATTTTGCACACCAATCTCCCATGTGGGACCTTATCAAAGGCTTTCTGAAAGTCTAGATACACAACATCCACTGGCTCCCCTTCATCCATTTTACTTGTCACATCCTCAAAAAATTCCAGAAGATTAGTCAAGCATGATTTTCCTTTCATAAATGTTTCTATGCTGTATGACTCTATTACTCCAAATGCTGCCTGACCCGCTGAGTGTTTCCAATATTTAAGGTTCCTTGTATCTATGATTTATTTTTGCTTTTTCATGGTATTTGTTAAAATATGACTCTCAGTTAAATTTAGTCCTTACATAAGATTTATATACATATTATATCACAATCCCACTATAAGGCCAGTCTGCAATTGTGATGCGTGACAACAAGCTGCAAGCGGTGTAGGCTTAAGATAGAAAGGTTTAGGAGAAGATTTGGCTAGGCTCAGAATGTAGAAAGCCTGTTTAAACTAGTTTTCTACATCAAATAAGATGATTTATGGAAAAGCGTTATGTGTACACAAGGATAACAGAATTTTCTTTTTTGCTAGTGGGTTTTGAAAAAAAAAAGTAGGAGGATTATGCTTTGGTTACATAAGGCATTAGTGAGAGCACATCTGGAGTACTATGTATAGTATTGGACTCCTTACTTAGAAGGGATGTTAATGCATTGGAAGCAGTTTATGAGACCACAACCTGGAAAGGACAGGTTGTGATACGAACAAAGATTGATCAGCCTTAGCTGGCATCTGCAAACATACAGAAGAATGAGAGGGGATGTGACTGAAACATGTAAGGTTCTGTGGGGACTTATTCAGATGATGTTTTCTCTTGTGAAAAAATCTAGAATTAGGGGGGGATCACTATTTAAAAGTAAGGGGTTGCCGTTTCCGACAGAGATAACGTGTTATTTTCTCTCCGAGCCTTTGGAACGCTCTTCTTCACACGACAGTGGAGGCAGAGTCTTCCAATATTTCTAAGGGAGAGGAAGAGAGATACATGTTAAATATAGGGTGGCGGGGATGTTGAAGGTGACTATCTTGGGAATGTGAAATTGAGGTTACAATCAGGTCAGCCATGATCTAAAATGGTAGAGCAGGCTTGTGAAGCTGAGAAGCTGTTCCTAATTCATGTATTGTATTTACATAATTTTGTTTGTGAATGTTAAGCATCACAATTCATATTCAGCATCATTTTTCAAAGCATTTCTTAAAACATTTTAAATATGTTTAGAGAAATGCAATTGGGGATACATGCAAGATCATAGGATATAAAATTAAATTGTTCATTGCCTGTACTTTGGTGTATGTATTTCAAAAGTCCAGTGACCTCGGGTTTAAACCTGACCTCTGATGCTGTGCGTATGCAGTTTGCATGTTCTCCCCGTGATCTCAGGTGTAACCCCTAGATTCTCCACTTTGCTCCCTTATCCCCAAGACGTTGGCATTGTCTGGTTAATCAGCTGCTGTAAATTGCTATAGGCCGGTGACAGAAACTGAGGGGCACTGATGGGATTGTAGGCAGAATAGTTTATAGGAAAAATTAGTGGGGAATGGGATTAATGGACTGTTCCGCGCACCAGTATTGACTTGATGGGTCAAAGTTGGCTCTTTCGATGTCCTAAGGAAATATGGAAATACGTGCACACACATGCATCATGTGAAGCATTCAGACGCAGTGTGGTTGCACCTGCTGACATTTTGGCTGCAGCCCAGTGGAAGCAGAAGGTGTTGGCAGATTGTGGTAATGTCTGATGCTGATTTCTAACAAACATAGCCAAAGCTGAGCTCAATAATGCAACATAAATGTGGTGCCTTAGAAGTTGGGACAGGGGAATTAAAAATGGCAGTATCATTACACAAATATTTTGTAGCTGCATTGACATTTAAAGAAACTGAAAGCAAACCATGGGACAAAAGAGAAGCTTAAAACAAATAATGTCACAATAGAAAATGTAACTGGAATAGCTACTTAATAACATATGATGAGATAGAACAAACGGACACTGATATTGGCCCATTGAGTGAATGCATTTTCTTTATCAGGTTAAGTAAGGATGGACTTGTATTGGTTAAGTCCCCTGGACATGTAGTCTTGCATCCACAGACTCTAAAATAAGTTGGCTGCAGAGATACAGAGTACAATGGCCATGATCTTCCAGAGGCCCCCTGATTTTAGGCACTCACTATGATTTTATGAATGGGGGAATATTTTTCAAAATTATTTTTCACATTCTCTCCGGATGTAATGAGCCGGGTGGTTAAAGTAGATATCAGACCAGAGTAGGAACAGGAGTAGTCCAGTCACATTTCTGTAGGTATTGAAGGTAAAATTAAAGCACAGATAGAGGATTGATTAACAGACAGAAAAATCAACTGTTCATTTTCAGGTTTGGAAGCTGTAACAAGTGGGTACCACGGGGATCAGTGTTGGGGCCACAAACTATTTATAATCCATATTAATAACTCAGATGAGGAACTAAGTGTCATGATCCGTTTATTTAGAAACAAAAATGATAAAAATATTGTTAAAATAAATAAGTTGGAAGGACACAAATACACATAAATTTGTTTGCATTCTCTATTGGTACATAGAACTATTGTGAAAAAGACACAAGTGCTGGAGTAACTCAATGGATCAGGCAGCATCTTTGGAGTACATAGATTGGTAATGTTTTGGGACCCTTCCTCAGACTGATTGTGGTGGGAGTGGGAATGGGGAACAAAGCTGGGAGAGAGATGGGGGCAGGACAAACCCAGCAAGAGGTGGATGCAGGTGAGGAGGGTTTTTGATAGGTAGATGGTTGGGCAAAGGCCAAAAATCAAAAGACAAAAATATTAGGTGCGAATTATGAAGCCAGAGAAAAGAATATAGGTGGAAGGGGACAGAGGGAGGTGAAACGGGAGAAATGGGTGTAAATCCAGGTGGGTTACAAGGAGGGGGAGGACACGCACACCTATCCCTATACCTCCTCCCTCACATCCATCCAGGGATCCAGTAGTCCTTCCAAGTGAGACAGAGGTTCATATGCACCTCCCCTAACCTCATTTACTGTATTCGGAGTTCTTGATGTGGCCTCCTTTACACTAGCAAGACCAAACGTAGACTAGGCGACCATTTTGCCGAACACTTTCGTATGGTCCGCCAAGGCCTGCTAGATCTCCAGGTTGCTAATTATTTTAACACCACTTCCCTTTCCCATACGGACCTTTCTGACCTGGAACTGCTCCATGGCCAGAGTGACGCCACAAGCACACTGCAGGAACAGCATCTCATATTCTGCTTGGGTAGTTTACAAACTAATGGTATGAACATTGAATTCTCCAATTTCAGGTAACTAACCTACTAACAACCCCGTCTCCTACTCCTTCCCGCCATCTTCTCTGTGCCCCACCTGGATTTGCACTAATTTCTCCCCTTCCCCCAATCCTTGTCCTCGTCCACCTACATTCCTTCCTCTGGCTTCATAATTCTTACCTCTTCAATCCTTATCTCACACTTTTTGTCTCTTCATCTCTCGCCTTTGTCCAAACAACTATCCAGATAAATTGTGCAGAATTGCCTGACAGGCATTTCAATGCTTTTCTGCAATCCTTCCCAATGTTTGCATTGGATAAAAATAAATATCTTGCTGCACATTGTCCAGGTAAAATCCATACTGGACCATGAGGCCGATGCGGCTCTCATCGACTTTATTTCCCGACACAAAACTTAAATGTTATCTAACACATTCCTTCACAAGCAACACTAAAGACAAAATTAAAACCTTACCCTATTGGCCTTGAAACAACTATTTCAACCTGAAGTTCTGATTTAGATTCCAAAATGATATTGTAAACCTCTTCATTTGTAGCTCCTGGTAATGGTTTCCCATTCCATTCAAGGACCTCGTCACCTCGGAAACAAAAGTTTTACAATTATCACACCACTTCAAAATTACAACATCCATTTTTTCCAAAGTAAATATGGATTCTCGCAATTTGCACCTTTCAGAAAATACCACTTGATTTAGGAAACTGAAATAAATACATTTTAGAACAGATATTGAACAGCTTGCAAGTATTGTGACCTTTGATGGATTGATTGAGATACAGCATGGAATCAGGCCCTTCAGCCCACCGAGATCAACCATTGACAATAGACAATAGGTGCAGGAGTAGGCCATTCAGCCCTTCGAGCCAGCACCGCCATTCAATGCGATCATGGCTGATCACTCTCAATCAGTACCCCGTTCCTGCCTTCTCCCCATACCCCCTCACCCCGCTATCCTTAAGAGCTCTATCCAGCTCTCTCTTGAAAGCAGCCAACGAACTGGCCTCCACTGCCTTCTGAGGCAGAGAATTCCACACCTTCACCACTCTCTGACTGAAAAAGTTCTTCCTCATCTCCGTTCTAAATGGATCACCCATTCACACTAGTTCTATGTTATGCCAGTTTCACATTCACTCCCCACACATTTAGAGCCATTTACAGAAACCAATTAGCCTGAAAATCCGCACATCTTTGCGATGTGGGGGGAAAATGTGGAGGCAGTCAGAAAGAGAACGCGCATAGTCCACACATACAGCACCCGAGGTCAGTTTTGAACCTGGGTCTCTGACACTGTGAGGCAGCAGGTCTACAAGCTGCACCACTGTACTCTAAAACAACACCCGTCTACAGCAAGCTCGGCGCAATTTTATTTATTTTACTTTGAAGTTTCATTTAGCATTTCCATCCCGTGTGGATGCACAGGAAGGTACTGAAAGGGGATAAAAGGTGGGCTGAAGGGCCTGTTTCTGTGCTGTATGACTCTATGACTGTACTTTTATTCTTTACGTTGTTCGATTATTGTACTTTAATTTTTTTGTACAAACTTCAGACAGTACTGGAATTTTGCACCGTTCAATTTTGCATTCTTTGTGGTATTGTTGTATTTATTATTACTGTACGAATACTGTTTACTCCATGAGTAAGAATTTCATTTTACCATGGTACATGTGACAATAACTCATCTGAATTTGAATCTGATGTATTTTTTTAAATTTGACAAAACTCTAATAGCTTTCAATGATAAGATGGCAGCTGTGCGGTTTTCCTAACTTCAGGGCTTTTAGATTTTTATAAACACATGGTCTGTGGTTCTTGGCCTCTCAGGTTCACACACAGCTGGTTTCCCCCAAAGTCACTTTACTGTCCAGCTCCTGATATACAAGATATGGCTGGTACCACTACTGCTGCCCCAGAATATTGTTAATAAACTCACGTTTACACTTGAGCCTCCAGTTCTATCTAAACCATGGTTGCCTCTTGGAGTAAGATTTCACGTGTTAAAGAGCTGGACCTGCATTCTCTCATCACACTAAACTGTGCCTCTTTACTTTATTTGAGAATGCACCAATATTATACCTACTTGTTAAGTCCCTCAGATGCTGCAATTCACAACTGCCTTCTCTGACATTTGATTACAGGGGCTGAACTTTGAACTCCAAAATATTTTGCAAAACGAGACTGAATTGTGCTTTTAACTTTACAGCAAATTCTAACAAATGGATTGTTCAACACCCTGTGCGGCACCTTTCAGTTTGCTTGTGTCACAGAGATGTTAGAGCCACCTTACTTCCATTTCTGATCACAGCATTTTGTCCTTTGAATTTGTTGCTTGAAGCTTCTTATGTTATTAGACGTGCAATATGTGCAAATATTCATGCCTCTCGGGGTTTATCCTACTTCCCAAATTTTCCAATGCATCCCTTTTATGGCATCCTTGCCATCTCGTTTTGAGCTTCCTTTTTACATTTGTGAATATTATTTTAATTCTAAGGAATGGTTATCTTTTTGCCAATTTGCCAAGAGATTCCTTTTTTTTTACACAGCCTTGGACTTCCACAGACACCATTCCCATCACGTGCAGCATTTGTGGGGTTCTGATCTGATCTCGAGTTGAATATCACTGTTACTCATTCACTCACTTCGACACATGACATCAGCACTTTTATTACGGCATTGAGACTTTAACAAAACAGCAAGTTGGATACAAAAATGTTAATGGAAATAGGACATGACTGCACGTGAGAAGATGCAAAGGAGATTTACTGAGATGTTGCCAGGATTGTTGCAGAGAGTTGTGAATCTGTGGAATTCTCTGCAACAGAAGGCAGTGGAGGCCAATTCACTGAATGTTTTCAAGAGAGAGTTAGATTTAGCTCTTAGGGCTAATGGAATCAAGGGGTATGAGGAGACAGCAGGAACAGGGCACTGATTCTAGATGATCAGCCATGAACATATTGAATGGCTGTGCTGACTCGAAGAGCCAAATGGCCTACTCCTGCACCTATTTTCTATGTTTCTACGTTTCTATTTCAGTAATAATTATAGGCTAGCTATATTTTCCTTGGAGTAGAGGAGTCTGAAGGAGGGAACAAAATTCGGAGTGGCATAGTAAGATGAGAAATGTATCCCTTTCTCAGAGGTATCTAAAACTAAAGGGTATAGATGTATGGTAAGGACCAAGAATTGTAGAGAGGATCTGAGGAAGAACATGTTCACCCAGAGGGTGGTAGGAATCTGCAATGCACTGCTTGAGGAAGATACTTTCACAACATTTAAGTAGAATCTAGATGAGGATTTCAAATGTCAACATACAGAAGGCGACACATCAAGTGTTGATACATGAGATTTGTAAAGATATGAATTTGATGTTTGGCGAGTTCATAGTGGACCGAAGGGCCCATTTCTGTGTATGTCTCCAATCATGGATTTCTAACCATGTGGCACTTAACATCAGAGTAATCTTTAACCCTGCGATAATAGTTTCCTTGTTAGCTAACATTAATATACCAGATTATCTGACATTTACTTACCAGCTCTCAAGTGGCCCACAACATCAGCTAAGCTGCCTTTTTTCACTTTAGTGACGAAAGCCCCAAGTCTTCCAGTTTCTGTTAACTTTCCTCCAACCACCTAAATGGTAAAATTGACAAATGAATTCTCACTGAAAGCTGATTATTATCTAAATGTGATGAAAGAGAAACCTCACCTATTTGCAGGAACATTGCCCATTAATCACATAAATGCTGTAGGATCATGGACTTTGTAAACTATATCAACGTCATGCTCAGGTCAGTGCTCCTAATGACATTAACAATCATAAGAGGTCTCCCTGTGGATTAATTTATTTGTATGCCATCTGATGCAGTTGTAAATGGGATACCCTGGTTTGATTTTGTGCCAAGTTAAATTGGGAAGAAGAAAAAAAAGGTAATTTTTCAGGTAGCAATATCGCCATTTTATGAAATTAATGCAAAATGTCTTCCGCATAAAAACCAGCATTCTGTTCTGGAAGAAATCTCTTGCCACATTGAATAACGTGAAATAACTTGACAATTCAGATCCACCTCCGATGAAATATGGTACATTTTGTACGGTTTTAATATCATCCGTTAGTGGAAATTATCTAGTAAGTCAACTTAACAAATACTAAATCATCCCTGTATGTTTTACCAATCCAATTGAATTGAATTATCCACTAACTGTTCATCTATTTTGTGTCTTGTGTGTCTTCATTTTACTGCTCCGCTGCGAAATCTCTTCAGGATGTGCCACGTTCTTTACAAATGCTTTTTAGGTTCAAACAAAAGATATGGCCCTGAAACTCAGTTGGCAACAAGGCCCTCTCCTGTCGATCATCTAGTGATGAGAAGCAGTTAGTGAGCAAGACGACTCCTTGTTTCACAAGGGATCAGCAGCAAACAGTTTAATATACCTCGCACACATCTGGAGGAATATATCTTTCCTAAAAGGTTCAGAGATCATGACACAGAATTGATTTTTTTAAATGAATGAATTGCACGCATGGAATTGAAAAGGACTCACTTTTAACCCAAGTAATGCCCCAGATTCTTTAGGCATACTTGTTCTCTTGTTCAAAATTATACGTCCTATGAGCCGATCTCCTTCTTTGGATGGTTGCCACGTAACAGGATGCTGCCGATTATATAACATTAATTATATTACACAAGCAAATTAGAAACCATAGAATTAAAATCTATTTCTTATAATTACTCCCAGTTTTATGATTAACTGTATACAGAAATTCCAACCTTTGCTACGGATTAGTTTATAACAAGGGATACTTGCAATGAACTTATTACAGTATACAAGACCATGAGGGGCCCTGGATAGTGATCACTCACAGTCTTTTCTCAGCGTGGAGGATTCTAAAACTAGTGAGCATAGGCTCAAGATGAGAGAGGAGAGATTTAACAGGAACCTCCGGATCAACTTTACATTCAGGGGGTTGTTCAAAACTGGAACAACCTGTCAGAGGATGTGTCTTCATTTTACTGCTACCTGTAATTGTACCCCCTAGAGGGTCAAATAAGGGCTAATGGAACCAGACCAGAATGCCAATATGATCTGCATGGACAAGTTGGGCTGAAGGACCTGTCTCTATGCTTTGCAGCTCCTTAACTCTATGACTTGCTTGTGGTTCTCAAAATTTCCCTGGAAAGGACATAGAGCATCCAGCCAGAGCAATCTGGGCAGTTTGGAGTCAGATACTCTCAGGGTATGACCATATATTCAGCCACAGAATGATCTACAGGTGTACACCCACTGGAATTTTGAATAATGAGGTAACTTCACAGAAAAGTATCAGAATCTGAGTGGAATTGATTGCAGAGATAATGCGGAGTTTGGAAAGCACAAAAATTGTAGTTGCAAGTTGCTGATGTGAAATTAAAATACAGAATGGTTGCACAAAAGATTCCAGCATCTGCATTCTTGTGTGTCTTCATTTTACTGCTCCGCTGCGAAATCTCTTCAGGATGTGCCTACTTTGGGCAGGTTCTCCTCCTCTTGCCAACGAGGGTTCTGGGGGACCCACTCGTCCTCTGTTATTTCTGCAGCTCTCCTAAATGCTTATAAATGCTGCTATCATGTCTGCTTCTATATTCCTTCCTCTGGCTTCACAATTCACACCTCTTCTCATCTCGCACTTTTTCTCTTTTCATCTCTGGCCTTTGTCCAACCATCTGTCTTCAACAATCCCTTTCACCAGTATCCACCCATCACTTGTCAGGCTTTGTCCAGCCCCCACCTCTCTTCCGGCTATCCCCCACCCCACCCACCACAATCAGTCTGAAGAAGGGTCCTGACTTAAAACCATGTGTTACAGGGATACTGTCTGACCCAGCATTTGGAGTTCCATGCATCTTCATTTGACATCTCCACCCTGGAAAAAGACTAATTGCCCCATCTATGCCTCTCATTTTTTATAGACTCTTTCAGGGGAAGGTAATCATATTTTTATGTATCCTAAGGAGTAATTCGACTGAAAGCTAGAATTTTAAACTTATCAATGTAGGTATGAGATTGACTGGGATAACATACATAAATATTTGATTTAAAGGCTCTGAGGCCTGATTTGATTACATTTGATTAAAAGGCTCTACTACAGGCACTTCAAGTCACTGGAAAAATAGCACAAAAACACTATCTCTGAAGTATCCTCCAAATTCATTGGAAGGATAAGTGAACTAACATCTCCCAGGCCAACAACCCAAACACTGAGGCAATAATTTGTATGTCTGAACAAGATTCTGGACACAGCTTTTTTTGTTAAACTTTTCATAAAGTACCACACAAACATTGGTTCACAATGAGTAGGGAAAATATACCAGGAATATAGCACTGGTTCAAGGACAGAAACAGAGACACAAGCACCTGTGGATGCTGGAATTTTGAACAAAACATAAAGTGTTGGAGTACTCAGCAGGTCAGGCAACATCTGTGGGGGAAATGGACAGATCATGTTTCCATTCACAGACAGAGGTTAATGAGAGGGACAGATCTCAGTGTTTAGATCTTGTTTCCTTTCACTGTTTTTCTGCCTGAGGGATAATGGCCTTCTTTCAAATGCGTGTGCTCTTCTTCATGAAGTGATGCCACTTGGTTTGATCCTGGGCTAATTTCTCATGCCTCTATCACCTTTGCTTTCAGAATGTTCCCTACAGAATTATTTCCAGCCTCTTTGAGTTCTTACTTGTTAACAAGTTAGAATAGTGCTGTTGTTTAGCTTGGCACCTATAGGCATGTACACACAATGCTCTGTCCTCACAGCTGATGTTGGACTTCGGTGAGATGCCTTTCACTTTCTATTAAGATGTATCCATAGGTAGCACTGGTTTTATAGGTTCATCTTGGAACATGTTCCACCTGTTTTAACATCCACATGTTACACCTAAGGGAAGACTTGGGATTATCACAACCTTTTATTTGAGTAGTTTTGTGGGAAACAAGACAATTCGTTATACCTTATCAATGAAAGTGATATTACAGGGTCTTGGTATTAAACGACAGTCATTTTATCAAGTATTCTTTAAATAATATTAATTATATTGGGAATGTGAACCTCAAAAACACAGTGTTATGAAGAGTAAAAATCTGATGTGAACTTACCGAGCTGATCGGCGAGGTCTCACTGCCATGCCACGTAACGGGATCCAACCAATAGTAATCTAGATCACCTGGCGAGGTGAAAGAGCACAATTATAAATCATAATAGCTTCTGACAAATTATTAATGCTGTTTGGGTAAGATGGTGGATCATAACCATAATTCTAAATAACTTTTATTTTTACCTAATATTTCTTCTTACCTAAAATTCCATTCTTTATAACCATCCCATTCCCAATCTGACCTACACTTTTCCTATACAAGTACCTGTCCAAATGCCTTTTAAACATAGTAATTGTATGGCCCTATCTCCTCCTCTGGCAGCTCTTTCCAAATGACCACTACCCTGCGTGATAAATGTACCCCTTGAATCTCCTTAAGTTTTTCCATTCTCACCTTGAACCTGTGGCCTCTAGTTCTAGACTCCCCTGTCCTTGAAAAAAAAGTCAAACTATCTATCCTATCTATGCCCCTTGTAATTATAGAATCCCCAGAAGGGTCGACTTTTAGCCCTCCTATGTTGCAGTGGGATTAATCAAAGTCCTGGTTGGTCTGAAGGGTCCTGACTACAAATGCCATCTGCCCATTTCTCTCCATAGAAACTCTGCACCGCTGAGTTTCTCCAGATTTTATTTTTTGTAGTCGATCCAATCGCTCATTATTATTATAGCTCTCCATTCCAACCGATCTCTGGTGAATCTCTACTGCACTCTGCCATTGCTACCACATCCTTTCTGTTGTGTAGCAACCAGAAATGTACACAATATTCAAAGAGCAGTGTAGCCAATGTTTTGTATAGTTGCAATATGATGTTCCAACTAATATACACAATGCCTTGGCCTGTGTAGGCAAGTACACAAAATGCCTTTTTCCATTACCTTCATCACCTGTGTCACTACTTTCAGGGAGCTATGGATTTGAACCCGGAGATCTCTTTGTACATCAGCAGTCCTAAGATCCCTGCCAATTACGTTTTATGTCCTACTAGCATTTGACCTCCCAAAGAGTATTACCTCACTTTTGCCTGGATTAAAGTCCACCTGCCACTGCCCTGCCAACTTTCCAGTTGATCTATTGTCCCACTGCATCCTTAGATAACCTTCATCATTATCCATGACCTCACTCAGTTTTGTGTCATCTGCAAACTTATGATTCATACCTCCTACATTCTCAGTTTTTCTTCAATTTGCACATTGCCTGATCTGTAAGGAATTTAAAGTATTCTCATCTTTATTGAAAATTGCACAACTGCTGTGTTTTGTTTCTTCCATTTCCAGCATTATTTATTCTATCTCTAACCTTTCTTCATCGTCTCTGCAGACAGATCAGCAGTGATTAATGTCTTTACTGCCCTGTTTCAGTTCACACTGAAACTGTTTCAGTTCAGTTTACATTACAGTCTCTCTTTGTTTGCACCCTATCATATATATTCCCTATTGTTTCCGCCCTTCTTGCTTTCTTTTTTTCCCAATTGAAATTGATAACACTGTTCCTTTTTCCACAGATGCCGCCTGACATGTCAGATATTTCAAGTGTTTTCTGTTTTCATTTCAAGCAATTTGTTTTTTTCAGATTTCCAGCTGCTGGAGTGTATTACTTTAAAAAAAATGCTATTGCATTATTGCATGTTAACAGAATCATTATGAGCTCGTGGTTCGCTCCTTTCATGTCACTGGATATGGTCCAGGTGATTTATTACTCCACCACCCTCACATAAGAATTGGTCATGGAAGTGTCCTGAGCTAATTCTGCTACCACCATCATCTATTATACAAGTGATGGCTCCCACTGATTGTCGCCGGAAGCTTGCGCCCTTTTCAAGACGGACGATGTGATGTAACATTTGAAACATGGATGATGGACACGAAAGAAGACATAGGAATTGGTGCATATTCATGATGAGCAGACAATCAAAGGAGGAAGTCCCCCTAGAAATAAGCACACAAGTATCAGAAGAAGAGAACACTGATCCCCATGAAGGTTGAGAAGATTTCATGCCTCGTTCATTTTTCTTCCCTCTCCAGTGTGCACTATAGTCGAGCACAATACCATTATTTAAGTATATAAATAATAATGACACAGTGGCGCTGCTAGTTGGGCCGTTGCCTCACAGCTTCAGCTATTCGTGTTCATGTTTCATCTGAATAAATTCATTTTAAATATAGACAAAACTCTGATGGTTTTATGGGGATTTTACTCTGGAGCAAAAAGCAAACTGCTGGAGGAAATCAGTGGATTGGGTAGCATCTGTTGAGGCAAAGAAATAGTTGATGTTTTAGAGTATCATATGCAGTTCTCAATGCTTCAATACAGGAAGGGTGTGGAGATTTTGGAAAAGGTGCAGAGGTGGTTTACCAGAATTATGCCTGGGTTAGAGGGTATTAGTTACAGGGAGAGGTTGGACACACTTGCATTGTTTTCTCTGAAGTGACTGAAGCTGAGGGAAGGCATATAAATTATGTGAGGCATACAGTGCCCTCCATAATGTTTGGGACAGACCCATCGTTTATTTATTTGCCTCTGTACTCCACAATTTGAGATATGTAATAGAAATAAATTACATGTGGTTAAAGTGCACATTGTCAGATTTTATTAAAGGCCATTTTTATACATTTTGGTTTCACCATGTAGAAATTACAGCTGTGTTTATATATAGTCCCCCCATTTCAGGGCACCATAATGTTTGGGACACATGGCTTCACAGGTGCTTGTAATTGCTCAGGTGTATTTAATTGTCTCCTTAATGCAGGAATAAGAGAGCTCTCAGCACCTAGTCTTTCCTCCAGTCTTTCCATCACCTTTGGAAACTTTTATTGCTGTTTATCAACATGAGGACCAAAGTTGTGCCGATGAAAGTCAAAGAAGCCATTATGAGACTGAGAAGCAAGAATAAAACTGTTAGAAACATCAGCCATACCTTAGGCTTACCAAAATCAACTGTTTGGAACATTATTAAGAAGAAAGAGAGCACTGGTGAGCTTACTCAGAAAGAGAAAACTGAAGGGGACTAGCCCCCAAAACAAGCATAAGCTAAACAGGCCTGGCAGAGCACCATCAGAGAAGACACCCAGCAACTGGTGATGTCCATGAATCGCAGACTTCAAGCAGTCATGCAAGCAAAGGATATGCAACTAAATACTAAACATGACTACTTTCATTTACATGCCATTGCTGTGTCCCAAACATTATGGTGCCCTGAAATGGGGGGGGCTATGTATAAACATTGCTGTAATTTCTACATGGTGAAACCAAAATGTATAAAAATGGCCTTTATTAAAATCTGACAATGTGCACTTTAACCACATGTGATTTTTTCTATTACAAATCTCAAATTGTGGAGTACAGAGGCAAATAAATAAATGATGGGTCTTTATCCCAAATATTATGGAGGGCAATGTAGACAGGCTAGACAGTCAGAACCCTTTTACCAGGATGGAAATATGGAACATCGGAGGGCATTGCTTTAAGGTGAGAGGGGCAAAGTTAGAAGGAGATACGCGGGGCAATTTGTTTCTATACAAGGAGGATGGTGAGTGACTGGAATGCACTGGTGGTGGAGGTAGATACGATAGTGGCATTTAAGAGGCTTTTGGATAGGCACATGGATATTCTGGGAATGGAGGAAGTGAGGATGTAACTAGGAAAATTGATTTGAGGATGTAACTAGGAAAATTGACAGGGGAGAGCCGGTGGATGTGGTGTACCTCGACTTTCAGAAAGCCTTCGACAAGGTCCCACATAGGAGATTAATGGGCAAAATTAGAACACATGGTATTGGGGGTAGGGTACTGACATGGATAGAAAATTGGTTGACAGACAGAAAGCAAAGAGTGGGGATAAATGGGTCCCTTTCAGAATGGCAGGCAGTGACTAGTGGGGACGTACAACGAGATCTTGGTGTCCTAGTGCATCAGTCATTGAAAGGAAGCATGCAGGTACAGCAGGCAGTGAAGAAAGCCAATGGAATGTTGGCCTTCATAACAAGAGGAGTTGAGTATAGGAGCAAAGAGGTTCTTCTGCAGTTGTATAGGGCCCTAGTGAGACCGCACCTGGAGTACTGTGTGCAGTTTTGGTCTCCAAATTTGAGGAAGGATATTCTTGCTATTGAGGGGGTGCAGCGTAGGTTTACTAGGTTAATTCCCGGAATGGCGGGACTGTCGTATGTTGAAAGAATGGAGCGGCTAGGCTTGTATACACTGAAATTTAGAAGAATGAGAGGGGATCTTATCGAAACATATAAGATTATTAAGGGGTTGGACACGTTAGAGGCAGGAAACATGTTTCCAATGTTGGGGGAGTCCAGAACCAGTGGTAAATCTGTGGAATTCACTGCCTCAGAAGGCAGTGGAGGCCAAGTCTCTGAATGCATTCAAGAGAGAGCTAGATAGAGCTCTTAAGGATAGCGGAGTCAGGGGGTATGGGGAAAAGGCAGGAACGAGGTACTGATTGAGAATGATCACCCATGATCACATTGAATGGTGGTGCTGGCTCGAAGGGCCAAATGGCCTACTCCTGCACCTATTGTCTATTGTCTATTGAATATGGGATATGTGCAGGGAGATAAGACTTGGTCTTGGCATAATTTTCGGAGCAGACTGTTCTATGGAATATCAGGGCAGGTTGAACTGCCTCTGTCAGCATGATGATGCTTCAGTAAACTAATTCCAATCCAGGTGTTCTTTTCCAATACAATTTAAAAAGCTTTGATTGAAGTTGTTTCATAATTCTTTCAGAGACCCGAATGAGAGAAATTTACTCTGATCGTAGAATAAAGCTGGAATATGTGGTATAGTATCACATTAGCCTGATATGCAAAAAAGCCTTGGTTTTAAATCAGGGAAAGAAATTTGGTGATAAAGCAGACTGTGATATCATGAGAGGTAGTCATAGAGGGGAGATACATTTCCTCCCAGTGGATGCAACAAGGACTACAAACCATCATGGCTGCCAGAAAAAGACTACAAAACCCATAGTCAGCAGGGCTGCCTGCCCTGCTGACACTGATTGCTGCTGACACTGATTACTGCTGATTGCTGCTGACTGATTACTGCTGATTGCTGCTGACACTGATTGCTGCCCAGCTGAACCAGGTGAGCTGATTGCCTGTGAGAGAGCTAAAAGGGAAGGGAAGCAGTATATTTAAAGAGAGAGACAACGACTGGAGCAGAGAGGGACAACGACTGGAGCAGAGAGGGACAACGACTGGAGCAGAGAGGGACAACGACTGGAGCAGAGAGGGACAACGACTGGAGCAGAGAGGGACAACGACTGGAGCAGAGAGGGACAACGACTGGAGCAGAGAGGGACAACGACTGGAGCAGAGAGGGACAACGACTGGAGCAGAGAGGGACAACGACAACGACAACGACTGGAGCAGAGAGGGACAACGACAACGACTGGAGCAGAGAGGGACGACGACAACGACTGGAGCAGAGAGGGAGAGAAGCCGTGTTTGAGTTATATTTTTGTAAGAAGGCAGCAAGCTACAGTTTTGATTTAACTACCTGTTTTGGTTTTGTGTACCTGTCTGCAAACAATTAAGTTTACCTGTTTTTGGAAAAGACTAAATATATGGAATTTAAGTTTGAAAACAAGAACTTTTTATTCAGACTTTTTCGGATTTCAATGGTATGTCTTTGCACTAAATGTTGTAAAGCATGCAAACAAAAGCTTTTCACGGTACTTCGGTAAACATGACAATAATAAACTAAATTAAGCTAAAAAATAGGTTATTATGCTGTGACTTAAATGTAGCAGATGTGAGATTGGTTTTTTTCTGAACATGTACCCCGAAAAAGAAACTGGTCCATATGCAGTCCCCAACCATACCCTCAGAATCTTTGCGAAACAGCTGGCAGGCATATTCACAGACATCTTTACCTCTCACTGCTCCATTCTGAGGTCAGCACCTGCTTTGAGAAGATCACTATCATCCGCAGTGCCAAAGGAAAGTGAGGTAGCAAGCCCTAAAGTCCAGTGGCTCCAACATCCACCATCAGGAAGTGCTTTGAGAGGCTGGTCATGGTGCATTTTAATGCCAGCCTCCCAGATAACCTTGATCCACTGCAATTTTGCATCCCCCGCAACAGTCCACACCAGACACCATCTCTGTGGCCCTACACTCATCTCTGGAATATCTAGATAACAGGGACAGACACCTACGCCAGGCTCTTCTTTATTGCTCTGCCTGCAACACCATGATTCTAACAAATTTCATCTCCAAACTCCTGGACCGAGGAGTCAACACCCCAATCTGCCACTGGATCCTTGCCTTTCTGACTACAGTCAGTGAGGAAAGGCCACAAAACACCATCCATAATGATTCTCAACATCAGTGGTCCATGTGTTCTCAGCACTTTATTTTACGCCATACACACCCTCGACTGTGTAGCCAAATTCTACTCTAACTCCATTTATAAGTTTGCAGATGACAGCAATGTCATGGGCCGGATTTCAAACAATGATGAGATGGAGTAGAGGAAAGAGATAGAGAGTCGAGTGACATGGTGTCAAGAAAACAACACCTCCCTTTCCTGTTTCCATTGGTTATCCTTGATATGTTTCTACAACATGATTGGAGTCCACCAGTGGTAAATTAAATTGATTGGACATGATTTGGAAAGGCACACACCTGTCTATATATGGTCCCACAGTTGACAGTGCATGTCAGAGCAAAAATAAAGCCATGAAGATGAAGGAATTGTCCGTAGACCTCCGAGACAGGATTGTGTTGAGACACAGATCTGGGGAAGGATATAAACCAATTTCTGCAGCATTGCAGGTCCCGAAGAGCACATTGGCCTCTGTCATTCTTAAGTGGAAGAACTTTGGAACCACCAGGACTCTTCATAGAGCTGGCCACCCAGCCAAACTGAGCAATCGGGGGAGAAGGGCCTTGGTCAGGGAGGTGACCAAGAACCCGATGGTCATTCTAACAGAGCTCCAGAGTTCCTCTGTGAAGATGGGAGAACCTTCCAGAAGGATAACTATATCTGCAGAATTCCACCAATCAGGCCTTCAGGCCTTTATGGTAGAGTGGCCACTCCTCAGTAAAAGGCACATGACAGCTTCTTGGAGTTTGCCAAAAGGCACCTAAAAGACTCTCAGACCGTGAGAAACAAGATTCTCTGGTCTGATGAAACCAAGATTGAACTCTTTGGCCTGAATGCCAAGCGGCACCGCTCATCACCTGGCCAATACCATATCTACGGTGAAGCATGGTGCTGGCAGCATCATGCTGTGGGGATGTTTTTCAGCAGAAGGAACCGGGAGACTAGTCAGGATCGAGGGAAAGATGAACGGAGCAAAGTACAGAGCAATCCTTGATGAAAACCTGCTCCAGAGCGTTCTGGACCTCAGACTGGGGCGGAGGTTCACCTTCCAACAGGACGACCCTAAGCACACAGCCAAGGCAACGCAGGAGTGACTTCGTGACAAGTTTGTGAATGTCCTTGAGTGGCCCAGCCAGAGCCTGGACTTGAACCTGATCGTAAGTTTCTGGAGGGACCTAAAAATAGCTGTGCATCGACTCTTCCCATCCAACCTGACAGAGCTTGAGAGGATCTGCAGAGAAGATGGGGAGAAATGACCCAAATGCACATGTGCCAAGCTTGTAGCATCATACCCAAGAAGACTTGAGGCTATAATCGCTGCCAAAGGTGCCTCAACAAAGTACAGAGCAAAGGGTCTGAATACTTATGTAAATGTGATATTTTAGTTATTTCTTTTTAATTACTTTGCAAAAATTTCTAAACACCTGTTTTCGCTTTTTTATTATGGGGTATTGTGTGTAGATTGATGATAAAAAAATGAATTTAATACATTTTTAAATAAGGCTGTAACGTAGCAAAATGTGGAAAAAGTGAAGGAGTCTGAATACTTTCTGAATGCACTGTACGGCCAAAAGAGCACACCAATGCTACTACCTCAGGAGAGTAAGAACATTTGGCATGTCTCCAACAACTCTTACCAATTTCTACGCATGCACCTTCGTAATCATACTATCAAGTTGAATCTCAGCCTGATTTGGGAACTGCACTGTCCCACACCACAGGAAATAGCACAGAGTTGTGATGTAGCCCAGATAATCAGACAGACCAGCCTCCTCACCAGCATCTCCATTTACACTTCACACAGCCAACATAATCCAATAACTTTCTCACCTCGGTCATTTGTTCTTTTCCCCTCTCCTGCCATGCAGAAGATACAAAAACTTGAAAGCATTTACTACCAGACTGAGAAAGAGTTTCTTCCACACTGTCATCAGACTACTGAATGGTCCTCACATAAGCCAGGGTGTAATCCTGATCTTCCAACCTACCTCATTGTAGATGTTGGACCTGCTGAATCTACTTGTAACAAAGTACATTGGCATAGTTGGGAAGCATTCAAAGAAGAAATCATAAGAGTTGAGTACCGTCATGTTCCCTGTAAGGGTGAAAGTTAAGGATAACTTCTCTGTACTTCAGAGAACCCTGAATATCAAGGGATAAAAGAGAAAAAAGGAAACATACAGCTGGTATAGAGAACAGGACAACCTTTTTCACCCAGCGATTGCTGTCCACTTGGAATGCATTGCTGGAGAGAGTGGTGGAAACAGCGTCACAAGATGGGCACAAAGTGGATTGGTACCCTTTCATCTGTTTGGACATGGCGGGCCGAATGACCCGTTTCCATGCTGTATGACTGTCACTGAATATTCATATCACAGTTTATCATTCAATGAATTAATTCAGCAAAGTTTATCAATTCATCAAACTTTATCATTTCTATCACAGTATGTCAGACACAGAGCAAAACTGGAATAACTCAGCAGGTCGGACAGCATCTGTGGAGGGAATGCATAGGCAACGTTTCGGGTGATGGACCCTTCTTCAGACTGAAACATCGAAACGTAGAAAATAGGTGCAGGAGTAGGCCATTCGGCCCTTCGAGCCTGCACCGCCATTCAATATGATCATGGCTGATCATCCAGCTCAGTAGCCTGTACCTGCCTTCTCTCCATACCCCCTGATCCCTTTAGCAAAAAGGGCCACATCTAACTCCCTCTTAAATATAGCCAATGAACTGGCCTCAACTACCTTCTGTGGCAGAGAATTCCACAGACTCACCACTCTCTGTGTGAAGAAATGTTTTCTCATCTCGGTCCTAAAAGACTTCCCCCTTATCCTTAAGCTGTGACCCCTGGTTCTGGACTCCCCCAACATCGGGAACAATCTTCCCGCATCTAGCCTCTCCAACCCCTTAAGAATTTTATATGTTTCTATAAGATCCCCCCTCAGTCTTCTAAATTCCAGCGAGTACAAGCCCAGTCTATCCAGTCTTTCCTCATTTGCAAGTCCCGCCATCCCAGGGATTAATCTGGTGAACCTTCTCTGTACTCCCTCTAAGGCAAGAACGTCTTTCCTCAGGTTAGGAGACCAAAACTGCACACAATACTCCAGGTGCGGTCTCACCAAGGCCCTGTACAACTGCAGCAGAACCTCCCTGCTCCTAAACTCAAATCCTCTTGCTATGAATGCCAACATACCATTCGCTTTCTTCACTGCCTGCTGCACCTGCATGCTTGCTTTCAATGACTGGTGCACCATGACACCCAGCTCACGTTGCATCTCCCCTTCTCCCAATCGGTCACCATTCAGGTAATACTCTGCTTTCCTGTTCTTGCCGCCAAAGTGGATAACCTCACATTTATCCACATTATATTGCATCTGCCATGCATTTGCCCACTCGCCTAATCTATCCAAGTCACTCTGCAGCCTCCTAGCATCCTCCTCGCAGCTAACACTGCCACCCAGCTTCGTGTCATCCGCAAACTTAGAGATGTTGCACTCAATTCCCTCGTCCAAATCATTAATATACACTAAATAACTGGGGTCCCAGCACTGAGCCTTGCGGTACCCCTCTAGTCACTGCCTGCCATTCCGAAGAAAGGTCACGACACAAAAAGTTGCTAATCCATTCTCTCCACAGATACTGTCTGACCCACTGAGTTACTCCAGCACTTTGTGTTTTGCTCAAGATTCCAGCATCTGCACTTTCTTGTGTCTCCTTATCACTCAGTGAATCTTGCTCTCACTGAGTATCAGTCTCAGTACAGGAGTCACTGAACCAGGTGATATTGTGGCCAAGCATTTTAATGCGCTGAATTTAAGCTGAGGACGGCACAGTTAATAGTACTGTTGCCTCGCTGCGCCAGAGAACCAGGTTCAATCCACCTCAGGCGCAGTCAGTGGGCCGAAAGGCCTGTTGCGAAGCTATATCTCTCTCTACAATTCCTTAAACCTTCCTCTCATAGTTTATCAGTCACTAAATTTCCGCTCACACTATATCAGTCAATGTGTTTCCTAACACAGCATATCACTCACTGGGCTTTCCTATCACATTATATTAGTCACTATGCTTCTTAGCACAGAGTATCAGTCACAGTGTATTCTGATCACATTATGGAACTAATCAGGCTTCCATTCCGCAGTATGTCTAGCACAGTACTTTTGTATAGCTGTTCATCAGTTATTGAGCTTTCCTAAAACAGGATTTCTAGCACTAAACTTCACTATTATAGTACATCAGTCACTTTGTTTCCTTAGACCATGTATCCATCACTGGGTATACCTGTCAGTCGCTGTGTATTTATAGTATAGTCATTGTGCTTTGGTACCATAGTGTATCGATCATTTTCCTCTCATAGTACATCAAGTGAGCCTTCCCTAGAATAGCACTATCTGTACTTTTAAACACAGCATGTGGAATCAATTTATCAGCGTGGCCACTATTTATTTCAACATCACTAAATCCCCACACAATTTCTGAAACCAGTTAATGAAGTATGTGTTGCAGCAAGCCCGAATACTCTTTCTGAATACTCTTATTTTCTTCTTATTTTTCTCTCATATTTTCCTCTTATTTCTAATCAAAAAGTTCAGTCCAGGCTCTGAAATGTGTAATGGATACATTCTACCTTCCCCTTCTTTCTTCATTGTTGCAAAATTACATTTTATTTCAGTAAGACGTTATTTGTGTATCAGAAAATTATGGCTCCTACCTTTCTCACTGACACTTTCGCTTTCTATTTCCACATCTTCACAACTGGTGTATTCTGGAGTTGATGCTCCCTCCTCCTCAGAGCTGCTTACTGATATTTGTCTTTTTTTACCCACTTTCTTCATTCTATGTGGTTTTGGTGGAGGTGGCCTGACAGATTCTGATTGGTCAGAACTAAGAGAATCATTTCTCAGCATGGTTTCACTTTTTTCCCGCTGAGTTCGAGCTACAGCAGAGCTGGGATCCAGGTGAGACTGCTTTCTGTAGGAGTCTTGGTCCTTTGCATCCAGGTGCTCAGTCGAAGCGGTGCTCCTTCCCTGTGTTGGTGGGCTGTGATTGCTCAGATGCTGCTGTCGAGAAGCTGACAGCTGTACATCTGCATTTCTTTCACTGGGGTAGAATTTCTGCACTTCAGTCGGGGAATGCTGCTCTTCCTGTTGCTGTGTCCTTCTTGGTAATCTATGCTCTGTTACTTGGCCCTCTTCAACCGGTGTATTTGGAAGGGATGCATCACTGTGTCTCCTTTCATGTCGTGCTCTTGACACTTCAGCATGCATGCGCATCTGTTGCTCCTCGGGTAGGGATTTAGCAGGATACCGTGCTAGATTGGGATCACTCTTGTATCGGTTCTGATATTCCTCTCCATTCCATTCCGCGTTCTTATCTTCCAGTTTCTCCCCTTCTAATTTTTCACCCATGACCTGATAGTCCTGTGATCGGCCTTTCTCCAGCCGCCGGCTCCCTCGCCGCTCTTTATGTTCTCTTTCTTCGGCTGGCCTGTCACTCTGCCGAGGGGATGTCTTTGGTGTGCGTTTCCGTTCACCTTTCTGCACTTTTCCATTCTGTTCTGAAAATGAAGAATTCTTCCTCCTACAATGATGAGTATTAACAATATATGTAAATATTTTACACCAAACCTGTAATTTCAGAATTTTTGAAACCAGTAAAATTAAGCAGATCCATTAAAGACAAGTAAAACATGTTAATATAAATCCAGATGGTGACAACAGTCTTGAGGTCCAGTACAAATAATCCCAATATTTAGAATTAAGTCCCATTTAAATGTAGATTCCACAAAATAACATGGACAAGATTTATACCACCCAATTGACCATATATCTCTAGCCAGCTTTATTTACATCTACTGCTTTTAAATACAAAGTTCAAAAACACAACATTTCTTGGACATAATGCTTAAATAGAAATGAGGTAGAATTCACCCTGACAATTCAGAAATGGATTAGCTGTAATCCAAGAGGTAAATCAAATACACCTTCTCTGATGAATCACAGGGCTGGATGTTGGACAAGGGTCAACGGGACTTGAATTACTGAAACCCAGAGTACTCCATTTCAGCCAATATTCAGGTGAATATTATCTGTTCCCAGTCCAGAGAATCCCATCCTTTCTATTGCCTGGTGACCAGAATACACAATATAACACCTCAGGCAAAATCAATATTTTATAAAGTTACGTGCCATAACTACCCTGCTTGTACGTTTTAGTCACCTCCTCTAATGAAGCCTGGTTTAGGACACCCCGGCTTAACAGACAGAAAATGGCGGGATGCTTGGGAGCTTTGATGTACTCAGGGATCTTGGAGTGCAAATCCACAACTCCCTGAAAGTGGCAACACAAGTGGACTAAAGAAGGAATGCTTGCTATTATTAATCGGGGCACTGAGTAAAAAGTTTGTCAAATCATATTGCAGCTGTAAAAAAATTTGGCTAGGCCATATTTGGAGTATTGTGTGCAGATCTAGTCACACTATAGGAATAATTTGGTGACTCTGAGGGGGATGCAGGATGAAGTTAACCGGGATGTTGCCTGGATTGAAGTGCATTGGCTCTAAGGAGAGGTTCAACAAACTTGGATTGTTTTCTTTAGAGTGCCGGAGACTGAGGGGTCAACCTGACAAAAGTTCATCAGATTATGAAGGCAGAAACAGGGCAGATAGTCAGTCTTTTGTCCAGAGTGGAAAGGTCATAGTTTTAAAGAGGACAAAGATTTAAGGTGAGACAGGCAAGTTTATTTTACACAAAGTGTGGTAAGTTCCTGGAACGCTTCCAGGGGAGATGATAAAAGCAGATATGATAGCAACATTTAAGAGACATTTTAATCAGGCCGGGAAATAGCAGGGTTTTGATCATGTGTTTGCAGATGAGATTAGTTTAGAGACATAATGACTTCAGATGCTGGAGCAAAAAACAAATCAGTGCTGGGGAAAATCAGTGGTTTGAGCAGCATCTATGGAGGGAAATAAATTGTCCATTTTTACAGGTATTAGTTTAGATTGGCATCATGGTCAACAGACACGGCGGGTGCAAAGTCTTCTTGTTGTGCTGCATTACTCTATGTTCCATAATATTCACATCACTCACCAACACTAACACAGATTATCCAGTCCACTGTCAAATTGTTCTTTGTTGGTGTTTTTTCTATACTGTCCACGGCAACTACACTGCAGACAATAACTACACTGGTTATGTAGTGCTTGAGTTGTGGCCCTGTGGATGATGTCTAAATCCCATTATCTTAAGAAGGAAAGCATTTAGTTACCATCCCTAATTGCCTTTGAGAAGGAGGTGGTAAGCTAGCATCTTGAACTATTGTGGTCCATCTGGTAAAGGCATTCCCACAGTGTTGTTGGGAAAGGAGCTTCAAGAACAGCATAACTCACTTTTTGTCAGTGCCTTTGTGACTACAAGTTAAATGTATCCAAAGGATCACATAGTGTTGAGGTCCATTTAGATATAAAACCAATCCAACCTTCATCATAAACCTTAAACATGTGATTCAAATGCAGTAATACTGATTAAATCAACCCAGACCTGGATAAAATACTAAATTGGGCTGCAAGGTGTAGTGTGAATTCCCATTAGGTTAATTACTAATTGCGGTTGCATTCATTCATCTGAATATTCAAGGCAAAAGGAGGGACACTTCTAAGGCTACAGATATGAGGTGCTACTTGCTTTTATGTAATGAATTTTCAAAGTGTGATTATCATTGTAAGACCTCATTTATTGCCTGTCCCCAGAAGATGATGCGGGAATCATGATACAACTCCATGGTTTGCTGTGCACTTCAGGATCAATCAAAACTCAAAAACTTTGATGTGGGACTGCAACCACACAGAGACAAGAGTAGCTAAGGATACCTGATATCCTTCCGTTAAGGATATTTGTTGGGTTTAAAATTTGTCAACTACATGGTCACTTTCACTGAACTTGGCTTTGCACTGCCAGATTTTTATTTATGTACTGTACTCATCAGAAATAGGAGCTGGAGATAATCATTTGCCCCCTTAATCTTGCTCCATCGTTCATCATGATCAAGGCTGATCTTCCACCTCAGCACCATTTGGGGCCCAATCCCTTTATTCTTAGATTCTCCGAAAAGCCACAAACCTATCAACATTTTGAATGAACAAAATGACAGGACCTCTATTACTCATCCAAGTGAAGAATTGCTTGGCTCACCACTCCTCGAGTGCAGAAATTCTCCTTGTCTCAAGTCCTAAACAGTCAATCCCTTATTCTCAACCTGCAGCCCCTCGTTATAGACTCCTTAACCATGGCAGAACAATCAACTTGCATCCAGCCCACCAAGCCCTACAATAATTGTGTAGGTTTCAGTGAGATCTCCTATGATTCTTCTAATCAGCCGCTTGAAGTTCAGTGCCAGTCTATTCCTGGAACCAGTCCAGTGAATAATTCTCAAATTCTTCATTTGCCAGAATGGAATTTGATTAACATTCTCCCAATAATTTCCAATGGCCCTTGGACACAGAATGCTGCTTTAAAGAGAAAGTAAGTACTTGGATCATGGTAAATTGGGGTTCCAAAACCTACAAATTACAGCAAGCTGCACAAAGCAGAGGACTGCAGAAAGAAAAATCAGTTTGACTTTACCAATTGAAATGAAAGTGGGGAAATCGGGTCAGAACAGGAAACATGGAATCTAAATGACGGACATGGTAAATAATAGGACATTTGAACGTGTCATGAGTGGTGGTGATAAAGATGAACCTTCCATGGAAAAGAGGTAACGAAGAGGATTTATGAGTTCAGGGCAATAGACATTACCTACATGGACTCCAGTAAGGCCTTTGCCAAGGAAGAAAGTTAGAATACAATGGGCCAGGATTAGGTAGCCAATTGGATACAAAATTGGCTCGGTGGAGGACTCAGGGGATGGTAGTGAAGGGTTGTTTATGAGATTGGAGGCCTGTAACAGTGTTGTGCTGCAGGGATTGGTGCTGGGTCATCTGTTGTTTTCCATATGTATGTTAACTACTTGGATGAGAATTAGGTTAGCACTATCATTAAGTTTGCAGATAGCTCCAAAATTAGTGTGTGAAGGTTTATCTTAGGGTACAACAGGATCTAGGTCAACTGGGAAAATGGGCACAGGAATGGAAAATGTAAATTAACTCAGACAAGTATGACATGATGCATTTTGGGAAGAATGTGACGTCGAAGACAGAGGTATGCTGACGGGCAGGACAGGTGGAAAAGGGATTCATTTAAATGTTTTAAGTGATTTTTAAAGTTTAAAATGTGAAAAACTTTAAAAATATAACAACCATTTGAACCACAGGCCAATGGTGAGTTAGATGGGCTTAAAATTGTTGCGCTATCGTGTACCGTTTTGGCTGTATTTTGGGAACAAATATATCCACAAACCCACTTACAAATATATCCACAAACCCACATATATACAAGATGAGAGTTCTAGTAATATAATATATATAGATAGATGGGCCAAACATAGGGAAATGGGACCAGCACATTAGCGTGGATGAGTTGAGTGCATAAACCTATGTGGCAACTCTTTATAGGAAGGGAAAGAACTTTAGGGGAGGAATAACAGTGAAGGGCGTTTGGGAAGAAAGACTGGATAATAGGAAGAGGAAATTACTCTGTGATATGATGAACAAGCAGGAAAGCAGACTAGATTGTGCCATGCTGGGGGACAGGGAAAGATAGGATCATGGGAAAGGGAAGGAAGTAAGGATCCTGTGGTGGCAAATAGGATGAAGAAAAGTCAGTGGAGTGGGGTAAGTAGAGGGATGTAGGCTGACTTTAGTTTGAATCAGATCTCAGTCACTAGATCTTACTGCAGTAAAGCCTTTCTTGGAGGTAATGCCTCCTAGTAGCCAATGAGGCACCATTATTTATAACCAGCAACTCACCATCCGAAAGCCAATTATTCTGACAGCCTAAACCACAAGTCTATTTACAATGACTGCAATGATATTTTCTCTTGTTTAAGAATTTAAATCCACCTATATTCCAGCTCCCCATTACCATTATCAGGATGATTAAAAAATTCTCAACATCCTCACCAATGCATTCAAATTTTTCCATGAGCTTAATTCTTCTTACAGTTTTATCAGACAGGCAGGAGTTTAAAATTCTGGTGTGGGGCAGCATTGGTTAAAAAAAAAATCATGGCTGTGAGAAAATATCCCAAGTGAATCAAGAAATATGATATTATTAGGAAATGTGCTATATGTTAGATGTTAGAAGTGCATATTTCCCTAATGATTGCTCGCAATCCCCTGGCTATTTATCCTTGTATCCTTTTCCTGAACACTTTATAGTCAGATATATTAGGCACCCAGAACTCACTATTTCTACGCCATTTTCATGTTGCTATTAAATTATATTCCCATTTGGCTATTAGTACTTGTGGCTTAACAACCATTTCACCATACTGCCCACCTATATTTCTAGTGAACCTTCTTGGTCCACTGATAACTCATACGGTACTACTTCCGTCGCCAGCACTATCTAGCACTCGTCTTATTTCTTATTTCTACTTCTATATATTTAACTCGTAGAAATATTAAGCCATGATAAACCACTTCAGCTGCAACACATTGCACAATGACTCAATGGTGATTCAAAATAGAACAACGTGGGTTTTAATGCTTCTTTGATTACCTCTCCCCAGGGGGTTCGCTCCTAGATCTTGATGCAGACTGTTTCTGTTCAAAACCCATCTCTTGCCGAGCAAGTTCAGACACCCGAGTCTTGTCAGGCAGAGTAGCCTCTTGTGCCGGTACTACTGTATTTAAAGGAGTCTGGGAACGTGAGCGCTCTTGCAATCTTGCTTTCTTTTCTCTTGGAGCATCCGAACCACCACCAGTAGCTGTGTCACTCAAGGTTCCATCCTGATTTGACGTCTGTGGTGTTCCACTTCCAATGAACCACGCTTCTGATTTTGTAAGAATTTCCTGCTGCTTACGACATAAATTGCATACCCACATTACCTAGTCAAGATAAGAAAAGTAATTAAGTGATTAGGCCTCAGACTCTTCCAACTTAAATCTTCAAATTCTGCATCATGATGCTTTTACGTTATTTCACGTTATATTTTGACTCAAGCTTTCACTTTATGCAAAGGATTCAGTTGTCTAGTTAGTTCACATTAACATTCCCAAAATGCCCACTCACCCAACCTTTCCAAGTCACCCTGCAGCCTCATAGCATCCTCCTCGCAGCTCACATTGCCACCCAGCTTTGTGTCTTCCGCAAACCTGGAGATGTCACATTTAATTCCCTCGTCTAAACCGTTAATATATATTGTAAATAACTGGGGTCCCAGCAGCGAGCCCACATAAACTGACACCTATTATTGCGATACATACATAAAACTGAAACGTACAGACCTAGGTGACCTAGTGGATGATTTGCAAAAAGCTAGTATGCAATACTAATCAGGGAGAATGTCACAGCTGCATTCAGAGAGTATATAATGGAGGGATTCCCAGAGGGAGAATATGGGTGGGGCTCAAAAACAAAAAAGGTGCAATTCTCCTGTTGGGATCATATTATGGGTCTCCCAAGGGGGAAAGATGAACAGATATGTAGACTGATAATGGAAAGATGTGAAAACAACAGAGGTGTCATAATGGTTGACTTTAACGTCCTCAATATTGTCTGGGATTTCCTTAATGCAACAGTCTTAGATGGAGAAGAGGCTTCTAGGGTTAGGTAATCTCCAGCCAGTGATTTTGAGAACATGGACAGGTACATCATCTGGTCCAGATGCTTTCCAAGGGTGCAACCTCATGAAGGATCTTCTGATGTTGGTCTCGGTGATGGAGATTACCAGGCCATCAGGTGCTATGTGGTCCCAAGAAGGCTATGTGGTCAGTGTTCTCCCTTTCAAAGTGTGCATAGTACGCATGAACTTATTTGAGAGTGATGCCTTGCTATCATTTGAGTTGCCACTTGGTTTTGTCTTGTAGGAAGTGGTGGTGTGCAAGCACTACCACAGCTGCCAAATCCCTACCTCATCCTCCAATTTAGAGCAAAAGTTTATCTTTTTGATGGCCTAATTGAGGTCGTATCTGTATTTCCTCTGTGAACCCGCATTGCTAGACGAATGCCTGAGATCTGGTCCTCAGTAGAACGCAGACGTCCTGGTTTATCCAAAGTTGGGAAATACCAGGGAGGGTTTTGGTCGGAACACACTGCTCCACACATTTCCTTATAAAACTGGTAACAACTGTCACATATTTGTTCATTGTCTTACAAACTTTGAGGAGGTGACAAAAGTAATCGATGAGGGTAGGTAGTGGATGTAATTTACATGGACTTTATTAAGGCAATTGGCAAGGTCCCGCAGGGCAGGTTAATCCAAAAGATTAAAATGCAGAGGATCCACAATGATTTGGTTGGTTAGATCACAGTAAAGAAGGCACAGCAGAGACTCCACTTCCTGAGGATCCTCAGGAAAACCAACCTGCAGGAGAAGCTCATGATGTCCTTCTATCGCTGCTCCATCGAGAGTGTGCTGGCATACTGTATAACCACATGGTATGCCAGCTGCTCAGAAAAGGACAGGAAGGCCCTTCAGAGGGTCATCACGACGGCCCAGAAGATCATCGGCTGCTCACTGCCCTCCCTGGAGCACCTGTTCAGCCTACACTGCCTCAGTAGAGCAGGCAAAATAATAAAAGATCCATCCCACCCCGGCCACCGTCTGTTTGTTCATCTGCCCTCTGGTCGACGTTTCAGGTCGATCAAATCCCGAACAAACAGACTTAAGAACAGTTTTTACCCCAGGGCCATACGAGAACTGAACACTACCTTCTGCAATAGGCAACACTGTTAAAAAATCTTTTGTACTTAATATAATTTGTATTTATTTGTTTTTGCATTTATTGCATATATGTTTGTACGCACCGTCAGGATTGGCTATTTTTTAATTTCGTTGTCCTCGTTGCAATGACAATAAATGAATATTATTATTATTATTATTATTATTATTATTATTCAGAACTGGCTTATCCGCAGAAGACAGAAGGTAGTGATGGAAGGCTGTCATTCAAGCTGGAGGTCAGTACCGATGCTGTTCCTCAGGGCACATTGCTGGAGCCTCCGTTATTTCTGATATATATAATTGACTTTGATGAAAACATACATGGGTTGGTTGGTAAATTTGTAGATTACATAAAAATTGGGAGAACTGTGGACAGTGAAGAAGGTTGAAAGGATACAGTGAGATATAGATCAGTTACAAATATGGGTGGAGAAATGGATGGAATTTAATTTGTGCAGGTTTGGGGTATTGTACTTTGGGAGAGCAAAGTAAGGGGAAAGTATACAGTTAATGGCAAGACCCTTAACAGCAATGATGTACAGAGGGGTTGCGGTCCAAGGTCGTGGTTCCTTGAAAATAGCAACACGCATGAATAGAATGGCAAAAAAGGTGTATGGTATATATGCTTTCGTTGATCAGAGCATTTAGTACAGAAGTCAGAGTCAGGAAGACATGTTACAGTTTTATAAAACATTGATTTGTCTGCTGTTGGACTATTGTGAGCAGTTCCCGCTGTCCCTGAATAAAAAGGATGTGGAGGTTTTGGAGATGGTGCAGAAGAGGTTTACAGAATGTGGCCTGTATTAGAGGTTATTAGCCATCAGGAAAATTGGAAGAGGTTTATATAATTATGAGAAGCAAATATAGGGTTGACAGTCAGAAACATTTTGCCAAGGTGGAAATATAGATTAGTAAAGGGCATAGCTTTACGATGAGCGGGGAAAGTTTAAAGCAGACAAATATACAGAGAATGGAGTGATATGGATTATGTGCTGGTAGAAAGGATTAGTTTAATCTTGCATTGTGTTCAGCACAGACACCATGGGACAACGGGTCTGTTCCTGTGCTGTATTATTTTATGTTCCTGCTGCAACAAGCAAGTGGAAAGCATAAATATATATATTTTTTAAATAAGGAATACAAAAGGGGAAATGAATATAAAAATAGAGAGGGTATGCTTCACTTAAATAGACCAGTGATGAGACTACATCTAGAGTCCTGTGTATAGCATTGGTCTCCTTATTTATGTGACTGCATTCGAAGCAGTTCAGGGAAGGTTTAAAAGGCTGATACCTGGAATATGAAAGCTGTCTTATAAGAAAAATGTTGGCAGGTTAAGCTTGTACCCACTGGAGTTTAAATGAGTGAGGAGGTTAAGAATGAAACATGAAGATTCTGAGGGACCTTTAATGGGTGAATGTGAAAAGGATGTTTCCTCTTCTGGAGATTCTGGAACTGTGGGTCACTGTTTAAAATTACGGGAATGCTAATTTATCTGTCCCCTTCTCACCTTAGAAATATATCACTGTTAGTCCTTGGTAATTAAATAACCACAGCACAAATGTAAATCGTATATGGTCCAGAACTGGAACTAAGGCATCTATCATGTGAACAAACATCCCAATTCACATGTCAGCTAATTGGAAACACTCAATAAGAACTAAACCGTTCATCTAAAATTTTACATTGCCACAACTAAAATGATTGTTGTTATCTTATCATGTCATACATGCACTATGACAGTAAGATCTCTAATTTATGGGCCACATTTAATGTTCCAAGTTGATTTACAGGAACATTATCAAATAAAATGGGCACAGAAGCGCACACGGAATTTTTAGGCAGGACAAACAAATGTTTGGTCATTGAGAGGGGAGGGCTGCTAGGATTGTCTAAATGACGGGAAAATCATGGAGACTTTTCAGCACCGTCCAGTCAATCGTATCTGTGCCTCGAACAATGCCGTCCAGCTTCATCCCATCTTTCATCTATTGGTCCATAGTGCTACACGTTACAACATTTCAAGCACACATCCAAGTAATAGATAATGTTTTTTCGCCTCTAACACCTTTTCAAGCAGCACCACGCTCTGAGTGAAAAAAAAATCATTCTGTGTCGCTTCGCTAATCCTTCAACCAATGATCTTAAGCCAATACCTCCTGAATTTGAACTTCTCTCCTAAGGGAAATTAATCCTGTCTATGTTAGTAGACAGGTGAGATTCAGAGAAAGATGTCCAAACCCTAAGTCTTGGCCGCTCAGGTGCAGTCAGCAATAACAATGCCGATTACCTAGGAGATCTTCAGGATTGAAGAGGAAAAGAGTGTGAAGCCAGGGAGGGATATAAAAATAGAAAAGAGAATTTACAAAACGTGGCTCAACCAGTAGCCAATGGTAGTCACCAAGAGTAAGAGCGCTGGGTGATCTGATGACCATCAAATCCAGGTTACTCAGCATTTCTATTCACTTAGTCTGCAGAGTTTGGATGAGTTAGGTGAACATGAAAGTCTGCCCAGGGGATGCAAGAGAGTCTGCTCCGGGTTCACTAGAACTGCTGCTGCAGAAGCAAAAAGCACATTGAGAGCAACACCAAGATGTCCTTTAGTGAAAGTTGTAATTTCCAACCGTACAATCATGTCTACTACAATAGCATATCAATGTTATAAACCATAGCTCACTTAAATTCACTTCATTAAGATATACTTACACGGCACTTCTTTTTTTTAAAAACTCACCAAAACCATCAACTCTTTATATGCATGAAATTGTACATCTGATTATTTTCAACAATGTTCAATTATTTATTCAACCGAACATAAATTTTATCTCTGTTCATAAACACTGTATCGCAAGTTGCACAATACTTCAAAATTGTCTGTTTTGAGCAGGTGATTCCGGTAGATCACTTCTTCAGACAATTCTCACACACCTCCTGTTTTGTAACATGTAGTTTAGTTTAGTTTAGTGATACAGCATGGACACACTCTTCAACCCAACCCTTATCTGCTAAGGAGACTCAGGTCCTTTGGAGTGCAGGGGGCACTCCTAAGGACCTTCTACAACACGGTGGTGGCATCGGCCATTTTCTATGGAGTGGTCTGCTGGAGCAGCAGCATCTCAGCGGCAGAAGGGAAGAGACTCGACAAGCTGGTCAGGAAGGCCAGCTCTGTCCTGGGATGCCCCCTCGACTCAGTGCAGGTGGTGGGAGAGAGGAGGATGATGGCAAAACTAACATCGCTGCTGGACAACGACTCCCACCCCATGCAGGACACTGTCACTGCACTGAGTAGCTCCTTTAGTGACAGACTCCTTCATCCCAAGTGCGTGAAGGAGAGTTGTAGAAGGTCCTTCCTTCCCGCTGCTGTGAGACTGCACAACCAGCACTGCTCCCAGCAGACGAGTCAACAATAACAGCTAAGAACACAGAAAACTGATGACAATTTATGTATTTTTATTTATAATGAATGATCTCTTGCTCTCTTACTATCCACTTTGCTGCTGTAACACTGTAAATTTCCCCAGTGTGGGACGAATAAAGGAATATATTATTATTATTTTCACATCTCTCTTGCACTTGTGAATGTGCACTTGTGTCAGATGATTTCCCTCCCTCCCGTTCATTCGAGTCCCTGATCCCTAATCCTGCTGCCCCCTTCAATCCCATTTACTTAGGTTTCTGATTTCCCCTTATCTATCCCAATCTCTGAAACACTCTATCCGTGCCTTTCATTGGACCGTGAGGCCCTCATTCCCTCCTGTTCATTTGAGTCCCTGCTGCTCTCTATACTTCTCATTCACTTGGGTCCATGATACCTTCTATCCCCCTCATTTACTCGAGTCACCAGTGACCTATATTCCCCACGTTCACATGGGAATATCACCTTCCAGGAAGGACAAAGTGAGGACAGGAAAGAGGAAGGGTCAGATGTTTATGGTGAGTGAGAGGTGGACTCAGGATGCAAAGCAATACGAGCATAGGCATAAAAGGTGAGAGCATGAAGCGACCTAATGACTAATTGTTGCAACTGAGTTCATGTTGTTCAGTAATCTAGCAAATGCAATGTATAATAATAAATAATAACAAAGAGACCTGGGTGTCCTTGTACAGGGAGGTGCAATGAGACCTGGGTGTCCTTGTACATCGGTCACTGAAAGTAAGCATGCAGGTACAGCAGGCAGTGAAGAAAGCTAATGGCATGTTGGCCTTCATAGCGAGAGGATTTGAATATAGGAGCAAGGAGGTCCTACTGCAGTTGTACAGGGCCCTGGTGCGACCACACCTGGAGTATTGTGTGCAGTTTTGGTCCCCTTATTTGAGGAAGAACATTATTGCTATTGAGGGAGCGCAGCCTAGGTTCACCAGATTAATTCCCGGTATGGTCGGACTGACATATGATGAAATAATGGATCGACTGGACTTATATTCACTGGAATTTAGAAGGATGAGAGGGGATCTTATGGAAGCATACACAATTCTTAAGGGATTGGACAGGCTAGATGCAGGAAAAATGTTCTCTGTGTTGGGGGAGTCCAGAACCAGGGGGTCACAGTTTAAGATGAAAGGCTGGGCCATTTAGGACTGAGATGAGGAAAAACTATTTCACCCAGAGAGTTGTGAATCTGTGGAATTCTCTGCCACCGAAGGCAGTGGAGGCCAATTCACTGGATGTATTCAAAAGACAGTTATATATAGTTCTTAGGGCCAACGGAATCAAGGGATTTGGGGAGAAAGAAGGAATGGGATTTTAGAGATCAGCCATGATCATATTGAACGGGAGGGAGGGAAATCATCTGACACAAGTGCACATTCACAAGTGCAAGAGAGATGTGTGGAAACAAAGCTAACTATCTCCTGATTCAATCGGATTTAAGGTGCGTGATACTAACATATTGACAAATACTTGATTAGTACGGGTGTCAATGGTTATGGGGAGAAGGCAGGAGAATGGGATTGAGAGGAAAAGATAAATCAGCTATGATTGAAAGGCAGAGTAGACCTGATGGGACGAATGGCCTACTTCTACTCCTAAGACTTAAGAACATCAATAAAAGAGGGATTGAGGAGTAGTGTAAATTAGACCAGGCAAATTCAATGTTCAACCAGATACAGAACAAATATAAAGATTGGCAAAACCTAACAGTTAGGGGGTGAAGAAAGGCAATCAAGTAATGGATTTTACATTGACACATATTGATAATTCAAAGCATGAGTGAGAATTCATTGATTTACAGTGCCAGGAAGCTTTTTTAGCCATGTCTTGCTTGGAGAGATGATATGAAGTAGGATGAGAAAGGTTCCAATGACACGACGTTGGGAGGATGTTAAGGAAGGGAATCTACTTACGTTGTTTACATTTATCTCTACTCTTACCTCAACAAAAATCTGAATTCTCACCTGCCACACACTGGTCCTAAATGTAACGGCTGATCAGGCAAATTGATTCTGATCACTGACGCTTCTCCTATCTAGATCATCATCCGGTGTATTGAGTAACTCGTATGGAAATGGATCCTGAATTTATACAGAGCCATTTAAATTCTGGATTGGTTGATATCAGGAACTTTTCAACAACAAGTTTAACTAAAAAAATAAATACTGTAACTCAAGGTAAACAATGACTCCCAAACTGCCTGTTTCATAACGCCAACATTGACTGAAAGTAGTCTAATATAGATTTTCATATCATATTTGGTTTACTTCATAATCACACAATATTTTCATTCCATATTAAACTGACAACATTATTATAGTCCCTGGCATCACCAATACAAATGTCACAGTTAACGACCAAGGAAATCTTTGCACCAAGGAGCACAGCACTGACAACAAATACAGCCCTTATACTCACACAGTAACAGCAGACAGTGCACCAAATGAACTTCTGCTCTTAGCAATTCAAAGCTGCTTGTTCAGCAGACGACAATCTCTGAACTAAGACAGTTCTAAGTGTTAACTGCTTCTTGTCTCCAAGAGATGAATTATTGTGCAGGGTGCACCAAACATTTCATGAGTCGTGCCTGTGCCCAACCATCAGACCAGAGTTTAATTTTAATTATTTGGATTCAGTCCAAACTAATCCAAATTTAGAATAACAATCCACAGATGTCAGGCCACCCAACATAAACAGTCTGATGAAGGATTAAGAGGATCTAATTTTGCTTTTACCTTTTACATTACTGAAATGCAGCATAATGGATGATGAAAATGTTTTCAAAATCCTTATCTCCAAAGGATTATTAAATACCTTTACCCCAGCTGATCTGATATAATTCAGTACACTACTTTCAGATAAAATACGAACATACATTTGAAAAAATGCAAATTAATAAATGAAGAGCGTCCACGCTCAGCAATTAATGTAGAAGATCTTTTGATACCTCAATAATATATTGAATGAACATTTTACCTAGAGATCAGGTTCCACCCTCATATTCTGACCTCACTGAGTAACAACACACACACAATTAATTTCGCTTCAATGCCGCTGGATTAGAAATAAATAAAAAGCTTGTGGTCCTGTCCAGCTGTTGGTTTTTCTCCTTGCTGGCAATATGATGTGTGTGAAAAGAGATTAGGCTCACCTGAGATGGCCCAACCTCATCTAACTCACATGCCAAAACCAGCCTTTCATTTACAAATAAGTAGGCCTGTGGCTAGCAACTGTCACGAGGGGCAAGCATATTTAAGCAGTGATTTTTCAGTCTGGATTCTCCCCAGTCTAGCAGAGAGTTTATTGCCCATTATGGTGCTCTCAACATGGACCAGCAATGGGGAGTTGGTGGTGAGGGCGAGCGTGCCAAAGGTTCTATCATGCATTGTGTTTTTTTGACACCCGTACAGTTCACAATTCTTTTGAAAACTGCATATTTTAGTATTGTTATGCACAACATACTAAATACTCAGTCCATACATTGCAGAAATATCAATCCTCCTGAACTTCTGCTTAATAGTGAAATAGGGTTATGTACATAATGCAGCACATCAGGGAAGAAAGCCGAAAGGCAAGGCTCCCTTCCTGGAGGCTGCTGTTGGATATGTTGGAACTGTGTTGGAACTGTTACAATACAATACAATACAATATATCTTTATTGTCATTGTACCCAGGGGTACAACGAGATTGGGAATGCGCCTCCCATACGATGCACTAATTTAGGTAATTTAGACAGCAGCAACCCAACGAAACGAACAGTTGTAACAGTTTTGGACAGGGTAAAGTGCAAGTTGATCTATGCGTTGTGGCCATCCGGCTCAGCAGGACCGGTTCATAGCAGCTATGGCCCTGGGGATGAAGCTGTTCCTGAGTCTGGAGGTGCGGGCATAGAAGGCCTTGTATCGTCTGCCCTTGTATCGTTCTGCTTAGAGCAAGATGTGAGTGCAGGTATGCAGTTGCACACAGCTGAAATGTTAATCCATTCACTGTCCTTCTAACACAGAACAGTGCAGGAAAGTAACATGCCCTGAGGCCTATCATTTATGCGCTCACTATGATGCAAAACATAAAGTGCTGGAGGAACACAGCAGGTCAGGCAAAATCTGCGGAAGGAATGGCAGGTGACCTTTCAGGTCGGAATCATCCTTCAGACTGATGGGGCAGAAAGCTGGAAAAGAGAGATGGGGGCGGGACAAACCCTGGCAAGTGATGGAAGTGGAGTTTGATTGGCAGATGGTGTAAGTGACAAAGGCCAGAGATAAAAAGGAGGCCAAAGGGTGTCAGATAAGCAGAGGAGAGGAGTGAAAGCCAGAGGGAGGGATATAGATGGAAGGGGAATCCACAGAAATATTCCACAGATCACTGTTTAAGCTGCAGGCATGAAGGTGAAGGGACAGGTGAGTGAAGGGCGAGAGGAGTGAAAGTGGGGAAATTATGCCCTGGTGCCATGTGTGAGCTTACTGAAATAACATTGGGAATAGATCATCGGGCTTTCTCTCCTGGCATCCAACCTCCCTGACATCCTCCTTGCATTGTTGTGTCATTTAGCCAACACCCTCACTCACCCGCATGCATACGAGCTGTGTCCTGGAATCAGTCCTGCTATAAATATTTTCAACACACAATCTTCAAGAGGTGGAGCTCCTGCTCCTGTACCAGCTTTGCCACAGTTGCTCTGTGCTCTCCAGATTTGTGAGATGGTGGTTTAGGCAATGAACATCTTCACCTTTCAAATGTGTAAATATGATTATCACTAGTGCAGATTATTTTCAGCTGATGTGTCCTGAATTGCTCCACATTGCTCTGAAGCAATAAACAGCGTAACTGGCATTGTTTAAATGCACAAATCATTTCATGTTAGGATAGGTTGTTAGTAGGATATTAAGGAGGACCACAGGGATCATGGAATATATGTCCAAATGTCCAAGTAGATAACTGGACAGGCAAACAATGATTAAGAATCGCACTCTGGTTACACGGAAGAAGGCCATTTGGTCCATTAAGTCCACTCTAGCTCTATGAAAGAGTCACACTTGCCCCAACCCCTCCCCATAGTCCCGCAAATGCTTTACTTGTGACCATCTTCCTTTTGAATGTCACAAGTGAATCTGTCTCCACTACTACCATGGCAATGCATTCTAGCCTCCAAACATTTGCTGTGTAAAAAACAAAGTATTTTCTTCATATCAGTTTTGGTTTTTTAGCCCATCATTTGTTTTCAATATATCCTGATTCTTGGCCTCTCTGCTTATGGGAATAATCACCCTCTTTCTACTAGATCCATAACTCTCATGATTTTAAGTAACTTGATCAGGTCATCCTGCAACCTCTTCTTCTATAAAAAGAATAATCCAGCCGATTCATATACAGTAGCTGCATAAATTGAATTATTTTAGTAAATCTCTTCTGCATCCTCTCTGCAGTCTAAACCCTGCTTTGTAGCCTAGACGGATACACTAAAAGCTGGAAAAGTGGGACAAGCCTAAAAAGCTAGAACTGGCAATCTTCATGCCTGCAGCTTAAACAGTGATCTGTGGAATCTTTCTGTGGATTACATTATTGATTTAATGTTTCCATTGGGTCTCTTTTAAATGTATTTTCCCTAAAAAGTTTCCCACTCCGAAGATCAACGTGACAAACCTCCTCTGTATCCCCTGCAAGGCCGAAACACTGATTTGAAAGATCTAGAATGGATTTAAAGTTGATTTGTTCTCTCACTTTTAAGAGCATGATTATGTCACGCCAACCTCACATTCTTATTTCCATCCCTCAGGTCCCTCTGCTCTCACTCTTACCTTTAAAATAACATTTGGTAATTCTTCCTCTCCATTACATAACAACATACCTACCTGCATTAAACCGTGTCCACCCTATGTCACTC
Source organism: Rhinoraja longicauda (assembly GCF_053455715.1). Taxonomy (NCBI): domain Eukaryota; kingdom Metazoa; phylum Chordata; class Chondrichthyes; order Rajiformes; family Arhynchobatidae; genus Rhinoraja; species Rhinoraja longicauda. The sequence continues at coordinate 16,171,041 of NC_135957.1, read as the reverse complement.
TATGACCCTGCATCCTTTTAGAGTCTGCCATAAATATGTTGAAACTACATTACTAACATATATCCTCCATAAATTTTAACATTGTACTATACACATGCATACACACGCGCACTCGCACGCATATATATATATATATATACATGCACACATATATATAAAATACACACACACACATGTATATATACACATACATATATAGATGCACACACACACACACACACAGATTAGGATATAAAAAGGAAAGCAATTGTCCCAATACCAAACATTTGGGGACTTCAATTCATACTTTTCTCTTGGTGTAATAAACAACTGCTCACCAACACTTTATGTCTCCTACCTTTTATCTAACTGTGTCTCAAAGTTGCCACCATCTTTTTTAATATTGTGCTTTATTTTTCTAAATCAGTAAAGTCTATTGGATTAATTTCATCAATCTACTTTGTTTCTTTGAATAACTCAGATTAGTCAGAGCAGTTTTGTTTTCAATTAATCTACCCTGGCTGTCCCTTTTAACCCTTGCTACTCCGTGAGAATTAAAGTTCCCTCTATTTACCAAGACTAACCCTATCCCCTCTTTGTTGAATAGGTTGTAACATCTGGAATCCTCCAGCACCAAGACCACTTCCTTATCCAAGAAGGTTTGAATGATTGTGGTCAGACCGCCTGCTATCGCAAGATGCAGCACTTCTGGATGAGGTGTTTAATTTAATGGAGTTGTGATCGCCTTCTTCAATTAACGAATCCCAGTGACATAATTTCTTCTAGTGCATTCTGAGTTTATACATTCGGTCTGAATATAACATTCCAGAGTATGACCAAAATTACTGGCAGCTGCCCATACAATAAATAATATGTTCCTCAAATTATATTTCTGACAGGGTTTCACTTGCACAAGTACTTAACCATGTTTGGATCTTTTACACTCCACAAACTCAAAAATGTAGCCAGTGGTTCAGCCTTGTGTTCTCATTTCAGTTTCTTATTTTGCAGATGCATGCATTCTTCAAATGAAAGAACCAGGCAGGTTTTCGGCAGCAGATAAAAGGAGCTACGTTCTCAGAACTGTGAATGGTACACTGGAACAGAATCTAGCTAGTCAGCCCCATAAGCTGTTCCACTAGTCAATTAGGTCTTCATTTAATACATTCTAATTCCATCCACCCATATTATTTTCCATAATATTTAATGCCTTTTGCCAAATCACAGAACCATGCATTTTTCCTATCATGTATCTACAGTTCTTTTAGAAAGAGAAACTATTTGGCCACACAGTTCTCTGTAACTCTTAAATTCCCCACTCCCAAATAGCTGTTTGAAGCCCTTTCAAATTTATTTTGAAGCTCCATAGAAAACAGCAATTCCCGACAATGTTCTTTAATCACGTATAAACGGTACTCCGTGGTCGCAATGTTTTCATTAAATTTCTGTACAGTTGCAGCAAAATTTTCAATCTCTTGCACCCCATCACTCTCACCCTTTCCTGTAGGTGGCAAGTTGCTGCCTGTTAGCTTCAGCAACTCCAGTTCAATCTGAATATTGGTGTTGTCTCTCTGAAGTTTGGAAAATCTTTGTGTGACCACGTGGGTTTCAACCCTTTTTCCAAAGACCAGTGGTTCATTGGCAACTATAAATTCCCCCTGGTGTGTGGATGAGTAATAGATTCGGGGGGGGGTGGGGGGTGGGGGTGGTGGTTGGCGTGTGGATGAACGATAGATTCGGGGGGGAGGGTTAGTTTATATTAACATGAGGAAAATAAAAAGGGATTAGTGTAGGGCTAGTATTAAATAATTGGTGGCTACTCAGTGAGCTGAAGGGCCTGTTTGCATATGTTGCTCTATGACTCTTCAGAGGGCAGTATACTATGTACAGCATATTAACTTTGTTTCATGAACAAGCACATCATGATCTTTACAAATAAATATATTGTGTATTGAATGTGGCTTAATTAATGTTTTAATTATACAGTTCTAGCATAACTAGCCAACTATCACAAAAGGTCTTGGCAGTCGCCACTTCCCCAGCCCTGCACACTCATCTCTGGAGCATTTGGACAAGGACACCTTGTGTGGACTCTTGAAGGGACGGAAGGGAAGGATGAGCGGACCATCAGTCCGACCATCTCATTTATTGACTCTTGCTCTGCTTTCAACACCATAATTCCACCAAACTCATCTCCAAACTCCTGGACCTAGGACCTACCTCTCCAGCTCTCATTCAGCCACAGGATCCTGATCTTTCTGATCAGTAGATTGCAGCCAGGAAGGATGAGCAACAAAACATCCCAAATGATAATTCTCTACCCCCTGTGCCCCGCAGGGCTGTGTACTCAGCTCTTTACTATACTACTATTTACTACATTTCTCTTTACTTACACCTCTATCCCTGTATCTGTCCAAGTGTCGTTTCACTGCTGTGATTGTACCTGGCACAACTTCCTCCTCTGGAAACTCTGGAAACTTCCATATACCCACTACCCTCTGAGTGAAAAGGTTGCCCTTCAAGTTTGTATTAAATCTTGGCCCTCTCACCTTAAACCTACGTCCTCTGCTTTTTGATTCCCCTATCCTGGGTAAAAGACTGGGAGCATTCACCATATCTATTCCCCTCTTGATTTTATACACTTCAATAAGGTCACCCCTCATTCCCCTTAATGTTATCGCAACAAAGGCCACCATAATCTTGTATACTCTATTGGACCCCCTCATCCCTCCCCAAAACTTCTCCACTCTGAAAAAAACAAACCCAGTCTCTCCTCATAACTGAAACACTGCATTCCAGGAGTGGTGAATCTCCTCTGCACCATCTCCATTGCAATTACATCACTCTTGCAATGTGGACAACACTCTAGCTGTGGCATAACCAATGTTATATAAAGTTGTAACCTAATCCCCCTGATTTTATGTTCAGTGACCCAGCTAATTAAGGCACGTATCCATTACGCTTTCCTCAACGCTCTCTCTGTGCTACCACCTTCTAGAATCTTTTGACCTGTACATTGAGGTCCCTCTGTTTGTTAGTGCTTCCTAGGGCCCTACTATTCACAGTGTATCCTTCTCCCAAAGTACATCCCCTGCATTTATTGCGAATAAATTCCACCTATCATTACTTTGCCCTATCTTACCACCTAATCAATGTCACCTTGAAGCCTGCAACTATCCTCCTATCAACAAAACCACCATCTTTTGTGTGATCTGCAAACTTAATAATTATACATTCATAACCAAATTGTACATGTATATAATTAACAGTAGGGGTCACACCACCAATCCCTGTGGTACACCACCAGGCTTTTAACCACAAAAGCAACCTTCCACTATCACCCTGTCTCCAACTAGCCAATTTTTGAAAACCAATTTGCCATTTTGATCAATGATATATCAGGATGCACTGATAATTGGTGAACTAAATGGGCACTTTATTAGAAATATGTACCCTCTTGGTCTGAGTTCATGGGTCGGCAAAGTGCTGCTCACTCAGTGTACTTTCAGCCACCAGTTTCACCATCTGCTTCAGACAACATAAGGAGCCAGAGATGTGGCATCATCCATGCTGTCTACTGGATAATTCACACTTCCGCAGACCAGCTGCTCTAAGGGGAAACTGGAGTAAAAGAAGCTACAGATGGTGCAAATCCAAAATTAAAAAAACAGAAAATGTTATAGACACTTTGGAATAACTTTATAATTTATCTGGACATTATGTAACGTATAGTTTTTCACATGACAAGAATAAATCAATAATCCGATCTGCCAGTGATATTTTGTGACTGATCTTCAGAACATAGAACAGTGCCGCGCAGGAACAGAGCCTTCAGCCCACCATGTCTACACAAACTATGATGCCGATCTAAATTAACCCTATTGCCCCACACATGGTCCATATCCCTCTATTCCCAACCTGTCACACGGCTGTCTAAATACCTCTTCAATGTTATTTTTGTATCTACTTCGAAAACCACACCTGGCAACAGGTTCCAGATACTGACCACTCTCTGCGTAATAAATATTAGCTCGTACATCTTCTTAAACTTTCCTCGTCGTATCTTAAACCTATGTCCCCTAATATTTGACATTTCCACCCTGAGGAAAATAACACGAATCTCGACTCCATCTATGCCTCTCAGAATTTTCACACTTCCATCAGAACGTCAGAACCCGAAACTCCAGCAAAAACAATCCAAGTCTGTTGAACCTCTCTTCATCTTGTCGTAGCTAATGCACTTCACTGCAGGCAATATCCCAATAACCTCCCCAGCACTCTTGCCAAAGCCTCCACATCCTTCTCATTGTGCGACAACCACAACTTCGCACAACACTGCAAATGCAACCCAATCAACATTTTATACATCTGTAAACGACTTTGTGCTTTCTGCATTCAATGCCCCAACCAATGAAGGCATACATAACAAATACATTCTTTATCATCCTACCCATTTATGTTGTAACTTTCAGGGAGCTGTGGACTTGCACCCCAAGATCCCTCTGTTCATCACATGGGATCCAATGTAAAAAAGATGGCTTGGTGGTGATGGACAGACATCAAAATTGGTTCTGTAGTGGGTAGTGAAAAAATTTAGCTTGGTCATAGAAGATGGGCGGTGTGGTGAAGGACTGTTTCTCTTACTGGAAGTCTGTGATCAGTGGGTTCTGGTGCTGGGATCTATGGTTTGTAATATATACAAACAACATGGATAAAATTGTAGGTTGTCTGATTATTAAGTTTGCAGACAACATGAAAAGACGTGGAATTGTAGATGGTGAGGGAGATGTCAAATGATACATCAGAATTTTGATCAGTTTGAAATTTGGATGGACAAATTTAAAATCAATCCCTGCCTTTCCAAATGTAGAGCTTAATCTGACGACGTGTGAGGTGTTACCTGTTGGGAGAACTTAGAACTGTACAGCACAAGAACGAGCCCTTTGGCTCATAATCATGACGCTAAGTTAATCTCCTTTGCTTGCACGTGATCCATATCTCTCCATTCTTTGCATATCCAAGTCCCAAGCTTGTAAAACACCACTATCGGATCTAGTTTCCACACCACCCCTGACAGTGCGTTCCATGCACCTACCATTCTCTGTGTAAAAAAAACTTGCCCCGCACATATCCTTTATACTTTCCCCCTCTGACCTTAAACCTATGCTCCTGGTCTTTGGCAATTCCACCCTGGGAAAAAGGTTCTGACTGTACCTATCCATGCCTCTCATAGCTTAATGTACTTCTATCCAGGCTCTCCTCAGCCTCTGTCACTCCAAAGATAACAGTTTATCTCTCCTTATTGCTAATATCTTCTAATCCAGGCAGCATTCTAGTGAACCTGTTCTGCACCCTCCCCGAAGACTCCATTTCCTTCCTTTAATGGGATGACCAAAACTATTATTGGAAGGGAAATGCAAGAGGATAGCCTACAGTAAACGGCAGGACCCTTACACAACAAGCCAAGCCAATTATCTTCACTGTCCACTGCAGCACCAAATTTGATGTAATCCACAAACTTACAAATCATTAATATAGGTGAGAAACAATGGTGGACCGAGCAACAAAACCTGTGGCGCACCACTGGTCACAAGCCTCCAATCTGAATAACAATCCTCTACTATAACAACCAATTTTGTATCCAATTGGCTCGCTCACTGTGGATCCCACATGATCTAAACTTCCAGACGAGACTGCCATGTTGAAATCAGTCCGAAGCAGGGTCGAGACCCAAAACTTAGCCTGTCCATTCCACAAATGCTGCCTGACTCACAGAGTTCCTCCAGCATTTTGTTTTTTGTTCAAGATCCCAGCATCTGCAGTCTCTTGTATCTCCTGTCTACCATGCAGGACCTTGTCAAAGGCCTTGCTGAAGTCCATGTAGACACCGTGTACTGCACTACCCTCGTCAATCCTCTGTCACCCCTTCAAAAAGCTCAATAAAATTCATGAGGCAAAATTTCCTATGCACAAGGCCATGCTGGCTATCTCTAATCAGTCCTTGCCTTTCAAAATGCTGCAGATCCTGTCTCTCAGAATGTCTGCCATTAGGTTCCCCGGCTTATCCTTGCAGCCCTTCTTAAACAAAGGCACAACATTTGCCACCATCCAGTCTTCTGGTAACTCACCTGTGGCTACAAACATCTCTGCCAGACCCCTAGCTTCCCACTGGGATATAAACTTGGTCAGGACCTGGGGACTGTCACTTGCCCTGCCTCATTTCCCAACAGGAGGTTCTGTGTTCCCCTCTCTTGTCGGGCCATCTACTTTTTGTTTGAGAAAACTTTCCTGAACAAATTCTGCCCCAACAAGCTTTTTGCACGATGGCCCCCCAGACAATATAAGGGAAGTTGAAATCACCTCCAATGAAAACCTTACTATTTTTACAACCATGTAAATCTCCTGATATATTTGCTCTGCTAATTCCCACAGACTATTAGGGGACCTTTCATACAATCTCATCAAAGTGATCATCCCCTTGTTATTTCTAAGTTCCACCACATAGTGTCACCGGATGACCCTGCAAGAATATTATCCTTAAGTATTACCGTGGTATACTCCCAACCCAAAACTCCCCCTCCTCTCTTACTTCCACCTCTATCATGCTTGTAGCATCTGTACCCTGGAACACTGATCTGGCAATTCTGCTCCTCCCTCAACCATGCTTCGCTTATCGCTACAACACCCCAGTCACAGGTACCAATCTGGGCCTTGAGTTCCTCTGCCTTACTTATGAAGCTTCATGCATTAAAATAAGTGCACATTAGTTTATCTTGCAGGGCATGGAGAGAGGATGGTAGAGTAAGACTAGCTAAATTGACAATACAGAGACGACAGGTTGAATAAGCTCCCATTCCGTAACCATTCAGTGATTCTGCTCTCCTGGGCAGCCTTTCAAATTCCACCCTAATTATTATTCATCGTTCAGTCCCAGACTCCAGAGGCATCCTGCAAGACATGTCTATTCTCTTAGACAGGTACATGGATAGGACAGGTTTAGACGGATATGAGCAAAATGGCAGGCACGTGCGACTGGTGTGGATAGGACATGTTGGTTGGTGTAGGCAAATTGGGCCGAAGGATCTGTTTCCACACTGTATAACTCTATGACTCCTGAACTCTCCAACCACACAGTAGCCTACTCCTGAGATGTCCAATCCAAAATATTCTATGCACCTTGACAGTCTATAGACTCTGTTAAAATTGTGTTAAGAGCTAAATAAGTAACAAACACAATCAGGATTAAGAATTAGAAGAAAAGGATTGTACACTATGTGGACTACAATGCACCCCAAATTCTTCAGCTAAACAGAAGAGAAATTTACACTCACAATGCACAATAAAGAGCCCAGATTAATTTAATCGCTGGCTTTCATTGTTATCGTTCAAATCAATGACTCTCAGGGACAAATACATTTTTGCTTTTGCTTAATTTACAGATAGTCAGAAAGGAAGCAGCAGCAGAGAACAACATGCCATTCAGTGAATGGCAGAGGTCAGGCCACCAATCTCTTGCCAGTGGTTTTGTGGATTCATAAGAAATGCTCTTGCTGCTCCTGACTCCACAGGGGCAACAACATTTTGTCAAGGCCTTGGTCTCTTTCTGTGCCATCTCCTGTGATCCCTCGCTGAATGCTGGTTGGTTATTAATGGGTTGCAATTAGTTCATTGTCGGTTTCTGAAATGAGAACAAGGACGTCATCTCAAGACTGGATTGGAAACCGAATAAACTAGTTTGTTTAGATATCTAGGAGTATATGGTCCTACAAGATTCAAATACAATTGTTCCAAACAGGTGTCAAAATCCACCTATTGTATGGTCCTGAGCAATCTGACAAACTCTCATATAGATTATATCCCATACACAACCAACTAGTGCAACAATATTCAATTTGCTGCTTTACAAATCATGAATGATAACTAACTAAGCATACAGTTTTTATGTTTCATTTGGAAGTTTGAGAGAATAACTTAGATTGAGAAGGTCTGAAAGAAATGGCTTGCTGGTATATCTCATATTCAAAGAGCCTTTCAGAGGGGTGTTGGTTGCAAAACAAAAGTTTAAACATTTTTGTTACATTAATTACATTGAGATTTTAGTTTATAATGTCCCCTCAGGGAATTGTACACAGTTCAAGGGTCGTGATCCAAAACGTTGCCTGTCCATTTCCCTCCACAGATGCTGCCTGACTACTCAAGTTCCTCCAGTATGTTGTATTTTGATCAAGATTCCAGCATCTACAGTTCTTTGTGTCTTTACATGAAAACAACTTTAGCTTTTCAAAGCAGTTTCCTTGCCAAAGATATTTCACAAAACATCGCAACTCAACTAACTGCTGTTCAGCTTAAATATACTTGGAGCTAAACTGTGAACATTGGCAGAATGTTGTGCTCTGGTATTCAAAGTGAAGAGACATGTTTAGTTTCAGAGTCCAAAAGCTGACATTCCTGCCTGCTACCCACCCCTATATGGTCACCCTCGATAGTATGATTTATTTAGCTCTTCACACTAGCTCTAGCAATGATAAAATATATAATGAGAAAAAATCCCAAGCTTCAAATTAAGAAATGTTTCAGGCATTTTGTCCTAACTGTGGACTGCTCCCTAATGATTTAAAGTGGAAGAAGTGTGTGCTGACTAACAATCGTTGAAGGTTATGTGTGCAATAATTTGTTTCTCAGGATTTTATAAAAACAAAACTGTATTTTAATAAAGAAGTAATGACAGACTCAAGTAGCAATTAAATGTTTATTTCACGGACTCAATGGGTAGGAATTCAACCATGCAGGGGAACGTGTACTAATAGGAACTCACTGGCTGTCTCCTTATAATTCCACCAGCTTCTCATTCATGCATATATCTTCTTGACCACTTTCTTCTCTTGGTTTTGTCATTGCCCAATTTTGCATGCCTAGCAGTGTAAAGCACTATCTTTCTCACATTAGCACAGACATCTCAGATGTCCCTTGCACTACCTGAAATACACTGATACTAAATTATGACATGACTGCTCTAATTAAAAGGAAGATGCCCACTGACCAGCATGGTAAAGATGGGGAGGGATCAGGTGTTGGGGGTAAAATGAAGGGGAGTTAGAGGGACAATGTGTAGCTTGATCAAACAATAACAAAGATACTAGAGTAGGCCTCCAATTTCTCTTTGCTTGAGACACTGGTGAAAGGAATGGATTTCTGCGGAGAACTATCACAAGCCTCAGGCCAGACACCTTGTAGTCTGAAGAAGAGTCTCGACCCGAAACGTCACCCATTCTTTCTCTCCTGAGATGCTGCCTGACCCGCTGAGTTACTCCAGCATTTTGTGTCTACCTTGTAGGCAACAATAAGAGCAGCAGAAGAAAGTGGTCAGGAAGGTCAATGAATGAAGTGATACCCCCGAGACAGGGTGCTAGTGCTGCTGGAGAAATCACGTTTACTAAAGAAAGAGAACATCTCAACTGTCCTGGAGTGGAAAGCCTCATCTTGGGAGCAGATTGGGAGATGGAGAAATTGGAAGTAGGGGATGACATCTTTGGGGGAGGCATGGTGGGAGGAGGAACTGTTCATATAACTGTGGGAGTCAGAGGATTTATAGTAGATGTCAGTCTATAGGCTCTCCCATGATGGAGATAGAGAGATTGAGAAAGGGGAGAGGGGTATCAGAGATAGTCCAAATGAATTTGAGGCTAGGATGGAAATTAGTGATAAAATTTATGAAATCAACGTTCTGCATGGGTGCAGGAGGTAGCCCCTATGCAGAATTCAATGCCCCAACTCCTTCTCCATTATATCAATGATTGCATCTTACATTTCATCCCCCCCCCTTTCTACTTTCTGTAGAGACCACTCCCTCCGCAACTCCTTGGTTCACTCATCCCTTCCCACCCAAACCATTCCCACCCCAGGTATTTCCCCTACAACCACAGAAGATGTGAGACATGTCCCTACACTTCCTCCCTCACAACTATCCAGCAACTCCAGCAGTACTTCCAGATGAGTCAGAGTTTGCTGTGCACCTCTTCTAACCTGTACTTCATTTGGTGCTCCCGATGTGGCCTCCTTTAAATCGGCCAGACCAAACATGCACTAAACAACCATTTCGCCAAACATTTGCTCTCAGTGCGTCTAAGCCTGCTAGATCTCCCAGTTGCTAAACATTTTAACTCCACTTCCCATACCAACCTTCCTATCCTTGGCCTCCTCCATTGCCAGAGTGTGGGCACACACAAATTGGAGGAACAGCATCTCATATTCTGCTTGGATAGCTTACAATTCAATGGTATGAACACTGAATTCTCCAATTATAGGTAACAGCCTAACCCCTCCATCCTCTTTTTTTCTCACTCTTTGCCCTGCACCCCACCCAGATCCATTTAAGAGGATTGATCAGGATGTTGCCTAAGGAGGTTTTTAATTATGAGGAGATACTGGGAAACCAGGTCTGTTTTTCTCGAGCAGAGGAGGTTAAAGGGATACAATTGAGATAGATAAAATTACAAGAGTTATAAACAGAGTAGACTGTAGAAATCTTTTCCCTTTATCAAAGGTGAATTAAACTAGAGGACATAGATTTAGTCTCAGGCTTAAGAGATTTAGAGGGGATCTGAGGAGAACCATTTTCACAGAGAGTGGCGAGCACCTGGAATGTACTGCCGGAAAGAGCAGTGGAACCAGACATGTTGGCTGCAAATAAGAAGTGTGTAGACAAGCATTCAGTCACCTTGGTATAGATGGCTATATGCCAAGCACTGGAAGACCTCAAACTCAACATGAATCCTTGCCCTACCAGACATGCTTGAGAATGCTTCTGAGATTGGGATAAAATGCTACAGACACCTCAGAAAATTGGAAAGGTTCTAACAATGCTGGTGCTACAAAGAGCTCCAAATCCATTGGAAGAATAAATGAACCAATGTTAATATCCTCTCCTTCCTTAAAATCCCCAGTGCCAAGACCTTAATTATCTCTTGTGCCTAATTATCACCAGTACCAAGACCGTAATAATCATGTTTACGCGTCCAACACCAGGCCTCATGAAATAGATACTGCATTCTGAACTCTGGTCATAGCAAAGGATTACCAGATGGATAGCAAAATGAATACATGGATATTCTCAGAAACTCCTTGAAAAGATGTAACCTCTGCACTGACTCCTAGTGATCCTTGGCCCAAAATGGAGAAGCAGGATTCAGATGATATTGACATTGACGAATCTTCACATCAAGACACCTCCAGGAAAAGAGCAGAGGGCATGTTCCATCTCCCAAATAACCACGGGAAGAGAGAGATGAAGGCATGAAGGGATGGAGGCATGAAAGGATGGAGGGAGGATGGAGGGAGGATGGAGGGAGGGTGGAGGGAGGCAGGGTTGGCTGAGAGAGGAGATGACAGAAAGTGGCCTGGTTCATGAAAGATGATTTGGCTGACCATTCTGTAGAATATTTCTTTCCATTTGTTGAAATACAAACATATAACGTCCATAGTAGATCATGGTAGCTGAGGTAGGGTTGTGGTTAGTGTTGTGCAATGTGATTCAAGAGCTTGAAGGTTGATGTGAAGATAGATACAAAATGCTGGAGTAACTCAACAGGACATGCAGCATCTCTGGAGAGAAGGAATGGGTGACGTTTCGGGTCGAGACCCTTCTTCAGATGTGAAGAAGCTGTTCTTGAACATAGAGGTCACATTTCTCAGGCCCTTGTACTTCTTCCTGAGGTTAGTAGCGAGATGAAAGCGTAACCAAGATGTTGTCATCTTTGATGATGATATTAGCTGCCTTTTGGAGGCAGCGCCTCATGTAGATCCATTCGACGATAGAAAGGTCAGTGCCTGTGACGGACTAGTCAACATCCACTACTTTCTACAGACTCCTTTGTTCCTGGGTGTTCCAAGTCACTAAACCATGCCGTAATGCAACCAGTCAGTCTGCTCTCTGTCGTACACCTGTAAAAGTTTGATACTGTATTTGATGACATACCAAATCTGCTCAATTTTCCCAGGAAGTAGAGAGGCATGGATCAGCTTTCATTGTGATTTGCAACAATGTGCTGGGCACAGGACAGATCTCCAGATATGTGCACGCCTAGGAAATAGATGTTGTCAACTCTCTCCACTGCTGTTCTGTCAATGAAGGCAGGTTAATGGATTGAAGACAGGTTAATTAATTGAAGTCAACAATCAACTCCTCAGGCTACCTTGAGAGCAAGATTGTTATACTGGCACCATTCAAATATTAATCGCCCTCCTGCACACTGACTAATTGTTATTCATTATTCGTACAAAAACCACAGTGGTATCATCAGCGAATTTAAAGATGGCGTTGGAGCTGTGCCTGGCTATGCAGTCATGGGTACAGAAAGAGTAGAGAGGGGATGGAGCACACGGACTTGAGTTGCTCTTGTGTTGGTGGTCATCGAGGAGGAACTGTTGTTGCCAATTTGTACTGATTGCAGTCTGCTGATGAGGAAATGGAGGATCCAACTGCACAGGAATAAGTAGAGACCCAGTTCCCTGAGTCTGATAACGTTTAGATGGGGTGATGGTGATGTATAGACAGATTCAGAATGGATATTGCAAATTAAACTGCATGTCCATGAAGCATTGTAAGCCATTAACAACAGCAATCACAGGTTCCACCACAATCTGTATCTCTCACTGGCCCCCTGCCAGTTATGCAAACCCTGAATTAATGAATATAAAGTGGACGCTGGAAGCAGTACGAACTGAACTGAAAAATGAAACAACATCCTGGTGCAACACAGGACAGCATACCAGAGAGCATACATGACAGGCAGAGTCATACAATCACCTGGCCTTCTGACCTCCATACCTATGGGTGAAAGATAGTGGACAAATTACCACCTAAAAAAAAGTGTAACTCTCAAAGTATCGTTATCTTCACCAAAGTATTTATTCACAAAATGCTGGAGTAACTCAGCAGGTCAGGCAGCATCTCAGGAGAGAAGGAATGGGTGACGTTTCGGGTCGAGACCCTTCTTCAGACTTCACCAATGATGGTGTCTGAATGCTAGTGGAATGGCAAAGAAAAGGCCGAGGCATTTGCAAACATCTTCTTGAAATGTCATGTGGACAATACATCTCAGCCTCTATACCAATTTTGAGAACAGGATTGTGGGCAGGGCCACTGCAAGGCCCAGAGTGTAGGAGAAAAATCACACCAATTGTGCAGGCTCTATGGGCCAAACCTTCTGTAACCATGACATGGTATAAAAAGATATTAACTAAGAGAAAAAACAAAATGTACAGGATGTAGGGACTATCAGTTATTTATTCCTGAAATACAAATAATCTTTTAAAACATCTGTCCTCAAAGTGATTTTTAGCTACAATGTACACAGCAATGTTGTACGTTATTCAGAACAAACAAACCAAAACACGTGATGGACACAAAAAGCTGGAGTAACTCAGCGGGACAGGCAGCATCTCTGGAGAGAAGGAATGGGCGACATTTCGGGTCGAGACCCTTCTTCAGACTAGTTAGGGATAAGGGAAACAAGAAATATAGACGATGATGTAGAGAGATAAAGAACATTGAATGAACGATATGTAAAAATGTAACAATATATAAAGGAAACAGGCCATTGTTAGCCGTTTGTTGGGTGAAAATGAGACATTGGTGCGACTTTGATAGGGGAGGGATAGAGAGAGGGGGAATGCCGGGGTGACTTAGAGAAATCAATATTCATATCACTGGGCTGTAAGCTGCCTAAGCGAAATATGAGATGCTGTTCTTCCAATATGTGTTTAACCTCACTCTGACACTGGAGGAGACCATGGACAGAAAGGTATGTGTGGGAATGGGAAGGAGAATTTAAGTGTTCAGCAACCGGGAGATCAGGTAGGTTCAGACAGACTGAGCGAGGGCGTTCAGCAAAACGATCGCCCAGTCTAGTATGGAACACCTCTCTGCCGCAACAGAGACAGAATCCCCCTGGTCCTTATTTTTCACCCCATCAGCATCGCAACTCCCACTACTATCTCGACTACATTACTTCTCATCCTGCTTCCAAAGACTCTATCCCCTAATCCGAATTCCTCCGTCTAGGCTGCATCTGCATCCAAGATGAGGTGTTCCATACTAGAACATCCGAGATGTCCTCATTCTTTAGGGAACGGCGGTTCCCCCCTCCCATCAAAAAAGAGGCTCTCACTCGTCTCCTCGGTATCCCGCAGCTCCGCCCCTGCTCCCCCTCCCTCTAGTTGCAACAGAGACAGAGTTCCCCTCGTCCTCACCTTCCACCCCATCAGCTGTCGCATACAACACATAATCCTCCAAAATTTTCGCCACCTCCAATGGGATTCTAACACTGGTCACATCTTTCCATCTCCACCCCTTTCCACAGAGGCTGTTCCCTCCGCAGCTGGTTAACTTATCCCTTCCCACCCAAACCACCCCCTCCCCAGATACCTTCCCCTGCAACCGCAGAAGATGCAACACCTGTCCCTATTCCTCCTCCCTCGACTCTGTCCAGGGACCCCAACAGTCTTTTTGGGTTAGGCAGAGGTTCACTTTCACCTCCTCCAACCTTATCTACTGTATCCATTATTCAAGATGTGGACTCTTATACATCGGCGAGACCAAACGTAGATTGGGCGATCGTTTCACTGAACACCATCGCTCAGCCCGCCTGAACCTACCTGATCTCCCAGTTGCTAAACACTTTAATTCTCCTTCCCATTCCCACACAGACCTTTCTGTCCTAGGTCTCCTCCAAAGTCGCACCAGCTTCCCGTTTTCACCCAACAAATAGCTAACAAAGGCCTGTTTGCTTTATCATTACTTTTTTGCATATCTTTCATTCATTGTTCTTTATCTCTCTACATCATTGTCTATATCACTCATTTCCCTTATCCCTAACTAGTCTGAAGAAGGGTCTCGACTCGAAATGTCGCCCATTCCTTCTCTCCAGAGATGCTGCCTGTCCCGCTGAGTTACCCCAGCTTTTTGTGTCTATCTTTGGTCTAAACCAGTATCTGCAGTTCCTTCCAAACCAAAACATGTGCTTGTTCTAAAAAGCTAGCTGGGTCCCGCCTTCCTCTCAGAGGGCAAATACTTCTCAGTGCTTGAAGTCAGGAACCGGGAACCATTTCCATCCAATCGATCCTTAATTATCACTATTCTTCTCACTAACAGCTTCATCCGGAAATCCCTCGTTGACTACATATGGCCATGTCTAACAGTAGGGAAACCTAACAGGCAGATGAGGGCATGAATAGTAATTCAAAGAACCTTTGAATAAATCATGATGATAACAGATCTTTCAAAACATCACTTTGCTTTCACACAATGCCTGACTGGCTGAGTTCCTCCAGCAGTTTGCTTTTTACTCCAGATTTCAGCAGCTGCAGTCTCTTGTGCCTCAAATTTAAAGGATACATGACCAACAAAACCAGGTGAATTTAAGAGAATGCGGGAACCAGAGCCTTCATGTGCAGACGGGGTGGGTAGGAACGGAGGTCTGACTGAATGGACAGAGATCACAGAAACTAGAACCTTGGTGAGTGGACAGGGAGTGTGGCACGCGTTATCTGGTGAAACAGATGCGAGCCTGTGGGATTTCCACATAGATGATAGCAGATTATCAGAGTTTTACTGCATGTCAATACTAAAAGTTATAATAAGACAAGTATATTTAAGTAATTGGACTTCTTAGATCTTTCCCCCCTTCAGGATATATGTTTCTGCTACTATCTGCTACTTTTTAAAAAGAGGTACTCTTTTTATCTGTTTTCCGATTTATTTTCTTTGCTTTTAGTTTCATCGCCCCAGCCCATTCAACTGCAGACACCACAAACAATTGCTCCAGCTGCTCATCCTCTCCCCGAGCAGACTCCTAGCCCTGGAAAAACAAGTCGACCATAATGTATGAATGATACACTTCCTATTAATGACGTAAAGTTTTGGACCAGCACATGACAAAAATATTCTACCTCTCAATGATCTACAGTCACGTTCCTGAGAATTAACATTAAAAAAGCTATTTAAGTAACCAAACAACTAGATGTAATTTCTGTCAATACCCGATAATCATAAATGATACTGTATGGAGCACTAGTTTTTATATTGTTATTTTATTTGGAAAAAAAAGGCGTATATGAGGGGACTGCAAGAAACCTTCCCCCACGACAGTGACACGTAAAATCAGAGAACACAGGCAAACATAAATTTAGGGTAAGAGTTAAGAGGTTTAAAGGGGATCTGAGGGGGACCTTTTTCATCCAGAGTGTGGTGAGCATCTGGAATGCAGTGCCTGTGAGAGTAATAAATGCAGTCACTGACAGCATTAAAGAGGCATCTGGACAAGCACTTGAATCACCCAAGCGTAGAGGTTGATAGGCCTCATGCTGGAAGATGAGATAAGAAAGGATGAACCCACTGGTAGGCATGGATAGGCGTAATTCGCATATCAGTGTACCTTAAATGGTACAGGTGACAATAAAAGACCATTGAAACCTTTGATGTGGTGGGCCGAATGGCCTGTTTCCATGCTGTATGGCTCTGAGTCAATGCAAATAGTTAGAATATGAAGAATGAACCAGATGGTGCAAGGATTAATGATACTGTGCTATCTCCAAGGACAGCGCCAACCTTGCATAGGTGGATGGTGTCTCAGGGCCCAGTGCACTATATGCTTAGATAACACTGATCAGTGAGTAGAATGATGCTTCCCCAAGGTTTAGGTTACACCTAACTTGGAAATTCTTGGTTGGTGCCTGAAATTGCAAAGCACTGCATTTCCTAGCATGACATTCCTATTCTGATCGATAAACAACATTAAAGCGAAGTCCAGCACAATAGACCCCCAACATCAGATAAACAACAAATTCTAACAGGTATATTTCTTCAACACTTTAAGAACTAAATCAAATACTTCTCAAGTTTTTTGTTACATTTTACATTACTCCTTTGTGAATTAATAGATTAACAAAAACTAAAATAGAAAATCATGAAATCTAACCACTTTGTCCTCCTTTCAGACAGCATCCAAGGAAGCATAGCAAAGAGAAATGGAAAACAGGAGAGAAAGAAAGGAGGCAATCATTAATCAAGAGAATGGAAAGATTCACAATAATTTTTTTAAAGAATACTTCTATAAACATTTTCAACACTAACCAGGAAGAAATAATATTTCATTTCTGATTCTAATTAGATGAACAAAGTAATGTGCAAATCATCAAATAAATCAAATTAGCAATTGTAATTATTTATAAAAGTTCTACCAGGCCTCTTTCAAGTTAATCTCGAACAGCATCCAAATGCGTCTGAAGTGTCTCGACCCGAAATGTCACCTATTCCTTTTCTCCAGAGATGCTGCCTTACCTGCTGAGTTACTCCAGCTTTTTGTGTTTATCTAAAAAATCTCTCTTCATCTTCTAATCAGTATCAAATGGCATCCATCCTCCCTACACAGTGCCTGGCCTTAGGGGGGCTTGAATGTGGCCACTCATCCAAATGATGTTCGAAACTCGAGGTACTTCCATAAAAGTCTATTATTAGTGGATGTGAGGAATTTGAAATCTCAATCAAGCACAGTTCTAATAACTATGCCTAGAATTTACCTTTACATTTATAATTGGATAAATGCCTGAGGGATTCATGCCATTTTGTGGAAGAGGACTGGGAATATAAGGGTATTGATACAATGGTAGAGGTATTAATAGATTTTCTCTGGGGTCCAGAGCCACCATATCCCACCCATCTTAAACACATCTAAGCTTGTCTGCAGGTCAGATAGATCTGGTCAAGACAGCAACTAAGCAACCTACCCACCCTCTCTTCAGCCCATTAGTCTCAGCATGTTCATTAAGCTCTTCCTGCCTGTCTGCCTTTGCAGACTTGCTTGTCCTACCCTCCACCTTCTCACCAGTCCCTCCATTTACTGACCTGCTCCTCTGGTTCCCACCTCGTGCCACTCTACTTTACATCCAGAGGAGCACCAACAAACTTCCCAGTGAGGATATTGGTTCCTGCTTAGTTTAGTTACAACCCATCCCTCTTGTACACCTGCCCTGGATGAGAATCTAATAATCCATTTAATTTACATAAAAGGACAAGAAGGCAGATTATTATCTGAATGCTGTCAGATTAGGAAAAGGGGAGGTGCAACGAGACCTGGGTGTCCTTGTACATCAGTCACTGAAAGTAAGCATGCAGGTACAGCAGGCAGTGAAGAAAGCAAATAGCAAGTTGGCCTTCATTGCGAGAGGATTTGAGTTTAGGAGCAATGAGGTCCTACTGCAATTGCACAGGGCCCTGGTGAGACCGCACCTGGAGTATTGTTTGCAGTTTTGGTTTCCTAATTTGAGGAAGGACATTCTTGTTATTGAGGGAGCACAGCATAGGTTCACCAGGTTAATTCCCGGGATGGCGGGACTGACATATGATAAAAGAATGGATCGACTGGACTTATATTCACTGGAATTTAGAAAGATGAGAGGGGATCTTATAGAAACATACACAATTCTTAAGGGATTGGACAGGCTAGATGCATTAACAATCATTAACATCACCACAATTACCAATGATCCAAGCACCAATCTTTATGTTACACCACTGGTAACAAATGAACAATCAGAAAAGCAACTTTCCAACATTACCCTCTGCGTACTATTACCAAGCCAATTTTGGATTAGCTCTGGCAGATCTCAGGTATGAACAAGATACTTTCCACCACACACAAATTTGTAAAAAATATGGGAAATATTAACCAAATCCAGAATTTTCTGATAAACTTCAAATGTCTATGTTATTAAAAAAAAAGAACAATTGTACATGTAAGTATATTTTATATTTTAAATACAATAATTCCTGATGAAAATTACACAACCAAAAAACTATTATGAAGATTTTTGGCCCATAGCATCAATAAAATAACTATCCAATTAATTTCACTGCCATGCTCTCCCCCTCCCCTCCCAAATATATATGTATCCAGGTATGCATCAAGTATGCATCTAATTCCGTTTCATTTCAGGCAGTGAAGTGCATATCAAAGAAACCTGCTTTACACAAACAATTTTCCTCAGCTATTCCAGCTCTTTCTCCAATTACCATAACTCTACCTTTGCAACACTCCTCCCAAAGACACTTCTCATTTTACCTAATATATTAGTGGACATTCTACTCTGAAACACTCTACTCTGCAATAACAAATCCAAACTTCCTTCAGTTAACTGTCATCACTGCTTTTTATTCCCTTCTGTACTGACCCAGCATCCTCTTAAGTACATTTCTATTCTCTACCTCTCACTGGGAATGTGTCATGGAGTCATGGGCAGAAACAAACCCTTCAGACCATCCAAGTCCGCACTAATCATCCATTTACTCTAATCCTACATGAATTATTTAAAAACATTCCCTGCCCTTTTTTCCAACTTCTCCAAGATTCTACTACTAAACTACATACTTGAGACAATTTGCATTGCCCAAAGTAACATACAAACCTACACATCTTTGGGATTTGGGAAGAAAGCTCTATGTCCAGGGGAAGTCTTCACAGTCACAGTGAAAATGTGCAAACTTTATGTAAGAAGCACCCAAGGGCAGGTTTTAATATGGTCTCTGGTGGCACCAGCAATGGCTGCCTCGTCAACAGTCTGTCTGTCCCTTTCTTCTTCGTTGTTTTTTTAGTATGTGTTAAATGTATGTCTTTAGTGTTCTTTAGCTTGTTTTATGTGGGGGGTGGGGGAGGGGTTGGGGAAACTTGTTCTAATCTCTTACCTCAACGGAGATGCGATTTCTTTTTCATATCGTGTCTGTCTGCACTGTGGCCTAACATCAAGGAGTTGGCAGCCTTTGCTGGAGACCGATTTCGAGAGCTCTACCGCGGGAGGCTACGGACTTTAACATCGTGGAGCTCACGGTCTCTGGTCAGAGACCGACATCGGGAACTCCAAGCCGCAGGAGCTTCGACCGCCCCGATCCTGGAGCTTCGACCGCCCCGATCCTGGAGCTTCGACCGCCCCGATCCTGGAGCTTTGATCGCCCCGACGCGGGGTTTTGATCGCCCCGATGTGGGGGCTTCGACCGCCGGTTGCGGGAGCTTCGATCGCCCCGACGGATGGTTCGACTGCCCCGACCGCAGGAGAAAAATGAGAGAAGAAGCTTAGACTTTATTGCCTTCCATTACAGTGAGGAATGTGGGAAATCCGCTATGGTGGATGTTTATGTTAACTTTTATGTAGTTGTGTGTCTTGTTACTTTTTTTGGTATGGCTATATGGTAATTCGCATAGCACTGTACCTTAATTGGTACATGTGACTGTAAAAGACCTTTGAAACAATGTCTCTAGTCATTCTGCTTCTCCTTCGCTGGGAAAAGAAGTTTACTCTGAAATCCCTATTTGATTTATTGCTGGCAACATTAAATTACTGGCCAGTAGTGTGGCTGTTCTGCACAAATGGAAAATTATTATAGTAAAACATTGCCTAAGTTGAAAGACTTCCACTGGACCATCCCAAGCGTTCTCTTTTTATACTTTTGGAGTTCCTTGTAAATCTTTTTGCATCTCCACTGGTATCTCCATCATAAGACCAAGGCGAGCATAATTTTTAAATTTTATCGTTCTCTCCCTGTCTCATTGGCATTTTGAACTTTCAAGTAAATCTACTTTTAATCCCTTGTCTAAAGAAAGTAGTCTCCGCTTCTTATTACTGAACTCCCTCATCATTGCTATTAAAATTCCATGCTGATTACTCTCCAAAGCCTCAGCATTTTTTCACCTGTGGTACCAAAGATCAAGCCCGATTCCCCAGATGAAGTTGGGGGATTTAAAATAGCTTACATACTGTAACTTCTATTGTGACATTTAAACTTGGTTTCCCTGAATTTATCCCCATTTGGATTATTAGAAAATAAAACCAACCAATGGCGAAAATACTCAGCAGGTCAAAGTGACATATGTGGAGGGGGAAATAGAGTTAATGTTGCAGTTCAATTACCTTTCATTAGAACTGGAAAAGTGTCAGATCATGAAAAGCCTTTGACATGAAACTATTCTGTCTGACCTACTGAGTATCTCAGGCAATTCCTTCTTATTTCAGACTTCTGGCATCTGCAGTTATTTGATTTTCAATCTTTGATTTAGTAATCTAGTGAAATTACACACAATTGCACTAAATTTCATCAGTAAAAATGCCAGAAGTTAAATAATCAAATTATATCAATAAACGGTCTTCCTATTTAATTTTAAAGAAAAATGCAATTCTACCCATCTCTTGTTTAATTTTCTTTCTGTTCTGTAATTACTATGGAAAGGTTTAAATTGTAGGCAACCCTCCATATTGTGGCCATCAACAGGTTCAACAAAGTTACAATTATGCCCAAAATAAGAAATTCTCCATCGCTATTTAGGTTGTAGTTTCCAAAGCGAAGAACACTGTTCATCCTGACTCGGTTTTCTTTTCATTTTAGAGGACAAAGGATAGCTGCACATATTGCAATTCAAAGATTTATGAGAGTCAATTCAGTTCAACACGTCAGTGACAGGCTGCTGGAAATGTTCGTGCCTGGTGGCTGAAGACAGTATGAAGCTCAGTTATGATTCACCTTTCCCTCCCCTTGCACAAGGAACACAACCTTTTGATGATTCTACCTTTCAAGCTCACTCATAGAACATAAAACAGTACAACACATAGCACATGCCCGTCAGCCCACCATGTCTATGCCGGACATGCCATTCTTTTGTTCCTGTTCCCACTTAACACGCACTAAAAAGCAACTATTATTCATCAGAATGAGGTCAGGGAAGCGTTCTCTTCCGATTTCTTTATCGTATTCACATTGAACCAGGAATTTGATAGAACTCCTTTAGATTACGTATGTCCACTTCTCAGTTCAGAAGTGGCTGCCCCCTCTCAATGGATGAAATGTCAGAGAGAATAGAAAGAGGACATTCCAAGCAATAACGAAAAGACGGTGACATTCTGATAATTCTCTTCAATAATTCATGAATCAGACCATACAATCAACAAAGTCAGATTATTTGGTTAGCTTTTTTTCCAGTTCTAATTTTATCAAAATGATTGCTGAAACACCAAAGCTAAGAATCCAACGTATTTGCCTCTGGAACAAATTATTTAAAATATCGTATTAAGTTATACTATGTTAAAATGTATTGCCATACTTTCCTCCCTCTGAGCAGAGAAACAATACAAAATAATCAGATAGTTCGCCAATATAAATATTGGGCAGAGCTTCAATAAGGCATTGCCAGGTATACTCACATTATTTGAGCGAAGAGTAACCCGACCTCCACACCGGGCACAAAACTTCGTCTGGCAGTACGAGCAGATGTGGCCGCAGCCATCAGCAAACTTGGTTTTGAGGCAGATCCCACATGTTGGAGCATCATCCTTGTGTTCCCCCTGATAACGACGGGCTTCATCACTAATCTTCCTTATCTGCTCCTTATAGCTCTCAAATTGCTGATGTAGACGTCTGTGAAGGAATGAATAAAGTAAAGTGAGGGCAGTGATTTCAGAATGCTTTTACAATATGTTGAGATAATTATGCAACACTAAAACGCTCCACCACCCTAAATCTCCAAGGGAAAATTCAGTGCTGCTCAGTTCAGATGGTGATGCATGACATTTTCTGCAGAAGGGTCTCTGTGACGATCTTAAACACCATTGGGGCCATTGCAAGAGATATATTTAGTTAAATATGCAATCATAGCCTGGATTTATATTTTCAGTCACAGCTATGAAGACATGTTTATTAACAGTCTTGTCAGTACCAAAAAACAACAAACCAATAATGATTTCCTCACTTAAAATGCAAGGATTATAGACCACAATTTTAATGTATTTAACAGCATATTTTGCTTGATATTATTTTAAACCAATCACCAGTTCACAAGCAGTCTGGGTTTTTGATCAAAATTGCTTCTCAATTATTGTTAAGTAATCACATTGATACAAATTAAATTTAACTTTCATTTTCCACCAAAATAAAATTAACAATTTGAATTGTAAGATGCATTCAAGTGTTGTTACATTGCAATTTGTAATCTTCAGAGTTAAACCACCATTAAGGACGAAGTACATTAATAACCATTGGTGATTATATACCTAGTGTAATTGATCCCAATGTGCCAATAGCTACTAGGTACATGCTAGATTATGATCCAGGCACAATCCTACCTCAAACACACCCCGTGCCTCCACCACCCTCTCACATAAATTTGACTCAGTGAATGGAAATTATCTTTAATCAAAGGTAGCCCATCGATACTATTGTTGCTAATTACAAACATGCACATTAATTAAGACCAATAGATGGCCACTCCTTGAGTCTGCTTCGCCATTTAAAAAGACCAAGGCTGATCTAAATGTAACTTCAACTCCATGTTGAAACAAGGAACTGCATATGCTCGTTCACAAAAGAAGATAGAGTGCTGGAGTAGCTCAGCGGATCAGCCAGCATCTCAGGAGAACATGGATAGGTGACATTTCGGGCCAGGACCCTTCTTTAGACTCAAGTATTGCACCCTTTCCTCATAAGACGAGCCGCCTATTCCAGTACAGGTAACTTCTGAATTACCGGGAGGAGGTAATAGTCACAGAAAAACAGTCTATCTTATGATTTTCTGTGATGTGAAGCCACGTCATCTGCACATAGATCAAGGAACGTGAGTTGGGAATAAAAAATTAGGTTTACTTATTTCAAATTATGTAAGAGTGAATTTTATTCGATAATCTCACATTTATTTTTGAGTCATGATTTATGGGCTTTGCAAGTCCAAATTTCTATTACCCAAACAGGCGTAACACAGAGATTACCTGTACAAGCTAGTAAACCTTTTAACTATCAGCAATGAATTTACATCTTTCATTAAATAAAGAGATTAATATTGAATGAAGTACTCCAAGAATACGTATCACCAATCCTCTATATAAATGAAGTATAAACCTCCCTATTTTCATATTCAGTACCCTAAAAGTAAGCAGTAACATTCTGTAATTTTTGCTAGTTGATTATAGTCTTTTGCCAGTCATTGCTGTTATTTTTATTGTTATTCTTGTGCAAAGTATATGTATTAACATGACATTGTTTACCTCATTTAAAAAAAAAGAAAAACTCCCTTTAGTTTTCTCTCTACTTTTTCTCCAAATATAGCCACCTTTACTTAGACAGGCCTCACCAAATAATCATCCAAGTCTATTCTGGGTGTGATTATATTTTATTTAAGGAGATCTTCCAAGTAGAGTCAAAGAGCTATACAGCAAAGAAACAGGCCTTCTCTCCAACTCATCCATGCTGAGCAATTTGCCTATTTGAGCTATACCCATTTGCCTGCATTCAGTCCAAATCCCTCTAAACAATTTCTCTCCATGTACTTGTCCAAATGTCTATTAAATGTTGTGATCGTGCCCACCTCTATCACTCCTTCTGCCAGCTCATTCCATATATTCACCAGTCTCTGTGTTAAAAAGATGCCCTTTAGTCCTTTTTAAATCTTTCCCCTCCCACCTTAAACTTATGTCTTCTGATTTTAGACTCCCCTGCGCCATGTAGAAGACGATGGCCATTCACTTTATCCATGCAGGTAGTTAAATTCTACCTGCCATTCCTTGACTTACTTTAATGGTTGATCTTGTTGTAATATTTGTGATGAGTTGTAAGCCTCATGGATCAGTGCTGGACCCATTGCTGATTGTCATCTATATCAGCGGTTTGGATGAAAATGCACAAGGTACGTTTGGTAAATTTACAGATGACACTTAAGTGGGTGATATCGTAGATAGTGAAGATGGTTTTCAAAAATTACAGCAGGCCTTTGATCAGGTGGGCATGGGCTGAGGAATGGCTAATTATTGCCAATATTTGGAGTGTAATACAGAAAAGTGCGAGGTGTTGCATTTTGGGAAGTCAAACTAGGGCAGGACCTTCACTGTGAATGGTCGGGCCCTGGGAAGTTTTGTAGAGCAGAGGGATTTAGAAGTACAGGTACATAGTTCCATCAAAGTGGTATCACAGATAGATAGATAGGCTGGTCAAGAAGCTTTTGGTACATTGGCCTTCATCTGTCAGGGTATTGAGTATAGAAGTTGGTACGTTATGTTACAATTGATGAGGCCACATTTGGAGTACTGTGTTCAGTTTTGGTCATCCTGGGAGAGGAAGGATGGTATTAAGCTGGAAATAGCACAGATAAGATTTACGAGGATGTTGCCGGAACTTGAGGGACTTAACTCCAGGGAGAGAATGTGCAGGCTAGGACAGGCTTATTCCTTGAAGCACAAGAGGCTGAGGGATGATCTTACAGAGGTGTAGAAAATCATGAGTAAAATATACGGTGGCGCAGCGGTAGAGTTGCTGTCTTACAGCGCTTGCGGCGCCAGAGACCCGGGTTCCAACCCGAGTACGGGAGTTGTCTGTATGGAATTTGTACATTCTCCCCGTGACCGCGTGGGTATTCTCCGAGATCTTTGGTTTCCTCCCGCACTCCAAAGACGTACAGCTTTGTAGGTTAATTGGCATGTTATAATTGTAAATTGTCCCTAGTGTGTGTAGGTTAGAGTTAATGTGCGGGGATCGCTGGTTGGCGCCGACTCAATGGGCCGAAGGACCTGGTTCCGCGCTGTATCTCTAAACTAAACTAAACTAATAGATAGGGTGAATGCAGAGTTTTTTACCCAAGGTAGGGGAATCAAAAACAAGAGGACATATGTTTAAGGTGAGAGGGACAAGATTTAATACACACCTGCTAGGCAACTCACAGAGGGTGGTGGATATATGGAACGAGTTGCCAGAGGAGGTACTTGAGGCAGATACTATAACAGCATTTAAAAGACACTTGGATAGGTACATGTGGAGGAAAGATTTATAGGGATTGGGGTCAACACACAGGCAAATGGGACTAGCTTAGACGGGGCATCTTGGTCGGCATGGAATAGCTGGGCGAAAAGGCCTGTTTCTATGCTGGATGACACTATGAATATTCTGATGTTTTTTGAATGATTTTTTTAATCTTGGTGATAAACATAATCTGTATGAATTAAATGATTTTGCAGATACAGTATTTTCTTATTATGTAACAAAAATATTAATTAATATGAATTTGATTTTATATTTTTGACAACATTATTTTTTTAAGGTTATTAAAGAAATACGAGTTCAGCTCTCTGGTCAGAGTGAACTCTCTGATTGACGAGAAAATGCTTTTAAGAGCTTCCAAACCAACCTCCTAAAAAGAACATTTTTCTGATTCTTTGATATGCAATGCCAATAATCTCCCTGGTCCTGGCCAATATACATATTATGCTTAAACAACGAGAAAATGAACAGACAACAGCTATCACAAAGAAATAGTATATGTTTTGCATCAAATGTGCATTCCTTTAAGGCATATTGACACTAGAGGAAAAAAATAGTCTAACCATAGATCTTGGGAAAAATTAAACGCGGTATTAAACCGAGAAAAAGGATTAGAGAGTTGCCAGAAAAAAAGCAGTTAGGCTAAGTATTGTGAGTGATTTAGAATTCAACAAAGTTTGACTAAGAAAACAATAAATAAAGGGAAAATGGGAGTAAACTAGAGAAGAACATAAAGCAGACTATAAGCGCTTCTATGAATATGTACAAAGCTAAAAGTTGGCGAGGGCAAATGAGGGCAAATTACAGACATGAAGCAATATTTATCAAGGGCTATGTGGACATGGCAGAGGAACTGAACAATTTCTTTATATTTTTTCTTCATAAACACCACAAAATACTGGAAGGGCAAAGGTTCTGTTTAACTGGAATTCAGAAATACTGGAGCTTCAACAAAGAGAAAGTAAAATATATTAGAATGAATAAATAAATAATGACTGGAGAAGTAAATGACCGAGGTGCGACAAGTGATTGAAGTGTCAGTGGGGGAACATTTTGGGACAAGTGACCATAATTCTATTGGTTTTAAAGTAATTTTGAAGATAGGACTGACCCACAAGTTAAGGTACTTAAATTGGGGTAAGGCTGATTTTGAAGGCTTCAGACGGGAACTTGCAGAGGTTCCTTCTCATTTCCATTCCTTCTCTCTGGAGATGCTGCCTGTCCCGCTGAGTTACTCCAGCATTTTGTGTCTACCTTCGATTGAGTGAATCTGTTTGCAGCTAATCTCTGCCCTCTAGTTGTAGACACTTCGACCAAGGGAAAGAGGCACTAGATATCTACTCTAACCATGCTTACCATAAATGTATATACCTTTATTGTTTAAAAGAGACATGCCATACGCCTGCCTCACTACCTGTCCACCATTTTTACAGGAAAGTATGTACATGATTCCCTTGGTCTCTCTATTCTGCAACACTTCCTAGGGCCCTGTCATTCACTTTGTATAATCCTGTCCCAGTTTAACTTCCTAAAATGCATCACCTCCCACTTGTCCAAGTTAAATTACACCTGCCATTCCTTTGTCCACTTTCCTAATTGATCCAGATTCTGTTTTAACCTTAAACAACTTTCTTCACTGTCCACTCTACCACAATTTTGTGACATCTACAGACTTACTAATGATGCTAACTACATTCTCATACCAACCATTAAGGAATATGGCAATCAACAGCGCTAATCCCTGTAGCACACCACTGGTCACAAGCCTCCAATCTGAGAAACAACCTCACCAACCTCTGCCTCCAACCACAAAGCCAATTTTGTATTCAATTTGCTAATTTAACCTGGAGTCAATATATTCTCACCTTACAGACCAGCCTGCAAGAGCTGATCAAAAGCCATGCTGAAGTCCATTTGGACATCTAAAATCTTGTCCTCATCAATCCACTTGGTCTCCTCTTAAAAAAAATCAAATTTTGAGATGTAATCTCTCATGCACACGGCCATGCTGACTATTCTGCCATATACCCAACATGTGTCTTCCGCACGAGGGCATCAGGATAAAAGTTACTCACTGCAAGTCGGCAAGCCTCCGATCTACATTTATAATTTGCAATTCCATTTGGCTGGCCCAGTTTCGTGGATATTGGTGAACACCCAGTATGGTGGGGGACTCGGTGATGATAATTAATTGAACATCAAGGGTAGTTGGTCATTGCTTAGAATGTCTGTGGTACAAATGTAACTTGCCATTTGTCGTTTCATGCCTAAATCGTCCCTCGTTTGCTGAAGTGTTGCCAATGATATTGAACATTGTGCAAATCACCAGAAAACATCATCTTTTCTCATAACTGTGACTTTCCATCTAGGTTGACATTCTGGTGAATCTTCTCTGCATCCTCACCAAAGCAATTACATCCTTTTTATCCTGTGGTGACCAAAACTTACAGAATATTCCAGATGTGGCCTCACAAATGTTTTATAAAGCTGCTTCATAATTTCCTCATACTCTATGTCACTATTAATGAAGCCTTGCATTTCATATCTTCTTTATCACCCTTTCTATCTATACTGCCAGCTTCAGGAATCACTGGACTTGTACACAACAATATTTCTGTTCATTAACTCTCCTATGAGCCTTTTCATTCATTACGTATTGGGTCTCCTAAAACACATAATTTTGCACATCAGGGTTAAATTCCATCTCCCACTTCTCTACCCAATTTATCAGCTTTCTGTATATTACATATGGTTCCCTTTCACTTCTAACTAAATTTGCAACATATTTCATCATCCTAGGTTACAAACCTTGTTACCCATGTCCTGAATTCTGACCAGCTGGCCTTTAAGCGCTTCCCAAATGTCATATGTGTAGGAAGGAACTGCAGATGCTGATTTACACCAAAGATAGACACAAAATGCTGGAATATCAGCAGAACAGGCAGCATCTCTGGAGAGAATGGATGACTTGTCGGGTCGAGACCCCCAAATGTCAGATGTGGACCAGCCAAAGCAGCTGTTCCCTTTCTACTCTTTCCAGCTCCTGTCTAACATTAATGTAATCAGCCTTTCCCCAATTTAGCATTTTCCCCTGAGGTCCAGTCTTATCCTTATCCATGACTATCTGAAATTTAAGGAGTTATAATCATAATTCCCAAAAGCTCTCTCTTATTCCCCAAAACAAGGCCTAATATGCCCCCTCATGACAGTGGTCGGGAAGATGTTCGAGAGGATTCTTCGGGATAAGATTTACTCCCATTTGGAAGAGAGTGGGTTAATTGGGGACCATCGGCATGGCGTTGTACAGGACCTTGGTAAGGTCATGTTTTACTAATTGGATCAAGTTTTTTGAGGAGATGACAAAGGTGATCGATGAGGGTAGGGCAGTGGATGTTGTCTACATGGATTTTAGTAATGCATTTAATAAACTCCCCAAATGCTGCAGCAGATTAAGATGCACATGATTAACAGTGACTTGGTTGTATGGATTCAGAACAGGCTTACTGGTAGAAGACAGAGGGTTCTGGTGGAAGGCTGGAGCCCCGTGACCAGTTGTGTTCCGCAGGGGTCTCTGCAGGGACCTCTGCTGTTTGTGATATATAAATGGCCTGGACACAAACATAGACGGGTCGATTAGTAAGTTTGCCGATGATACCAAAATTGCTGGGGCACAGACTGTAAAGAAGGCTGTCCAAGTATAGAGATCAGTGACAGACATACTGTAAGCAGAAAAATGGCAGATGGAGTTTAATCTGAGCAAGTGTGAGGTTTTGCATTTGGGAGATCAAATGTAAGGGGAAAAGAGACAATTAATGGCATGTCCCTTAACAGCATTGATGAACAGGGGAATCTTGAGATCCAAGTCCATAACTCCCTGAAAGGGGCAACATAAGTTGATAGAGCGGTAAAGTCATAACATATGCTTGGCCATTGAGTATAAGAGTCAGGAAGTCATGATGCAGCTTTATAGGTCTTTGATTAGCCACATTTGGAGTATTGTGTGCAGTTCTGGTCACCCCATTACACGTAGGATGTGGAGGCTTTGGAAAGGGGGCAGAGGAGGTTTACCAGAAAGATGTGCAGGGAAGAACTGCAGATACTGGTTTAAATCGAAGAGAGACACAGAATACTGCAGTAACTCAGCGGGACAGGCAGCATCTCTGGAGAGAAGGAATGGGTGGCGTATGCCTGGTTTAGGAGGTATTAGCTACAAGAAGAGGTTGGACACACTTGGATTGTTTCCTTTGGAACACCGGAGGTTGCAGGGATAGAAGGTTATAAAATTATGAGAGGCATGGATAAGATAGACAGACAGAATCTTTTTTCCAGGATGGAAAAATCAAACACTAGAGGGCATAGCTTTAAGGTGAGAGGTACAAAGCTTAAAGGAGATGTGCTGGGCAAGTTATAGTGCACAAAAGATGGTGTATCTCTGGAACACACTGCCAGGGATGGTGGTTGATGCAGATACAGTAGTGGCATTTAAGAGATTTTTGGAAAAGCAGATGGATATGCAGGGAATAGAGCAATATGGATTATGTATAGGCAGATATCATGGATCACGTACAGTACAGGTATCATGCTTCGCACAGACATTTTGGGCTAAAGGACCTACTCCTGTGCTGTTTTGTTCTATATTTTATCGCTAATTGTGAAGAAGCTGCGGCACAGTAATTCAGCGGATAAAGCCACTGCCTCACAGGGCCAGAGATCTGGGTTCGATCGCAACCTCGGCTGCTGTCTGTGAGGAGTTTGTACATTCTCCCTGTGACTTTGTGGGTTTCCTTTAAGGGCTCCAGTTTGAATGAATGAATACTTTATTGTCACGTCATAATGAAATTCTTTGCTTTCCATACCCACGGTATGCAGTCACCACATAACGGGCACCGACAAAGTTACCAAGTATCCCGTGCCAAGTCTGCTGCTGTTCTCCCCCCCAACCCCACCCCGCCCCCACGGCAGTTCCCCATGCCGGGTCATCCTTTATTCTCCACCCCCCCCCTCACAGTGGTTCCCCCACGCACAGCATGGACAGTGGTTCCTCCCACAGCACAAAGACTTGTTGGTTTGTAGGTTAGTCGGCCCATAATGTGTAGGGAATGAATGGGAGTGTAGTATAACATAGAACTAGTGTGAACAGGTGATCGATGTTTGGCGTGGACTCGATGGGCCAAAGGGCAAGATACCATGCTGTATTTTTCAAAGAACCAATCAAAAACCACTTAGGTAGGGCACATGTTATGTTGCCTTTTATTGTTTTGGATTTGAGTGTAAGACATGGGAAATCTTGCTAATTATGACATGTCTAGGTCTTATTTCCGGAAAGTTATGTGAGTAATCGGTGGAGCACCATAATGGTTCACCAGACTGATTCCCAGGTTTGTCATAAATGGAAAGAATAAGTCGACAGATTCAAAATCATTTCAGCCCAGAAGAATGAGGCACGATTTCTTACAAATATTAACAGGGTAAATGCTGAATTTACCAAGGAGTATCAAGAGCCAGGGGTCACAATCTTACAATAAGAGTCAGTTGTTCAGGAACATAGAGCAGTACACCACAGGGGCATACCCTCCGGCCCACAATATCCGTGCCGAGCATGGTGCCACATTAAACTAATCTCCTCTGCCTGCATGAGATCCATATCCCGCCATTTTGTCATATCCTATCTAAAAGCCTCTTAAACGCCACTATCATATCAGCCTCAACCACCAGCCCTGGCGGCGCATTCGAGGCACCCACTACTCTCTGTGTAAAGAACTTGCCCTGCACATTTCCTTTAATTTTGCTCCTCTCACCTCAAACCTAAGCCCTAGTGCTTAACATTTCCACCTTGGGAAAAAGATTCTGACTGACTACTTTAGCCAGAATAACACCCTTCCATCACAACTTTCAGTCTTCTATGAGTAAGCCAGTTCTGAATCCAAACAGCCATGTCGCCGTGGATCCCTTGCATCTTAATCCTCTGGATCAGTGTACCGCGAGGGACTTTATGAAATGCCTAAGGACTGAGAAGAGAAGACATTTCTTCACCCATCGGGGAGCATACCTTTCAGAGTCTCCGCTTAAGACTATGGAGGCTCAGTTGCCAAGTATTATTACGGACAGATGTTTAGATATTAAGGGAGTCAAGGGATTCGGAGTTAGTTCAAGAAAGTGGTGCTGAAGTAAAAGATTAGGCATGATCTTATTTAACAGCTCAGCAGGCAAGCGAGGCTGTTCCAGCTTCAATTCTTGTGTGTTTGTGGTTAAGTGATTTTCTAACTTCCAATGACTATTTGTCCTGAGATTTCACAACTACAGCTACCTCCTAGGGCTGTACCATCCAAATAAGCAGTGACTGATCGTCTTGTAAATTCCTAACTGAATCTTGTGATTTTCTAAACAGAAATGATTGCTCGTCCAATTATTTCCTCACTTAAACTGACTGCTTCGCCTGGGATTTCCGAACCAGCAATGACTGCTGGACACATAATTTTTGTGTGTAGCACTGACTGTTTGTCCCATGCAGGGTGTCACATCCTATTGGTTCCAGGCTGAGGAGTCGTCTTCAGGAAGTGCAAGTGACTATGAAATGTTTACCAAACACTGTATACCTTCTAAATACTGTCATTCTATAATTTAATGGTATATCAGAATTAGGTCAATTATGACCTATGCATATCATAATCGAACAAATTATCTCACATCGTGTGCTCAAATCCTGCTCCACCATTTTAAAAGATTGTTGCCGATCTTATGTAACGACATTTCCACGTTCCTGCCTACTCGTGGAGACTTTTCACCTTAGTATCGAAATATCACCGCATTTGAAACCATTTTAAGTCTGTGGTTTCATATACATACTGGACAGATTAGTATTTTTGTAAAATTTTAGTTTGTGCATTTTTAAGCTCACCTCATATTATGTAATAAGTCACATTGGGAATTAATACCATGATATGTTGATAGAAGATACGGTTTTAAATACAATCTCTGACAACATACCTAACTTTAATCTTTCCACATTTATTCACAAAATGCTGGAGTAACTCAGCAGGTCAGGCAGCATCTCGGGAGAGAAGGAATGGGTGACGTTTCGGGTCGAGACCCTTCTTCAGACTAACTTCTTCAAAAAACTTTAATCTTTTGTCTCTATTTGTTTTCCTTAACCCATTTCAACATT
Organism: Rhinoraja longicauda; assembly: GCF_053455715.1. Taxonomy (NCBI): domain Eukaryota; kingdom Metazoa; phylum Chordata; class Chondrichthyes; order Rajiformes; family Arhynchobatidae; genus Rhinoraja; species Rhinoraja longicauda. Next base: position 16,138,060 of record NC_135957.1, on the reverse strand, counting down.
TAATTTATATCTATTTTACTGTTTCGTTTATTTGTCTTTTTAGCCCATGCCTATTCATTTCTTAGTTGAATGATTGACTACCGACATAGTTGGCTTAGTTCATGGAAATCGGGTGTCAGATCATTCAGTTTACCTGCCCCTGTCGTTATCAGAACTTTTCTTTTACAACATTTCTTCACAACATAAAGTAACTGCAAAAATTGTAATCAGCTTCATCAATAGTTTTGTCCATCTGCAAAGGTTGGTTGTGGTACTCTGGGCATATTTAAGTTTAATGTATTTACCTCCTGGAAATTCACTGACACTCAGCCAGAGCCCAGCAACAACCAAGTGTCCACAATCATGTACAAAATATATGGACTGCGCAACTGAAATGAAAGTGACTACATTCTGGAAATTCAAATAATAAATCACACAAGTATCTATTTTAATGCCAACTGGCTAATAATTTACACCAATAAATAATCAAAATTAAAGAGCTTGTATTTAATGTCTCATTTGATTGCTTGTGTGAAATAGAAGAACTGATGTAAACAAACAAGTAATTTACTCAAAGTCCCTTTTAAGGATCTTAACTATTTCTTGACAATAGCTTAATGAATACAAGTCTGTAAAATGTAGAATGGATAAAACACAACATACTGGTCCAGATCTGGAGAAGAATACATCTTGCTGAGTCTCTTCGATGGTCTTGTTGGCAATTCATTCCATTGGGGTAAGCTATAAAAGTCATAGTTTGTATTATTATTTTATCCCATGTTATCTTGTTACAGGATATACTGCACATGTTGTACTGGGTTGAAGAAACAGTATCCCATATGCTGGTCTGCTCTGTGCTGAATTTTTAAAATGTACCATTTCAAATGCACCATTTCCCTTAAATAAAAACTAGCTTAATTTTGTTTAAATTAACTAATTGCATGCACCCCAGAATGGAACAAGGAACATTTTTAAAAAATGACATGTACTTGATACATTATTTGAAAATACATGAACACAACATGCACTGTGTATACTGATATTTACATCTTTATCTAAATGCAAATATTGTGATGGATTCACCTATGATACTGGTGTCAGTAACATAATTTTAATTAGAGCTATCACAAGAACACAAGAGCTCTGACTTTTGCTATTTTCAGATCATTCACATTGGGTTGAAGGCTCACTTGCTCATGAGTGCGTCACATACCTCGGAACAGCACAAGATACAAACAGACACAAAGGGATGTAGACAAAGACAAGAAATGATCACTACAACAAATAACGGACTAACAGTTCCAGAAATATATAAGGAAAATAGCCAAAGGTGATTACAAATAAGCAAATTTATCATAGTAACACATTTTATCTTTTTCAAATAATAATTTGAATGAGGCATCTTTAGTATTCATTATAGGGAACTATACACAACAATGTAAACATATATATGTTACTAGAATAGGTTTGGAGTACTTTTAAAACACGTGACAAAATTACAGTGAAACTGCTGTTGAAGGATGCAGCTAACATTAGTTGAATTCTGTTCCCAAAAACCACCAAGAGGGTGCAGTATAGTGAAACTCTGAAAAAACGTAGCCTAACCAGTTAATTGAACACCAGCATTTATGCAATTTTCTTACATCAGACATATGAACATTTTGCTTTTCCATCTAAGCTGCAGCAGAGTATTTGTCTCATCCTTCTGAGAATATTTCTTGCTCCAACAAGCACAGCAAGGTTCTTCTCAGGAATGTCCAGAAAATGTATATTCCTTGATTGTGCAAAGCACTATAACCAAGCTTGGTCATTTCCACAACCAACACCAGAAACAACGCTGCTCCCTCAATAACAGCAGATGAACAGGGGTCAAGATTACAGAAGTCAATAGAAATTATCAACATGATGGGCTGCAAGACCTTCCTATTCTGAAGTTAGCTTTTAAATTCTACAAGGCAATATGAGTTTATCATACAGCATTCATTTGGGGAACACGCTTTTTCCCTCTTGTTCAACGAAAAGAGGTTCTGAATTGATCTGAAGACTGCCTGCTTTGTGTAACTTAGAACCACCGTGAATTTAACCAATGTTTTGTAGGGACTGGATAGCTTCTATCCTGAAATGCCCCTCAACATTCAAACGGAAATAATAAATGGATCTTCTATTTATTTTGGCATGATTTAAATTTTCTTGCCATAATTTAATTTGTTAAAAATATTAAGGGTCACTTGTCCAAGTCAGAGTATCTTTACAGAAAATAATCAGCAGTTCTGTAGGAACGTAGTTATGCTTGCATCAATTTGAACACTGCAATGTACAATCATTGTTGGGGGGGTGGAGGGGGGGGTTGGGGGGTGGGGGTTGGGTTGGGGAGGTGGGGGGGTTGGGTTGGGGAGGGTTGGGGGTTGGATTGGGGAGGGTGGGGGGTTGGATTGGGGGGGTTGGGTTGGGGAGGTGGGGAGGGTTGGGTTGGGGGGGTTGGGTTGAGGGAGGTTGGGGAAGGGGGTTAGTGGGGCGGTTGGGTTGGCAGAGGTTGGGTTGGGTGGGTGAGGCAGTTGGGTTGGGGAGGGTGGGCGGTTGGGTTGGGGAGGGTGGGGGGTTGGGTTGGGGGGGTGGAGGTGTTGGGTGGGGGATTGTGGGGTTGTGTGGAGGGGTGGGGTTGGGGGGGTGGGGGGGTTGGGGGTTGTTCTGGGATGTCAGAACCTGCTGTTGAGCCTTTTCGAGGTGTTGTGGGCCTAAGGGGCCTGTTCCACTTAGGCGTTTTTTTAGGCGACTGCCGGCGACTGCAAGTCGTAGCAATTCGCCGAAAAACTGGTGACTGGACCCCCCCTACGACAATGTCTACGACAAGCTACAACAACCTACCACCTAGTGGACGTCAAGCTACGGCAAGCTACCGACAATCGACGACCTAATCATCGCAACTTAGGACGTCCACCTATGACCGCAACTACGACAACCTACGACCACACAGGCGGCAACCTACGACAACCGAAGTCAACCTACGTCTACCTACGACAAGCTACGACTGTGTCGGCTACAACTGAAGACAATTCACGTCATTTTGGCCTCCGGTTTTGACACCGGTATCTGTCGCCGGTTGTCGTTGGTAGTCGCCAATGGAATTCAACGAAGTCAGCACTGGCGACAACCTACGTCACCTGGCAACAACCTACGGCAGCGCCTACATCAGGAGACGTCAAGCTACGATCATTGGCGTCAAACCAACAGTCGGCGAAAATTTTGAAACGTTTCAAAATCCAGCGGCGACCAGAGAAACGCTACGACTTTTTGGAGACTACTCACGACCATACAGGCAACACCCTGGCGACCGTGTGGCGAGAGCCTAGTCGCCTGGAGTCGCCTAAAAAATCACCTAAGTGGGACAGGGGTTTAACTAAATGAAAAACCAATGAAGGGAAGTGCCCACTTGATAACCCCAATGATATACTTGCATCTGCAGGATTAGTTTTTTTAAGAGCTAATTAATATGCAGGTAGCTATTTTTTGCATATGGAGTCATTTATTGTAAGTTGGTTTAGATAGTTAAATAATACTTTGTCTTTGGGCTTAGTTTTCTTAGTTGAGTGCTTATCCTGGAGTTATAGCACAAGTACTTTGTGTTTTAATTGTAATGGTGCATGCATTGCATGAACCCCACAGTGTGGGGCTACGTATGTTCACTGATCATAACAGTGTGTGTGTGGTATGCGTTGCATGACCACAGCAGAGTGGGTGGTGGGTGTTCCCTGCATCCCAGTGTGGGTGGTGGGTGTTCCTTGAAAGACACAGTGTGGGTAAAATGGGTTTCCTGAACCCAACAGCATGGGTGATAGGAGTCATAGGGTATACAGCTCCTTTGGCTCAACTCATCCATACCAAGTTGCTTTCCTGAGCTAATCCCATTGCCTGCCTTTGGCCCGTATCCCTCTAAAGCATTCCTATCTATGCACCTGTCCAGTATAGGTGAACTGTGTTTCCTGAACTCGCCAGTTTAAGTGCTGTCAGAGTGAGGTGCATCACAGAAGCCAGCTCGTCTGCCTGCCCACTGTTGCACCCACTCTATTAATTACATCTAGCTACATTAGGTCCCTAGCCTTCTGTTCTTTGGCAGTCTTTGTACAGGTGGATACAGGGGAGATGATCTTGGAGACGAGTTTGAATGGGATTATGGTGCCGACGGCAAAGGTATACTTGATAAATCGGAGTCTGATGTGGGTGTCCTGAAGTGTGTTTCCGAAAGCAGGCAATTTGAGTGAGTGCCGATTGCTGAAGCCAGCAATTTGAGTGAAATGCACTGCCCCGAACAAGCAGAGCAAGTGATAATTGTTTCATGAATCCGACTGATGTGTGTTTTCTGGATCTGGCGATCTGGCGTTATGAATAATGCACTTTCCTGAACTCTGCTTTGTGAGCAATGTACCCTTTCTGAATCTGACATTGTGAGTGATGTGCATTTCCTGAGCGTGGCAGTGTGAGTGATACATGTTTGCTAAACCCAGCAGCGTAATCTTTGTGTGCCTCCTGAAGCTGGCAACTTGAGTGATATGCATTTCCCAAATCCATCAATGTGAGTGATGTGTGTTTCCTAAACCTAACTGCGTAAGTGGTGCGTGTTTTCTAAGCATGGCTGCATGAGCTCTGCGCACTTCCTGAACTCTGCTGTGTGATTGATGTGTCTTTCCCGAGCCTGGCAGTGTTGTGCATGGCAGCTTAGGACCTTTTGTGTTTCTATTTGCTATAAATATCAATGTTGTTTATCCTAAATTTATTTTCCAGTTGGTGGGAAACAGGACTTTAAAATATTTTTGAGATCTATAAGCTGAGTTGAAGTTCCATGTCCTTCTGGAACCTGAGAGAGCAACACAATTCTTGCAATATGTTAATATAATGACAGTCATGTTTCCTGCTTTGGATCTACCATTCAGAAAGTCATTCTTTGTATTTTCATATGGAAACAGGCTCATCACAGAATCCTTGATTTCATATCATAATTTCATTATTTTTGATTATGGGCGTGTCCCACTTTGTTCCTAAAGCATAATCTGGCCATGTGGTAGGTGTTTGACAATGCAATTTTGTTCTGTGGTGAATTACTGTCATTCGATATGTGTGATAAAAATATTTCTGACATTGATCAGTTACATTCTCACATACGTCACTGCGGGACATGGATCATTTGCTTCTCCAAGCTGATGTTCTCTACCTAATACCAGAAGCTAATAAATTTCCAACCCTCCAGTCATTCCACAAATCACTATCTCTGATGCTTTGATGGTTATAAATGCATAATTTCTCGATTCCTCAATCTCATTTACCCACAGATTTAGTTTATAGAATTTGAGTAGTTTGATCATAAATTGATCTCACGCCAAAAGTGTCAGTAACCAATCGCAGATATTCAGTTCATCCTCCAGTTGTGCAAGATGCACATTCCCACACATGACAGCCAATATCATCAAAGACCCACACCACCCAGGCCATACTCTCAATTCGCTACGACCATGAGGAAGAATATACAGAAAAATAAAAATTGTGACTACCAGGTTCAAGAACAGGTTCTTCCCAGCATTTATCAGGCTCCTGAATACTACAGGACACTAACCTCAGCAACTATGATCTTATGCGCCCTCAACTATGATCTTCTATGCCCTCTGCCCCTTTATGGTTCTTAATGTATTGTATTTTTGATTATTACACATTATCTGTGTATTTTTGTGCTAGGGGGCCAGTAAGCTACAAGAAAGAATATGTTGTCAGTATATATGACAATTAAACACTCTCAACTCTTAAGGCATATGCAAATTGGAAAGAGAAAAATAGGATGGGAAGTAAATTTGTGGCTTAGAACATGGTGTAGATAAAAGGGATTCTGATTCATGGGAGACTCGCACCAGAACTGGGGAAGGAGTGTGTTATTCCATTGAGATAGGGTTATGAAGTGCCCCGGCAATTCTCATAATTAGGGTTGGAGACAGGAGGTGGGAGTCATAGATTCATTCATACAGCATGAAAAAAGTCCTTCGGCCCAACTTGGCCACACCAACTAAGATGCCCCCCCCCCCTTATACATTCGGCACATATCCCTCTAAACCTTTCCCATCCATGTACCTATCCAAATGTCTTTAAATGCTGTTGTAGTACTTACCTCAACTATTCCCTCTGGCAGCTTGTTCCATACACCCACCACCTTCTGTGAAAAGGTTGTCCCTTTTATTAAATATTTCCCTTCTCACCTTAAACCTATGTCCTCTGGTTCTTGATTCCCCTTCCCTGGGTAAAAGACTCTGTGCATCTACCTTGACTGTCCCCTCATGATCCTATACACCTCAATAAGATCACCCCTCATCCTCCTACAATCCAAGGAATAAACTCCTAGTCCACCCAATGTCTCTCAATAGCTCAGGCCCTCAAGTCCTGGCAACTACTTCGTTAATTTCCATTACACCCTTTCTAGCTTAACAACATCTTTCCTGTAGCAAGGTGACCAAAACTGCTCAATACACTAAATGGGACCACACCAATGTCCTGTACAACTATAAGATAACATCCCAACTTCTATACTCAATGCAATGAGGCCAACAGAAAGCCTTCCTGACCACCCTATCTACCCGTGACACCAATTTCAAATAACTATATACCTGCATTCCTAGATCCCTCTGCTCTACAACACTCCCTAGAGCCCTGCCATTCAACGTGAAGGCCCTGCCCCAGTTTGTGTTCCCAAGATGCAATACGTTGCAATTATCTGCATTAAACTCCATCAACCATTCCTCAGCCCACCTGCCCAACTGATCAAGATCTTGCTATAATCTTTGATAAACATCTTTGCTATCTACAATACTACCCACGTTAATGTTCCAAGAAAGGCAGGTTTAATAAATTATGAACAAATGAAAGATCAGTGGCACAGCAGAGTAAAGGGGAACTGACAGTCAGTTTGGTAGGCCAGGGCATAAAATGTAAACAAAAATATGCATAACAGAGCAAATCCAGAGTTGTGAATAACTAAGGAAAAAATCTAAGTTTCAGAGAGTCAGGAGTATTGTCATATGTCCCGAGGCAGAACAATTAAATTCTTACTTGCAACAGCAGCACAACAGATATGTAAACATAATACTCAATAAATAACACAACGAACAAGCAAAAAGAGAAGTTCAATAAATAAAAAAATCCAATATAGTGCAAAAAACACTACACCTTAAGTCCCTAAGGCAACCTAGGCAGTTTGTAGTTTAGTTGGAGTTCGTAGTGTTCAACAGCCTGATGGTTGTTGGAAAGAAGTTGTTCCTGAACCTGGACGTTACAGTTTTCAGACTCCTATACCTTCTTCCTCATGGCAGGAGTGAAATAAGAGCTTTGCCAGGGTGGGTTGATGATGTTGGCTGCCTTTCAGAGACAGCACCTCTTATTGACCCCTTCGGTGGTGGGGAGTCCTTCGATGGTGGGAAAGTCAGAACCTGTGATGGACTAGGCAGTGTTCACCACTTTTTGTAATCTCCTTTGTTCTTGGGCATTGGAGTTGTCAAATCAGGCCATGATGTAACCAGTCAACATGCTCTCTACATTACACCAGTAGAAGTTCAAGAGAGTATTCATTGACATATCAAATGTCCTCAATCTTCTAAGGAAGTAGAGGCATTGATGGGCTTTCTTAATGATTGCATCAATGTGCTGGGTTCAGGACAGGACAGTTATTCATATATATGCATGTCCAGGAAGTTGTTGACTCTCTCCACCACCGACCCGTTGATGAAGACAGATTTGTGGATTCTCAGTGTTCCTAATCTAAAGTGAACAATCAGTTCCTTGGTTTTACTGACATTGTGAGCAAGGTTATTGTTCTGGCACCATTCAATCAAACGATTAATCTCCCTTCTATATTCATCATTATCCATAATTCATCAAGACTCTGTACTATTAAGAACTTTGAAACTTGAAGGGCATAAGTTGGCACCAGAAACGTGGCAACTTGCATATTGTCTCAGTGAAGTCTCCTATTCTTACACTGCAATCATTACACTTTTGTACTTATCTATTATTGTGCATATCTATAGTATGATTTTACCAGTTTGTATGCAAAACAAAGAATTCCACTGCACCTAGGTACATGTGACAATAAGGTTTCATCAGACAATGGTGGTGTTGACAGCAAATTTAAATATGGAGATAGAACTGTGTCCTGCTACATGGTGATGGGTATAGAGTGAGTAGAACAGGGGCTGAGCACACTGCCATGTGCCCCTGTGCTGAGGGTTATCATAGAGGAAGTGCTGTTGCCAATTTATACTGATTGTGTTCTGTTGATGAGGAAGTCAAGGATTCAGTTGCAAAGTGTTGCACAAAGACCCAGTTTAGAGGGGATGATGGTGTTAAGTGCCAAGCTGTAGTCCATGAACTGCGGCCTGCGAGAGTCAGCGAGATCGCGCACCCCCCCCCCCCCCCCCCCATTAATCTATTGTGGTGATAAGCAAATTGTAGTGGGTTCAGGTTCTTGATGAGATAGGAGCTGATACGCACCATAACCAACTTCTCAGAGCATTTCATCTGCACGACATTAATGCCCTTTATTTGAATGCACATGGCATTTGCACAAGATAAATGAGTTAATAGCAACATATGAGTATTCTAGGAATGACTAATATAAAGACATATGTGCTGTGTGAAGAGGACAGGGTGCTCATTAGTTTATTTTAGTTTAGTTTAGTTTATTGTCATGTGTACCGAGGTACAATGAAAAGCTTTTGTTGCATACTAACCAATCAGTAGGATTTCAATCGAGCCATCCACAGTGTAGATACACGATAAAGGGAATAATGTTCAGTGCAAGATAAAGCCCAGTAAAGTCCGATTAAAAATAGTCCAAGGGTCTCCAATGGGGTAGATAGTAACTCAGGACCGCTCTCTCGTAGAGGTTCCAGATTATACACGGTTCTAAAGGAATTCCAGGTTATTCCATGTTATACGCTGTTCTAAAAGAAGAGGCCAAACAGGGGCTAAATGAGGTGGGGTGGCATTGGTATCAAGGAAGGTACTTGAGCAGTGTGAGAAGGAACTGCAAATACTGGTTTAAACCGAAGATAGACACAAAAAAACTGGAGTAACTGAGCGGGTCAGACAGCATCTCTGGAGAACAGAAATAGACAATAGACAATAGACAATAGACAATAGGTGCAGGAGTAGGCCATTCAGCCCTTCGAGCCAGCACCGCCATTCAATGCGATCATGGCTGATCACTCTCAATCAGTACCCCGTTCCTGCCTTCTCCCCATACCCCCTAACTCCGCTATCCTTAAGAGCTCTATCCAGCTCTCTCTTGAAAGCATCCAACGAACTGGCCTCCACTGCCTTCTGAGGCAGAGAATTCCACACCTTCACCACCCTCTGACTGAAAAAGTTCTTCCTCATCTCCGTTCTAAATGGCCTACCCCTTATTTTTAAACTGTGGCCCCTTGTTCTGGACTCCCCCAACATTGGGAACATGTTATCTGCCTCTAATGTGTCCAATCCCCTAATTATCTTATATGTTTCAATAAGATCCCCCGTCATCCTTCTAAATTCCAGTGTATACAAGCCCAATCGCTCCAGCCTTTCAACATACGACAGTCCCGCCATTCCGGGAATTAACCTAGTGAACCTACGCTGCACGCCCTCCATAGCAAGAATATCCTTCCTCAAATTTGGAGACCAAAACTGCACACAGTACTCCAGGTGCGGTCTCACCAGGGCCCAGTACAACTGTAGAAGGACCTCTTTGCTCCTATACTCAACTCCTCTTGTTACGAAGGCCAACATTCCATTGGCTTTCTTCACTGCCTGCTGTACCTGCATGCTTCCTTTCATTGACTGATGCACTAGGACACCCAGGTCTCGTTGAACTCCCCCTCCTCCTAACTTGACACCATTCAGATAATAATCTGCCTTTCTATTCTTGCTTCCAAAGTGAATAACCTCACACTTATCTACATTAAACTGCATCTGCCATGTATCCGCCCACTCACACAACCTGTCCAAGTCACCCTGCAGCCTTATTGCATCTTCCTCACAATTCACACTACCCCCCAACTTAGTATCATCTGCAAATTTGCTAATGGTACTTTTAATCCCTTCGTCTAAGTCATTAATGTATATCGTAAATAGCTGGGGTCCCAGCACCGAACCTTGCGGTACCCCACTGGTCACTGCCTGCCATTCCGAAAGGGACCCATTTATCCCCACTCTTTGCTTTCTGTCTGTCAACCGATTTTCTATCCATGTCAGTACCCTACCCCCAATACCATGTGCCCTAATTTTGCCCACTAATCTCCTATGTGGGACCTTGTCGAAGGCTTTCTGAAAGTCGAGGTACACCACATCCACTGACTCTCCCTTGTCAATATTCCTAGTTACATCCTCAAAAAATTCCAGTAGATTTGTCAAGCATGATTTCCCCTTCGTAAATCCATGCTGACTCGGAATGATCCCGTTACTGCTATCCAAATGCTCAGCAATTTCGTCTTTTATAATTGACTCCAGCATCTTCCCCACCACTGATGTCAGACTAACTGGTCTATAATTACCCGTTTTCTCTCTCCCTCCTTTCTTAAAAAGTGGGATAACATTTGCTATCCTCCAATCCACAGGAACTGATCCTGAATCTATCGAACATTGAAAAATGATCTCCAATGCTTCCACTATTTCTAGAGCCACCTCCTTAAGTACTCTGGGATGCAGACCATCAGGCCCTGGGGATTTATCAGCCTTCAGTCCCATCAGTCTACCCAAAACCATTTCCTGCCTAATGTGGATTTCCTTCAGTTCCTCCATCATCCTAGGTTCTCCGGCCCCTAGAACATTTGGGAGATTGTGTGTATCTTCCTCAGTGAAGACAGATCCAAAGTAACGGTTTAACTCGTCTGCCATTTCTTTGTTCCCCATAATAAATTCCCCGGGTCGGGTCTGAAAAAGGGTCTCGACCCGAAACAATGCCTATTACTTTTAGGATGATGTCTGACCCACTGAGTTACTCCAGCCTTTTGTGTCTAACTTAGGTACTTGAGCAGTGTCGGGGTGAGATATAAAAGGCAGTAGATAGTGATGTAGAATTGGCACAAACTGCAGGGGAAAGAAGATAACAGTTGAAGTCGATAGACTTCTTAAAATGTGAAGTCAATAGGTTAGAGCATAAATGGAGAAATAAAACCAAACTATAGCACATGAACAGGCCCTTTGGACCACAACATCTGTGCCAACCATGAGGCCAATTTCAACTAATTCCATCTGCCTGCACAGTCTATGTCCTTCCATTCCCTGCTGGTTGATGTACTTGTTTAAATACCTCTTAAATGTCTCAAAATCAGTTAAGAGATTTTTGAAGAAATAACCAAGAGGATTGGTTATTCTCCCATAGATAGGGAGAATGCACACGATTTCTCTTCCCCACGTTGTCTATGTGTCTTTAACAAAACCTTTTGCAAGGTCGCACATGGTAGGCTGCTCTGGAAGATTCGATCGCTTTGGATTCAGGGAGATATAGCTAATTTGTGATATAATTGGCTTGTTGGTCGGAAGCAGAAGTTGATGGTGGAAGAAAATTTTCCAGACTCGAGACCTGTGTCTAATAGTGTTTCGCATGGATCTGTGCTGGATTCACTGTTGTTTGTCGTTTATATGAATGATTTGGATGAGAATGTACAAGGTATGCTTAGTAAATTTATAGATGACACTAAAATAGATGTTATCGTAGACAGTGAAGATAGTTATCAAGAATTGCAGCAGGATCTTGATCAGCTAGGTAAACTTGTCAAGGAATGGCAACTGTAATTCGGTGTTGATTTCTGGGAAATAAAATCGGGGTAGGATTTCCACCCAAGGTAAGACCTTGGGGAATATTGCAGAACAGAGTGACCTTAAAGTATATATTTCCTTGTAAGTGACATCATAGGTGGACAGGGCAGTGAAGAAGGCGTCTGGCCTTCATCAATCAAGGTGTTGTGTATAGGAGTTCAAACATTGCATTGATACAAGACATTATTGAGGCCACACCTGGAGTATTGTGAACAGTTTTGGTTACCGTGCTATAGAGAAGATGTCATTAAGTTGGAAAATGTTCAAAGAAGATTTTGATGAATATTGCCAGGACTTGCAGGCCTGAGTTATGGGGAGAAGTTGGGCAGCTAGGACTTTATTCCTTGGAGCATAGGAACTGAGGATTGACCTAATCGAGGTATATAAAATTACAACGGGCATAGATAGGGAGAATGCATACAATTTCTCTTCCCCATCGAAGGAGAATCAAAAACGAAAGGATATAGGTTTCAGGTGAGAGGGGGAAAATTTAAAAGGACCTGAGGTCTAAATATCACCAATTATCTTCACACCTCCTCAAAGAAGTTTGGATGACATGACTTACATGGAAGACACTGATTGGTAATCCCAAATAGCATGGTAGAATTTTAAAAATCCCAATTACAAAATTAAAGTATCGGAGAGACTCAGGGAGGGTGAGGTGTGGTTTAAAGGCATTGAAGTCCCCAGGACCTGATGGATTGCATGTGAGGGTTTTAAAGGAAATGGGTGCAGAGATAGTGAACCCATCGTTTGAAAAATTTCATAACACACTAAACTCCACGAAGGAGAGAGAAGATTGGAAAACCAACCAAAGTGACTCCTTAGTTCTCCTCATGAAATGATACCCCTCTATAAGATCATCTATCAGCCTCGGGATCAAAGGAATACAGTGCTAGCCTGCCAAATTTCTCCTTACAAAGCTCAGGCCCTCATAAGTCTTCTCAGTTTATGACATCCTTCTCATAACCAGGAAAATTTAAAAAATGTAGGCTGAGCCTGTTCAGTTTCTTTCCTTGCTTATTTTGACAGCTGGAAATAAATTTCATCAAACCTGGCAAGTTATCCACTTTCAAAGAAAATAAACTCCTTACTATCTCCTCTTCTGCAATGTTTAAACCACCCAATTTTTCATGAATATGTCCCTTTGGCCCACAATGTCGGTGCTAAACATAATAGACAATAGGTGCAGGAGTAGGTCATTCAGCCCTTCACGCTAGCACCGACATTCATTGTGATCGTGGCTGATCATCCACAATCAGTGCCCTGTTCCTGCCTTCTCCCCATATCACTTGAATCTGCTATCTTTAAGAGCTCTATCTAACTTTCTTGAAAGCATCCAGAGAATTGGCATCCACTGCCTTCTGAGGCAGAGAATTCCACAGATTCACAACTCTCTGGGTGAAAAAGATCTTCCTCATCTCCGTTCTAAATTGGCCTACCCCTTATTTTTAAACTGTGGCCCCTGGTTCTGGACTCCCCCAACATCGGGAACATGTTTCCTGCCTCTACGTGTCCAATCCCTTAATAATCTTATATGTTTCAATAAGATCCCCTCTCATCCTTCTAAATTTCAGTGTATACAAGCCCAGTCGCTCCATTCTTTCAACATATGACAGTCCCACCATCCCGGGAATTAACCTTGTGAACCTACGCTGCACTCCCTCAATAACAAGAATGTCCTTCCTCAAATTTGGAGACAAAAACTGCACACAATACTCCAGGTGCGGTCTCACTAGGGCCCTGTACAACTGCAGAAGGACCTCTCTGCTCCTTTACTCAACTCCTCTTGTTATGAAGGCCAACATGCCATTTACCTGCTCAGCTTGGTAAACGTGGCTGTCTCCCAATGTGGGATATACCTGTATCTGTGTGGGAAGGAACTGCAGATGCTGGTTTATACCTGATTTGGTTGATGGATTAAAGGGGATAATAGGAGAGAAAGTGAAAGAGCAAGAGAGAAAAAACCTAAATAAAGGAACACAATGAAATGAGGGCAGTTAGAGAGTGAAAACAGTTTTTTTTTAAACTGTGTACATGCAGGGACAAGAACTGAGCCAACATCACAGATGGACAGGCCAGTTCTAAAACAGACGGACAAAGCAAGTTACCTGAAGTTGTACGATTCAGTATTAAATCTGAAATGCTGCAACGTGCCCTGATGGAAGCTGAGGTGCTTCTCTTGGCTCCACAAATAGATAAGGCAGATGGAGTATTGATGTAACAGGCAAAAGGGAGCTCAGTCACCCATGTGATCTGAACACCGTGATACATGAAACAGTCACCTAATTTGGTTTGGTTTCTCTAATGTAGAGATAATATTGTGATGACTTGATGCAGTACACTAATGTAGATGGAAGAAGTGCAAGTGAGTCATTGTTTTTTTCTCAAAAGGACTATTTAACTCCCTGGTTGGTAAGAATGGAAAAGGTAACAGAACACATGTGGCACCTGTGGTCTCATGGAATGTCCTACGAAAAGAAGCTGGGGGAAGGTAGAGCCAAAGATCAGTCCAGGGAACAATTTCTCTCCAAAACAATTAGGCCTTTTTCTATGCTGCAGTGACCAGTATTACAAACAATATTTTAATTGTGGCTTCACCAATGTTTTACAAACGTGTACCATTATTTCCCTGATATTCTATTCTATGCCCTGGAAAATGAAGGCTGACATCCCGTATGCTTTCCCCATTCCACTATCCACTGGTTCTGTCACTTTCACAGATCTTTGGACCTGTACAGCAAGCTTCCTCAGTCCCTCAATATATTCTGGGCCCTGCCATTAACTGTATATGACCTACCTTATTTGACATCCCAAAATGCATCATTTCACACTTACCATCCATTGCTTGCCCAATTTACCGCTGATCAATATATTTTTGCACCCTGAGACTATCCTTATCATTATCCACAACTCCACCAATTTCCATGCCATCTGCAAATCCACTAACAATGCCTTCTACATTCACATCAAGTTGTACATATCAGATAGTTGCGGTCCCAGTTCCAATCTCCGTGGTTTGGCAATGTTTACTTCAGATTAGTTTAGAAATACACCCACCGAGTCTGCGCCGACCAGTACACTAGCACTATCCTACACATTACGGACAATTTACAATTTTACCAAAGCCAATTAATCTACAAATCTGTACTTCTTTGGGGTGTGGGAGGAAACTGGTGCACTCAGAGAAAACCCTCACGGTCACATGGAGAACGTACAAACTCCGTACAGACAGCACCCATAGTCAGGATTGAACCCGAGTCTCTGGCGCTGTAAGGCAGCAACTCTACCAATGCGCCACTGTGTATCCTTCACAAATGCGACCGTCCACCATCACACGCTCTCTCCTGGTCCCAAGCCAACCTTGGACCCATTTGTCACCTTGTCTTGGATTCCATGGTCTTAACCGTTTGTTCCAGCCTTCCCTGTGATAGCTTGTCAATTGCCTCACTAAAGTCCTTGTAGATTTTGCTATGAATACACCGCGCTATTCCTGAAAATTGTGGAAAACAAATGAATAAGGAGATGAAAAAAATTAGCTTTGGTAAAATAACAGCATTAGAGAAATGAATGGGACAAAGGCAGAGAGTCCCTAAGACCCGATGACCTGCATTCCAATGCTTTGAAAGAAATGGAGATAGTGGGAGAAAAAAGAAATGCAAATGCTGGAAATCTAAAATGAAAGCAGCAAAATGCCCCAAAACTCAGCAGGTTAGGCAGTATCTGTGGAAAGAGAAATGGTGAATGTTTGGGGTCTGCAAGCCTTCGTCAGAGCTATGAAAGAAATGTTAGGTTTCAGTTACTGGAGGAGGGATGTGAGAGAATGTCTAAATGGCTTAACTAGGACAACTGCCAGCATATTAAACTCTCTTGATGTGTGTAATGAGTTGTCATGGTAAGTTTTGGAAATCTGCTTAGCTGGCTAGATTCTAAAAGTAGGGCAAGAAAACTGTGTTAACGTGATATAAAAAGAGAAAATGGAAAATGCTGGAAAACTCAGTGAAACAAAAGATAGACACAAAAACCTGGAGTAACTCAGCGGGACAGGCAGCATCTCTGGAGAGAAGGAATGGGTTTCGGGTCGAGACGAGAGAAACAAGTTGGTCTAAGTAGCAATGAAGTTGAGGTAGGACAATGGATAGAATAAAGAGAATTTTCACAAAAGGCGAAGTCATGTGGCAGGTTTGCTGCTAATGTGTGTCTGGCCTCCTAGGACATCACTCTCCGATCTTCTCTCCTACTGAAAACTAATTTGTAGTTCTCCGTTTTCCACATCTGATGAAGAGTGGCAGACCTAAAATATTGACTAGTTCTCTTTGCACGGCAGACAGTGTCTCAATGGCAGACAGTGAAAGCGCTGATTGTCATTTCCTAAATTCTGTAAGATTCCAGTGTAACCCTGACATCTGTAGGAGGGAAAATGCAACAATCTACTAGTAAGGTGGTAATCACTGGGCAGTTGAAAATAATAATTGGATCGGACAGAGCCCACATGAATATATTAAATAGTAGACATGTTTGACAAATGTGTTTTAATGTTTTAAGATTGTGTGGAATAGGTAGGCAGGCAGCAAACTTATGGGATGTATTGGAACTTTAGGAAAGTCAATTAAGTGTCACATTAGAGCTTATTCGCCACTACCATGGTCCACTTGAAACTACATGTTGTTCATGATCACACTGGCTCAGTGGGCTGAAGGACCCATTTGCATGCTGCATCTCACTAGGACCCCATTATGCTATAAGGCCACTATTTGATAACCACTATAAAATAATGTCTCTTGGTCAACTTCAGAAATGGAGAAGGGGAAGTATAATGTGCATTTAATGGAATGTAAGAAACACAACTATACCATAATCAACACGTTTTGTAATCATGGACACTGATTTCTGTGATTTTCACAGCCTTAATTTGAGTTTCAGATAAAAACGGGTAGTATGGGGAGAACTATCATGTTGGGGATTGAGGGAGGATTGCCAGAAGTGATATGATCTGTGATGCTTTGGGAGACAGTGTGCCGGTGTTCGTTGGCGGGATTGTGGTCAACGGGTGGCTATGGGGAGATGTCCAAGAGTGATGCCCAGCCTCTGCATTATGGAGGTCATCCCACCAGACTACAATGGCACCACCCTTGTCAGCAGGTTTTATGATGAGGTTGGGATTGGTGCACAGTGAGTAAACAGTTGCTTGCTCAGTGCTGGTGTGAATGAAATGGCTAAGAGGAGTGAAGAAGTCAATTCATCGAATGTCAAAGCAACAGTTAGAAATGAAAGGGTTGAGAGAAGGCCAGGTGCAAGAGGAATGTTGGAAACAGAAGAAAAGATCATCAGTTGGGGGGGAGAGAGATGCAAGGATTCCTTGCCAAAAAAATAAGCACAGAGGTGGACGTGGAGACGATGGAAGACGACTTGACATCCGAGAAGGGCAGGTTAGTGGGATGATGAAGGCCAGCAGGAGTTTGGGATGGAGCCTGATATGGGATCAGAGGAGGGTAGGGGAGGTTTCAGGGGGAAGAGGCTCAGGGGATGTACCTTGGTGGGAGGATGGAGGCTCAGAGGAGAGTGCGAGGTGATGTGGGATTGGTGGGTGAGGATGTGGCATGGTCAGTGGGAGAGGCAGGACACCAGGACCCTGTGGCATCAGTCAGGGGAATTGTCAGTGGAGGTGGCCAGGAAGTGGTGGGATCTGGCAGCGATGGTGGTGAAGTAATTGACAGAGAATAATTGGGAAAAAAATCAAGAATAATCTCAGCAGCAGAAGCCAAAGTAAAATGGTGCAAAGAAAACAGCAAATATGACAATATGTCACTGGAAATATGTTTGAACTCTTGTATGACTGGCAGGATGTTCAAACAGAAGGATCTAGACAAGGCCAGAAAGTAGGAAAGCAGGAGGTAAGTTACAACTATAAATGATGTGGTGGAAAAACATCTAAAATAACAAATCAGGAATCGAACAAAGAATAACAAAAAAAAAAGAATATTAATAAAGGAAAGCACTCAGCTGCAGGAAGCTGTCTGTAAAGGGCAAATCACCAAGTCTGAATTTCCATCGCTAGTGTTGAAAGAACACAGATTGTGTGCAACAGATGAACACAGCATGTAACAGGTGGTGCACACCCAGGTGTGAAGGCGCTGGGCCTCGATGGCAAAACAAAACAGTGGAATTGTTCACAGGAAAGAGTTTAAAGACCAGGAAGTCCGTAAAGACAGGAATATCATAAATACAATAGAGAACCAAGTACCATTTAAATCAGATCAGGAGAAATTACAGCAGAGAGACCTGGAGGGTAAATGTATTGTTCCCTGAAAGATGTGACACAGGTAAACAAGATGATGACAAAGGCGTATGGGATGTTGCTTTCATCAGAATGGGCACTGAGTATAAGAGTAGGAACATCATGTCATAGCATACTAAAAGGATACGCTTAAGGTAGAGTGGGTGCGGTAAAGATTTACAAGGATGCAGCTGGGACTGGAGGACTTTAGTTATAAGGAGAGATTTCCCTGCAGCAAAGGAAGACGAGGGATGACCTTATCAAGGTTTATAAATTATATGGGGCATAAATAAGGTGAATGGTCACATTAGGTTCCCAGGTTACAAAGGGCATAGTTTTGAGGCAAGAAGGACCCAAAAGAGAAAGTTTTCTTACACAGAGGCGGTGGGTATATGGAACATGCTGCCAGAGGAAGTGGTAGAGGTGGGCATCTCTGACCCCTCTCACCCTGGCCACAAACTCTTGCAAGTACTTCCCTTTGAGAGACGACTCTGGACTGTCAAAGCCGCCACAGCCAGACATAAAAACAGCTTTTTTCCACGAGCATTAGCTCTACTCAAAGCCAAAAGTCTGTAGCCTCCTTTTGTTCTGGGGATTTTATTTTATTCTTCACATGTTTAATTTATAATGTTTTATTTTTAATTGTCTACTGTATATCGTGTTGTTATCCTTGCAAGCAAAGCACCAAGGGAAATTCCTTGTATGTATACATACTTGGCTGATAAAATTTATTCAATTCATAATTACAATGTTTAAAAGACATTTTCACAGGTTAGATCGGAAATGTTTGAAGGGATATGGGACAAACACGGGCAAATGGCTCTAGCTCATGAAGGCAGCTTAGTTGGCATGGAAAGCTGAACTGAGGCGGCAGTTTTCATGCTGTATGCTAGTGACTATATGACAGGGAGGCCAATTGGTCCTTCGTGTATACATCAAACAGAAGTGGATTTTAGGTATCTCCCTGGTTCCAGCTCAGGTGCTGATCCTACTATTTTAAAATGCAGTGAAGGGTTTTTGCCTTCAGCACCCTTTCTGGCATCGCCAATACTCATTGAGTAAACTATTTTGTTCTCAATTTACCTCTTATATTTTTACCAATTAACTTAAGAATGTACCTCTGAACTCTAATGCAAGTGAAATTGGTCCTTTCTGTTTGCTGTCTTAGCCTCTCGTAATATTAAACAGCTTGTTGAAATCGCCCTTAAGTTTCTTTTGATTCCAGCCAGTCTTCCATTATAATAAGGTATGATGGTAGCATTTAAGAGGCTTTTAGATAGGCACATGGATATGCATGGAATGGAGGGATACTAGATCGCATTCAGGCAGATTAAGTTAGTTTAAATTGGCATCATGTTCAAGCAGACACTGTGGGCCAAAGGGCCTGTTCCTGTGCTGCACTGTTTGATGTTCTATGTTCTAATA
Source organism: Rhinoraja longicauda (assembly GCF_053455715.1). NCBI lineage: Eukaryota > Metazoa > Chordata > Chondrichthyes > Rajiformes > Arhynchobatidae > Rhinoraja > Rhinoraja longicauda. The sequence continues at coordinate 16,118,553 of NC_135957.1, read as the reverse complement.
CAAATCTCACAATAATAATAACTGCTGCATCTCACCTCCAATGGACTTCCTGCAGAAGTGGAGCTAATCTTCCAAACTAATGGAAAGTTGTTCAGCCGACAGTGACAATTGTCCGGAACAAAGTTTATCAAATATCTCAGTAATCAAAGAGCAGTATGGAGATCATGTTGGTGCACACTCAAGAGGCCAAACTCCAAGCCATCATTGATATTTTCACTGAAGCACACAAAAAAATGGGTCTTATATTTAATATCCACAAGACAAAAAGTCTTCCACCAAATTGTGTTGCATCACCACACTGCCATCAAATAATAAAACTTAACTGCAAGGCCTCAGAAAAAGTAGATATCCATATCCTAGTAGCCTCGGAAAAGACGTGATTGATGATGAGGTTCGCTATTGCCTTCCATGGGATAACAGCCTATGGTCATTTGAGTAAAAGTGTAATGAAGATCAAGACCTTGGAATTAGCACAAAATTCATGCTCATGGCAAACTAATTGCAAAGATCCCCACCCTCCCACGTTTTTGTAAATTGCATTATCTATAATAAGTTTCTCAAGGCACTGGAGAGAGATGACCCGCCTCCTCTCTGAAAAATCCTCCAAATCCATTGGAAAGACAAGCAACCAATTTCAGTTCCCTCTCCCACACTGAGATCCATAGTGGAATAACCCACGTAATAAAAATCAGAAGATGCTGTAAACACTCAATAGGTCAGGCAGCATCTTTGGAAATTGAAACAGTTAATGTTTCAGGACTGAGACCCTTCATCAAAACTGGATAATTGCAAGAAAACAAGTTAGTTTTCAGTAGTAGAGAAATAGGTTAGGGATGGATAGACCAGAGGGAATATCTCTGAACGAGTTAGAAGCCCCTTATGCTCCTTTGTTTGTATTTTGCATTGTCAATAGCAGGCCTGTGGGATATGTCCGGTAGACCATACCATACGAATTGAATTAACATGATGACAGAAACAGCCAATTTGATACAAGCAGAAACTAAGAATGAATTAACTAACATTGGAAAATTTGACGTCAAGTCTAGATGACTGTCCTGGGGTGTTGATCCTTCGGCTTGCATTGGGTCTAATTGTTACAGCTCGATAAACCATACACATGACAGAGTGAAAGTATGCATGGAGAATTAAAGTGTCACGAAACCAGAAACTCACAGGTCACTCCTGCAGACTGTGCAACATCTGGAAATCTTTCATCTGGAAAGCAATTCATTTGCACATCCAATCTATGTACTAGATGGATTGGGTCCCTAGGTAGTGAGAAGGGAAGAGATGGATAGTATCCAGGATCAGGATCAGGAAGAAAGCATTTCAGAGGCACCTGTATGGAATGCCTCATCAGCACAGTAAGTGCAATGGAGAAACTGACAGCATTGAATGGAGTCCTTAGAGAAGACAGGGCTGGAGAACGTATCGTCAAGATAACTGGGAGTTGTGAGCTTGCAATGGATGTTTGTGGCTGGCCTATCCCCTGTGATGGACGCAGAGAAATGCAGGCAGGGAAGGGAAGAATCAGAAATGTTCCACATGAAGATGGGAGCAGGCTGGAAATTGGCAGCCCAAATGTTCAAGTTTTGTGTGATTGCAGGAAGCAGTCATCAATATACCAGAAAAAAAGTTGAGGTAGTGGGCCTGATTAAAATCCAAAAAAAGATTGTTCCTCGTATTTCTGAATAATAAATATACTTTGGGCCAGTGCAAATATCCATCGTTACTCCTTTGATCTGGGGAAAAAAAAGTCAATAGACAATAGACAATAGGTGCAGGAGTAAGCCATTCAGCCCTTCGAGCCAGCACCGCCATTCAATGCGATCATGGCTGATCACTCTCAATCAGTACCCCGTTCCTGCCTTCTCCCCATACCCCCTCACTCCGCTATCCTTAAGAGCTCTATCCAGCTCTCTCTTGAAAGCATCCAACGAACTGGCCTCCACTGCCCTCTGCCTTCTGAGGCAGAGAATTCCACACCTTCACCACTCTCTGACTGACTAATGTGTCCAATCCCCTAATTATCTTATATGTTTCAATAAGATCCCCCCTCATCCTTCTAAATTCCAGTGTATACAAGCCTAATTGCTCCAGCCTTTCAACATACGACAGTCCCGCCATTCCGGGAATTAACCTAGTGAACCTACGCTGCACGCCCTCAATAGCAAGAATATCCTTCCTCAAATTTGGAGGCCAAAACTGCACACAGTACTCCAGATGCGGTCTCACCAGGGCCCGGTACAACTGTAGAAGGACCTCTTTGCTCCTATACTCAACTCCTCTTGTTATGAAGGCCAACATTCTATTGGCTTTCTTCACTGCCTGCTGTACCTGCATGCTTCCTTTCAGTGACTGATGCACTAGGACACCCAGATCTCGTTGAACATCCCCTCTTCCTAACTTGACACCATTCAGATAATAATCTGCCTTTCTATTCTTACTTCCAAAGTGAATAACCTCACACTTATCTACATTAAACTGCATCTGCCATGTACCCGCCCACTCACACAACCTGTCCAAGTCACCCTGCAGTCTTATTGCATCTTCCTCACAATTCACACTACCCCCCAGCTTAGTATCATCTGCAAATTTGCTAATGGTACTTTTAATCCCTTCATCTAAGTCATTAATGTATATCGTAAATAGCTGGGGTCCCAGCACCGAACTTGTCGTTCAGCACAACAAGTTCAACCAGACAAGCGAGAATTTTCATGGAGGATGCCTGTTGGGCATCTCTTGAAAGAGATTAATTGGATACTGTTGCTCTCTCCATAGTTGCCACCAGACCTGTCAAATGTTTTCAGCATTTTGCTGTTTCTAGTTCAGATTTTCAGCACCTGTAGTTCTTTTTAATTTTAATTTCCTAGTTGCACTCAGTCAGATACAGTGGGAAAAACCACTTTGTTAGCATGCATGATACCATTCTACTAAAACCCGCACTCCGTTCAGAGCTCTATAATGGAAATCACTGAGTGGAGAGAAAAGGATTCAAAGACATGCTCAAAACTTCCTTGAAGAAATATATCATCATATTCCCACAGACTTAGGAGAATGTCTGGCTCATGAGCACTCGTAGTGGAAGTGGAACATTCAGGATAATATTGAGAACTTCAAGGCATCAGAAGTATTAAAAAATGCCCGTATTAAAGGCAGTAAAAGCTGACCTCATCACAAGCTATCCAACCACTCCTGAGAACACACAAAACTTGAGAGGAAATGGCACCCTTAATCCATATGGACTGAGTGGTGGGGTGGAGTGGGGGAGGGGATGGGACTGTAATGGGAAGTACGACTTTCGACAAAATCCTACTTGGTAGGCTAGTCTTAAAGGTTGAATCACATGAAATCCAAGGTGAGCTAGGCAATTGGATTCAAATTTGGCTGGGAGAAAAATCTCAAAGGGTTCTTTATCTGATTGGAGACCCGTGGGGTGCCACAGGGGTTGGTGTAGTTGACAATGTGGTTAACATTGTTGGTGAATTAGGACATTCAAAAGACATTTGGACAGATACATGGATTGGAAGGGTTTGGAGGAATATTGGCCAAATGCAGGCAGATAGGACTAACCCAGATTGCCAACCTGGTCAGCATGGAAAATGTGGGCCAATGGACCTATTTCCTTACTTTGCACTATGATTTTATGACTCTAAAGCAGGAAAAGGCAGAATGAACTATTATCCACGCTTTCTGTCATGTTAATCCAATTAGATAATCTCCCTTGTATCTCATGGAATTTTACTTTCTCAATAACTCTGCCAACTGCACATGAAGACCGTGCAGAGCATGAATGCTGAGCAACATTATCAAAACTAATGTGCAAGTAGGAAATGCAAGTGCTGGTTTATACTGAAGATATTAGACACAAAATACTGGAGTAACCTAGAGGGTCAGGCAGAATCTCAAGAGAAAAGGAACAGATTATGTTTTGGGTCAGGACCCTACTTCAGACGTGAGTCTATTAGTTTTGTTTAGTTTAATTTAGTTTAGAGATTCAGCGCGGAAACTGGCCCTTCAGCCCACTGAGTCCGCATCGACCAGCAATCCCTGCTCACTAATGTTATCCTACACACACTAGGGATAATTTTATAATTTTATTAAGCCAATTAACCAACAAACTTGTATATCTTTGGAATGTGAGAGGAAACCAAAGCTCCCGGAGAAAACCCAAGCAAGTCACAGGGAGAATGAACAAACTCCGTGCAGATAGCACCCAGTCAGAACGGAATCCGGGTTTCTGGTGCTGTAAAACAGCAACTCTACTGCTGCACCACTGAGCTGCCCCATTATCAAAACTTATTATTAAAACTAATGTTGTTCTTAATTCTCTGCCCCTTTATTTTATACCTGTAACCTCCAGTTCTCTATCCTTCCACCAAAAATAACTTTCTCCCTCTTTATGCTGTATACTTTGTCTAATGCTACAATCATTTTAAATACTTCCGTCAGTCTGCTTTTCAAACTGGATGGTTGCAAAAGTTGTTGGTGTGAAGATAACTACTTTTCAAGATATGTATTTGAACCAACAAGAAGTCCAAAAGGAGCATGTTAAATGTTGCAATTTCTGCAATGAATGTAGTAAAGAAGATAGTAACAACCTTCAAGAAAGCAAGACTTACTGCAGGAATGATAACTAAACTGCAGCTTGAGGGAATACATTCTGAGAGTAAAATAAAGAAAAGCTATATAATCGAGAGATGAGAGACAGAATTGAGATTATCCACTTTTAAAGATGTGAAGACAAGTTGTTTGAGTTTGCACATTGTCCCTGTGACTGCATGGGTTTCCTCTGGGTGCTCTGATTTCCTCTCACATCCCAAAGACATGCTGCCTTTCAAGTTAATTGGCAACAGCATATTGCCCTATTGTGTCGGTAAGAACAGTGGTCATGGTAGAATTTGGAGTCATTGATGAAATTGTGTGGAACATAAAATATGGATTTAATGTAAAATGTGCAATTGAGTCAGTGCCCTCTCCTCCCCCTCCCCTCTCCCCCCACCGCTCCCTCCCCTCCCCTCCCCTCCCTCCCTCCCTCCTCCCCCTTCCTCCCTCCCTCCTCCCCCTCCCTCCCTCCCTCCTCCCCTCTCCCTCCCCCTCCCCTCCCCCTTCCCTCCACTCCATCCCCCTCAACCCTCCCTTATCCTCCCTCCTCCCCCTCCCTCATCCTAATCATTAATATTTATGACAATCAACAGGGGACCCAGCACCAATCATTGCGGTACACCACTGCTCAAAGGCCTCTAGTATGAATAACAACCATCAACCACCACCCTCTGACTCCATCCTCCAAGCTAATTTTTTGTCCAATCAGCTAGCTCTCCCTGAATCCCATAGGATCTCACTTTCTGGAACAGCCTACTACACAAAACATGGTCAAAAACCTTATTGAAGTCCATGCAAACAACTTCTACCACTCTGCCTTCGTCAATCCTCTTGGTCATCAACTCCATCACATTCATGAGACACAATTTCCCATGCACAAAGCCATTCTGACTATCCCTAATTCGTCCTTGCCTTTCCATATACAGATGGATCCTGTTTCTCAAATTCCCTCCAGTAACTTTCCCACCACTGATGTTAGATTCACCAGCCTGGAGCTTCCTGGCCTATCCTTGCAGACCTTGTTAAATAAAGGCAAAATATTAGGCACCCTCCAGTCTGCCAATATCTCACCCAATGCTAAGGTAGAAAAATCTCTGCAATGCCCCAGCTTTGACCCCTGGGATTTATCCAACTTTATGGCCTCAAGACCGCCAACACCTCTTCTTTCGTATTATCGATGTTTCTATTCTCGTCCCTGAATTCCCTAGCTTCCATAATCTTCTCCTTAGAAATGCAGACAAGAGATATTTATTTAAGACCTGCCCACCTCCCATCGCTCTACACATAGATGGCCGCACTGATCCTTTACAGGACCTATTCTCTCCCTTTTTCCAGCAGGTGGTTCTGATCAGATGTCCCCTGCCTGAAATTAATCTGTAACATTCAACAGGAAAGTTGAGAACACTTAGATGAGTTTACACACAGGTGCTATGGGGTAAAAGCAAGAGTATGGCACTCAGCCAATAGCTATTTCAAGGGCACTATTGTCTGAATGGCCCCCTTCTATTCTGCAGCACACTAGGCAGGATAAAATGATACTCCATACCACATTCACATAGTAGCGTGACACAGAGCTAACAAGCAAGCTCAGTCAATTCCCAAGTATATTTGAGGGTTATTAATTTAAAACTACCCTGTACTGTGAAAGAGCAATAAACTATCCAAAAGTCATTTTAAAAAACTGGAAATCTGAAGAAAAAACAAAATGCTGGAAACACTTAGGAGGGTGGACAGCACCTATGGAGAAAGAATCCAAGTTCACCTTTTGGGTCAGGAACCTGGCATCAATCTATCCATTCATTTATGTACATGACCTCTGAGGATCATTTAAAAAAATGATTAAATGAATACACCGTTCCCTTCAAAGAGTTTGTGATCTGCAGTAACAGAAGGCAGTCATTGTATAATTACTATGTATAGTTCATAACCATAAAAAAACAGCATTGCTTCAAACTCCAATGCTTTTCATTTTAATTACATGCTGATTTATAATACATCTCCTCATTATACTCATTCCACACCAGCTGCACAGCCTCTGTAATCACTTAATATTATGCAGATTGAAAGTTCTTATAAATGGCCTGAAAGACTGCTCATTCCGGCTCCTCCTCTTAGCTCTGTGGTTTGTTTTATGAATGACTGACGATCAATGACTGCCAGCTGCCCACTCATCTCATTCCTATCAGTTTCAATGCGCATGCAGCAGAGCCTCAAGCAGTGCCTCTTGATTACAAATCAGTTCCCAGTGTTGGTTAAGGATTTCCATAAACCAGGGGATGAAAAACAAAAATGGATTTCACAGAAGTTGCTGCACTGTGATGTCTGTAACAAAAGCCTGCACGAATGGTACAGTTTACTGAAGTCTGATTTTTTTCTTTAATTTCCCTTTTGCAAAATATGAATCAAGTCTACATCAAGAGTACACAGCAAAATATAAACTAGCACGAAAAACAACTCACCGGAAATTCAATGTTAGCTGGAACAAAAATAACTGGAATTGAACGCTGCCTCAATTGTTTATTTTTTTCTGGATTTTCTACTAGCTGCATTAATGTATTTTTTAAACAAGAGTTACATTTTTCTTTCAACGCCACTTAATTTCCTTAGTTATTTATTTTGGCATTTAGGCTCCCACCAATGGTAAAGCAGTCAGCACCGCTGCCTCAGAGCTCCAGCATCAGAGGTTCGATCCTTTTCTTTTTTTTTTCTTTTTTTTTTTTTGAATAAATTTTTTATTGGAGAAAGGTACATAACCTGTTTACATCTTTACAGTCATACATTTTTAAATTGATAATATTGTCAATTATTATTATATTGTCTCCAATACCTTTTGCCCCTTTTTTTTAAAACTAGATAGAACTAAAGAACTAGATGAAGTAAAGAAAGAAAAAAGAGAGAAGAAAAATAAAAACAAAAACAAAAACAGATTATAAAGATAAGGAAAAAGTTAGTTAAAGAAGAGTGGAGAAATTTATTAAAATAACAAAAACTTCATTCGAGATATATTCGTACATTTCAAAGTATAGCATTTCATCCATTCTTTAGTCCGAGTGCTAGTCAGGTTCCTGTGCTGAACCATTCTGACCCTTTAAGTAATCAATAAAAGGAGACCATATTCCATTAAATAATTCCTGTTTGTCCAACAGGGAAAATCTGATTCTTTCCACGTTTAAGGTCTCCGTCATTTCTATAATCCACATTTTGATTGTGGGGGACGTAGGGCCTTTCCAAAATTTTAGAATTAATTTTTTTCCTGTTATTAAACTATAATCCATAAAGTTTCTTTGTGTTGTTCTAAATGTTTGATTTAATTCTAATATTCCGAGTATAATTAATTTTGGATCTGGGTCCAATTGTGTGCTGGTTACTTTAGATATTATGCTAAAAATATTTACCCAGAATTTTTTAATTTTTATACAGTTTGCAAACATATGAAATAATGTAGCTTCTAAATGTTGACATTTATCACATTTAGGTGAGATATGTTGGAAAATTTTATGTAGTTTTGTTTTTGAATAGTGTAACCTATGTATTACTTTAAATTGTATTAGAGAATGTCTGGCGTTTAGTGAACACTGATGTATATGTTGCAAACTTTCTTCCCAAGTATCTTTCGTAATTACTTGGTTTAATTCTTTTTCCCATTCTTGTCTGTATAAGTCCGTGGAGGGAATGTCACTGTCTAATAAGATATTATATATATAAGATATTAATTTTTCTGTATTAGGATGTTTGTTCCAACATTCATCAAGAATTTCTGAATTTCTAATTCGAAAATTTTGGGAGTTCGATTTTACATAATCTCTAAGTTGAAGATATCTGAAATAATCATTTCCACGAAGACCATAAGTCTGTTGCAACTCCTGAAATGTCAGAAACGTGCCTTCCTTATAAAGTTGTCCCATATTTTTAATTCCATAATCCTTCCATTGTGTAAAACCCCCGTCTACCCATGAAGGCTTAAACAAAGGATTATTCACAATTGGAAGAAAAAGTGATAAATTATCTAATTTTAATGTCTTTTTTAATTGTTTCCAAATTCGTATAGCACTAAATATTATAGGGTTTTCCCTATAAATTTTTTTGTTTAATTTAGACGTAGCAAATAATATCGAACCAATATCAAAAGGTAAACAATCTTCCTTTTCCATTTTTAACCAGTCTGGTTGATGATCTATTTCTTCCAACCAGAAATTCATATTTTTAATATTAACTGCCCAGAAATAAAACAAAAAATTGGGTAAAGCCAGGCCTCCATTTATTTTTGATTTACACAAGTGTCTTTTGTTTATCCTATGATTCTTATAATCCCAGATAAAATCATTAACAATAGAGTCCAATTTTTTAAAAAAGTTTTTTGTCAGATATATCGGAATTGTCTGAAAAAGGTATAATATTTGCGGTAAAAAAATCATTTTTATGGCATTAATTTTGCCAACCATTGAGATAGGGAGTGTTTTCCAATATTGAATATTCTTATGTAGTTTGTTCAGTAATGGGGGGAAATTTGCTTTAAATAATGATGTATATATCTTAGTTACATAGATACCTAGATATTTAAATTTTTCATTTACTATTTTAAATGGAAATTGTTGTATTATCTGTTTATTATGTTCCCTTATTGGCATAATTTCGCTTTTATTCCAATTTATTCTGTATCCTGAAAGTGAACCAAATTGGGTTATTAGCTTTAATAAGTTTGGAATACTAATTTCTGGTTTTGTAATGTAAATTAATACGTCATCTGCGTATAGAGAAATTTTATTCACTGTGTCCTTTGTGTTATATCCATGTATTTCCGGATGCCCCCTAACTCTTTCTGCCAGTGGCTCAATAGCAAGCGCAAATAATAATGGGGATAACGGGCATCCTTGTCTACAACCTCTAGATAGGCTAAATTTCGATGACAACCTTTGGTTTGTAAATATTCTGGCCGTGGGATTTGTATATAACAGTTTTATCCATGTACAGAATTTCTCCCCTAGCTGCATATTTTCCATCACCGAAAATAAATAAGACCATTCAACCTGATCAAATGCTTTTTCAGCATCAAGTGAGATTATTGCTAGATCTTCATTAATAATTCTCTTGGAATATATAATATTAAATAATCTTCTTAGATTATAGTATGAATATCATTTCTGAATGAAGCCTGTTTGGTCAGGGTGTATTAATTTATTCATCACTGTACTTAATCTATGCGCTAGTATTTTAGTTAAAATTTTTTGATCTGTATTTAAAAGTGCAATTGCTCTGTATGATCCCGGGTCTTCCGGATCTTTATCAGCTTTAGGAATAAGTGTTATTATAGATTCATTTAGAGTATCTGGAAGTTTCTGTTGAGTATATATATACTCATACAGTCTATGTAAACGTGGGCTAAGCAAATCATAAAATTTTTTATAAAATTCGGAGCCTAAACCATCTGGTCCTACTGCTTTACCATTTTTTAAAGAACCAATAGACTCCTCAATATCCTTTATCGTAATCTCCCTTTCTAGTACTTCTCTATCTTTTGAATCTAAACCTTGTAAATTACATTTTTTTTAAAAGTCTGCTATTCCTTCTGATTGTGCTACGGTTTTAGTTGAATAAAGGTTCTGATAATATTGGAGAAATCTATCATTTATGTCCTTGGGCATTTTTAATAATTCTCCTGTCTCTGTTCTAATTTTCTGAATTATTTTTTCCCCTTCCATTTTTCGTAACTGACGTGCTAATAGTTTTTGTGGTTTGTCTCCAAATTCAAAATGTAATTGTTTTGTTTTTTGATAAAGTTTTATTACTTGTTCTGAATACATTTTATTTAGTTTATATTTCAATACAGCAATTTTATTATGTTTTAGAGTAGATGGCATTCTCGCATTTTCTATATCTAGTTGTTTAATTTCACTTTCCAATGTTTGTTGCTTAATCCTGTTCTCTTTATTATAAAAAGCTTGAGCAGAAATTAATGTACCTCGAACATACGCTTTAAACGTTTCCCACATAAGAGAAATAGGTGTGTCGGGGTTGTCATTTACTTCAAAAAATATTTGAATCTGTTTAATAATATATTCCTGGCATGACTTTTCGTTCAAAATTTGTGGGTTAAATCTCCAATATGCTTGTTTCTCAGACATTCCATTTAATTTAATCATGAATGTTACCGGTGCATGATCTGAAATTATAATGTTATGGTATTTTGAATTATAAATAAATGGAATAAACGTAGAGTCAACTAAAAAATAATCTATTCTTGAGTATGTTTTGTGTACTGGTGAGTAAAATGAATATTCCCGTCCAGTTGGGTTTTCTATTCTCCAAACATCCTTAATATTAGTGGTATTAATAAATGAATTTAGAAATACACTTGATTGAGATTTTACTTTTTTTTGCATTGATGATCTATCTAAGTATGAATCTAATGTACAATTGAAGTCTCCTCCAATTATTAATTTATATTGTGTAAATTCAGGAATTTTATTAAATGTTTTATTAAAGAACATAGGGTTATCAAAATTAGGCCCGTAAACATTAAGAAGGATCACTTTTTCTCCATTTAACTCTCCAACTACTATAATATATCTACCATCAATATCCACTATTGTTGAGGAGTTCTTAAAAGGTATTCCTTTACGAATTAGTATTGCAACTCCTCTGGCCTTGTGGGAAAAGGAGGAATGATATGATTCAGCAATCCACTTAGCTTTAAGTCTATATTGAGATTCCTTCTTAAGGTGTGTTTCTTGAAGAAATATTATATCAGTTTTAATTAAATTTAGATGTGCCAAAACTTTACCTCTCTTAATTGGTTCATTGATTCCCTTGACATTCCAACTACAAAATGTTATTCCCTGACCCCCTCTTGTCATATTAATGTCTTGCATATTGTTTCTAAGGTGGTCTATAACCGAGCAGAAGGTACAACACACAGAACCCGACCCTGCTCCCGAACATCAAATAGATGAATTTAAAATCATATACATCGCTCTTCCGAGCACATCTCCTTGTATTTGTCTTACTTTTCCATTCAAACATTAAATTATAAAAATATTTAAAAAGAGAAAAGTGATAGAGTTGATTAATATAGGGTGAAAGAAAAGTAACTACCTCTACAATTGGTGTAGTTAGTGATAGCCACACTAACGTGGCTAGAATTCTAAAGACTTCCGTAGCCTTTGTAAAAAAAAAAAAATTCCAGCTCCGTGCGCAAAGAGAATAAAGGGTTATTTCTAACATTCATATCTCTTCTTTGGGAGTAACAAACTTATTTACTTACCCATACATACATACACCCGATATACACATATATATATATATATACCTCCCTATATGTATGCATACATAAGCACGTAACCTTGCAGAAAAACTTATGAACAGCAAAAATTCACTACGTTTATTCTCTACCTATCATATTAATTTTTTCCGCTGAATCCATGATTAGTAAACAGAAAAAGCAAAAAAGATCACGGTTTTATCCAATGTCCTCCATCCATTTCGGTTTCCGGATATCCTCAAAGCTCTTAAAAGAACTTTAAAGGTCCTTTTAGATCTAGCAGGACTCCTAAGGAGTAGTGTAAATTCTTCAGTCTATGCTCGTGTTACCGACATCTTTAGCATATTCCAGTGCTTTTTCGTAGTCTGTAAAAAAATGCTCCTTGGACTTGTAGGAGACTCTTAGTCTTGCGGGATAAAGCAAACTGTATCTCAAATCAGGTACCTTCTTCAGAATTCTCTTTGTCTCAATAAACTGCACTCTTTTATTGTAGACTTCTGCCGAGTAATCTCGGTAAATACTGAATCTCGCACCTTCAAAAAGGAGCTGTCCGCCTCGAACCATTTTCTTCATTATATCCTCAAATTCATGATCCAGTTGCACCTTTACGATAATTTGTCTTGGATGGGCATCATCCTTTATACGTTTTCGCTGCACTCTATGAGCTCGACCGGGTGAAGGTTTGTAATCCAATTTTAAGACTTTTTGTAAAAGGTCTGCCGCAAAATCCCGAGTACCCATTTCTTTCTCACTTCCTTCTTTCACCCCTACAATTCTTAGATTCTTACGTCTTTGACGCCCCTCCAAATCGACACATTTATCATTTATTTTAGTCACCATCTCTGAGAGGCGTTGGTTTTCAGTAAGGAGCCGACTTACAGTTTCCTCACTTGACGTCGCCCATTTCTCCAGTTCAGTTATCGCTGTTTGATGTTGATCCAGTTTATAATGAACGGGGTCCACCTCCGTTTTAACCTTCGTTTCCACCGAAACAAGCCTGGCTTCCAGTGCTTCCATTTGACCATTGGCCTCTTCCTCCCTCGTCCTCTTCCAGATTTCCAGCATATGCTGAACGGTAGAAAGCATTTCTGCTTTAAAATCCAACCTAAAAGAGTCAAATTCATCTTTAAATTTCTCACCCAAGGTTTTTATTTCGGCAGTAAGAAAAGTTTTAAGCTCCTCCATTTCGGACTTTTTCGGTTTCAGTTTCTGGGACCTCGTTAAAATTGAGGCCGAGGCCTCTGAAGGGCCTTCCTCTTCCATCTGCGGTTTTTTACCGGTTTTTTTTTTGTCCCACGGGGGGGGGGGGTGCGTTGTAACGCCAAACCTTAAAGTCGCGCGCCTGATGACCTCACGCAGGCAGCCGTTCAGATTGCGATCGCTGCAGGTAAAACCCGATTTTCTCCCGTTTTTTTTTCCCTCGGCACGGAGCTAGTTGGCGCTGGACTCAAGCCTCCATAGCGCCACCGGAAGTCCAGGTTCGATCCTTTTCTGAGATGCTGTATGTTTCTTTCTATGGTGTGGGTTTCTCCCAAGTGCTCCTGTTTCCTTCCACATGCCAAAGATATGCTGTTAGGCTGATTGGCTATTTGACAGAATTTATTTTCATCGCTGCCCATCTCTGGCCACCAACAGTTCTTTCCCAGTAACAATGTAGGCGACTTACCCCCTTAGCTCACTGGCCATATTATGGGTCACACGCGTATCCCGATTAATGTGACTACGACTAAGCCACTGGACACTGAAGCTGATAGAAGTAAAAGGGAATGAGTCTCACACAGAGACCGACTTTTCAGTGGAGGAAAGTTTTGAGAACAATGGCCTTAATTCTGCAAGTTTTAAGTTAGTTCTGGTGAAGGAAAATACTGATCCTCAGATGAAAGCATTCATTGGGGAGAAAGGCTAATTGCAAAGCATTAGGTCATATTGGAGGAAGATTGGAAGACGCTATTTGAGAATAAATCCACATTTGATATGTGGGAGTCTTTTAAAAGTCAGCTGGTTAGTTCAGGACCAGCATATCCCTCAGAAGATGAAATTCATGGATGGCAAGTTTAAAGAACCTTGGATGTTAAGAGATATTGTAAGTTCAGTCAAAAAGAAAAAGAGAGCATATTCAAGGTTTTGGAAGCTGAAATTAGATAAGACCCTTGAGGATTACAAAGGAAACAGGAAATGAATAAGAGAATGGGAGAGCTAAAAGAGGCCATGAAAGGTCCTTGACAAGTAAGTTTAAAGAGAATCCCAAGCATTTTATACATATATTAGGAGCAGAAGGATAACTAGGACTGTGTAGGTTCTTAATCAGTAGATCTCAAGAACATAGGAGCAAATTTATACGTGCAGTCAGAGGAAGTGGGTGAGGTCCGTCATGAATACTTCACCAAAGAGAAGTACGTGGATAATGGTTAGATCTGCTAAGATATATCAATATTAAGGAGGAGGTCTTGGGTGCCTTTAAAACCATTAAGGTGAATAAATCACCAGAGCCTGATGCGATCTAGCCCAGAATACTTAAGAAGGCAAGGGAGGAGATTGCTGGGGACTTGGCAGAGATCTTTAGTATTCTCTTTAGCCAGGGGCAATGTGCCAGTAGAATGGAAAACAACCAACATTGTTTCTTAATATTAGAAGGGCAACAGGGACAAACTAGGAAATCATAGGCCAGTGAGCATTGTATCAGTGGTCGAGAAATTCTCAAGGGCAGCATTTGTTCACTGTTGAAAAAACATGGACATTAGGCGCAGTCATCGTAGCTTTGTGCAGGACAGACCTGTTATAAATTTGATTGAGTTATTTGAGGAAATAACAAAAAAAGATGAGGTTAGGATAGTGGTTACTGTCTATATGGACTTTAGCAAAGCACTTGACAAAATCCCTCATAGTAGGCTGGTTCAGAAGATTAAGTCGCAAGAGTTCCAGTTGGTAAATTGGATCCAAAACTGGCTTGGTCAAAGAAAACAGCGGGTCACGAAAGAAGGGTGTGATTCTGACTGGAGGTCTTTGTCTAACGGTGTTTCACAAGCATCAATGCTGTGTCATTTGGATGAGATGTAGATGGCTGATTAGTAAGTTTCCAGATGACACAAAAAAAGGCAGAGTTGTGGAGAGCGAGAAAGATCGTCAAAGGAAACAGCAAGATATGAAGCAGTTGCAAACTTGAAAGGATAAATGGTAGATAGAGTTTAATCCAGACAAGAGTGAAGTGATGCACTTTGGGAGTAGTATACAGGGAACGGCAGGATTCTTAGGAGCTTCAATACACGGAAGAATCTTTGAGGTGCAAGTCCGCAGTTCCCTGAAAGTAGCAACACACGTAGATAGAGTGGCAAGGAATGTGTACAGCATGTTTGCCTTCATCTGTAAAGGTGAAAGAGGATCCGAGCATACTGATAGTGGCTCTCCCACTCCAGCATGCGTAATAAACTATCTTCTCAAGACTAATGTGTACTGTTGTCTTTCAGCGAACTTTAACGCACCAGCCAGCGTAATGAGTATAAAAGATGGCAAGTAAGGTTACAAATGTATACAATTTTGGTTCGGATACAGACTATTCTGTTGTTCTGACCACCACACTATAGGATGTATGTGGAGGACTTGGAGAGGGTGCATAAAATTTCTACCAGGATGATGACTGGATTGGAGTGTAGTAACTCTGAGGAGTTATTGACGACTATTGACTATTGAGGTTGGACAAACCTGGATTATTTTTGCTGGAGTGTCAGAGGTTGAGGGTTGACCTGATAAAAGTATATAGAATAAGAGCCATAGATAGGGTAAATAGGCTTTTCTCCAGGGTAGAAATGTTCAATACGAGCAGGCATAGGTTTAGGGTGAGAGGGGGAAAGTTTCAATGAGATTAGCAATTTTTGTTTCACACCGAGAGTGGTAGGTGCCAGATTTTAGATTTAGATTTAGAGATACAGCGCAGAAACAGGCCCTTCGGCCCACCGGGTCCGCGCCGCCCAGTGATCCCCGCACACTAACACGATCCTACACCCACTAGGGACATTTTTTACATTTGCCCAGCCAATTAACCTGTACGTCTTTGTACGTCATGGGAAAGTAGTGGAAGGAGATACAATAGCAACACCTTTTAAGATGCATTTGGACAGACGCATGAACGGGCATGGAATAGCTAAATAGTACATGCAGAAAGTACAGCATAGGCAATGTTCATGTAGATTGGATTAGGTTTTAGATTAGCATCATGGTAAGTGCTTACTGCTCTAACCTCTCCCAGATTCTACCATTCACCGATGCACAAGGGTCAATTTTTAGTAGTTCATTTAACTCACAAACGCACACATTTGTGGAAGGAGCCTGAAGCAATCAGGGAAACCAAACGGTCACAGGAATTACGTGCACAAACTCCACAGATAACATCAAAGATGATGATTGAATCTCAGGTTGCTGGAACTGTGAGTCAGCAGCTCTCTTCACTGCACCACTTTGCTGCCCCGTGTGATAGTTTCTCCAGTTCCTTTGATATAATCCAGAGGTGAAGTTGATGAGCATTTATTATAGAGAGCATGAGAACACAGGCAAACAGAATGAGAAGATATGTGATAGGAATTCAATGCAGAGAAGTGTGAAGTAATATTTCTTCAGCAGAAAGAATGACTCAATGTAGGCAGAATGTCACAGTTCCTATGAGTGTGCAGGAACAGAGAAACCTGAGTGTATAAGTCCACAAATTCTTGAATGTGATAGAGCATCTTGACAGAATGGTTAATATAGAATAGGAAATTCAAGGATTCATAAATAGTGGCATGGAAAAATGAGACTATGTTAAATATTTATAAAACACAGGTTAGGCCAGAATTAGAGTACAATATATGGCTCTGCTGGGTACATTGTAGGAAAAGATACAAAATTTCTGGGCTGGGAGTTGAGCAGATTTTGGTCTAGAGACAACTCCCGTTTTACTGCCATTTGGGTTATGAAATTCACCCTCACAGAATCCACAAATCATTCTCCGATAATTCGAGATACAAAATAAAATTTGCTCTTATGGAATTTGTGCAAATAAATAAATACATATATTTTTCAGTTTGCATTTCCTGATCCATGCACAGGACCATTGTCTCGAATCACAGTTTCCTCAGTCCCTGGGCACCACCTGTATAATTCAGATACTGATGGATCAGTCAGGATATTTCAATGGGCATTTGGACAGGCAAGGAGGAAATAACTTGCCAGCCCACAAGGAACGAGCTAAGAATGGTTCTGAATAGATTGTTGTGCAAGGAAAAGTAAACTGTAACAATTCTGTGATTCTGGGAACGGCCCATTGAACAAATTTATGATGTGTGTTCAGCACTTTTGTCTTCTAATTAAGATATAAACAAGCTTGGACATTTTTCCCTGAATTAAAAAATAAAAAAATTTCAAGATGATGAATGCAAATCTTGACAGCTCTCAAAGTGCAGTATCTTAATCCAATAAAAATATATGAACCTAAGAGGAGCAGGAATAGGGTACACAGTTCTTTGAGTCTGCTTTACTAATCATCAAGATCATACCTGATCTTTCAGCTCAGTGTCATTCCCCTGCATTATTCCCTGACCCCACGATTGACTTATGTTCAGAAATCCATTGCTGTTTTGAATGAACACAATGACCAAGCCTCCACATAACTCTAAGGTGCATAATTCCAAAGGATCATCACCGTCTAAGCAAACAACCTTTGCCTCATATCAGTCCCAAACAGTCTATATTATATTTTCAAACTATGATTGCTGGATCTAAGCTCCTCAGATAAAGGAAGCATCCGGTCAGTTAAACCCTTGGTCCACTCTACTAAAAACAGAAATCTCACTATCCCTGGAACCAATCTGGTGAATCTTCACAGCACTCCCTTTATGGAAAATCCAAGCTTTCTTATAAAAGGAGATAAGATCAAAACTGTACATAATATTCCAGGTGCAGTTTCATCTCAGTCCGAGACCATTATAATGAAGGTTCCTTACTCCTGAAATCAAAAGCTTTTGTGATGAAAGTTAACATACCCTTTACCCCTCTAATCGCTTCCTGCATCTGTACTTTCGCCTTCAGTGATTTGTGTACAAACAAACCTACGTTCCTTTGAACATCATCAAAACTCAATTTCTCACTTTTTAACAAATGCTCTATTCTGTTTTGTGGATCAAAGTGGATAACATTACAGGACCCGCCAGAGTGACGGGAGTCGCGGCCAATGAGGGGGGGGGGGCTAACTTTAATAGATGCGCTCCCCTCCCGAGCCGGGAGGACCAGCGCCCCTGGAATTACCTTTTCCACAGCCCTGGCCGTCAGACGCGTTTGATGTCGCAATGGGACCCGCCAGAGTGACGGGAGTGGCGGCCAATGAGGGGGGGTTCCAGGCTGACAAGCTGCCGCTGACTCACACTGTTTGAACTTGAGCAGATAGGATGTGTCTTTTCACTTCAGAATTCATTACGCTACTACCATCAGCAGTTGTATCATTAATGAAGATAAGTGAGCCAGTACCTTCAGCAGCCATACATGCCCAGGCCATAACACGCCCACCACCGTGTTTCACGGATGAGGTGGTATGCTTTGGATCTTGGGCAGTTACCTCTCTCCTCCATACTTTGCTCTTGCCATCTGATATAAGTTAATCTTTAACCAGTGCTCTCTTTCTTCTTAATGATGTTCCAAACAGTTGATTTTGGTAAGCCTAAGGTTTGGCTGATGTCTCTAACAGTTTCATTCTTGTTTCTCAGTCTCATAATGGCTTCTTTGACTTTCATTGGCACAACTTTGGTCCTCATGATGATAAACAGCAATAAAAGTTTCCAAAGGTGATGGAAAGACTGGAGGAAAGACTAGGTGTTGAGAGCTCTCTTATGCATTAAGGAGGCATTTAAATACACCTGAGCAATTACAAACACCTGTGAAGCCATGTGTCCCAAACATTATGACGCCCTGAAATAGGGGGACTATGCAGAAACAAAGCTGTAATTTCTACATGGTGAAACCAAAATGTATAAAAATACCCTTTAATAAAATCTGACAATGTGTTCTTTAACCATATGTGAGTTTTTTCTATTACAAATCTCAAATTGTGGAGTACAGAGGCAAATAAATAAATGATGGGTCTTTATCCCAAACATTATGGAGGGCACTGTACATTTGCCTTCACTAATATTTTCCTTTTTATATAACTGCAAAAGCTCGTAGAATCTTTTTTTAACGTTTCTCACACGTCTACATTCATATTCTATCTTGCCTTTGTCAATGAATTTCTTGGTCCCCCTCTGCTAAATCTTTCAGTCATGGGGCAACATTCTAAGCCTCTCTTTTGATTTAATACTCACTAGACATTACTTTGTCTTGGGGGATTTTGTGCCTCGGAAGATATTTTGCCAAGATTTCATGGTGAAACAAAGAGAGCTAAGTCCTGGATTGGATTCCCTGAAATATTTTTGCATGCACATTCAACTGTTCCTGTACTTGAATGAGTCATTTACAAGGACCTGCAGAAAAGGCTGAAATTAAACGGCTGTTTCAAAGATCTCAAAGGCCTTCAGTGTTGCAATAATCTATGGTCCCTACTTGTAGAAAAAGAAAGCTACCCAATCAGAATAAGTTAAATTCCATTCTCACACCTGCTAGAAAAATATCCACAAGGACATGAGGAATGTCCACAATGAGGAAACTTTCAGCGTCCTCAATATCAGAGGCAGCTGCAGGCTATTTAGCCTTTCTAGCTTTTTTAGATTATGACTGATCCAAATCTTAACTTTATCTATCTTGCCTCTGAAAACACATTAAGCTTAATTTATGACATTTTCTATTGATCTCCTTTCCCGCCAGCTCTTTGGGCCAAAGCATTCCAGATTTACACTTCTTTCAGTGCTGAAATGTTTTTTGACAACTACTTTGTGGAACTCCAATACTAATCTTTCAGTATTTTGAATTCTTCCATCAAAGGAAGTATTAATCTCATTGATTTACTATATATAACCTCAGGAATATAATTTAATCTGTCCTTCAAAATGTAACCCTTCATGCCATTTATTCTGTGTGGTTACATCACATATCCAAGATATCTTTGTGGAGAATCGGTACTCTAGATGAAGTCCAATAAGCGAGTTTGGTACCTCGACTGAGCATGCTCCGGTCATAGGTCGCAGGGGCAAAACATTCTCGCTGGCTGATCTGCTGAGTGTATACAGACCTGCGTTTCATCCACCTCCGCCTCCGAGCCTTTTTCCATGGGAAGGAGTCCTCACCACCCAGTGATGATCCCTTCTCCCGTCTCCAGCGGAACCCCTCCTCTTGGACTCCCCCGGCTGGCCATCTACCTTCACCAGACCTTTTCATTTCCTACTGCCGGCGTGACATCAACCGCCTCAAATTTTCCACTCCCCTAACTTACTCAAACCTCTCCTCTCCTGAACGTACAGCCCTCAGCTCACTCTGCAGCAATCCCAACTTAGTTATCAAACCTGCTGACAAGAGAGGTGCCGTGGTAGTCTGGCGCGCTGACCTCTACCGGACTGAGGTCTGCCCTCTAATGTCTCCAACCTTGCAACCCGCACGGCACGATTTTACCTTATCCCTAAAATCCACAAACAGAATTGTCCTGGCACACCCATTGTTTCTGCCTGTGCATGTCCCACCAAATTAATTTCCACCTACATCGACTCCATCCTATCCTCCTGGTCAAATCCCTCCCCACCTATGTCCAAGACAGCTCACATGCTCTCCGTCTCCTCAATAACTTCTGGTTTCCAAGCCCCGACTCCCTCATCTTTACCATGGATGTTCAGTCACTCGACACCTCCATCCCCCCCCAGGATGGTCTTGAAGCCCTCCGTTTCTTCCTCGAGGCAGAACCAGCCAATCTCCATCTACCAATACTCTCCTCCGCCTAACAGGGCTGGTTCTTACCCGCAACAACTTCTCCTTTGACTCCTCCCACTTCCTCCAAATCCAAGGCGTAGCTATGGGCACTCGCATGGGTCCTAGCTATGCCTGCCTCTTTGTCGGGTACGTTGAACAATCCCTGTTCCAGGCGCACACTGGCCCCATCCCCGAACTCTACCTCCGCTACATTGACGACTGCATTGGTACTACCTCTTGTACCCATGCAGAACTCACTGACTTCAAAAATTTCACCACTAATTTCCATTCTGCTCTTAAATATACTTGGACAATCTCCGACATCTCCCTACCTTTTCTGGATCTCACCATCTCCATCACAGGAGACAGACGAGTGACCGACATCTACTACGAACCCACTGACTCCAACAGCTATCTTGACTACACTTTTTCCCACCCTGTTTCCTGTAAAAACTCTATCCCCTACTCCCAATTCCTCCGTCTACGCTGCATCTGTGCCCAGGATGAGGTGTTTCATACTAGGGCATCAGTGATGTCCTCATTCTTTAAGAAACGGAGGTTCCCCTCTTCTATTATAGATGAGGCTCTCACTAGGGTCTTCTCTATATCTCCCGCAACTCCGCTCTGCTCCCCCTCTCCCCATTCGTAACAAGAATAGAGTCCCCCTTGTCCTCACCTTCCACCCCATCAGCCAGCATATACAACAAATTATCCTCCAACATTTCCACCACTTCCAACGGGATCCCACTACTGGCCACATCTTCACATCTCCACACCTTTCTGCTTTCCGCAGAGACCGTTCCCTCCGTAACTCCCTGGTCCACTCGTCTCTTCACACCCAAACCACCCCCTCCTCAGGTACTTTCCCCTGCAACCGCAGGAAATGCAACATCTGTCCCTTTACCTCCCCCCTCGACTTCATCCAAGGACCCAAACAGTCTTTCCAGGTGAGGCAGAGATTCACCTGCACCTCCTCCAACCTCATCTATTGTATCCGCTGTTCCAGATGTCAATTTCTCTACATTGGCGAGACCAAACGCAGGCTCAGCGATCGTTTCGCTCAACACCTTTGCTCACTCAGTCCGCCTTAACCAACCTGGTGGCTCAGCACTTGCAACACCTGTAACCTGATGGAGCGGCACCCGACAGGAAAATGCCCGCCTGTCCACTCGCACGGCAGCACTGGCCGTGAGGATTGAGCCTGTCGGGTACCGCTCAGTCAGTTTACAGGTTTTGCAATCGGAAACGCACAGCGGGGGGGTGATCGAGGGAGCAAGACCCAGACAACCAGCTACAGGGAGCCAGCACTGGCGACCACAACCTCTGCTGGCACCGCCATCCCCGGGAGCGGCGTAGGGGAGGAGGAGCGAGGTTTGTGTGGAATGAGGGTGAGTTTGTGCAGCGCCCGTATCTACTCTGGGAGATGGCACAAATGACATTGCCTGGGGTGGGAGGGAGCTCTGTAACCTGCAATGAAGCACTAAGCGTGGGGATTTTTTAACGTGTTATGAGCTGTAGACGATGTTTTTCACCGAAGATAGACACAAAATGCTGGAGTAACTTAGCGGGACAGCCAGCATCTCTGGAGAGAAGGAATGGGAGATGTTTCAGGTCGAGACCCTTCCTGTAGGGGCTCGACCTAAAAAACATCAGCCATTCCTTCTCTCCAGAGATGCTGCCTATCCCGGTAAGTTACTCCAGCATTTTGTGTCCACCGGAGTACAAATTAACCATAAATACACCTAATTAATTTTTTTAAAGCGGTATTTTATTACCTCTATGAAGCAAAAGTGGAAAATACGGATGAAACACAGGTCTGTATACACGCAGCAGATCAGTTGTCGAGAATGTTTTGCCCCTGCGATCTCAGTCGAGATATCAAACTCGCTTATTCATGCAACCTTTTTATTGTAACTTAACTGATGCAAAGTTTTGTGTTTAATAAGTATATACTGGTTTTTGCCATCTTTAACATGGACTCCTAAATTATTTTTACACGTCTTCACAATTGAGCAGATTCTCCTCATTTTGAAAATAATCTAATCTTTTATTGCTGCTCCCACTATGACATCTTCTGCACAATCCTGCTCAGTACTGTAAGCAGTTTTGAGTATATGACTTTCCTTTTAATTATGGCAAAAAGCCATGTCCCCAGAAAAGCTCGCTGGGGATATTATAAATTCCATCCTGATGTATTGATTACTTCCATAAGCCTAAATCTCTGTTTGCTATTTTGTTCCAACACTGTGAACTCACATTTTTTGCAGTGTAAATTTTACCAAATACCTTCTCAGACTTAAACAACACTATCTTCCATATTTATTGCGCCTAAAAATTGCAACTAGTTCTGAGACATGACTTTTCCTTTACAAATCCAAACTGGTTCTCTCTGATTAGTGTGATATCATGAGAGGTAGAGTCATAGAGGGGAGATACATTTCCTCCTGGTGGATGCAACAAGGATTACAAACCATCATGGCTGCCAGCAAAAGACTACAAACCCATAGTCAGCAGGGCTGCCTGCCCTGCTGACACTGATTGCTGCTGACAATGATTGCTGCTGATTGCTGCTGATACTGATTGCTGCCCAGCTGAACCAGATGAGCTGATTGCCTCAGTGAGAGAGCTAAAAGGGAAGGGAAGCAGTATATTTAAAGAGAGAGACAACGACTGGAGCAGAGAGGGAGAGAACGACTGGAGCAGAGAGGGAGAGAACGACTGGAGCAGAGAGGGAGAGAACGACTGGAGCAGAGAGGGAGAGAACGACTGGAGCAGAGAGGGAGAGAACGACTGGAGCAGAGAGGGAGAGAACGACTGGAGCAGAGAGGGAGAGAACGACTGGAGCAGAGAGGGAGAGAACGACTGGAGCAGAGAGGGAGAGAACGACTGGAGCAGAGAGGGAGAGAACGACTGGAGCAGAGAGGGAGAGAACGACTGGAGCAGAGAGGGAGAGAACGACTGGAGCAGAGAGGGAGAGAACGACTGGAGCAGAGAGGGAGAGAACGACTGGAGCAGAGAGGGAGAGAACGACTGGAGCAGAGAGGGAGAGAACGACTGGAGCAGAGAGGGAGAGAACGACTGGAGCAGAGAGGGAGAGAACGACTGGAGCAGAGAGGGAGAGAACGACTGGAGCAGAGAGGGAGAGAACGACTGGAGCAGAGAGGGAGAGAACGACTGGAGCAGAGAGGGAGAGAACGACTGGAGCAGAGAGGGAGAGAACGACTGGAGCAGAGAGGGAGAGAAGCAGTGTTTGAGTTATATTTTGTATGAAGGCAGCAAGCTACAGTTTTGATTTAACTACCTGTTTTGGTTTTGTGTACCTGTCTGCAAACAATTAAGTTTACCTGTTTTTGGAAAAGACTAAATATATGGAATTTAAGTTTGAAAACAAGAACGTTTCTGTCTTCATTTCCGGCACCCACACCTCCCAACCTTCAAGAGAAAAGCTCCCGACCTCTCAAGACATCACATTAGTTATAGTTTACTTCTTCATGAGGAGTTAATAGAGGCAAAGACACAAAATGTATTCCTCTGTCTCTAACATGAATGGATGACTTGTTCATTAACAATTTATTGATGGATGCAGCCCACAAAAGCACGGAGTGGCAGAGCAGTAGTAGAGGACATTGACACATCCACTGGCCAAGCCAACCACTGCAGCTCAGGCCCAATGCCAGTGCCAAGTCAATGGGACTTTATGGTCAAGTTAAGACTCTTAACATTTGTTTTTAAATTCGGAGTTGAAGGGTTAAGGATGGCATCTAAAATGTGGCCACTCACGCACTATTTAATTTAGCTTAGTTTATAATTGTACCAAGGTACAGTGAAAAGCTTTTTGTTACGTGCTATCCAATCAAAGAAAAGACTATACATGATTACAATCAAGCCAGTCACAGTGTACAGATAAAGGGTACAACATTTAGTGCAAGATAAAGTCTAATAAAGATAGTTCAAAAGTCTCAAATGACAGTGTCAGTATGTGGACTATCTTATACATACTGAGTATGATTGTGCCCAATGTATAGTAGGATTGTCCCTGAACTATATGCAAAAAAATAATTTCATTGTACTTAGATTGCATGGGATCCAAGGAGAGATAGCTGAATGGATGAAAAATTGGCTTCATACGAGGAAGCAGAGGGTGATGTTGGAAGGCTGCTTCTCGGACTGGAGGCCATGAGACTAGTGGTGTGCCTCAGTGTTTGGTGCTGGGCCCGTTGCTGTTTGTCATCTATAATCAATGATTTGGATGAGAACATACATGGCAAGATTAGCAAGTTTGCAGATGATACAAAAGTGAGTGGTTTGTAGATAATGAAGATGGGTGTGAAACATTGCAACAGGATCTTGATCGATTGGCCAGGTGGGCTGAGGAATGGTTGATTGAATTTTACACAGAGAAATGAGAGGTGTTGCATTTTGGGAGTCTAACATGGGCAGGACCCACACAGTGAATGGTACGGCTCTGGGGAGTGTTGTAGAACAGAGGGATCTAGGAGTGCAGGTGCATGGTTCCTTGAAGGTGGAGTCGCAGGTAAATAGGGTGGTCAAAAAGGCTTTTGGCACATTGGCCTTCATCAGTCAGAGTATTGAGTATAGAAGTTGGGAAGTCATGTTGTAGTTGTATAAGATGTTGGTCAGGCCGCATTTAGAGCTTTTGTGTTCAGTTCTGGGCACCATGTTATAGGAAAGATGTTGTCAAGCAGGAAAGGGTACAGAGAAGATTTACGATAATGTTGCCAGAACTAGAGGGTCTGAGCTATAGGGAGAGATTAAGTCAGCTGGCACTCTATTCCTTGGAGAGCAGGAGGATGAGGGGTGATCTAATAATAATAATAATAATAATAATAATAATAATAATAATAATAATAATAATATTCCTTTATTCGTCCCACACCGGGGAAATTTACAGTGTTACAGCAGCAAAGTGGATAGCAAGAGAGCAAGAGATCATTCATTATAAATAAAAAATACATAAAGTGTCATCAGTTTTCTGTGTGTTCTTAGCTGTTATTGTTGACTCGTCTGCTGGGAGCAGTGCTGGTTGTGCAGTCTCACAGCAGCGGGAAGGAAGGACCTCCTATATCTCTCCTTCACGCACTTGGGGTGAAGGAGTCTGTCACTGAAGGAGCTACTCAGTACAGTGACAGTGTCCTGCATGGGGTGGGAGTCGTTGTCATCCTCCTCTCTCCTACCACCTGCACTGAGTCGAGGGGGCAACCCAGGGCAGAGCTGGCCTTCCTGACCAGCATGTCGAGTCTCTTCCCTTCCGCCGCTGAAATGCCGTTGCTCCAGCAGACCACTCCATAGAAGATGGCCGATGCAACCACCGTGTTGTAGAAGGTCCTTAGGAGTGCCCCCTGCAATCCAAAGGACCAGAGTCTCCTTAGCAGATAAAGTCTGCTCTGGCCCTTTCTGTATAGCGTATCGGTGTTTTCAGTCCAGTCCAGTTTATTGTTGAGGTAGACACCCAGGTACTTATAAGAATCCACCCTCTCGATGTCCATTCCCTGGATGTTCACCAGTGTCGGGGGGACTGGCTGCGTAGATCCGCTGGCACCAGTCCACAAATTCCTTGATCAGTTCTCTGTACGCCCTGTCCTCGTCGCCCGTGATGAGGCCGACGATGACAGTCGTCAGAGAACTTCGGTAGATAGGAGTCTGCAGAGCTGTGCCTGAAGTCCGCAGTGTACAGGGTGAACAAGAATGGCGCTAGCACTGTTCCCTGCAGAACCCTAGTGCTGCAGACCACCCTGTCCGAGACCAGGTCCTTTGTCCTCACATACCGTGGTCGGTTGGTGAGGTAATCCAGAATCCAGGATGTGAGGTGGTGATCCACTCCTGTGCGCTCCAGCTTGCCCCCCAGAAGCCCCGGCTGGATGTTGTTGAATGCACTGGAGAAATCAAAGAACATGATTCTCACAGTGCTATCCGGCCTCTCCAGGTGTGAGAGAGCTCTGTTCCGCAGGTAGATGATGGCGTCCTCCACCCCGATGCGAGTCTGGTGGGCGAACTGCAGCGGATCCATTGATGGTCTCTCTAGGGGGCGAGTCTGATGGTCTCACAATGACCAGACACTCCAGTGTCTTCATCAGGTGTGATGTCAGTGCCACCGGCCTGTAGCTGTTGAGTTCCGCAGCAGTAGAAGGCCGTCAGCAGCTGTTGGGGCAGACCAGTCTTTTTCAGTGTTCTTAGGAAAAACTGTGCCTGTGCCTTCTTGACCAGCGCAGCGGTGTTAGTGGACCATGTGAGGTCCTCCGAAATGTGTGCCCAGAAACCTGAAGCTGGACACTCTCTCCACACTGTCCCCGTTGATAAAGATCGGGGCGTGTTCCCCATTATGTGACCTCCTGAAGTTGATGATCAGCTCCTTGGTCTTAGCAGTGTTTGGGGACAGGTTGTTATCTGTCAAGTCAAATTTATTTGTCACATACACATACTCGATGTGCAGTGAAATGAAACTGAGCACCAGTCCGTAGTGTGTAGTGTGTTTCATCACCGTTGGTGATCAGCCCGATCACTGTTGTGTCGTCTGCAAACTTAACAATGGTGTTGGTGGCGAATGTAGGAACACAGTCGTGTGTGAAGAGGGAGTAGAGCATGAGGCTCAATACATAGCCCTGTGGTGTGCTCTGGGTGATAGTGGAGGACAGGTGCGGGCCCAGTCTCACTGCCTGCGGTCGCTCCGTCAGGAAATTCAGGATCCAGTCGCATAAAGACGAGCTGAGGCCTAGCTGGTGGAGTTTGGTGTTGAGCTTGGTGGGGATGACCGTGTTGAAGGCAGAGCTATAGTCTATGAATAGCATCCTCACATACGTGCCCTGTCTCTCCAGGTGAGTCAGGACAGTGTGAAGAGCCAGAGAGATGGCATCCTCTGTGGATCTGTTTACCCTGTATGCAAATTGATGCGAGTCCAGTGAGGCAGGGATGCTGGATTTGATGTGTGAGAGGACCAGCCTTTCAAAGCACTTCATGATTATAGGTGTTAGGGCAACCGGACGGTAGTCGTTCAGGTTGGTGATTTTAGGGTTTTTTCGGCACCGGCACTATGGTAGCCGACTTCAGGCACTTGGGGACTGTTGCCAGAGATAAAGACAGGTTAAAGATCCTGGTGAATACCTCAGCCAACTGTTCAGCACAGTCCCTAAGTACCCTTCCTGGAACTCCATCCGGGCCTGCAGCCTTGCGTGGATTGACCCTTTGCAGAGCGCGCTGTACTTCCTGTGTGCTCAATGTTACGACCTGTCCCTCCGCACTGGCCGGCGTTATTCCACTCATGGTGGTGTTGCCAGTTTCGAAGCGGGCAAGGAAGGTGTTAAGTTCGTTGGCCAGTGTGACATCACCATGGGGGCAGGCAGGGCTGCTCTTGTAGTCAGTGATGTCCCTGACACCCTGCCACATGCTTCTGGTGTCTGTGGTATTGAAGTGGTCTTCCACCCATTGCCTGTGGATGTCTTTGGCCCTTTTTATGCCTTTGTTCAGGTTTGACCTGGCAACACTGTATGCTGAAGTGTCACCGGATTTAAAGGCATTGTTGCGTGCCCTTAACAGATTCTGTACCTCCTTGTTCATCCATTGTTTCCGGTTTGGGAACATCTTTATTTCCTTGTCCTCCGTGACATTCTCCACACAGTAGTTGATGTAGGAGAGCACTGTGGATGTGTACTCCTCCAAGTTTACCTCTGAACCACAGGTCGCCTGTTGTGCAAACAGGTCCCAGTCGGTGCGATCAAAGCAGTCCTGGAGTTGTAGGGTGGCATCCTCGGGCCATATTTTGACCGTATTTATTGCAGGTTTGGTCTTGCGGATGAGGGGTTTGTATGCGGGCAGTAGAATCAGTGAGAGGTGATCGGATTGTCCCAGGGGGTGGGCAGGGGAGAGCTCTGTAGGCGTCCTTTATGTTGGTGTACACTTTATCCAGCGTGTTTGAGCCCCTGGTAGGGCACTGCACGTGCTGGTGGAATTTGCGGAGCGCAGTTCGTAGGTCGACCTGATTAAAGTCCCCTGCAACAATGAAGGTGCCATCGGGATGGGCGCCTGCTGCTTACTGATGGCCCAGTGCAGCTGTGCTAGTGCTAGATTAGCATGTGGGGGAATGTATACGGCCATGATGATAACCACAGTAAACTCCCGAGGCAGATAAAACGGCCTACATTTAAGCAGTAGGTACTCCAGATCTGGGGAACAGTAGCTCTCTATTGCGGAGTGGTTGGTGCACCAGTCATTGTTAATGTAGATACAGAGCCCTCCACCCTTGCTCTTACCGGAGTCCTTTATTCTATCAGCCCGATGGAGTGATCGGTTCGTTAGCTCCACAGCCCCGTCGGGAACCAGCGCGTTGAGCCACGTCTCCATGAGGATCAGCGCACAGCAGTCAACCCTGGTCAACCCCTTGAATATGTACCAACCATCGTAACCATTTTTATACTCATGTTATTCCAACCCATTTTATTCTCCCTACATTCCCATAAACTTCCATCCCAAATTCCACATCTACACACTGGGGGATGATTATTGGGATGGCACAGAGGTAGATTTGCTGCCTTACAGTGTCAAAGACCCAGGTTCAATCCTGACTATGGGTGCCGTCTGTAACAATAATAGGTGGGGGAACATATTTCAAGGAAGATATTTGGACAGTACAATAGGATATAAATAGTTGTCTGATGAGCAAAAATTTGGCAAATGAAGTTTAAAGCGGGAAAGTGTGAGGTGATGCACTTCAGTAAGAGGAATCGAAAGGCAGACTATCCATATGGAGAAAGATTGCAGATAAGCAAAGGGCAGAAGTGCCCTCATACTACATATGAATCACAAAAGCAAGCAGGTGCAGCTGTGGCATGGCATATTTATTTTTATTATAAGGGTTGGAGTTTCAAAATAGGGAAGTATTGTCACAATACAGGCTATTGTGAGGTCATGCCTCAAGAACTGTGCACACGTTCAGTCCACTTTTTTCTAAGTGATATACTAATATTGCAGACAGTCCAAACGAGATTTACGAGGCTAAGTCCTGGGTAGAGAGGGTTAATGAGCCATTAAAGAAATCAGATCCATATTGTTTTGAGTTCAGATAAATGAAACAAATGGGATCCAAACAGGAGGTCGAATTTGGATGGACAACGAGATGTTTCAACTAGTGGGAGAATCTCAAGGGGATTCTGAGACCACTGTACCTCAGAATTCATTGGGCAAAACCTTGCAGTCGGTTTCTCTGCTTCTCATTCAATAAGATCTCTCAAACCTGTCCTGCCCAGAACCTGAAGGCAGATGTGGAAATGTAGGAATGGACTGCAGAGGCTATTGCCCAAGGACCCTTCAGATTGCAAAATATGGAAAAGTGTTGGATTGTAGGTCAAGCACTGACATCTTGTGTTTCTCTAGATTATGAACAAGCAAGATAAGTAGTGACACTTCTGTCCTCATCCCAGTCCACCATTATGTCTGTATTTGTCATAGATATTTTAGGAATCTAGGAATTTGATATTCGGCAAATGTGATGTGAAGGAAATCGGACATCAAAATTTTCAGACTCACTCCTTGATTTGCACACCATTTTGAATAAATGAATGAACGGTACTTTATTGTCACATGTACCCAGGGTAGCCATGCTGTGTTTTGCATGCAACCTAGGCGGTATACACGTGTCACCACGTGTTGGCGCCGATAAAGTTACAAAAGTACTGAACAGTCCTATCTACTGTCTGCCGCTGCAACAGTTGTAGCTGCCGAACATCACAATAAGAATTATTATGATCTTTTCATCTTCTAAACTGACTGAGGTGTGAAGCCTTATAGAAAATAGTTTTTGCATCAAATTTGACATCAACTGTCCACTGAATCTCCTGTTTGACATCAACTGTCCACTGAATCTCCTGTCCACTGAATCTCCTGTTACACTGGAATTTAGAAGGATGAGAGGAGATCTTATCGAAACGTATAAGATTATTAAGGCGTTGGGCACGTTAGAGGCAGGAAACATGTTCCCAATGTTGGGGGAGTCCAGAACAAGGGGCCACAGCTTAAGAATAAGGGGTAGGCCATTTAGAACTGAGATGAGGAAAAACTTTTTCAGTCAGAGAGTTGTGAATCTGTGGAATTCTCTGCCTCAGAAGGCAGTGGAGGCCAATTCTCTGAATGCATTCAAGAGAGAGCTAGATAGAACTCTTAAGGATAGCGGAGTCAGGGGGTATGGGGAGAAGGCAGGAACGGGGTACTGATTGAGAATGATCAGCCATGATCACATTGAATGGCGGTGCTGGCTCGAAGGGCCGAATGGCCTCCTCCTGCACCTATTGTCTATTGTCTAAATATACCCATAATATTAAACACTCTCACTCGGCTCACACATTCTGTGAATTTGTTTTGTTAATTCTTTGATGGTCTGACAAAATTATTTTGTCTTCCATACACTGATAACATTGGTTTAGCCTTTATGTCAGAATATATTTATATAATTTTAAAGAAAAATAGCACAAACTTGTATATTGCAGTCCTCAATATGTCCAGCCTTACATTTTTACATTTGAACCTGCTCCATCAATTCAGGAAAATCAGGCTGAATATGTATCGTAAGTTCACTTTGCTGACCAACTCCACATAAGACACAGCAGAGAGGTCCTCTGCCTTACACTTTCCCTGCTGGCTGACCTTCTTTAATTCAGGCGTGAATATGCTTAACTACTGATACTGCAGAGTTCTTCGAGAGTTTCAAAGAATTATAAATTTTCTTGAAAATGTCTCAGCGGGAAATGACCCTTAACCCTCTGACTGTATTCTTTTTTTTCCCATAGCATCCACACCATTAGTATTTGCCTCTCAAACCTGCTCCAGCATTTTGTGTCTATCTTTGGTATAAACCAGCATCTGCAGTTCCTTGTTATTACATTTTGCTGATGTTTTATTTGGCCTCAGATAGAAAGGGCATCCAATCGAGCTACAAAAAGGTTCATATTTTATTAATTCAATTGAATGCTTTACAAAGGTCATCATTGAGTGAATTAGGATTTTTTTTTATTGACTAACGTACCTAACAAGTGGCTTCTCAACCAGACGTGGAATCAGTGATGATCTGCTCTCATTTTCATGTTCTTGTTCTATGTCTGTATGAAACTTTGCGAGTCTTCAAGGTACAGCAGAGGTCTTTATTACATTAACTCAATGCTAGCAGCAAGACAACTAAAATGGCTGCAACCCCACAATCTCTACACTGTGTACAGCCAAGAAAACTATGTACAAAACATCTCCCTTTGTCCTGTGCAGCGCCACCTGCTGCACGGGAGGAGCAACGGGTCCTCCCACCCCACACGGTCCATCAAACATCACACTCCCCATTTCCAGTTTGAACGTCTCTATTCCTGAATGAGTCGCCTTGGGGGAGTACCACGATTGCAACGTGTCGATCGACGAAGGAACTTCGTCAAGCCAGGGGAGGGGCAAATCAGGCACTCAAGTGTCCACACGATTCGGCACCAGGGTGTCCGACTGCTTGGTTCTATTCAGGCTCTGCGCAGTCTTTGCTGGAGGAACGCGGCTTCTTAATTGGTCATCATGGCGTCAGCAATATCCTTCTTGTCCTTGGACGATGTACATTTTGGTTCCAATGTGAGCCATGATCCTGCCAGCGCACCATTTGCTTGGTCGTGTAATTGCAATAATATAAGTAGTCGCCAATGTCGAATTTGGACCTGTTCGACTTCGTTGGCTGAGTGTGCGCCATGTAAGAGTTACGGGTCGGGTTCAAAACTGATAGGGGAGAGCGCACTTGACGTCCGAGCATCATCTCCGCTGGAGTTTGACCGGTAGTGCAGTTTGGAACAGTTCGTTACTGCTGTAAGAAATCGCGCAATGCCAATTGTTTTGATTTCTTTTCAATTTCTACAGCACGTTTCATGGCTTGCTTGAAAACACCGACGAGCCGCTCCGCTTCACCATTTGATGAAAAGGTGCTGATGTCAGATGACGATTGAGTGATGTTTGCACCAGTCACTGAACATTTGCGAGGCAAATTGGGGTCCATTGTCGCTTACGATTGTTAAGGGCAATCCCCAAATGGCAAACAAATCGTCGAGCGCAGAAATGATTGTTTCGGTGGTCGGATATTTCTTCATTTGGATAACATGTGGCCATTTTGAATGGGCGTCCATGACAATCAGCCACATGTCCTCCAGGAACAGTCCGGCAAAATCTATGTGGATTCGCTGCCATGGTTGGTCGGGGACGGCCCATGGGGAGGTCTTTTCCGGCGGATTCGGCGCTGTTTCGGCACATGGTGTGCAGTCCTTCCAGTAGTCGGCTATATCGGCCTTGATATTCGGCCACCACACATGCATGCGGGCGAGCGCCTTCATTCGCACAATTCCAATGTGTGTCTTGTGCAACATTTTCAGAATTGGCGATCGCAGTTCCGTCGGAATGATCACTCGACAGTCGTGGAGCAGAATGCCATCCATTGCTGAGCTTTCCGTTTGCGCATTCTGGAATGAGCGGAATTCCTTGTCCAGCTTAGGACTGTTCGGCCACCCCTAAGTGACAAAATGTCGTACCTTCGACAAAATGGGGTCTGTGCTCGTATAGTTGGTGACCGTCCTTGC
Organism: Rhinoraja longicauda; assembly: GCF_053455715.1. Lineage (NCBI taxonomy): Eukaryota > Metazoa > Chordata > Chondrichthyes > Rajiformes > Arhynchobatidae > Rhinoraja > Rhinoraja longicauda. The sequence goes on along the minus strand of NC_135957.1, from coordinate 16,085,244 downwards.
GGAGACAGGGAAATCGGCGATGATCCGCATGTTGAGCAAGTTCATGTCCGTCTCAATTTCCATAATTGCCTCCTCTTTATCGAACGTCAGGTCGGGTCCAATTGGTAGACAAAACAGTGCATCGGCATTGGCATGCTCGGCAGACTGTTGGTAAATGATGCGGTAATCATATCCCATCATGATCAAGGCCCAACGTTGTAGACGCTGCAACGTCATGACAGGCAAACTTTTCTCCGGACTGAAAATAGTCAGCAGTGGCTTGTGGTCAGTGCTGAGCAGGAAATGTCGCCCACTCAAATATTGGTGGAACTTCCGGACACCAAACACAATCGCCAGTGCTTCTTTCTCTACTTGGCTGTAGTTTTTCTCGGTGGTCGTCAGCGTTTTGGATGCGAACGCAATTGGTTCTTCCTTGCCGTTCGGCGCCATTTGTGAGATTACAGCCCCAAGACCATACGGCGATGCATCAGCGGCCAGCGAGATCGGATTCGATGGGTCATAGTGGACCAAAAGTGTTTTCTGGGCGAGCATCTCCTTCAACCTGGTGAATGCATGGTCACACACATTGGACCAGTGCCATTCGACGTCCTGTTTTCGCAGGTTGTTCAATGATGCGCACAAAGTCGAAAGTGCCGGTATGAACTTGGCTCAGTAGTTCACCTTGCCAATGAAGCTTTCAAGCTGCTTCACATTTTCGGGCGTCGGCAATTTCACAACGACGTCCACTCTTTTTTTCGATGGCTTCAGACCACCTGCTGAGATCACATGTCCGAGATATGTGACTTGTTTTCGGAAGAATGCGCACTTGTCTCTGTGCAACCTCATGCCGTAGTTGTTCAGCGCCGTGAGGACTTGTTTTAGGTTCTGCAGGTGTTCTTCCTCTGTCCGGCCGGTGACAATTATGTCATCCAGGTAGGCGGCTACGTACGGAATCCCGACAACCAGATTGTCGACCAGTTTCTGGAAGATGGCCGGCGCCGATGCCGGTCCAAATGACAATCGGTTGTATCTGAACAGTCCCTTGTGCGTGTTGATCACGAGCAGGTTTTTTGTCTCGTCGTCCAGTTCCACTTGGAGATAAGCGTCGGACATGTCCAATTTGGAGAAGTACTGTCCTCCTTGCAGCTTGACGAACAGCTCGTCCACTCTTGGTATGGGGTGTTGAGCAATGTGCAATTGAGGGTTTAGAGTCACTTTGAATTCGCCACAGATGCGCACCTTGCTGCAAGGTTTCTGAATGACAACTATGGGTGTGGCCCATTCTGAATGGTCCACATGGGTGATAATTCCTATTTCTTCAAGACGGCAGAGTTCCTTGTCGACAGCGTCCATCCGACTGAACGGAACTGGTCTTGGTTTGAAGAACTTAGGAACGGCATCGTCTTTGAGTATGAGCCATGCCTTCATCTTTGTGCAGTGCCCGAGTCCAGGTGTGAAAATGGCCGGAAACTGGTCAAGAACCTTCTGCAGATTGTTCTCGCACTTCCTGACCATGTTGCAGTCCGTGGTAGATGACAATGCCATAGTTGATCCATCGCAGATCAAGGCGTTCATGTCAAGCTTGAAAGCACGGATCCAGTCAATGGCGCATAGGGATGTACCTTCTTTGCCAATGACAATCAGCGGCAACATCTGTGTCATACTGTTACAGGAAACGGCGACAGTGCATTTGCCTTTCAGTTTCAGCAATCCGATCCTCTCCCAGATGTCCTGAACCACTAGCGACACAGCCGCACCAGTGTCCACCTGGAACTGTAGATCAACGATCGAGACCCGCAGCAAAATTCTCGGCTTGTCGGCGATCGTGGACACACCGAGCACTTCAATAGAAATGGTCTCCGCAATTTGGTCGACTGTGTTTTGCGGTTTCTTGCCCTTTCTCCGTTTTCTTACGGATTGACACACTGCCTGGAGATTACCTTTTCGATTACAGGCGTAACAAACGGACTCGATATACGGCCACTCACGGTGATGATGAGCAGTCGTGCCGCACCGGTAGCAGGGTTTCAATCCTTCCTCCACAGGAAGCGGCTCTTCTGAAACTGTCCCTTCCTCTACAAGGCTCTGGGTCGATCAAATGGTTTCTGGCTTTGCTGACAAGTATGATGAACTGTATGCACGTGTTGCGGACAAGTCTGACGAACTGCATGCATCTCTTGAGGGAGCTTCGACGCTGTATCGCCGGCCATTTTGTGCAGTTCTTTACTTAGCAGCTCGGCCATCTTAGCACACTGCACCAAATTCTTCAATGAGGCGTTCGATTCCTTGAGAATCGCCTGCTGGATGAATGTGTGCCTGCAGCCTATGACCAGTCTATCCCGCAACGCATTGTCTTGGCACTTTTCGCAGTATTGAGCTTTAAAATCACATGCCTTTGCCTTGGTGCGAAGTTCGGCAAGAAATTCAGTGATAGATTGCCCTTCCTGTTGCACCGTCCGGTAGAAATCGAGGCGAGCTGCGAGGAAATTTCTTCGTAATGCAGCTGCAAAGCCGTTGTGATTTCAGCATATGAAACTTCAGTTACTTCTTCTGTAAGTAAATTTTGAAGTAGTGCAAAAGTTTCTGGAGACATTGATGAACACAAGGCAGCCTTCTTCCTCAGGTCAGTCGTAATTGCCATACTTTCAACATAAAAATCAGCGCGCATTAAATATACGACGACCACCTTTCTCACTCAGGATCGAAGCGATCAAATTGCAGAGACATGTTTTTTTTTTTTAATCGAAAAATAGGCTCTTATCTGGGTCTTTGGACACAATCCGAAGTCTCCCACTTCTGGCACCACTTTCGTGTTCTTGTTCTATGTCTGTATGAAACTTTGCGAGTCTTCAAGGTACAACAGAGGTCTTTATTACATTAACTCAATGTAATAAACTAAAATGGCTGCAATCCCACAATCTGACTGCACACTCCACACTGTGTACAGCCCAGATAACTATGTACAAAACATATTCATGTTTTGAGATTTATTTAAAATACAGCATGAAAAGGCTCCTGCAAATGACACTGGATCCACCTGGTGGAAGATTACCAGTAGTGTTGCAGTTCTAACTATTTATTATTTCTATTTAGACCTAGCATTGAGAAAACAATCAAGTATATGTCTGATATTAAACAATGGATCTACCAGCAGATCCTGAAACAAGAATGAACGTATTTGGCAAATTTTGTTTATTTTAGAAAAAATGTGGTGTTATGCATGTGTGCAACACTCTACGGGGGATCAAAATTAAAGTAGTCCATGAAGGAAAGAATCTATGCCTTTAGTGCATTACTCTCAAGGGATTCATGTCCAAAGCTGTGAAGTTTTAGCTCAAGCATCCAGTTTCAAATTGTATTCAAAGAACAATTACCATACAGCAAAGCATACCATCTACAAAGCACATCCATTACCCTAAGTAGATCCACCATCTACAAGGCACAAGATGGCACAAGATATTCTAGTGAGAGAATATTCTACACTTGCCTAGAAGAAGGATGTTCCAGCAAAACTCAAGAAACCTCGTACCTACAAAACAGCTCCCCAGCAACCATTCATGACAACAGTACATATACCATCCACAAATCGCACTAAAGTTACACTAATAGTACATCTCAAGAAAGCCTCTACCATCCATACGGGCAATAGTTCAATTAATTAGGAACAGGGCGCCATCTGCAGTCTTCTTCCCAAGTCACATATCAAACTAATTTACAGATATTTCACCATTCCATCATTCAGAATCTTTTCCCAGAGTGGGAGTGGCAGGACAAGGCCTAGCTTTAAGTAGAGTGGGACGAGGTTTAAAGCAGGCGGGCAGGGAAAGTTTTGTTTTTACACAGAGTGGTGGGAGCCTGCAATGTGGTGGAGACAGACTAGTGGCATTTAAGATGCTTTTCCATAGCATATGCAGGAATATTGATCTCCTGTAGGCAGAGAATAGTTTAACTTGGCATCATGTTTGGCACAGATATTGTGGGTCGAAGGGCCTGATCTTTTGCTGTAGTACCGTTCTATATTCTAGACAAGTCCAGGTTTTGGAACTCCCCATCCAACATTCGTATAGGAATACCTACTCCAGAAGAACTGTAAAGGAGAGATGAGCAATGAATGACTCAAACAAACCTAAAGAAATAATTTAATAAAGTATGCTGGCAAGTCTAAAAAACATCAGTTCTCTTTATGCTTTTGAGAGATGTTCATCTTATACAACATTTTCTATTATAGAAAGCTTGCGATCTGTTAGATTTACTATGAGAGGCCAGAGAGGAATTTTCTGCCTTCCATTCTTGACCTGGATCCTCACTATTCTAGATGGAAAGGATAAGTTTGAATCATGGCGTACAAGCCATTTCAATTAATTGAATTTGACTTTGTCTTTTCCTATCTGTATTTTTTTACATTCCCAACCCAACTATAACAAGTACTTTTAATAAAGAATGTTGAAGACATGTTTTAAAATGTTCACCAGACTCGTTCAAAATATCAAATCCCGACACTGACACGTGATTTTTATATTAAATCTGTTTTTTCTCTGTCTGCTGGATTCTCAGCTGAAAGGTGCACATTTTTCAGCAAAGTTATAAAAATTCTCTTCAGGGCATAAGAAATCTTCAGTTGGGCAGCAATAGACTTGCTACAGTGCTAGAGACCTAGATGCATTTATGTATAGTAGGTCTGATTTGTTTGGATAGTGTACAAAATAAAAGCTTTTCACTGTACCTCAACACACGTGACAATAATAAACCTAAACCTTCCACAAATGCACTATAGAAAGCATCCTATCAGGAAACATTACAGGTTGGTTTAGATTAACAGCTGTGCCCAAGACTACAAGAAATTGCAGAGTCATGGATGTAGCCAGTCCATCCAACAAAAGAGCCTTATTCCCCCCCCCCCAGCCCCCAACTATCTGCACAACGCTGCATCGGGAAAGCAGTCAACATAATCAAGGACCATTTTCACTCCAGTCATTCCCTCTACTCCCTTCTCCCGCACATTGAATGGCGGTGCTGGCTCGAAGGGCCGAATGGCCTCCTCCTGCATCTATTGTCTATTGTCTATTGATACAAAAGCTTGACAGCACGTATCACCAAACTCATAAACAGCCTCCTTCACGCTGTTATTAGATTACCGACTGCTCCTCCCATAAACTAGAGTGCAGTCCTAATCTCCAATATAACACAATGCAGACCTTGCACTTGTTTCATTTCTGCACATTCTCTGTAACTGTAACACTGAAACACCATATTGCGCAATCTGCTGTTTTTCTCTTTGCACCACCAGTTGCATTTGTGTATGGCTTGATTACAATCATGTATGGTTTGATTTAACCAGATAGCTCGCAAACAGTATTTCATTGTATCCTGGTACACGTGACAATAATAAACCAATATATCATAGATCGAAGAGCCTGTTCCTGTGCTGTACATTCTGTTCTATGATATCTCAAATTAATTTGTGCCACAATTTTTATAGATAGGTAACAGAAATAAATAGCATAATTTTTAACTAACAATTTAAATATTGAACAGAGTGTAAAATAAGTTCTGGAAAGCACACTCAATATTAAAATAGTTGATTATCAAAGTTGTTAAAATCTATTATTTATCTAAATAATTATTTAAGGAAATTATTTTATTTTAACACCAGAGAATTTGCAAAGAAGTAATTATAACTTTACACTCCATGAAAAGCACATTTGCACTGCATATTGTGCTCGGAATATCTTTCAGAATATTTTACAATCATTTTTATTGAACTTTTATTAAGTTCTTATCAGGTAACTCACTTCCTTTGATTACTGTGAAGGTTGCAAAACCTAATTCTCTGCAAAAAAACAAGAAATATCTTACAGGACTTTAATGTGTGATTTCTTGTTTAACTACAGCAGGAATGGACCATGACTTTAGCACTCAAACAAACTCTTAAGATCTGGCTCAACAAAAATTGACGAATATTTATGCAAAATCCAAAGACAAAATCTTTAAGTCATTACGGCACAGTGTAAAGGTATAACAGTATTATACAGTGGGGCCAGAATTCTAATCAACAGCTTTTACACAGAGTTTTCTGGAACATGCAAGGACTGGCAACCACAATAAATATAGATAGGAAGTCTAGATTACAGCATTAATAATTATGGCTGGTTTCACATGCTTCCCGAGAAAAAAAAAGCTTGTTTTCATGTTAGATAATGAGTCATCTGTTGTATAAATTTCTCCATCTAAAACAATGAATGGCTCAGTCTATCAGTACTGTAAAATTGGTGGCCGCAATATCACATCCCAATTATTCAAGTAGCATCATTTCTTTCAGCAGATGTCAAATACAGGGAAATTACATGGAATTAACAAGTTTTTTTTAAATCACACAGTTATTATCAAATTATTTGATGGTGATTTTGTGCAAATATAAATTTGTAGGTGAAACACAAATGCAACACCAATATTAGCAGCAGATACATTAATTGAAGGAAAGGTGTCCTGATACATGGCATCTTCCAGCTTCTGAAGGCTTTAATATGCTGGAGTGCTGCTTCTTTCAGAAGAAGCTTAAGAAAAAAAAGTCAGAGTGGAAGTTAAATGATGAAATAAACCGACAGATGTTCAGCAGCTCGAGATCACGTCCTTAATGAATATAAAGAAAAAAACGCAGGTGCTGGAAATCTAAAAAAGACAGATAATGATGGAAATACTCGTCAGGCTGCATATGTGGGAAGAGAAGTAAGTCAAAGACCCTTCAACAGAACTGGGACGGACACAAAAGAAGCTTGTTAAAATGAGGCGTGGTGGGAGAGGTAGGTTATCTGATGGGATAAAATCGGGATGACCGTGGGAATAAGCTGTAAACAAGGTTATCTGGTCAATGAATGAATAGGAATGGTTGTGGGATGAGAACACTTGTCAAAAGAATGCATGTTACAAAATGCAGAACAGGTAAACACACCTGGCAGCTACTCCACTCCTACATGAAAAAAGAGGAAAGAACCGAAAACGGGTTTAAAAAAAACACAGCTGGGACAATATCACAGATGGATGACAGACAAATCAAGATGCCTACAATTATAGAATTCAATATAGAGTCCAGAAGAAGAAATTATATTTCTCAAGCTTGCATTGAACGGTACAGGAGGCCCCATAAAGGTCTGAGTGGGAATGGGATGGAGAATTAAAGTGGCTCAGCACAAGATTGAGGAACAGTACTTAATCTTCCTTTGAGACACAATAATGAATTATATATCAAGTGCATCTCTGGAGGAGTTTCGGGAACTAAGGAGTAAAGTGAAAAAGGAGATCAGAAGGGCAAAAAGGGGCCAGGAGATAGCTCTAGCGGGTAGTATTAAGGACAATCCCAAAAGATTTTATAAATACATAAGGGGGAAAAGGGTAACAGAGGAGAAAGACAGTAGGATGGAGGAACTTGGGGCAGTCAATGGAAATGTATTGAGAGCTGTCAGTGTTACCGTCGAAGAAATACTGAAGGTACTATCGTGTATGAAGGTAGACAAATCTCCAGGGCCTGATCAGAAATATCCAAGGACATTGCGGGAAACCAGGGAGGAAATTGCGGGAACCCTGGTTGAAATTTACGAGTCATCCTTAAATACAGGAGAGGTACCAGAAGACTGGAGGGTAGCAAATATCGTGCTTCTTTTCAAGAAGGGCTGTAGGGGAAATGCTGGGAACTATAGGCCGGTGAGCATAACATCTGTAGTTGGAAAGTTACCAGAGAATATTCTGAGGGATAGGATATACAAGTATTTGGACGGGCAAAGGCTGATTAGGGATAGTCAGCATGGTTTTGTACGTGTCGTGTCTCACAAATCTGATTGAGTTTTTTGAAGGCATGACCAAAAAGGTCGATGAGGTTGTATACATGGATTTCAGTAAGGCATTTGACAAGGTAGGTGCTCTGGAAGGTTAGATTGCATGGGATCCAAGGAAAGGTAACTGAATGGATAGCAAATTGGCTCCATGAAAGGACGCAGAGGGTGATGGTGGATGGTTGCTTCTCGGACTGGAGGCCTGTGACTAATGGTGTGCCTCAGGGTTCGGTGCTGGGCCCATAACTGTTTGTCATCTATATCAATGATTTGGATGAGAACATACATGGCAAGATTAGCAAGTTTGCTGATGATACAAAAGTGGGTGGTTTTGCAGATAGTGAAGATGGTTGTGAAAGATTGCAGAAGGATCTGGATCGATTGGCCAGATGGGTGGAGGAATGGTTGATGGAATTTAATACAGAGAAGTGTGAGGTGTTGCATTTTGGGACGTTTAAAAAAAACTAAAAAAAACCACAAAGTACTTGTGCAAAGTACACCAGGATTCCACATCTCATTTCAAAAGGAGAGAAGGAATGGGTGACGTTTCGGGTCTCGAAACGTCACCCATTCCTTCTCTCCCGAGATGCTGCCTGACCTGCTGAGTTACTCCAGCATTTTGTGAAATAAATACCTTCGAATTATACCAGCAAAAAAAAAAAAAAAAAAAAAAACAAGGGCAGGATCTACACAGTGAATGGTAGGCCTCTGGGGAGTGTTGTAGAGGAGAGGGATCTGGGAGTGCAGCTGAAGGTCGAGTCGCAGGTAGATAAGATGGTCAAAAAGGCTTTTGGCACATTGTCCTTCATCAGTCATATAGAGTATAAAAGTTGGGAGGTCATGTTGCAGTTGTGTAAGACGTTGGTGAGACCACATTTAGAATATTGTGCTCAGTTCTGGGCACCATGTTATAGGAAAGATATTGTTAAGTTTGAAAGGGCTCAGAGAAGATTTACGAGGATGTTGCCAGGACTAGAGGGTCTAGCTATAGGGAGAGTTTGAGTAGGCTGTGTCTCTATTCCTTGGAGCACAGGAGGATGAGGGATGATCTTATAGAGGTGTACAAAATCATGAGAGGAAAAGATTGGGTAGATGCACAGAGTCTCTTGCTCAGAGTAGGGGAATTGAGGACCAGAGGACATAGGGTTCAAGGTGAAGGGGAAAAGATTTAATAGGAATCTGGGGGTAACTTTTTCACACAAAGGGTGGTGGGAGTATGGAACAAGCTGCTACATGAGGTCGTTGAGGCTGGTACTATCCCAACGTTTAAGAAACAGTTAGACAGATACATGGATAGGACAGGTTTGGAGGGATATAGACCAAGCGCAGACAGGTGGGACTAGTGTAGCTGGGACATGTTGGGCGGAAGGGCCTGTTTCCACACTGTTTCACTCTATGATTCTATGACAACTTCGGGTAATTTGATTTTTGTGTCTATATCAGTCGTCCGTTGTGATACGAGTTACAGACCAATGAGACTTAGCAAGACGGCTTTGAAACTAGTACAACGACTTGGGTGGGGGAGGGATGGAGAGAGAGGGAATGCCGGGGTTACACAAAGTTAGAGAAATCAATATTTCATTCCACTGTACATTAACAACTTAGATGTGAATATACGATTAATACATTTGCAGATGACACAGAAATTAGTGTTGTATATGGCTTTTCTGTTGTATTTCCCCCCCACGCCCCTATCCCTCCCTCCCCCCCCCCCCCCCACCACCATGGGAGTGAGGGCATGCCCATCCCAATCTAGTAGAGATGGCGTCTTGCTCTGCATTTTGCAACTCCTGCATTTTATTGTCTACGTTTTTTTGTTGATGTTTTCACTCTTCAACTGCTCCCATTTACTCATTGAGAAAGTAACCTTGTTTACAGCTTATCCCCATGGTAACCCCAGTTTTATTTTGTCGGAGACTCCACCCGCCCCCCCTTGTGTTTCCCGCAGTTTAATAAGCTTATTGTGTACCCTTTTCAGTTCTGGTGAAGTCGAGACCTGAAACATTTCCTCAGTTTCCCTTCCCACAGGTGCAGCCTGACTTGCTGAATATTACCAGCATTTTCTGTGTTTATTTTAGATTTCCAGCATCTGCAGATTAACAGAGAGAATTAAAGATGGTTGTCACATGTACACACAGCAGCTTGGACATTAGGAAATGCAAATGGAATAAGAAAATAGAAGTATGGATTGAAGTAAAAATATAGTGATCTAGCCACATGAATCATCAAATGAAATTCACCTTATTAATCACCAAGTTATGTAAAATGAGGACATTAAGATATTCAAGGACATTATCAAAATAGTGGGTTTCCTTTAAGTTTGTTTTAAGGTGAACTAAAGGAGATGCTATGGGGATTGGTAAACAGTGATACACATTAGCACAGAAAGCATCCGGAACAGATTCATAACAGGTGTTTATTCAGTTACAAAGGAAAACATTTGCGTGCCCAAATAAAAGCATTTTAAGTGTCCATGAATGCACATTAAATGTTTTATAAAATAATACTGCATTGGAGGCAATTATTTATTTATTGAACCTATGCCAGATTTTAGTTGGAGCTCTACAATTAATCCCACTTTCTCCACTTCCCTCACAACATTGTAAAATTTTCTTTCAAGTCCACATGCAATTCTCTTCCGATCATCAGAACTAAGTCTGATTCTACCCACTTTCAACCAGAATGCATTCTAGATAGCGGCAACCCACTGCATAAAAGAAATTTCATGCTATCTCTTTTGCTGATAAATTTAAATCAACATCCTTTTGGTTATCACTTTTGCCACTGGTGGAAACAATGCTTAAGTTTCTCAATATCATTTGGGACAACTCTTCCAAAAATGCGCTTCAACTTTGTTCTCCAGTTTATCCACATATCCAAAATTCCCTCATCACTGCTCCTACTGGAATAAATCACTTCTGCACCAAATTCATGGCGGTAACATTCCATCTAGAACTGAACACCACACTCTGCTGAACTTGTACGTATTTCTTTGACAGCTAACCTATCCCATCATCTTCAGACATTTGTATAAATTAATCATTTGTATAAATTCACCTCCAAAACATTTTTTAAATTGTATAATTGATTTTGCATTGTCTCTTCTCAATCTTTTTACCAGCCTTTGCGATTCCTGAACTTTGCTGACCCTCTCTTACTATCTCTCAGTATCCTTACAGCTAGGTTCTAGTACCAAGAAGGCCTCAAATGGCACAGTGCAGAGACCCCACTCTGTAAAGATAAGTCAAGAAGTTAAATATAAACCTAAGTAAGGTGGCTGATTCTTTGGCTCCAAGTACTATGGGTAAAGTTTACCTTGTACATCATTCGAGTGTATAGGCCAACATAAGAACAAAGAGGAATCCTAACCTATATCCATACTATTTTCGTTGGGTAAAAGAGTCAAAATAAAAATCACGCTTAAGCTGATAAAACTGACTTTCTATCATGGGATTAAAGCGCAATGCCAGAAGTTGCATAAAATCAGTTTGCTGGCAAAAAAAAAGCTACAATGCATACAAAGAAACTTAAATGGTGGAGTTACAAAATAAAAATGAAAAAGTAATTTGGAAAGCCATCCATTGAGATGGAAAAATTGAGATATGTAAACCTAGCTGCTTAAAGGTGTTAAAAGCTAGGACCACAGTTCTAAGAGTTGTGAAGTTAACAGATTGCAAAAACAGCAGACACAAGGAAGCATTATTTCTTGACAGGGATTAATTTGGATTTGTGCTGACACCTTTGATTCACCATGTTGTGATTACTAACTTCAAGTACGCTACCATGGAAGTCACTGAAAGATCCTCTACTGTGACGACTATAATGGAGGGAGAGCTGCCTTAATTTGATATCAACTGGAAAGAAGTGGCTACTAGCAGTTAAAAAGATAGAAACTATTCAACTGCCCTTAGTTAAAATTCTGCTATGACTTTACAACGGCTATTGGGTGGCCTGACAACATTAACTCTACTGTTGAAGCAGTAGAGGCATTTAAAACATTGCTGCTCAGATTGCTAAAACTGTGAACAGCTGGTTTTCCAGGAATGAAAGAGTTTGGGGTTTAAGATGATTTGATAGCATAAACAACCAACAATCCTGTCAAGGTCATAAGAATGTTACGGATGGAATGGAAACAGTCAGAAATAATTTATTTGAAACTACAGGATTAATTTGTTTTAGTATTTTGCTCAATTGCCATTAGTGGATCACAGATTGATTAGTACTGGCAGCTCTTCCCATTCAATAGTCAATAAAAAGGTTGGCTTGTCAACAAACAGGATGTGTACATCTCTATCGGGATTATCAAGAGTAAGAGTTTCACTCTATTGTTAAGAATTCTGATAAGAAGTTTCTCATCATTGGTTAGAAAGGAAATGAAGTGAGTGGCTTAAAATTGGCAATGAAACATTCCTCCATCTATCTGTGTATTTTTTTTTTTTAAATCACCTACCCACTCACCATCATTTCTTACAGATTGACTGATTACATAAATTTAAAGTATAACAACAAACTTCATCAACAAACCACAATTTCATATTTTCCACTTAATTATCGAAGTTGAACTATGCTTTGTTTCTGCATGACTCAACATGGATTTCTGCAAGATAACGTTCTTGCATGGTGTTGTAAATGTTACATGCAACAATTGAATAACAGACATGTTCAAAGACAAAAGCCTCCAATTAGAATCAGGATAACCAACTCCACTTACAATTCAACTCCCCCACCATCAGCATTCTGAGAGGACTTCTGATCAGAAAGTCAGCTCAACATAAATATGGCATGCATATGAACAGATCAGGAACTGAGTCACTCATTGTTCCATCACCTTAAGGTACATCAAGGCATGATTGTGTACTCTACACTTGTTGGCATAGCTGCAACTCCAACAGCATACAGGATAAAACAGCAATCAACCACCCAAAACATTAATTTCACCATGATAGACACAAAAAGCTGGAGTAACTCAGCGGGACAGGCAGCATCTCTGGAGAGAAGGAATGGGTGACGTTTCGGGTCGAGACCCTTCTTCACCACCTGTACTCTGTAAGCACAACGTCTACCAGCTACAAAATACATTACTCAAATTAATCAAAAATTCTTTACAGCACATCCTAAATCTGCAAACATCACCATCCAGGACAAGGACACGAGGCACGTGAAAAAGGCAGATAGAGCTTAATCCTGATAAATGTGAGATGTTCCATTTTGAGAGGACAAATGCAAGAAGTATACAGGAAATGGCAGGATCTTTCGGAGCACTGATGTACAGAGGGATCTCAAGAGTCCATAGCTCCTTGAAAGTAGCACACATGAGGATCAGGCAGTAAAGATATTTTGAATGATTGCCTTTATCAATCAGCAATTGAATATAAAAAATAAGAAGTCATATTGCAACTGGATAAAACTTTGGTTCGGCCATCTTTTGAGTACAGTGCGCAGTTCTGGTCGTCACAATACAGGAAGAATGTGGAGGCTTTGCACAGAGTGCAGAAGAGGTTCACCCGGAGATTGCCTGAATTGGAGAACATGAGCAAAGAGAGCAGTTGGACAAACTTCTATTGATTTTGCTGGAGTGTCGGAAGCTGAGGGGGTAACCTGATAGAAATATATAAAATTATGAGAGGCATAGATAGGGTAGATAGTCAATCTCTTTCCCAGGATAGAAATGTCAAATATTAGAGGGCATAGGTTTAAGGTGAGAAGGGGAAAGTTTAAAAGATGTGTAACGCGACACCACAGAGGATGGTGCTTACCTGGAAGATAGATAGTAAAAGCACATATGATAGCAATGCTGAAGCGGCACGAGACTTTTACATGCAAACAGGCAAGGAACAGAGAGATACACACCATGTGCAAATAATTGTGATTACTTGGATTGGTGAACCGGTTCTTGTGCTTACTGGTCTACTCTGTGTACTATGTCTCAATCTATAGCTGTCCTCCACATTTTACACTATTTTGTCTTGAATTATTTGTCAATGCTTCTGTACCAAAATCCTGGAACACACCTACACAGAATACTGGGGATCCTAAACTCACCATCACCTCCTCAAAGTTCAATTCGGAGTTAGTTTATTGTCACATGTACTGAGGTAGAGTGAAAACCATTTGTTGCGTACTAACCAGTCAGCGGAAAGACAATACATGATTACAATTGAGCCATTCAGTGTAACGATACATGATAAGGGAATACGTTTAGTACAAGATAAGGGAATACGTTTAGCACAAGATAAAGCCAGTAAAGTCCAATCAAAGATAGTCCGACGGCCACCAATGAGGTAGATAGTAGTTCAGCACTGCTCGCTAGTTGCGATAGGATGGTTCAGTTGCCTGATAACAGCTGGGAAGAAACTGTCCCTGAATCTGGAGGTGTGCGTTTTCATACTTCTTTACCTTTTGCCCAATGGGAGAGGGGAGAAGAGGGAATGGCCAGGGTGCGACTCATCCTTGATTATGCTGCTGACCTTGCCTAGGCTGCGAGGGGTATAAATGGAATCAATGGAGAGGAGGTTAGTTTGTTTGATGGGGTCTGTTGGTCAGGAAGTCAATGATTCAGTTCCAAAAGAGTAAAAGGGATGGAGGAGGGCAATTCTGGCCTTTTGAGCCAAGCCTCCCTCCCATAAATAAAAGGAAACTTGCTGCACATTCAAAGGAACCAGTGATTCAAATGAGAAAATATTGCATTCTTTCCATAATGAGATGAAAAACAGCCTTAAAAATGGATACAACTGAAGATTTTGGAGTTGATATCATATCTTATGATGCTGCATCAATGGAATTATTATCAATTTAACAGATAAAATTAAATCTTATCATCTCTGCTAAAATAGTACGCCGAGAAATAACATTAACATATCAACAAATCTGATGATGAGCAGGATATCAGCATACTAATGCATCGATGTTTAAAAAAATTATAAAGAAATCAGAACTCGCATAGAAACATAGAGAAAAGGTCTCAAAATCAATGGGATAGATAAATAGTATCTTCTGTCCCTATGGATTTTGTAATATCAATGTGCCAGTAAAGTTACATTGATTTGCTGGCTGCTCTCATTAAACTGACATTATTTTCACCTTAATCCATAGGTAAAATAGAGAAGATGGAACGGATTTGCCAGGGATCGACATCAGAGCTCTAACCGTGAGTGCTTGCGGACTTAACATTACGGAGCTCGCGGTCTCTGGTCAGAGACCGACTACGGGAGCTCCAAGCCGCAGGAGCTTCAACCACCCCGACGTGAGAATTTCGATCGTCCCGACGTAGGAGCTTCGATCGCCCCGATGCGGAGCTTTGACCATCTGCTACGGGAGCTTCGATCGCCCAGACGGATAAAGAGGAAGATGCTTGGACATTTTTGCCTTCCATCACAGTGAGGAATGTGGGGAATCTGCTGTGGATGTTTATGTTAACAAACTAATCTCCTTTGCCTGCATGTTATCCATATCCCTCCATTCCCTGCATATTTTACGTGCCTACAATATCTAAAAGCGTCTTAAACACTTGTGATGGTGAATGTCATATCTGCATTCACCACCACCCCTAGCAGAGTGTTCCAGGCACCCACCACTCTGTGAAAAAAACTTGCTCCACTCATATCCTTTAAACTTTTCCCCTCTGCCCTTACATGTTTGACATTTACAACCTAGGAAAAGTTCTGACCGTCTACTCTAACATGATTCTCATAATTTCATATTCTTCTATCAGGTCTCTCCTCAGCCTGAATCCAAAGTACCAAGTCACCATGGATCCTTGCATTGTAATCTTCGGGATCAGCCTACTACGAGGAACTTTATCAAATATCAAACAAACAACACTACCCTACTCTCGTGAATCACCTTCAACAAATCCAAACAAAAAAAACTTGTGGTTCAGAGAAAGCCATTCTGACTGTCCATAATTATCCCATTCTCTTCTAAATGCGAGTTAATCCTATCCCATTGCTTTCCTACCACTGACGTGAAGCTCACTAGCATACAAATTCTTAGATTATATGCACCCCTTCTTAAGCAAAGAAACAATATTATCTATTCTCCAGTCCTCCAGGACCTCGCCTATAGCTAGAGATGATACAAAGATCATCATCTCCTCACATGCCTCTGTAAATAGCCCCGATATGTCCCATCAGGCGATAATGCTTCAAGTTGATGATGTTCTGCTCCTTCAATTTTATTCCCGTTATCTCTCAATTATTCTCATTTCATCCGTGTTTCATGTTTTCACAATATCAGTAGAATTACTCATTTAATCATTAGTCATAGGAGTGATTTTAGCTCTGACGAGAAGGTTGGGAGGTGGTGAAATTAAGATTTTGCATCCGGACTTTCACTGCCAAACCTGCTTTAATACTCCCTTGTCTGACATCACAACACAAGGAGCTATCATGCACAAGAAAAAAATGGTGTAACAGACATTACAAATTGAAAAAAAACATTAAATGATGAAGGTAGAAAATAATGAAACATTTCAATAATTTGCAATTACAACATCATTAACGTAACATTCCAAGGTTTTTCAGAAGAGCATAATTAGACAAAATCTGGCACTGAACCACATAAGGATGCATTAGGGCATCTGCCAAGTTAAAAAAAAAATTAAAAGTGCCTTTTAATGGAGAGCAGTGGACAGGCAGAGAGATTTAGGTAAGGGATTGTTGACCAAAAACCCAAATGCCATTGGTGAGCTGCAGAATCAAAGCTATAGAAAAGGACATAATTAATGGAATTCTAAGTACCAGGAGAGTTGTGATGAAGGTGTTTAGGTTGGAGTGAAATTAAGTCATGGAGTAACTTAAACTCTTAAGATCGAGGTGTTGCTATCAGACTGCCAAGGTGGTTCAGTTAGCACAGTCTAACGAATGAACACAGTACAAGTTGTTATCAGCAGCAGTTTTGAAAGATCTAACATCTACAATTGCCCTGGGATGCAGGGTAACATATTCAGTGAAGGTATTAACAAAGAAATCAGCAACATAAAGTGCTGTAAATCCTTCATAGAATGAACTTGATAGCTTTATCTCACGGATAGATTGGATCAATAAGCTTTATCTTACAGAAAGATTGAAATTATCAACTTATAAACATAACTTTAACAAAATGTTAAAATTCACACGGGGATGTATTCTCCAAGCCCTTAGTCATGCAATCTTTTTCAATTGGAGTATGCTTGTTTGACTCTGTATTCAATGCACAATACCCAATTTAGGATTGATTAATTTGAACAAAAAGTGAGTGACAATCCTCTAAATATGACAAGGAGTTTAGAACTAACTGCACTGATTTATGAAATAAGTTGCCAATACACACCGTTATGCTAACATTGCATCAGGGCAACATGTTAAGTTTTGAAAAAAAGCAGGATAAGTTACAATTATTGTGGCACAGAAGAAAATCTCTTGTCCCATCGAGTCTGCAGTTTTTATTTGCAGAGCAATCATATCAATTACATTCCTTGCTCTCAGAAAAAAACTTTAAAAGAGACCGTAGAGCATAACATTAGTAAAAATAAACAGATTGACTTGCCTCGCAGATGGTGTATCCTGGTCTTGAAATGCCTGGGTGCAGATAAAGCCAAGACAAGGCATCACTGACCATGGTGACATCTTCTGCTGGTCCCTGAAAGGAGCCATTGAAGCAGACCTTAGTTTGGTGCTCAGTTTCAGTTTAATAGGTGGTGCCGCCGTTTGTTACTTCTCACATCAAGTCTGGGTGTCCACAAACATTTAGGTGCACTATTTCTTAGATTCTGGGGCTGTGTTGCACTGGATTTACTGACGTCCAGATGGATGATCTTTCACGTACTGAGATTTTCTCGGCTGTCGCTGTTTCTTTCAGTATTACATTTTAAGCATTTGGACACCATTAACAAGGCCTACATTTGTTACCCATCCCAAATTTCCTCAAGAAAGTGATAATGAGTCACCATCTTGAACCTAATGTCTAAAATGTTGTGTAGAACACAAAGTGCTGGAGTAATTCAGCGGGTCAGGCAGCATCTCTGGAGGACATGAATAGGCAACGCTTTGGATCAGGACCCTTCGTCATACTCTTAAGACTGAGGCTGATCTAAATTGTTGCCTATCCATGATCCAGAGATGCTGCCTAATACGCTGAGTTACTCCAGCATTTTGCGTTCTATGGAAGGTTCCAGCATCTGCAGTTCCTTTGTGTCTTACAGTACAATTAGGGTAAATGAATGTTCTGTAGAAATAAAAAATCCTGAGGAAATGTCTTGCTTTTAATTACACTAATGCATTTATCATTTTGTATGTTGTACTAATGTAAGAGCAAATAATAATTTATAAAAATAAACAATACAATTTATGGTTTATGGGGACACTTTAATCAAAGATATTGAACAAATATGATTGATCCAATACAAGCAACCCCACATTACTGACCGGAGAGGGGAAAGGGGTCCATTCCTAGAAAAAGCTTGGTATGGCAATTTTCCCTTGTGAAAACCTGAGCCATTTGTTCAAGCATCAAGGAACCCAAGTTAAAAAAGTAATGTTTATTTACATCCCTCCCTCCTCCCTCATCCCTCCTCCCCCCCACCCCCCCCCCCCCCCCCCCCGATGAATTCCACAAGAGCACATTTTATTCTGTAGCTCAATTTTTTTGGTAGTGCTGTGTGAATTCTGAAAGGGGCATTGAGAGAAAGAGAAGGAGGAGGATGTAAAGGAGTGTTTAGAGAGAAAATGTTGGGGAAAGGGGTGTTGAGAGGTAGGGGAAGGCAAAAGAAGATTGAATAAGTGAGGGGCTAGGGAAGAGGGTAATATAGAGAGCACAAAATGTGTGGGGTGTGTGGAGAAATACAGAAATGAGAGGGAAATGGGGAGAGGAGAGGGAATAGGAGGGAAGGAATGATGGAGGAAGAGAAAGGGAGAGTTGGGATGGGAAGATGGGGAAATGGTGGGAGAAAAAAGGGTATGGATGCGAAGAAAAATAAAGAAAACTAGGTGCAATGGGAAAGGGATTTAAAGGAAGTTGAGAAGGGAAGGGGGTACGGCAGTGGGAGAATAAAGCCATGCTTAAGAGAGAAGTAGTAATGGTGAAAGAATGAGGGGAGAAATGAGAAGAAAAGGGAAATGAGAAAAGAGAGAAAGAAGGATTCACTGAGAGGGTTAACATTGAGTTTAGAATGTTGTGGTCTGTGGGGCAATTTGCATTTTTCCCTTGAATCAATGCAAGTAAAATGGCAGTTAACTTGGCTGCATCCAAATGATCTGGCTGTTAATATAATTAGATGGATTATATAAACATCAGTGGGTTATACTATATAAAAAGAAACAATAGAGCAAAAATCCCATTAAATATTTTAGGAGGCTAATATTGATGCTCAGATGTTATTGTGTTATTGTCATTTGTGGTTTTCAATAATTGCTCTCATTTTATTTCAATTTTTATCTATTGCTCAGCCATCAGGCTAAAGACATCCAAGCCAAGAAAACAAAGAAAAGTCAAAATGTGATACAAATGAACATTGGGCCTACATTGGACCTGGTGCCAAATATAAACTGTGGCTATATCTGCCCCATAGTCTAATTATTTGTTTCCCCAAAGTGTATCTAATTATGTTGATGAGTGTTGTGCAGTTGTTATTGTCTACATGGACTTTAGTAAGATCTTTGATGGGCCACTGGTCAAAAACCCATAGGACCTAGAGTCATTTGGAAAATTGGATTCAAAATTGATTTGGTGATTGGAAACAAAGGATGTTAGTGAAGGATTGTTTTTGTGATTGAAACCATGAGATCGGTGCTGAACCACGACGATTGGTACTGGGACACATACTGCTTTTATATACATAAATGATGCGAATATGGATGTAGCAAATGTGATGAATAAGTTCATAGATGACATGGAAATTGTTGGTGGTGTTTATAGTGAAGTTGCTGGTGTGTGCCTTCAGAACAATATGAACAAGATGGGCGAAGAAATGGTAGATGAAATTGAATCCTGAAAAATGTCAGATGATTCATTTAGATTGGACTATCCAAGCAGCAGAATTAGATAGTGTGGAGAAGGCATAGAGGATATTTGCCTTCTATAGCTGAGGCATAAAAAACTAGAATAGAGAGATAAATTTACAACTATATAAAACTTTGTTTTGCAGCAGCTGAAGTACTAGGGGATGTTCTGGTTGCCACACTGAAAGAATGATGCGCTTACACTGGAGAGTGTACAGAGGAGATTAAGGAGAACATTGCCTGAGAGGCAGCATATCAGCTTTGCGGAGAGGTAGGATAGGCTGGGTTTGTTTACTTTGGAATGGAGAAGGCTAATAGAGTTATACAAAATTATGAGAATTATATAGGGTGGATTATGAAATATTTCCCCATGACTGAGATGTCTATCACCAAAGGGCATAGGCTTAGGGAAAGGGGTGGGAGATTTAGAGGGGATTTAATAAATTTTCTTTCTCCCAGTAGGTGATTGAAATCTGGAACACCACAACTGGGGGTGGAAAATGCATGTACTCTCACTGCATTTTAGTATTTAGACAAGTACTTTAAGCGTCAAGGCATAGAAGACTACATGCCAAGTGCTGTAAAATAGAATGTATAGATGGCTACTCGATGATCTGCAAGGTCATCTTCGGGCCAAAGAGCCTATGTGATCCTATGATTCTGAGATATTTGCTAAATAGTCCCAGCCAGGACAATGGTTTCAAGGATGAAGAGAGCAATAAATAAATAAAATAAATAAAATAAACAAAATCAGATGTTAGGAATGACTAAATTATTATTTTCTGTAACTTTGAGCCCTGTAATGAGATTTTTACAATACAGTGGAGTACTATTAATTTCAGTACCATAGGACATTTTGTACAACATGATGTCAGCTATTGAAAAATATTGACAATTAGTTGGTTCTATTCCAGTCATCCTTCCCTACTTGCAATTGTTTCCTTTTGCAATGTATCACCAAGTTTTCTTTCAGATCAAACTAGTCAATCTGTCTCTACCAGATGTGGTGTATTTCAAATTGTAACAAGTCATTTAAAAAAAAAATTGTCTTAATACCTACCCTCTGACTTTTTTAACTATTTATTTTATATTTCTCTTATCTCTGATGTCTTGTATATAACGACTGACCCTTCCCCAGATGAAATTAATTATTCTATTTTATTCTATCGGTATCCTGCTAAACTATGAATATCTCTAAGATTACTCCAATTCTTCTCACCTTTAAAGAGAATAATCCCAGCTTCTTCAGCAGCTCCATTGGTAAACTTTGCTCTCTCCTTTCGCACTTGATATCCTTCCTAAAATATGGTGTTCAGAAATTTACGTTGTACTGCATGTGGTTGAAGGCTTACCAGTGGTTTATAAGATTTACCCAAAATTCTATTATTTTGTACTCTATGTCTCTATTTATCAAAATGAAGGGAACTGTTTGTTCTTTAGTCAAACAGCTTTATGTTTGTTCCATAACCTTCAAAGATTTATTGGTATGAATACCCAGGTCTCTATGCGAAACCCCACTGTAGTATTGTGCCACTGAATACAAGAGAAATAGAGAACAAAACCAACCAGTAACAAAAACTGATCTGTGCTTGGTTTAAATTAGTTAACAGCAGAATGCTTACTTGGTGAGTAACTGAAGATCTACAACTGCAGATGCCTGTAAACCAACTGGGACATCAGGATCACTGTGAAAATAAGCCTAAGGTTTCAACATAGATGGTCCAGTGTGCCAATATTGAGGGCCTCTGCTATGTTAGCCAACAGCGATTTGCAAAGTCCTTGCCTCCAAAAAAAAAGCACGCAACAACAACAGATCATGAATTTTTGATGAAGTTGGCAACTGAAAGATTTCATGAACAGCATATCAGTGCATTCTTCATAAAATTATACACAAGGAGGCAGCACTAACAACCACTGCAATGACATTGAGGAATTTAATCTACCACTTCCAAGCTGTTCATTCGAAAGTTATATTTTGGAACCAAAAAAAGATTGATAAAATGAGCTAAAACAGAAACAACAAAGGCATGATGGGTCAAGTGTGTTGCTTTTAATTCATGATTAAACTTCTGGTTAAACCACAGCTAGCGAATCATGTTTAACCACTGCCATTAACAAGGAATGTTAAGGTATTGGATTGGAGTCAGAAGGGATTTGCAGGAATAATAATAATAATAATAATAATGTATTTTATTTATATAGCGCTTTTCGTATACTCAAAGACGCTTTACAGAGATTTAGAGAACATAGGGAAATTAATAAATAGATAAATAAGTAAATAAATAAACGAACAGAGAAAGGAGACAGAAGGTGAGGTGACCTTCAGTGGTTGAAGGCAGTACTGAACAGGTGAGACTTCAGCGATGTTTTGAATGTGGTGAGTGTGGAGGAGTCTCTAACGTTTTGGGGTAGTGAGTTCCATAGGGTGGGAGCAGCGATGGAGAAAGCCCTGTCCCCCCAGGATCTGAGTTTGGTCCGGATGTGGGGGGATAGGAGATTGGCAGCAGCAGAGCGGAGGGTGCAGGTGGGAGTGTGCCTGTGGAGGAGGTCGGTCAGGTAGGATGGGGCCAGGTTATGGAGGGCTTTGTAGGTTATGAGGAGGATTTTGTACTGGATTCTCTGGGGGATGGGGAGCCAGTGGAGTTTATAAAGGACGGGGGTGATATGGTCACGGATCGGGGTGTGGGTGAGTAGACGGGCAGCGGAGTTTTGAATGTATTGAAGTTTACTGATGATTTTTGAGGGTGCGCCATAGAGGAGGCTGTTGCAGTAGTCCAGACGGGAGGTGATGAAGGCGTGGATGAGGGTTTCTGCAGCTGTGGAGGAGAGGGATGGACGGAGACGGGCAATGTTTTTGAGGTGGAAGAAGGCTGTCTTTGTGATGTGTTTGATGTGTTTGTCGAAGGAGAGGGCTTGATCAAAGATGATTCCAAGATTCCGGATGTGAGGTGAGGTGGATACTGGGAGACCATCAATGTTGAGGATGAAGTTTTGGGTGGATTTGGTGAGCGTTTTTGGACCAATGATGATGATTTCAGATTTGTTGCAATTGAGTTTGAGGAAATTTGATTGAAGCCAAGATTTTATTTCAGTGATGCAGTTTGTCAGTGTAGAGTGTGTGGTGGGGGAGATTGACTTGGTGGAGATGAGGAGCTGGATATCATCGGCGAAGCAGTGGAAGTTGAGACCATGACGGCGGATTAATTGACCAAGGGGGAACAGGTAGAGGATGAAGAGGAGGGGGCCAAGGGCTGAGCCTTGGGGGACACCTTGGGGGAGGGGAGCGGTGGGGGATTTACAGTTGTTAATGGAGATGAACTGGTGTCTGTCAGAGAGGTAAGATTTGAACCAGGATAGGGCTGTGCCGGTGATGTTAAGGGAGGTTTCAAGTCGGGTGAGGAGAATGGAGTGATTTATGGTGTCAAAGGCGGCGCTGAGGTCAAGTAGGATGAGGATGTTGAGGTTGCCAGCCCAGCGTCGGAGGAGAGGAGAATGTCGTTTGTGATTTTGAGGAGCGCAGTTTCAGTACAGTGGTTTGAGCGGAATCCGGATTGGAAAGTTGCCAGGAATGCGTGATTTCAGTTAACCTAGGGTTATTCATGTTCTAGATTTTTTTTTTCGATTTAGAGATACAGCGCAGAAACAGGCCCTTCGGCCCACCGGGTCCACGCAGCCCAGCAATCCCCGCACACTAACACTATCCTACACCCACTAGGGATAATTTTTACATTTGCCCAGCCAATTAACCTACATACCTGTACGTCTTTGGAGTGTGGGAGGAAACCGAAGATCTCGGAGAAAACCCATGCAGGTCACGGGGAGAACGCACAAACTCCGTACAGACGGCGCCCGTAGTCAGGATC
This sequence comes from Rhinoraja longicauda, assembly GCF_053455715.1. NCBI lineage: Eukaryota > Metazoa > Chordata > Chondrichthyes > Rajiformes > Arhynchobatidae > Rhinoraja > Rhinoraja longicauda. The sequence continues at coordinate 16,061,601 of NC_135957.1, read as the reverse complement.
GAACCTGAGTCTCCGGCGCTGCATTCGCTGTAAGGCAGCAACTCTACCTCTGCGCCACCGTGCCGCATGGATCAGCAGGATAAATAAACTCAACACAGATGTAGGGTGCTGGTAAAAGGGAATTGTTTCCTTCTGCATTTTGTTGTAAAATGTCTTGGAAGTAGTTTCAAGGACAAGTTTCAAAAGGGAATTGAATACTTTAAAGAAACAAATACAAGACAAATAATCCAAGTACCCAAAGCCTTCCCTTCAGTACCAACTGTTTAGCCATTCATCCATCTGACCATCTGACCTGTTCTATTTCCATTTTTGCCAGCACTAACATCTTGAAATACTTCTTTCAATATTACTATCTACAACATTTCCAAGCTTCTACAATCTATAAACTTGGAATTTACATCTACTTTAGTAACATGCATCAATGGGGAGATACAAACTTCCCTCCAGCATGAAAAGCAATAATCACCATATTGCCCTGACCCTTTTAATCCCATGTTTTAGTATTACTTATCTACTAAATGACAATGTATCAAACATTTGAAATGACAATTTGTCAAACAGTCACTGGTGTTTCTCATATCACAAAAAAACGCAGGGTTGCGTGCTATTCCAGAGATTATTTTGTGACCTGATTATTACTAAACAACTTTATAAATATGCTTTTTCTTACTCAATGTTTTATTTGACTAAAGGAAAAAAATATTTCAAGATGTTAATGCTAGCGAAGATGGATATAGAAGGACAGATGAATTTTGTGGCTGAACAGCTGATGCAGAAGGGAGAAGTTTATATATTTGGATTATTGGGATTTGTTAAGACATGTACAACGACTAATGTTGAAGAATGTTGGGGTTCACGTCAACAGTTTTCTGAAAGTGGCAACACAGGTTGATAGGATGGTGAAGAAGATGGATATGCTGGGACATGCTGGCCGGCCGGTGTGAGCAAGTTGGGCCTATTTCCCTGCTGTAAGACGCTATGACTCTATGTGCCTTCATAGATTCGGGCAAGTAAAAGTTGGAAGATTAGTGTTGCAACTTTATAAACACTGGTAAAGCCACTGTTGGAGTATTGTGTGCATTTCTGGTCACCGCAGAAGAGTAGTGCTGGACCGAGTGCAGAGAAGAAAGTTGCTTGAATTGGCAGACTTTAGTTATTTCGACTGCCTGACTGCGGGAGAAGACAGCAGGGAAGAGAAAAGACATACTGGCCTTCGATCACAGTGAGGAGGTGACTGGAGCAGACTCACTGAGATGGATGTTTTTTTGTTTTATGTTAGTTTTTATGATTGTGTGTTTTATTGCTTTCTTTTTTATTGCCTCTCATTGTTGACTGTGGGTAACGTAATTTTGTCCAAAAACATGTTTTTGGATGACAATAAAGGCTATTCATTCATTCATTCATTCATTCATTCATTCATTCATTCATTCATTCATTCGTTCATTCATTCATCAGGACACAGAGGGTGGATTTATTTTGCCTGGAGCAAAGGAGGTTGAGTGGTGACCTGAAAGAGGTACATAACATTATAAGAGTCATAGATAAGATAGAAGTAGGAGTATTAAAAACAATAGGACATAGGTTTAAGGTGAAAGGAAGGAGTTTAAAGGGGATTTTAGGGTTTTTTTTAGATAGAGAGTGGTTGATATGTGAAGCTTGCTGACAAAGGAGATGGTAGAGTCAAATACAATTACTATATTTATGAGTCATTTTGACAAATACTTAAATAGGTTACAGATCTAATGTAAGGAAAATAGGATTAACATTTTTGGATAAAAGTTTGGTTTGATTGTGAGCCAAAGGGTCTGTTTCTATGCTGTACAAATCTAAGACTCTGTATCTCCTCCTGGCTGAACTAGTATAAAATGAACAAATGTCAAAACTACAAAGGGAATAGACTTTGCCAATTTGACTCTATTTGTGGGTAATTATAAAAGACTAATTAGCTGCAGGTTTTTAAAAGTAAATTATTTTACTTCCTACAGCGTTTTAAATCATTAGTTCTTCAGACACAGTTGGATGGCTTTTATCCCACTGTTCACCAGGAAATCCTAAGATTCAAAGCCACAGCTATCCTAAAGTGAAATCTATATACTAAAACTCTCGTTTGTTTGTTCCTGAACTACAGCACAAACGGTACATGATAGTGACAATTTTAGGCTCACCGTCGTCCCTTTGGGGCTAATGGAAGAAGTATCATTGAAATCTGTGCTATATTTTTAGTTATTCACATTTTAAAGTTTAAATCTATCTCCTAGGGAGGGAGGGGGGAAGGAAGGGAGAGGGGGAGGAGGGGGGATAAGGAGGGTTGAGGGGGATGGAGTGGGGGGAGAGGGGTTGGGGGGAGAGAGGAGGAGGGGGGTGAAGGGGGGGTGGGGGGGAGGAGGGGAGATGGGGAGGAGGGGAGGAGGGGGGAGGGGGGAGGGGGGAGGAGGGAGGGGGAGGAGGGAGGGGGGGGAGGAGAGGGTGCTGCACCAATGCGGGAGAGGTTTGGGCCCAACGGGTCCACTTGGTCTAGTTAGCTTTAAAATGCAACAGTAAAAGCTGTCAGAAGCTCAGCTTTCTGACTCGTCCTGAATTTTAAATCTAAATACATCTTCAATTTCCAAAGTCATGCATGCGCTAACATTTCCTCGATGTTTTGCAATTCTGATATTGAGATTACATCATCTGGTAGGTACATTTAAAAATAAACCAAACAGTATTATCGTTAAAGATTGACACAAAAAGCTGAAGAAACTCAGCGGGACAGGCAGCATCTCTGGAGAGAAGGAATGGGTGACGTTTCGGGTCGAGACCCTTCTTCAGACTGGTTCGGGATAAGGGAAACAAGAGATATAGACGGTGATGTGGAGAAATAAAGACCAATGAATGAAACAATGTACAAAAGTAACGATGATAAAGGAAACAGGCCATTGTAAGCTGTTTGTAGGATGAAAATGAGAAGCTAGTGTGAATTAGGTGGGGGAGGGATAGAGAGGGAAGGAATACCTGAAGTGGGAGAAATCAATATTCATACCACTGGGCTGTAAGCTGCCCAAGCGAAATATGAGATGTTGTTCCTCCAATTTGCTTTTAGCTTCACTCTGACAATGGAGGAGACCGGGGACAGAAAGGTCTGTGTAGGAATGGGAAGGAGAATTAAAGTGTCCAGCAACCAGGAGATCAGGTTGGTTCACACGGGCTGAACAAAGGTGTTCCACGAAACGATCGCCCAGTCTGTGTTTGGTCTTGCTGATGTATAAGAGTCCACATCTTGAACAACGGATACAGTAGATGAGGTTGGAGGAGGTGCAATTGAACATCTGCCAAACCTGAAAGGACTCGAGGGAGGAGGTTTAGTGACAGGTGTTGCATCTTCTGCAGTTGCAGGGGAAGGTACCTGGGGAGGGGGTGGTTTGAGCGGGAAGGGATGAGTTAACCAGGGTTTTGCGGAAGGAACAGTCTCTGCGGAAGGCGGAAAGGGGTGGAGATGGGAAAATGTGGCTAGTGGTGGGATCCCATTGGAGGTGGCGGAAAGTTAGGAGGATTATGCGTTGTATGCGACAGCTGATGCGGTGGAAGGTAAAGACTAGGGGGACTCTGTCTCTGTTTCACTTTAATACTTCTTCCCATTCCTACACGGACCTTTCTGTCCTCGGTCTCCTCCATTGTCAGAGTGAGGCTAAATGCAAATTGGAGGAACTGCATCTCATATTTCGTTTGGGCAGTTTACAGCCCAGTGGTGTGAATATTGATTTCTCTCACTTCAGGTAGCCCCGGCATTCCCTCTCTCTCTATCCCTCCTCCACCCAATTCGCACTAGCTTCTCATTTTCACCCTGCAAACAGCTTACAATGGCCTGTTATCTTTATCATCGTTACTTTTGTGCATATCTTTCATTCATTGTTCTTTAACGCTCCACATCCCCGTCTATATCTCTCGTTTCTTTTAGGGAAAGTCATTAGGAAAGCTAACAACATTAAGGAAAATGTTGGCAACTGTTCAAAGACTATTTTCTCGACTAATATCTGGAATAAGGAGGCTGTTTTATGAGGAAAATTGGACAGGCTTGACTTGCATCTGGAGTTTACGAGAACAAGAGATGCCTTGAGTGATATATAAAATAGTGATGAATCTTGTCAAGATATATGTGTAAAGGATTTTGTTCCCATGGGAGAAACTAGAACGGTTTAAAAGGTAAGGGTTATCCATTTAAGTGAGAGGCAAGGTTAAATTTTTGAGGGTTGAGTATCTTTGAAATTATCTTCCTCACAGAACAAATGAAATAAAATCTTTGAAGATTAAGACAAAGGTAGAGGGATGGTTATTAAACAATGGGATGAACGATTACCATAGGTAATCAGAAATGCAGAGTTGAAGTTAAATCAGATCAGCCAAAAATGGCTCTGCGGGATTGAGGGGACATCTGGCCTCTAACTCCCACTCTGTATGTTTGTTTGTGCAACCTTAATATTGTAAAATTTCACCAACCTCTTCCTTATCAGCAGAATGTTCCAAGAATGGAAAAGCAACCAAAAATATATGTGCTAAATGTCTATAGTTAAAAAAATATTAGAATACTCAGCAGGTTCTGATGAAGTGGCAATAATCTGAAATAATAACTCTGTTTTTCTCTCCAAAGATGTTATCCAGCTCAAGAGTATTTCAAGCACCTTCTGGGTCCTGGGAAAGACTGAACCTTCCTTAATTCTTCAGTTTTGGTAGCACATTCTGCACCTGGACTTTATTCAATTGTCTTGTATTTTGTGATTTATATACCCCTCCACCATATACAGTGCATTCAGAAAGTATTCAGACCCCTTCACTTTTTCCACATTTTGCTACGTTACAGCCTTATTTTAAAATTGATTAAATTCTCTTTTTTTTTATCATCAATCTACACACAATACCCCATAATTAAAAAGCGAAAACAGGTGTTTAGACATTTTTGCAAAGTAATTAAAAAGAATAACTTAAATATCACATTTACATAAGTATTCAGATCCTTTACTCTGTACTTTGTTGAGGCACCTTTGGCAGCAATTACAGCCTCAAGTCTTCTTGGATATGACGCTACAAGCTTGGCACACCTGCATTTGGGTAATTTCTCCCATTCTTCTCTGCAGATCCTCTCAAGTTCTGTCAGGTTGGATGGGGAGCGTTGATGCACAGCTATTTTTAGGTCCCTCCAGCAATGTTCAATCGGGTTCAAGTCCAGGCTCTGGCTGGGCCACTCAATGACATTCACAGACTTGTCACAAAGCCACTCCTGTGTTGTCTTGGCTGTGTGCTTAGGGTCGTTGTCCTGTTGGAAGGTGAACCTCCACCCCAGTCTGAGGTCCAGAACGCTCTGGAGCAGGTTTTCATCAAGGATCTTTCTGTACTTTGCTCCGTTCATCTTTCCCTTGATCCTGACTAGTCTCCCAGTTCCTGCTGCTGAAAAACATCCCCACAAACATGCCACCGCCATGCTTCACCTTAGATATGGTATTGGCCAGGTGATGAGCGGTGCTGCTTGGCGTTCAGGCCAAAGAGTTCAATCTTGGTTTTATCAGTCCAGAGAATCTTGTTTCTCATCGTCTGAGAGTCCTTTTGGTGCCTTTTGGCAAACTCCAAGTGGGCTGTCATGTGCCTTTTACTGAGGAGTGGCTTCCGTCTGGCCACTCTACCATAAAGGCCTGATTGCTGCAGATATAGTTGTCCTTCTGGAAGGTTCTCCCATCTTCACAGAGGAATTCTGGAGCTCTGTCAGAATGACCATCAGGTTCTTGGTCACCTCCCTGACCAAGCCCCTTCTCCCCCGATTGCTCAGTTTGGCCGGGCGGCCAGCTCTATGAAGAGTCCTGGTGGTTCCAAAGTTCTTCCATTTAAGAATGATGGAGGCCACTGTGCTCTTCGGGACCTGCAATGCTGCAGAAATTGTTTTATACCCTTCCCCAGATCTGTGTCTCGACCCAATCTGGTCTCGGAGGTCTACGGACAATTCCTTCATGGCTTGTTCTTTGCTCTGACATGCACTGTCAACTGTGGGACCTTATATAGACAGGTGTGTGCCTTTCCAAATCATGTCCAATCAATTTAATTTACCACTGGTGGACTCCAATCAAGTTGTAGAAACATCTCAAGGATAATTAATGGAAACAGGATGAACATAAGCTCAATTTTGAGTGTCATAGCAAATATTCTGAATACTTATGTAAATGTGATATTTCAGTTATTTCTTTTTAATTACTTTGCAAAAAATTCTAAACACCTGTTTTCGCTCTTTTATTATGGGTTATTGTGTGTAGATTGATGATTTAAAAAAATAATTTAATCCATTTTAAAATAAGACTGCAACGTAGCAAAATATGGAAAAAGTGAAGGGGTCTGAATACTTTCTGAATGCACTGTATACAAAATCATAATTACTTTCTAGCAAGGGAAGACATGCACCACTTTTAAGTCTTATTATTACCTTAAACAACAAAACTACTTTTTCTTCTGAAGGACTGATTATAAAAACATTCTTGACAATAACTTAAAAGCCTGAAGCTTTTTGCCTGCATTTTAAAACACAAGTTTACCCATCGACATGTTTGCTTCATTTTTAAGACAGTCTTAAAATCATGTTCCCACAATGTGTTTTACTATAATATAAGTGACCCCCCCAGGTTACGAGGGGTTGCATTCCTAGAAAATAGCCTAATCATGATCTTCCAAAATGCAACGCTGTTTCATCTGAGCAAGTATCATTAAATGCAAGTTGAAAAAAATAATTTATGCTGATTTACTTTTCTTTCCCCACATAAATTCCACGAGAGCAACTTTAATACCGCATCTCAAGTTTTTGGGTTGCAGTCTGTAAAATCAGAAAGGGCAAATACTTGTAACCCAAACGGCTATAATTCGGGGTTTATTGTACTCTCATATGAATATGAATCGCTAGATGGGCATTTTACTGCAATATTTTCATATTAATACATTGTTACTTCATTGTTGAATGAATGAAGGGAAAAAAAAATCAATCGAACTAGGACTTTAACATTGTGCCCTAATTACCCACATTCCATCTAATGCATCATAAATCAACACAAATATATATAATCAAACATAATGTCAATTCATTCAATCAGACTCAGAGTACTGACAGTCCAAGGACAAGGATGGGAGAGCTGAGTAACATGGTGTCAATTCCAGACTCTCCCTCAAAATCAGCAAGACCAAGGAGCTAGTAATTGACTTCAGGAAGCAAAATGCCCTAATTAGCATCGAAGGTCCCAAACTCCAGGCCCCCAGATAACAATCCATTCCAGTTTGCCTACCATCGTAACAGATCAATGGGCCGTATTTCTGACCCTATAGATGGACACAAAATGCTGGAGTAACTCAGCGGGACAGACAGCATCTTTGGAGAGAAGGAATGGGTGACGTTTCGGGTCAAAACCCTTCTTCAGACTGGTTAGGGATAAGGGAAACAAGAGATATAGACAATGATGTAGAGAGATAAAGAACAATAAATGAAAAATATGCAAAAAAGTAATGATGATAAAGGAAACAGGCCATTGTTAGCTGTTTGTTGGGTGAAAACGAGAAGCTAGTGTGACTTGGGGTGGGAGGGATAGAGAGAGAGGGAATGCTGGGGTTACTTGAAGTTAAAGAAATTAAAATTCATACCACTGAGCTGTAAGCTGCCCAAGCGAAATATGAGATGCTGTTCCTCAAATTTACGTTTCTGGCCCTACATGCATCTTTAGAACATCTAGATAACAAGGGCATCTATGCCAGGCTCTTATTTAGCCTAATCATCATTAATCTATTTATCATGATTAATCAATTAGCCCAATCAATTATTTATTGTAACTTACTTATTTATAATATAGCACCACTTTCAACACCATAATCCCAACGGGCGGCATGGTAGCGCAGCGGTAGAGTTGCTGCTTTACAGCGAATGCAGCGCCGGAGACACAGGTTCGATCCTGACTACGGGTGCTGCACTGTAAGGAGTTTGTACGTTCTCCCCGTGACCTGCGTGGGTTTTCTCCGAGATCTTCGGTTTCCTCCCACACTCCAAAGACGTACAGGTATGTAGGTTAATTGGCTGGGTAAATGTAAAAATTGTCCCTAGTGGGTGTAGGATAGTGTTAATGTACGGGGATCACTGGGCGGCACGGACTTGGAGGGCCGAAAAGGCCTGTTTCCGGCTGTAGATATATGATATGATATGATACCCACCCACCCCACCCCGCCACTGGATCCGTGACTTTCTGACCCATAGAACACAATAAGCAAGGATAGGGGCTAAAACATTCACCACAATTATTCTCAACATCAGTGTCCAACAAAGCAGCATTCTCAGCCTTGTCTGTGGTTTCACTGACTTCCCAAATCTTGCAGGATACCATTGTCACATGCCACATACCACTGTCGCAAATGCCAACCCGACAGCACTGAGACTGAAGAGGGTTACCAAAAAAAAGACCTTAGCTTAATCTTGCTGCCTTGCTCTGCGCCGAAGCCCTTGGAGTTAAAGGATGTGGGAAGTCAGGGAAACTTCCAGTGTATACACTGTATACTTGTATACACTGGAATTTAGAAGGATGAGGGGGGATCTTATTGAAACATATAAGATAATTAGGGATTGGACACATTAGAGGCAGGAAACATGTTCCCAATGTTGGGGGAGTCCAGAACAAGGGGCCACAGTTTAAGAATAAGGGGTAGGCCATTTAGAACGGAGATGAGGAAGAACTTTTTCAGTCAGAGAGTGGTGAAGGTGTGGAATTCTCTGCCTCAGAAGGCAGTGGAGGCCAGTTCGTTGGATACTTTCAAGAGAGAGCTGGATAGAGCTCTTAAGGATAGCGGAGTGAGGGGGTATGGGGAGAAGGCAGGAACGGGGTACTGATTGAGAGTGATCAGCCATGATCGCATTGAATGGCGGTGCTGGCTCGAAGGGCTGAATGGCCTACTCCTGCACCTATTGTCTATTTTCTATTGTCCCTGAGGACTATATCTGTGGGAAGTTCATCCAGCTGCAGCTTCTGACTGACTGCATGAAGGATATGTAGCTGTGAATTGACATCCTCAGGATCGTCCAGGAAACAAAGTGGCGTAGATAGGAGTTATAGTTAGGTGTTCACACCCAAGGTGCAGGCAGAAAGATGTATGACCACCAGGAAGGGTTAAAGGAGTAGCAGCAAATCTTCTGTGCCCATTTCCCTCACTAACCCTTCACACTTAGCTTCAATCACAGCCTCTCAAATCACAGCCTCTCAAGTCACAGCCTCCACACATACCCTCACACACAGCCCCGCGTTAAAGCCTTTACATTTACGCTCACACACAGCACTTCATCTCAACATACGGCCTTTTCCATTACCTTCATGCGCACAGAGATAGCTTCACTTTATCCCCTTCCTGCTCACCCATCTACCCTCTACACATACCTTCACTTCTTCTGATTGGCTGCTGTGCCTTTTAATGAGCCAATGCATTGAACCTTCTTGCTGCTATGTTCTGCCTCCTGGGCTGGAAACACTAGCTCAGCTATTCTCACTGTGATCTTCTAAAGCTTCCCACTGATGCAGTGCTTGCTCTGCCACCTAGCTGGACACTCATCTTCACTACCACCCTCTGACTCATTCTTCAAGCCAATTTTTTGTATCCAATTGACTAGTTTACCCTGGATCCCATATGATTTCCCTTCTCCCTCCCACCTTCCTAAAGCCAGATCAGAGGAGAATTTGTCATGATCTCACTGGCCTCATCCATACATTCCAGGGTCATGGCATATGGAGTAATAATGGTTGTGTTTTGATCTGTGCTGGAGTGAGTCATATGGTCCTGAAAGGGTATACAAAACACAAGGCTAATTCATTTTTTAAGACAAATTTCAACTAGGGTGGCATGGTGGTGCAGGGGAAGACTTGCTATTTCACAGCACCACAGACCCAGGTTCAATCCTGACTACGGGTGCTGTCTGAACAGAGTTTGTACGTTCTCCCCGTGACTGCATGAGTTTTCTACGGGCACTCCAGTTTCCTCCCACATGCCAAAGACGTACAGGTTTGTTAATTGGCTTTGGTAAATTATCCCTAGTGTGTAGGATTATGCTAGTGTATGGAGTTCACTGGTCGGTGTGCACTCAGTGGGCCAAAGGGCCTGTTTCCGCACCGTATCTCTAAAACTAAAAACTAAAAACTCATGAAGACAGTTTTCCTCATCCAATCTTACCTTCCAGGAGTACCCATGGTCTTGTTCATTGACTATCCATTTGCTCGTCAATCCTCACTCAAGGCAACAATGTGGATATCAGTGTGCCTGACAGCACTGACATTCAGATCTGCCAGTGCTGTTGGGATTGTCCAAGGTCCTCATAGGCAAATCTGTCAACTCCCAAACAGGAACTGCAGTGCCCACAGGACCGAGACCTTCCTGAAATTGCTCATAATTAGCAACTGTGAAAAGATTCTTGGCTTCCTCACCAGAAAACACAGAGACCAGAAACAAATTACCCACAAAAGCAATACTATAGTACAATGGAAGCTCCACAATGTTTCAAGGGAAAAGAAATAGCTCTGCAGGTACCTGAAAGCCAAGGTAAGTAAATAACAAGGCCTCTGGACCAGACGTCATCCCAGTTGATTTTTAAAAAACTTGGTGAGTGGATAAATCAGACACAAATCCACAACATTACATCACATATCTGGGAAGAACTGGACATGTCAGTAAGCTCAGACACCATAAATATGTCCCCTTCAAGAAAGGGAACAAATTAACTGTGGTAACATCAGGATGACTTCCTGCAGTCTGCTCTCAGTAAAAACATTCCCAGGGTTCTTTACGATCTCCTCCTCCCCGAATTACATGATGGATTCAGTCCATTCAAAGACACAGTGAACATCATTTTTTAACTATGCTTCAACTCCGAGGTAAATACAGGATATCAGCACCAAACATTATGCAAATATTTTTTAACCTCACTAAACCCTTTGATTCCGTCACTCAAAAAGAACCATGGGGCATTCTCTTCAAATTTAGTTACACATGGAAATTTGCCTCACCTTTACATGCCACCATGCTGGGTAATAGATCCAATCTTAATGTACCTGGACATTACGCAAGGCTGCATCATCACCTCAACACTTTTTTTCCCACCGGATCTCCCGCAAGTTTATCTTTAGGCCTGTAGATTAACTCCGTGCTGCTGTCGTGGAGCTGATTCTACAGGTCTAAAAGTAAACTGGTCCAATTACATGGCTTCCAGTCCAGACGCTAATAGAGTCAGTCATGGAGCCGTACAGCACGGAAACAGACCCTTTGACCCAAATTGTTAATGCTGACCATGATGCCCCATCTAAGCTAGTCCCATTTGCCCACTTTTGGCCCACTTCATTCTCAACCATTCCTATCCACATACCATGTACCTATCTTTTAAATGTCTTTATTGGCAATAACATTGCAGGATTCATATAAAACTCAATGTCCTTTTCTTAGAGATATTTGCAAAGGAATCTAAACATATATACTAAGAATTTGGAGATGATTGTAGATGGCATGATTAATAAGCTTGCAGATGACACAAAAACTGATGATGTGACAGTGAAGAATGTTGTCTATAGTTACAACAGGGTCTAGATCAGCTGGGAAAGTGATCCAAGAAATGGCAGATGGAATTTAACTCGGCAAAGTACAAAATTATGCATTTTGGGAAGTTAGACCAGGGTAGGAGAAACACATTAAATGACGTGGTGTAAGGGAGTGTTGTCGAACTGAGATAGGGTATAGGGGAACAAATATATTGTTCCCTGAAAATGGCAAAGGGGGCGGACAAGGTGCTAAAGGTGGTTTATGGCATGCTTAATTTCATCAGAGGTGCCGCTGAGAACAACAATTAGGACGCCATGTTACACCTGTACAGGATATTGATGAGGCAACACCTGGAATATCGTATAGGAAAATAACTGCAGATACTGGTACAAATCGAAGGTATCACAAAATGCAGGAGTAACTCAGCAGGTCAGGCAGCATCTCAGGAGAGAAGGAATGGGTCACGTTTCGGGTCGAGACCCTTCTTCAGACTGAACGGCTTGAGTTATAAAGCACTGGATAGGCTGAGACTGTTTTCCTTGGAGCAAAGGCGGCTGACGGTTGACTTGATAGAGGTTTACAAAATCATGAGGGGCATAAATAAAATGGATATTCAGTCTTTTTTTCCCCAGAGTACAGGAGTCTAAAGATAGAGGGCATTGGTTTACGGTAGGTGGGTAAAGATTTAAAGGGGACCTTTAAGGGTAGGGATTTCACACTGCACTGAAGGTGGTGGGTGAATAGAATGAGCTGCCAGAAGTAAAGGCAAAGGTGGGTACAATTACAATGTTTACAAGGGATTTGGGTAGGTACATAGATAGGAAAGATTTAGAGGAACATGGGCCAAATGCAGACAAATGTGATTCCCTCAGGAAGACACATTAGTTGGCATTGATGAGATGGATAGGAGAGCCTGTCTTCAAGCTGCAACTCTATTACTCTTAGAGCAAGCATGACACCTAGTTCTTGTGAATTAAATTTCCTCATAAATTCACTGTTCTTATCAACACAGCAAGTGTTGAACTTATTTCAATAATGAGGCCGTATCTTAGGAGCAGCACGCTGGCATTCCTGTTGACAATCTCCTCCCATTGCTTCTCCATCTCTACTCTTGATGATTCCTGAATCTTAGAGCAAGTAAGACGACTATGCTCACACTGCCCTTTTTCACAGCAACTATTTCAATTATTGTGTCTGAAAAGTAATTGAAACACCACAGTTGTTCTCAAAGCTATGTAATGATTTGCAGCAGTGTTTGTATGCAGTGAGCATCTCCCTTGGAGATAACAATCAGAGCACATTAATTTCAGTAGGTATCAGGAATTCCTGAAGATACATGATTGTATAGTCAGGTAAAAATAAGTATAAATAAACATACAAGTCGTGCACAGGTTTTTTTTCATGAAACACTAAACTGGTATAGATGTCCAATGTATCTACATTTCAACAAATGGTTTACAGCATCATTGTTGCATTTATTTATTTATTTAAAAAAATCTGTGTATTCAATGCCAAAGCTGGCATTTACTGTCCATCGCTAATTGCTCTTAAGGTGGAAAAGAGTTACTCTCTGATGAAAGTACTCAATGTTGATTGGCAGGAAGCTTCTGAATTTAGACCCAGTGATAAATAATCAGTGCCAGACACAAAATGGCCAAAGATGTGTGACTGCAGTGTATTTTGTAGAGCGTGCACCCTTTCTGCCAGTGGTGGAGTGTCTGGATGGTTGTGGTAATGAATAGAGTGCCAATCTTGCATGATGTCCAGTTTATTGCGAATTGCTGGATCTGAAATGTGGATGAAGCTCAACAAACTGATTCCTTGTATGGGAAACTTTGGCATATGGAGAGATATTAAACAGCCTAGCCTGTTCTCAATTAGGAGGAATGAGTGATCCAATTGGAGCATACAAAATTATTCTCAAGGTACATCTTGGGAGAATGTTTACTGGGAATCAAAATCAATGGAGCTTTGGTTTATCTCAAAATGAATGAATGTTTTCAGTTTTAAAATTAGGAGAACTAAAGAGGAATGGGAAAAAATTAACTACTAACATGAATGGAAATCCAAAAGTGTTCTGCAGCCATATAAATGTTAAAATGCCCACCATCAGGAGATTAATCCCATTGGTCCCATCCCCCTCTCCTATTTCACTGTATCCCAGAATCCCATTCCCTTGCACACAAGTCCCTTTTGAATCTTTCTGCCATAACTTACACAGCAATAATTTATAGTCACCTATAAACTTACCAGCTCAGGCTGTCTTCCTTCATTACAGTGTAGAGAAACCATCCCATGTGCTCCCCGGGGAAGGAACTATATATATCATCCAAAGACATGGTGCCTCCTTCAGTTTTAGTTTTAACTCCTGATTTACTGATAAAACAATAGTTCTTGTTGTAACCTACCACAGAAATTTCCACTACAGTTTAAGATTATTCTTGTAACTCAAGTTGTCTGAAATTGCCTGAAGGTCCATGATTCACAATGCTTTTAACATAAAGCTCCTAGTATGCCATGTGCATAATATTTTTTTTATATATCACTCTTCTGCAGCATGCGAGAAAATGTCACGGGTCCTCTGTGCAACTTTATTTTGCCTCGCTTTGCAATGTGCCTTAGAATTCCAAGCTAATGAGTCAGAGAATCATGCAGTGCAGGAACAGGCCATTCTGCCTAACATCCAGAAAACCTGTGAGTACCCTTCCACATTCATCCCTTCTCACTTGGTCCATAGCCTTCTATACCTTGCTGACAAATATGCTCATCTAGACATATCTCAAATACCATTAGCAACCTAGCCCCAACCGCTCTCTCAGGCAGTGCATTCCAAGTACTTGCCAGGTCAGGCAGCATCTCAGGAGAGAACAATGCGTGACGTTTCGGGACGAGACCCTTCTTCAGACTGATGTCAGGGGAGGGAATGGGACATCTTTGTCCCGCCCACTCCCCTGACATCAGTCTGAAGAAGGGTCTCGACCTGAAACATCACCCATTCCTTCTCTCCCGAGATGCTGCCTGACCCGCTGAGTTACTCCAGCATTTTGTGTCCACCTTTGATTTAAACCAGCATCTGCAGTTGTATTTTCTACCAAGTACTTGCCATTCTGAGTGAAGAATGCCACCCTCATATCCCCTCAAAATCTCTTAGTCCTTACCTTATTTCTATTTCCTCTTGTTCTATCTACCTTTGATATAGTTAAGTTTCCTCCTTTACCCGATCTATACCCCTCGTAATTTTATATACCTCAATCATGTACCCTTTTAACCTCCTCTGCTCCAAGGAAAACAGACCTAGTTTCTTCAGTCTCCCTCATAACTGAACTGCTCCATAACAGGCATCTTCAGGTGAACTGGAGTCTGAAGAAAGGTCCCAACCCAAAACATCATCTATCCATATCCTCCAGAGATGCTGCCTAACCCACTGATTTACTCCAGCACCTTTTGTTTTACCCATCTGAGTAAGCCTGCTAATTAGTTTCAATGTGTCTCATTGCAGCTATGGGTTTGTAGTAATGTGACTGTCTTAAACCTGCCAAAACACATGTTTAAAAGTGACTAATTGAGTATCAAGACTCCAGTCAAACCAAGATGGAACTCTTGAATGTGATTATTACTAACTGTCCTTGTTCCTTAAGGATGTTGTTAAAGTTTTCACACTTTGTATTTAGATTACGAAGACATGAACAAAATTACTGGGAAGTAAAACCTGTATGCATTTTCAGCGATGCAAGGGGATTGGAGCACTGCTTTGAACCCTTGTTTAAAAAAAAGAAAAGAAACAAGAAATGACAGACCAAATGGATTAACTCAAGCTGTGGGCAAATAATTAGAATTAATGCTGAGAGACAGTGTAAACTTTTATTTGAAAATGCACAAAATGAATCAAAACCCATTAGCAAGGATTTAAGGTAAGGTTGCGTCAGACTAATTTGATTGATTTCTTGATAAAGTAACATGAACAGTTAATGATTGAAATGCTTTTGATGTAGTCAACATAAATTTTAGCAAGGCCCCAAATGGCAGGTTGCTCATGAAAGTAAGAGTCCAGGGGAGAGCACCAAATCGGATCCAAAATCAGCTCAGTCAGTGCAGGAAGCAATGATGGGGGGTGTTTTTGCATCTGGAAGGTCATTTACCAGTGGGACTCCACTGAGCTCAATACTCTGTCTACGGCTTTATAAAAACAAATAATTTAGACCTAAATGTAAATGCCACATGAAGAAAGTTGCACATAACATAAATGTTATTCATGTGGCTGACAGTGAAGAGGGAAGTTTTAGATATTAAAATATAAATGGTCTGGTCAGTTGAGCAGCAAAGTGGCAGGTGGAATATAATCTAGAGAGGTAAGGTTTTAGGGAAATGCAACAAGGAAAGCCTACACAATAATAGGGAAAATATCAACAGGTGTAGAGGAAGAGAGGGTCTTTGGAGTATATAAAGGAATAAAGACAGAACAAGAAGGTAATTCAAACACAGGCAGGATGCTTTTCTTTGTTAGACAAGGAACAGAAGACAAAAACAAAATGATTGTGCTGGAACCACACAAAACAATAGTCAGACATCGGTCTGAATCAAGGTGATGTACTTTGGTATCAAACCAGGGCAGGATTTACATAGTAAATAGTAGATCCCAAGAGAGTGTTAGAACAGAATGATCTAGGAATACAGGTGTATGGTCCCAGAAAGTGGAGAGTCAGGGGGATAGGATGGTGAAGGCATTTCACATGCTTGCCTTCATTGGGAGTAGTAAGTACAAAGGTTAGGACATCATGATGCAGATGTATAAGTTGGTGGTGCACATTTGCAGTTCTGGTCGCCCAGCTACAGAAAGTTAGAAAGGGTGCTGAAAAGGTTCACCAGGATGTTATTTGGACTTGCAGGCTTGAATTATAGGGCAAGGTTGGATAGGCTGGGACTTTATTCTTTAGAGCATAGGAAGTTAAGGGGTAACCTTATTGATGTGTACAAGATTATGACGTGGATGACCAGGGTACAGGATTCTAAAACTAGAGGATATAGGCTTAAGGTGAGAGGGGGAAATTTTAAGAGGGACCTCAGGGACAACTTCTTCACTCGAAGGGTAGTTCATATCTGGAAAGTTTAGAAACTGATACCATTACGACTTTCAGAAGACATTTGGATAGGTACATGGATAGGAAGAGTTTACAGGCAAATGGGCTTAGCCAAAAATCCCAACTTGGTCAGCTTTAATAAGGTGGGCTGGAGGGCCTGTTTCCATGCTAGGTCTATGACTCTGCATACAATTCTGGACACTACCATATAAGGAAAAATGAAGGCTAGGGCGAGTAAGCAGAAAAATATTGCCTGGATTGCAATCAATGAGCAGCGAGGATAAACTGAATAGGCAGGTTGCCTCTCTTTTAAAAACAGACTAGACCAAGTGGACCCGTTGGGTCCAAACCTCTCCTGCATTGGTGTAGCACCCTCTCCTCTCCCCCACACTCCATCCCCCTCAACCCCCCATATCCTCCCTCCTCTACCTCTCCCTCCCTCCCCTCTCCTTCCCTTGGAGATAGATTTAAACTTTAAAATATGAATAACTTTAAAAATATAACCGATTTCAATTAAACTTCTTCCATTAGCACCAAAGGGATGACGGTGAGTAAGGTGGGCCTAAAATTGTCGCGCTATTGTGTACCGTTTTGGCTGTAGTTCAGGAACAAACAAACAAACAAACGAGCGTTTTAGTATATAGATGGACACCCAGTGATTCTTCAACGTCTCCCAACAGTCAGCAGAAATTAGAGCAGCAGATATGTAGGCAGGTCAAAGAAGGGTGCACTATAAATGCAAAAAGGTTGTAGCAAAGGTTTCTTTTAAGTTTCTCAATATTGATTGGGATTTCTTTAGTGCAAGGTGTTAAGGAATGGAATTCGTAAAAGATTTTGATTTGTAAAAGATATCGTACTACTACTATTAGGGAAGGTTGTACTTGATCTTATCTTTGGAAAAGAAGATGGGCAAGTGAGAAAAGCGTTTGTGTGCGCATCCTTTATGCAGTGACTGTAGTCTAGTATGCTTCAAGATAGTTATGGAAAAAGTTAAGGTTGGTGCTTGAGATATGGTCCTAAACTAGAGGAAGGCGGATTTCAATGGGGTAAGACAAGACCTGGCCGCATCTGCTAAAAGGGGAAAGTAAATCTAATAGGTGAGGGTTTTAAAAGTGAGTTTGGAGTTAGAATGTCCCTGTCAGAGTAAGAAGCAAAGATAGCAAGAATAAGGAACCTTGGTTAACAAAAGACATTCAAGGTTTGATCGGGGGAAAAGGCAAAGATTTGTATCAAGTATTAAATTGGTATCAAATTAGTCTTTTGAGGTTTATTGTGGATGTAGGAGAGAACATAAAGAAAATAGGAGGTTGTAAGTCAGAAAATGGAAGGAGTCATAGGAAGGTAGAGATTAGGACAATTAAGCCTCAAAAGAAGTACACTGGGAGAGGTGAATATTTCACATACGTGTTCTTCTACTTCCTTGCTTTTGGAGGGACTATAGTATAATCCATTTAAATTCTACAGCTCTCCCCATATTATCATGCTATATCTTTTAACTAAACTATACTTTACAATACCTTGGTGAATACACATTTGGAGTATTGGTCACCCAATGACAGGAAGTTATGAAGGCTTTGTAGATGGTGCAGAAGTAGTTAACCAGGATTTTGCCTGGATTAGAAGGTATTAGCTACAGTATAAGGAGAGGTTATACAAACTTGCATTGTTTTCCCTGCAGCATTGGAGGCTAATGGGAGACCTGAGAGAAAAATATGTTGTTACATAGATTGGTAGGTACCTAAAAGTGGTGCCAGAAGTGTTAGTGGAAGCATGTACTATAGTTGTGATTGGGAAGCTTTCAGATGGGCACACGAAAATGTAGGGAATGGAGGGATGTGGGTCATAATATGTGAGGCAGAGATTTAAGATGGACCTCAAGGACAACATTTTCACTCAGAGGGTAGTGCATATTTAGAACAAACTACCATTGAAGCTGCAGAAGCAGATACAATTAAGGCTTTTAAATAATCTTTTAACTCTATCATCAGCTTTGTTTTCAATTGCATTCACAATCTCGTGTGCAAGTATTCTTTTTTTTTTTTTTTTGCTATTTTTTGGTCATCCATGGAAATCTGGTTTTAACTTCCTTACCCTTAACCTCAGGGGAATGTTACCTATAGCTGAAACACCTCCATTTAAAAGACCTGCCATTATCAAAACTGAGATTACCATTTACCTGAGTCAAATCTGTTCTTATCCCATTGAAAATGGCCTTTTCCCTGCTGACTATTTTTACCTTTGAATGGTTAATATCCTTACTTGTAGCTTATCCCAGTCTTTTTATGCAAGGAATAATGATGACTGCTACGTTCTACATGTTCCTCTACTGAGTATCAGTTTGTTCAGCTCATTTCCCAAGACTAAGCCAGCAATGGCTGCTGACATTAGAACAGAAGCATTCTGATCAAATACATTCTCCTAAAGCATTTCACAAAATCATTCTTCTTTATTCCCCTTAAAGTATTACCCCATCTATACTTGTGTTGTTCAAGTGCCCCATAAATAGTATTCTGAGATATTTTCCCCAGTTCCACTGCAAATTTGCTTCTCAATATCCCCCACAAGTTGACAGCAAAGTCAATAGACAATAGACAATAGGTGCAGGAGTAGGCCGTTCGGCCCTTCGAGCCAGCACCGCCACTCAATGTGATCATGGCTGATCATTCACAATCAGTACCCCGTTCCTGCCTTCTCCCCATACCCCCTGACTCCACTATCTTTAAGAGCTCTATCTAGCTCTCTCTTAAAAGCATCCAGAAAATTGGCCTCCACTGCCTTCTGAGGCAGAGAATTCCACAGATTTACAAGTCTCTGACTGAAAAAGATTTTCCTCATCTCCGTTCTAAATGGCCTACCCCTTATTCTTAAACTGTGGCCCCTGGTTCTGGACTCCCCCAACATTGGGAACATGTTTCCTGCAGTGTAATTGCATCTCTATTGTTTCTTCATTCAAACCAAATGGATTTTGTCCTTGATAATTTGACCACAACCTCTCACAGCAATGTAGTTCTTCATAAATATGTTGCACCCTCTCGTTTCCTTTCTTCCTTTTTCCATCTTTCCCAAACAGAAATATGCAGGACCCATTCTGATTTTTGTTAATCTTGTTATAATCACATCATTGTCACAACTATCTGCAAGTTACCAATATTGTTTTATATGTGTCTTGTATATGAGATACTAATCATTTAAAACAAAATTGAATGGGAAGGGTTTGGGGAGATTGGCACCAATTGCAGGGAGATTAGACAAGCCCAGAATTGCCAATTTGGGCTTAAGGGCTTGTTTCCATGCTCCATCGCTCTATATAGGTAGAATAATATAGGTGGTGTAATATAGGTGAGTGAACATTACAATCTTCCTTCCCATACCTGTCCCTTTCCCTTTTCTCCCTTCACATCTACCTGGCCCTCTCAGCCCCACCCTGTTTCCCACTATACCTCCAGTCCCCTATCCCCCCTCCCCCTGTTTCTTTTCCCTCCCTTTCAACGCACCCCTCCCCCCCCCCCCCCCATCTACTCATCACCCACATACTCTTCCCACTGGATTCCCCCCTCCACCCCCACTACACACCCATTCCTCTTTCTGACCTTCTCATCTCCTGCTCAACTATATCCCTCTGTTCTGCCTCATCCTGGCAGTGGAGGAGGCAGAGGACAGTCTGGTCAGTGTGGGAATCTATATTGCATTGTTAACTGGCTATACCTCTCCTCTGTTAACCAGCTATACTTCTCTTTCAGTCCAGGAGAAGGGTCCCAACCCAAAACATTGACTCTTTTTCCTTCTCAGATGCTGCCTGACCTGCTGAGTTCTTCCAGCTGCTTGCCTTTCAGTACCCATTACAATAATGACAAACTTTGCAGGAAGACATAAAATGAAATTCCAAAACAAAAGTAGAGGAAATAACTAAAATAGAGAAACAATGCAAAATATTTGCCCCCAACACCACTGCAGAAGAATCTTCACCAAAAGAACTGTAGAAGGCATAGAATCATACTCCATAGAATCAGGCTATTTGGTCCATCTCAACAATGCTTACTAACATTCCCCATCTAAGCAAGTCCCATTTTCCCATGTTTGACCTATACTCCATTGAACCTTTCTAATTAATATACCTGACCAAATGTCTTTTAAATGTTAGTATACCTGCCTCAAATACTTCCTCTGGCAGCTCATTCCATATACCCATCATCCAAAACAAAAATAAGGTAATGCAAAATATCTAACAATGAACAATATCCAGCATTGGCAAAAATGATTTCATGTCTGGCCAAAACAAAATAAATTTAAGGCTGTTGGAAAAAGGGATCAGGATAAGCATGTCCTATGGAGTATCCTTCCATTTCAATTTTCACTCATTTTATGGGAAGAGTCTGTGTATTACAGTGTGTGCAAGACCTGGACACAACGCATAATTGATCCAAAATGATGCAGGATCCTTGCAATGTGCTCAGTGCAATGGAACTTTATAATTATGTACTGTGCAAATAACATTAAGAATTTACTAGTAATGGACATGAAGGCTGGGGGTAGGGTCATTTGCAGATAGACTGGGCTGTGGTCCAATACCCACAATATCTTGTAGTTTTGTGCAGAACAGCTGTCATACCAAGTAATGATGGATCCCAACAGGATACTTTCCATGGTGCATTGATAGAAATTGGTAAGATTCGTTGGAGACATGCCAAATTTCCTTAGCCTTCTAAGGAAAGAGTCACACAGCACGGAAACAAGACCTTTGGCCTAACTCGTCCTTTGGCCAACCAAGATGCTCCATCCAAGCTAGTCCTATCTGCCTCTACCTAGCCCATTTGCCTCAGAACCTTTTCACCTTATCTGTCCAAAACTCTTAAATGTTGTTATTGTATATTGACCTCAACCACTTCATCTGGCAGCTCATACAATATATCCACCGCCCTCTGTCTGAAAAGGTACTCCTCAGGTTCACATAGTCTTTCCACTCTCACCGAAAACCTATGCTCTCTAGTTTTTGATTCTCCTAGTGCTTTCACCCTATCATTCTCCCATGATCTTATAAGATCACCCTTCAGTCTCCTGTGCTCCTAGGAATAAAGTCCTGGACTGCCCAATCTCTCCCTATAGCTCAGGCCCTCCAGTCCAGATAACATCTTCATAAATCTTCCCTGCACTCTTTCTAGCTTAATGGAAGCTTCCCTACAGCAAGGTGACCAAAACTGAACACAATACTCCAAGTGCTGAATTAGTCTAGCATTTTGTGTCTATCTTTGGTCCCAACCTCTACACTCAGTTCCCTGACTGATGAAGTCCAAAGTGTCAAAAGAATTCTTCACCATCCCATCTATCTTCCCATCTATCTTGGGAACAGCTCCATCTAAGACCTCAAGAAATTGCAGAGAGTTGTGGATGTAGCCCAGATTATCACATAAGCCGACCTCCCTTCCACTGATTCCATCTACACTTCACACTACCTCGGCATGGCCACCAGCATAATCAAGGACCAGTCTCACCCCGATCTTCACAGTGAATGGTAGGGCATTTGAACCAATGAGTTGTATTTAGAGATACAAAGTCCAGCCTCAACATCTACAGATGACCACCAAACTCAACAACATAACAAACAATTTGGAGGACTAAAACAAGTAGACTCAGAACAAAGGGAATTTAAACAGACAGCCACATTTTTTGGGAGAAAGAACAAGTCAATATGTTGCTGCATGCATAGAGAAATCCGATGGGGCATGCATACAAATCTTTGAAGTAGCAAAAATATTGAAAAGACTATGCAGCCAATTGTTTCAATTTGAAACAAAATGTCCTAAAGGGTGATGGAAACCATTTTATAGAACTTCCAAAAAGAGAAAATTAATAAATATTCAAAGGAGAAACATTTGTCATGCTATGCACAAAAATGGGGAGTAGGAAATTATTAATATTCTATACAGTACAGGGGTCCATACTATGCAAAGAACATTGAAGCTTCTACAAGGATACAATGCAAGTTCTATTGTCTGATTAAATAAACACTTTTTAATATATATTTTAGACAGGCAAAAATTATGGAATGGCTTAAATTATAAATGGTATTAAATGCCAAAAATATATATTCAGTGGTCAGATGATGTGGGGTCAAAAGTAAGGGAACACATTAAATGAGAAAGACTTAACGCCAAGGTGGGAGGAGCATTTTTTAAGAGTTGCAAGACTGTGGAATTAGTGGCTATTAACACATTTTAGACAATGCTTAAAGTAAATGAGTTGAGAAATCTCGAAAGTGAGTGATTAAATATTGATTCTGGTTACGTTCTCAAGCTGGGGATAAATGCCAGCATTGACTGAAGATGATCAATACAAGCTGCTATGTTTTACGCATTTTCATTGAACTTAAAATATTATCTACAGCACTTTAACCACTGATAAACCCTGCTGATTTCCAGTTTAGCCTGTCTTCATGATCATTGCTAAACTCCTTGAGCAGCATTAAGCAAAACATGACAATGCTTCCCCATCTGGTAAGCAGTATTGTACACGGTTGCACATTCATGTGTAAATAATGGGTGAAGAAAACTAATAATTATGATAATTAGGGCGAGGCATTCCTTCCTGCCTACGCAATTAATTGCAAGATGCTAAGACTGTAATTTTTTTTAAAGATGCTTTGATTAGAATGTCTCTGTACTTCAAGGCAAATTAATAACATGGTACAGTATCTATCCAAACCAGTATAAATGTTTATGTTTAGGTACTACAACATAAATTAAAAAAACATTAAGCAGGTTTTTATTATCTGAAGTTATCATGACTCTCAACAAATAAGCAGAAATCCAACTTTCTCAATATCTGTTCAGAGGTAATGCAATCTTTTAAATTGAGCTTTCTTTCCAAGTGCTCTCTACGCAATTACAAATAACTCAGAAACTATTGATTGTTTTAACAGAAGAAGAATAAACTCACTCACATGAAAATATACTTTGGGACACATTTTCAAATAACCAATTACTTCCATGAGGAATATTCAAGTTTAATATCAAATATATCCATATGTTGACCTATGTTTTACAAATTATTCTGAATGAACCAGAATAATTGATTTTAACTCATTACTAGACCATAAGCTGATTTTAACTAATTACTAGACCAAATGGACCCGTTAGGCCCAAACCTCTTCTGCATTGGTGCAGCACCCTCTCCTCCCCCCTCCCCCCTCCTCTCCCCCTCCCCTCCCCCTCTCCCCCACCCCTTCCCCTCCCCCCTCCTCTCTCTCCTACCCCCTTCCCCCCCTGCCTCCACCCCCTCCCTACCCCCCCACTCGATACCCCCCTCCCCCTCCTCCCTCCCACCCTCCCCACTCCCCCCCCCACTCACCCACTCCATCCCCCTCAACCCCTCAACCCCCCCCCTCCCCCCCTCTCACCCACTCCATCCCTCCTTAACCCAGGCATCAGTCAGACCCCCCACATCCCCCTCCCCTGCAAGAGATTAAGATATACAAAACTGGCACACAATAATGTGACAAAGGGGGTCAAATTTCAAATTCCTTCAACAAAGTTGACAAGCACTTTATTGGGTTCATGACTAACATAGTATCAACAAACAATATAAGGAAAGATAGCATATTGATGGCAAGGTTCCGAAAGTGGCATCAGAATACACAAATACATTTTGTGTAACAGTTGTCTACGTGGACACAACGACGCACGTTACGTAAGAAAAACATACGTTATAATACATTGTATCTTTGGCTTCATTTGTAAGTAAAGGCAAATTTCATTGGCACAACTTTGGTCTTCATGTTGATAAACAGCAATAAAAGTTTCCAAAGGTGATGGAAAGAGTGGAGGAAAGACTAGGTGCTGAGAGCTCTCTCATACCTGCATTAAGGAGGCAATTAAACACACCTGAGCAATTACAAATACCTGTGAAGCCCTGTGTCCCAAACATTATTGTGCCCAAAAATGGGGGGACCATGTATAAACATGGACAGGTGATGTTTCACAAAGTGCTGGAGTGACTCAGCGGGTCATGCAGCATCTCTGGAGAACATGGATCGGTGACGTTTCACAGGGTGCTGGAGTAACTCAGTAGGTCAGGCAGCATCTCTGGAGAACATGGTTAGGTGACGTTTCACAGAGTGCTGGAGTAACTCAGTGGGTCAGGCAGCATCTCTAGAGAACATGGATAGGTGACGTTTCACAGAGTGCTGGAGTAGCTCAGCGGCTCGTGCAGCATCTCTGGAGAGCATGGATGGGTGGCGTTTCACAGAGTGCTGGGGTGGCTCAGCGGGACTGGCAGCCTCTGGAGGAGGTGGATGGGTGGCGTTTCACAGAGTGCTGGAGTGACTCAGCGGGTCAGGCGGCATCTCTGGAGTGCATGGAGGGGTGACGTTTCGCAGAGTGCTGGAGTGGATCAGTGGGTCAGGCAGCATTTCTGGATGGTGTGGATAGGTGACGTTTCGGCTGGGGACCCTTCTTGGACTGGCGGCAATAATCTATTTCTGTTCAAACTGGATGAGAGTAACAGCTCAGGTGAAGTGTTGACAAAGTTCAGCGTTGATGTATTTCTATTAAAATCTACAATCAGGAGGAACAACGGCATCAGATCAAAAATTGCTAAACAAAGAATACATTTTGCTTTGGAAGTACTTTCTAAAAATGAGAACAGCAGATGATAATGGCAAATGATTTGTTAGCGTTCCCATCTGTTCTGTAAACAGTACATACAGCAACTCTTAATGTAACAGGGCGGGATCCTGGAAGAAATCACAACACCTTTGCAGAAGTGAGGCAGGGGGCAGAGTGGGGGGACGGAGGAGGAGATGAGTAGGGGTGTGGGAGAAATGAGGGGAGGGGGAGAGATAACCGGGGAGAGGACAGAAAATACAGGCACGCCCAAACTGGCTCAGAGCCCAGAATTACTTTTGGAGCGAAAGGTGCAGATATTCACAGGAAATGGCACCGTGATGGATACCATAACACACACACAATAAAAGTAAACCTGGAGCAGGGTTTTGTTTTAACACAACCTGTTAAAGCAGGAGATAAAAGCACTACTTAGACAGGGAGGCAGATAACAACACTGGTTTAGTGTAGTTTAGAGATACAGTGTGGAAACAGGCCCTTCGGCCGACTGAGTCCACAGTGACCAGCGATCCCCACACACTAACACTATCCTACAAACACTAGGGACAGTTTTACTTTCATAACCAAGCCAATTGGCCTACAAACCTGTGCGTCTTTGGAGTGTGGAAGGAAACCGAAGATCTCGGAGAAAATGCACCCAGTCACAGAGAGAAAGTACAAATACCATGCAGACAACGCCCATGATCAGGGTCTAGCCCGGGTCTCTGGAGCTGCAAACGCTGTGGGGCAGCAGGTCTGCCGCTGCGCCACCGTGCTGGTAAGTTTGTAAGTCAATATGAGGTGGATGTAGCTGCTGCTTTCTGACTCTCTGGTTTAGGTTTATTATTGTCACCTGTACCGAGGTGCAGTGAAACGCCGAGGATCTCTGGATGGCACGGTGGTGCAGCGGTGGAGTTGCTGCCTCGCAGCGCCAGGGACCCAGGTTCCATCCCGGCCGCGGGTGCTGCCTGTTCGGAGTTTCCCGTGACCTGCGTGGGTTTTTCCCGAGATCTGGGTTTAGATGCTGCGGATGGCAAAGTCGGGATGGCAACACACCCAAGCCCGCAAAGGACTGCAGATGCAGGAATCTTTTGTAGACACACAGGGTGCTGGAGTGACTTGGCGAGTCAAGCAGCATCTCTGGAGGGCAAGGATGGGTGACGTTTTGCGGGGTGCTGGAGTGGCTCAGCGGGGCAGGCAGGATCTCTGGAGAGCGTGGGTAGGTGATGTTTCACAGAATGCTGGAGTGGCTCGGCGGGTCGGGCAGTGTCTCTGGGGGACATGGATGGGTGGCGTTTCACAGAGTGCTGGAGTGGCTCAGTCTGGAGAGCATGGATGGGTGGCTTTTCGCGGAGTGCTGGAGTGGCTCAGGGGTCGGGCAGCGTCTCTGTGGAGCGTGGGTGGGTGGTGTTTCGCGGAGTGCTGAAGTGGCTCAGTGGGTCAGGCGGCGTCTCAGGAGGGCGCTGGAAGACGTTTCGGATAGGAACCCTATAGACATTTCTGTTGTTACTCAGATGAGTCCCAACCCGAGCTGCCACCTGTCCACGTCCTCATGGGAGGCTGCCTGACCCGCTGGGTTGCTCCGG
Organism: Rhinoraja longicauda; assembly: GCF_053455715.1. Lineage (NCBI taxonomy): Eukaryota > Metazoa > Chordata > Chondrichthyes > Rajiformes > Arhynchobatidae > Rhinoraja > Rhinoraja longicauda. The sequence continues at coordinate 16,034,787 of NC_135957.1, read as the reverse complement.
CATTCTTTGGGGCGTCACCTGTCCACGTCCTCCTGGGGGGCTGCCTGACCCACTGAGTTACTCCAGCACTTTGTGTCTTTCATCGGTTTAAACCAGTATCTGCAGTTCCTTCCTCCAGACTTTAGTTTCTATTGCGCTCTTCAGCCCGTTCTAAAATGCTTTATAGCCAAGGGTGTCTTTCTCATCTGTGGTAATAGCTGTATTGTAGCACCTCATTGTAAAGTACTTCACAGACCTTCACTATACAGCAATGGGATAACAGGCAGATAATCTGTCTTTGTTTGTAAACCAGCATCCGCAGATCCTTGTTTCTTCAACATAAATTAAATTGGGAGATATTGCCGGTAAATAATTGAGCTATGAATAATAGGTGACAATTCTGGTCTGGAGAAAGTTCTCGACCTGAAGCGCTGCCTATCTATGTCCTTCAGAGATGTCAACAGTGTTTTATTGTCATCTGGGTAATATTTAGAGTTGAGCCCTTCTTCAGTCCGAAGTAAAGTCTGAAATAAATTACCATGTATTTAATACATACATATAATAAAAATACCTTGTTCTTCAAACTGTTGTTGTAACCTACTTGAAGGCATTTCATGTTCAGGGACTGCAGGAGAAGGTTTATATTCACACAGACACTGTAACAGCTTTGTAGCTGACATGGGTCTGATGTTTTTTGACTCCGTCACAGTTGTTGTGAAGCTTCCGGAAGTTGACACGAAGGAATGAAGTTAGCGACTTGGGCCGTACAAAAGATAAACAAGAGACAGCATGTTGCCAAATTGAAGATTGGTTCATTTTCTTAGTTTTGATGACCAATTTATCCCCCCCCAATTTTTTTTATTGACTTTAAAAAGTCGGAAAATATATCATAAACGGTCGTTATGTTTTTGACACCATGATATTTTTGATATATTAAATTTTTTAAATATAAGAAAAAATAATTAACTCACTCCAAAATCACTACTACCATAGGATACCTCGTTGGGGTTTGTGAAAAGCAGTAGAGGTTTGGAGCCTCTGTGGTTTAACTTACGGAGATACCGACCCCGATAACGGTCGTTGTGACAATGGACACCAAGCACAAGGACCATTACCGGATCTTTGCTAGGCGGAATACCAAACATGTTACTGTATTTTTCTCCTGGTATTGATGACGTATATGTATGAGGGGCCTTATGAAGTTTATTTATGAATTAAATATTCATGACTAAATGTGGCAGAGTTTTTACGTCACATTTTTGGTATCCAAAATGGTGGTAAAACGATGACATTTTGTCTGTCATGAAAAAGATTTTTGACTTTCGGTCTTGAAGTTATCTAATTTGTATCTGTTATTTATAAGGATCCACATGATGGGTATTTTTTTGTAAAAACTGAATAATAATAATAATAATAATAATGTATTTTATTTATATAGCGCTTTTCATATACTCAAAGACGCTTTACAGAGATTTAGAGAACATAGGGAAATGAATAAATAGATAAATAAATAAATAAATAAACGAACAGAGTAATGTAATCTTCTTCTTCAAAATCAGTATTGTAAAAATACACATATATTAATAGATATACAATATAACATTTTATATTCTTACATTATTATATTTTAAGCATTATTATTGTAATATTATATCATTATTATTTTTATTATCACCTTGGAAGGTGTGTGTGTGTGTGTGTGTGTGTGTGTGTGTGTGTGTGTGTGTGTGTGTGTGTGTGTGTGTGTGTGTGTGTGTGTGTGTGTGTGTGTGTGTGTGTGTGTGTGTGTGTGTGTGTGTACCGCGTTGCCCGGGTTGTAGTCCAGTGATGGTCTGGTGTACTGGGGACGGGCAGGAGCGGCCCGTTTTACGTAAGTATTAGATCAAAGGGCCCCAACTGCGCAGGCACGGTCCCATTTTGTTCTGTGCACGCGCGGATCCGGCGGCCATCTTACGTATCAGATCAACGGGCCCCAACTGCGCAGACGCAGTCGCGTTGGGTTCCCATTGTGATGTCGAACACGCGGACCCATTGGGTTCCAATTGTGACATCGAACATGGCTGATCGGCAGTACAAGTGGAAAAGTGATTTTTAATGTTTAAAAAGTGATTTTTAATGTTTAAAAAGTGAAAAACTTTTAAAATATAACAAACATTTGAACCGCAGGACAATGGTGAGTAATGTTGTGCTATCGTGTACCGTTTTGGCTGTAGTTCAGGACAAATATATCCACAAACAAGATGAGAGTTTTAGTAATACACTAGACCAAGTGGACCCATTGGGCCCAAACTCTCCTGCAGTGGTGCAGCACCCTCTCCTCCCCCCCTCCCCTCTCCCCCCCACCCCCTCCCTCCCCCCCACTCCATCTCCCTCAACCCCCCTTATCCTCCCTCCCCACTCCATCCCCCGCCCCATTCCCTCTCCCCCCACTCCATCCCCTCAACCCCCCCTTATCCTCCCTCCCTCCCACCCTCCATCCAGCCCCCCTCCCTCCCTAGGAGATAGATCTAAACTTTAAAATGTGAATAACTTTAAAAATGTAACACCAATTTCAATGAAACTTCTTCCATTAGCACCAAAGGGACGACGGTGGGCCTAAAATTGTTGCGCTATCGTGTACCGTTTGGCTGTAGTTCAGGAACAAACAAACAATCAAATGAGAGTTTTAGTATATAGATAGATGAGAATATCTGCTTTCATCACCTTCTTAGGCAATGCATACCAGATTGTGTGCACACTTTTGGTAAAACACTTTTGCTTCAGATCTCCTTACTCCCCACCTTAAACCTATCCCTTTTGGGTTTTGGACATTTTGGTTCTGGAGAGAAATTTCCCACTATCCACACCATCTATGCCCCTTGCACATCTGTACATCTCAATCAAGTTGCCCCCATACCCTCCTTCTTTCTAAGGAAAATGAACCCAGCCTATCCAGTCTCTGCTTGTAACTGAAACTTTGCATCCCAGGCAATATTCAGGTAAAATTTCACTGCACCCTCCAGAGTTCCTAGAGTGTAGAGACAAGAGCTGTGCAATGATTCCAGCCCAATCAAAGTTTAGATACAAGTGACTGAATACCAAAGTAAGAGGGAAAACTTTTTAGAGTTGCAAGATTGGACTTCATTTACAGGATTAGAGACTATCAGCTTATATTGGACAATGTTTGAAATAAATGAGTTGAGAGATCTGGAAAGTAAACAAGTGAATATTGACTCTGGCTACTTTCTCAAGCTGGAGACAAATGCTACCATTGACTGAGTTTTTCTAAGTGACCTCCAAGCTCTTATATTCTACTGGATGGGCTGAAGGGCCTATTTCCATGCAGTATATTTTAATTCATTTTCATCAGTTAATCTATTCAACTTGCTATCACAACCAACATGCCCCATCTACACTAGTCCTACCTGCCTGCCTTTGGTCCATATCCCTCTAAACTTATCCTATCCGTGTACCTGTCCAAATGTTTTTTAAATGTAGTCATAGTACCTGCCTCTACTCCCTCTGCTGGAAACTTGTTCCGAATACCTACCACCCTTTGTGTGAAAAAGGGCCCCTCAGGTTCCTATTAAATCTTTCTCCCCTCACCTTAAACCCATGTGCTCTGGTTCTTGATTTCTCTACTCTGGGTAAAAGACACCTGTGCATTTATCCTAACTATTCCTCTTGTCATCTTACACACCTATATAAGATTACCCCTCATCATCTTGCGCTCCAAGGAATAAAGTCCTAGCTATCTCAACCTCTCTCTATATCTCAGGCTCTCGAGGTCTGGCATCATCCTCATAAACCTTCTCTGCACCCTTTCCAGCTACTTTCCATTAACTATCAAGTTCTTGACCCAACCTAAAAAACCCTCATCCTACCCTCGACAACAGAACACTGTGGTCCTCCTCTTGCACTACTATGGACTTACCTTTTTTCTAATTATGTTTTGCACTAATGTCTTGTTTTTGCACTCAGCTTTCTTTAAGAATTTTGTGTAACTCATGTATAATTAAAGTTATTTTCTGTGTTTGCCCAAGCCGATATGACTGTGTTGCTGCTGCACGCAAGAGTTTCATTGTACCTGTAGCTCACCATACTTGTGCATATGACAATAAACTTGAACATGAGCTTGAGAGGAGACGGCTGGTGCATTGACACTGATCTTTATATCCTCTAGCCACCGGTGAGGTCTTGGAGGATTGGAAATAAGCCAATGTTGTTCTTTTGATTAAGAAGGGAAATTATCTCTAAAGTCTAAAGTTTTGGGGCATATGACAATGGAAAACTCATGACTCTTGAGCCCCTGACGCTTCAGCAAATCCAGGTTTGTCTAATAGCTAACACTCTCCAATGCAGGCAACATCGAAGAGAACCTCTTTTGCACCATCTCAAAAGCCTCCACATCCTTCCCATAGTATAAGAACCAGAACTGCACACGATAGTCCAAATGTGTACCAACTAAAGATTAGTACCTCAGCAGTGTGACTTTTCAACTTTTAAACTCAATGCCTTGACCGATGAAGGCAAACACGTTCTTTTCCACTTGATCCACTTGCGTTGCCAGAGTCAGAGAGCGATGGTCTTATGGTCTTGCATCCCAGGATCTCTTGTACATCGGTCAGAGGACCCGGCAGACCACAGCCTGTGGGGAGAGAGCCGCTGAGCTGACCACCAGTGGGAGGACCCAGCAGACTGCGGCCTGCAGGAAGAGAGCCGCCGAGCCAGCCCATGCTCGTCCCTCGCGGCCGAACACAAGACCTCCGCGGCCTACAGGGGGAGGCCACCAAACCAGCCCGTGCTCGTCCCCCGAAGACCAGGAGGATGGAGCTGGTGACGACGATGATGATGGACGTAACGGGTGAGGAGCAAGGACAGTAGGAGAGAGAACCGCGATCTGGCCTACTGCACTCTCAAGGCTGGCTGCTGGAGACGCCCCGGGGCACAAAGGTGGACGGGTGAGGAGAAGGACGTCACGTCCAAGGAAAATGACCGCTGGAAGCCCATAGTAGCTTGGGGCTTGCCTGGATTGGCCATCGCTCATAAGAGCAAAAACTATGACTGGACTTTGAAAATGGCACCAAACATAGCACCTCGTGCTTGCAGGATCAGTAGACTAGTTCTATGCACTTGCTAATCAAGGATGTGCTTAGGTATGGAAATACTGCACTGGACTGTGTGCAAGAAAAGAATTTCACTGTGCGTTTGTACATGTGACAATAAAAGGACTATTGAACCAATGAACCATTATTGCCCCCTGGGGTCCTGCCATTGATTGTTTTCTTCCCTCTTGCATTTGACCCCCCAAAATCCAATACCTCACATTTGTCCGGATTAACAGATTTGTTATCAAGACAACTCTAACACATAGCTGCAGCAGCAATGATAGAAAATTGGCTAAGAATGAGCACAGAGTGGCACTGAAAACTTGTTTGCACTGGAAAGAATATAGAGTCATCAAGGATTTTAAATCAGAACCACTGTTTTTTTTAATTAATTTTTTGATGGGTGTACAGAGCAAACTTTACAAATTTGCAGACAATACAAATACCTTGGAGGTAGAATGAATTCATGGAGACAAAAAAATAGAATTCAAGATGAGATAGATGGACAAGTAGAATGTGGGCGGCACGGTAGCGCAGCGGTAGAGTTGCTGCTTTACAGCGAATGCAGCGCCAGAGACTCAGGTTCGATCCTGACTACGGGTGCTGCACTGTAAGGAGTTTGTACGTTCTCCCCGTGACCTGCGTGGGTTTTCTCCGAGATCTTCGGTTTCCTCCCACACTCCAAAGACGTACAGGTATGTAGGTTAATTGGCTGGGTAAAATGTAAAAATTGTCCCTAGTGGGTGTAGGATAGTGTTAATGTACGGGGATCGCTGGGCGGCACGGACTTGGTGGGCCGAAAAGGCCTGTTTCCGGCTGTATATATATGATATGATATGATATGTCCGGAAAAGTTGTAGATGAAGTTTAATGCTAAATGAGAAGGATCACGCTTCATAAAGAAGATCGAGAATAAGCAATATTCTAAAGTATGTACAAGAGAACAAATATATTTCATTGGGGTATATGTGCATGGTTCTTAATAATGGTGGCTGAGAAAAACAGGTGGGATCCTAGCCTTTATAAAGAGGGACAAAGTATAAGAACAAAAAGTCATGACAATCATTTGTAAAATACTGGTTTCAAATTCATATTTTTTCTTATAACATCAGAGATTCAGAGATCTAAGATATAAATTCAGCCTATCAAAGCTATACCAACTCAGAACAATGTTATTCCTTAAAATATTTCCAGGAGCCGATTTTCTCTTAATTGCCCATCAATTTCTCCTACCAACCTACAGTTTTGGTCATTTACAGTAGAGTTCACTTCCCCACCAGGTATCCTTGGGAAGGAATGTAGGAAAATAACTGCAGATGCTGGTACAAATCGAAGGTATCACAAAATGCTGGAGTCAGGCAGCATCTCAGGAGAGAAGGAATGGGTGACGTTTCGGGTCGAGACCCTTCTTCAGACTGAGGTATCTTTGGGATATGAGTGAAATGCAGAGTACCAGAATAATTGAACCCGGATCATTGAAGCTACGGGGCATCACCATCACCATCTGCTGCTGCTGTTCTCCTTGACCGTGTCTATTTCTGGTGTCATCATTTAAGAAAACTATAAAGGGTTGTAGCAGGGCTGCATTCTAAATTTGCTAAAATAACACGAGTTGACAGAACCAAGAGGATGAAATGGCGAAGATGGATTTGTTTTCCTTGGAATAGAAGACGCTGTGAGACAACCTTACAGAGATTTTCAAAATCGTGAATAATCCAGACAGAGTAGGAAAATAAAATGTATTTCCACAGGTAAAGGGATCAAGAACTAAGGGAAATAGATCAAGGGTGATTGGTAAAGAAATTAAAAGTTAAAACTCAGCCAGCACTTGGGATTTAGAATGCATTTCCTGGAGTTGATTCAGTTGCATTTCAAAAAGGCAACCTTATAAGTACACAATAAAGAATTTGGAGGGTTAATAGGGAGTGGGATAAGCTGGGTTCCTTTTATCGCAGACCTGGTATAGGCTTGACAGGCCAAATAGGCTCATTCCATGAGATTACCAGTCTGTAATCAAATTCTCAACCTGTCCTGCCACTTTCAATGAGCTTCCTGATGTGTTATTCTACCATTTTTAGAATTTTGTCCTTAAAATGTTGGCTGTTCTTATTTTTCCTGTCAAATTCTTGCCAAAGTCAATAAGAATATTGGATTGGGATGTTCAAAACTAATAACTAGTTTAGGGGGAGCGAGTAGAAGGAAGTTGTGCTATTCGCAGATATTTCAAGGACTAGAGAGCAATGATTTAAAGTCATAGAAAAAACTGGAGAGAGTGCAGAAACGATTCACAAGTATGTTGCCTGGATTAGATGGGGACGCTTAAGCTACGAGGAGAGATTGGATCGGCAGTGTTTATTTACGCTGGAGCGAAGAAGGTGAAAAAGTGACATGACAGAAATGTATAAAATTATGAGAGATAGCCAGATAGCCAGGGTCTTTTCCCCCCATGTTAGTTGTTTCTAAAAATTGAGGGCAGATGTTTAAGATGAGATAGAGAAGATTAAATGGGATTTGATCGGTACATTTTTCATGCAAATATTTGGTATCTAGAATGAGCTGCCGGAGATGCTAGTGGAGGCAGGAACAGTTCAAACGAAATCTGGACAAGTACTTGAAAGAGCAATAGACAATAGACAATAGGTGCAGGAGGAGGCCATTCGGCCCTTCGAGCCAACACCGCCATTCAATGTGATCATGGCTGATCATTCTCAATCAGTACCCCGTTCCTGCCTTCTCGCCATACCCCCTGACTCCGCTATCCTTAAGAGCTCTATCCAGCTCTCTCTTGAATGCATTCAGAGAATTGGCCTCCACTGCCTTCTGAGGCAGAGAATTCCACAGATTCACAACTCTCTGACTGAAAAAGTTTTTCCTCATCTCAGTTCTAAATGGCCTACCCCTTATTTGTTAAACTGTGGCCCCTTGTTCTGGACTCCCCCAACATTGGCAACATGTTTCCTGCCTCTAACGTGTCCAACCCCTTAATAATCTTATACGTTTCGATAAGATCTCCTCTCATCCTTCTAAATTCCAGTGTATACAAGCCTAGTCGGATGTGGAATTGAGGTAGGCATGAGGTATTAGTACAGATAACCACAATGATCAGCATGGACACAGTGAGCTGAACTGCCTCAATCTATTTTAGGTTAGAGATACAGTGTGAAAGAGGCCGTTCGGCACACCAAGTCCGTGCCGATCAGCAATCATCCGCACGCTAGTTCTATCCTATGCACTAGGGGCCATTTACAGAAGCCAATTAGCCTACAAACCCGTGTGTCTTTGGAATGTAGGAGGAAGCTGGAGCACCCGGAGAAAACCCACAGGACACAGGGAGAACGTACAAACTCTATACAGTCAGGATCGAACTTGGGTCTCTGGTGCTCTAAGGAGGCAACTCTACGCTGCGCTGCTGTGCTGCTAATGGTGTACAACTATGATGTAGAACTCTATGATCAGATCAGATCTTACGTCTGCCAGAGAAACCGTTGGTATAAGCACTCCCAAGACTGAAGGGGTGACATTCCTCAACCAACCTTCTATTCAAGGTGAGCATAGAATGCAGCAGTCTCATCAGCAAGGGACCTTTGTTGCCATCAGTACTACACAACTTTGCTTTGTAACTCAATTCAGCATGCAAGCCCTGCCTCAATTTACGGGTGTCCATTGCCTTGAGGTCAAGCTTGGTGCAGAATTCCCTCTTGGCATCCTTAATGTCTTGAATGTTCTGGGTGTCTTAAAAGATGGTGCAGCAACTCTTTGCACACACTTTCCAGAGGATGGAGTTTGCACGTTCTCGATGATGGAGCTTCATCCCAAGACGTACTGTAAATTTTCCCTCAAAATTAGCCCTCAGTTAGGGTTAATGATAAAAGAATCCAGGGGCAGTTGATGGGCATGCAAGAGAATATGCTTTCAGGTTACAAAGAAATGAGCAGAGGGGAAATGAAATACGTGCTGGCAGCTGGGCAAAGTGACCTCCTTCTGTGCCACCAACAAGGCACACTGATTTCATCAACCCTCCTCCTCACCATCTCAAACAAATTCTCTCATGCTCCGATTATATGATTGTATAGTGTGAACTGAGGTTGTATGGTTGAGTTAGAAACTGGAAGGTAAAGCAAGTCTTATGGAAGGCAGACAACAGCATTCACTAATATATTCTCAAATGACAAAGATGAATGGCTGCCAATAAGCAACTGATTATACCAAGATTCGCATGTATATATCCAGAAAAAATTAACAAAAAAATCAAGTGATAATGGGAGTAGAAGAGGTGTTTGCAAAATCGTGGGTGAAAAGGACAGCTGGGGAAGGAAATTGGTAGAAACACATTCTTTACGACCACTTCTGCCCTTTTCTATTAAATTTGTACGACAAATAAAATTAAGCCCTCTCATCAAGAAAAGTGTCAGTCTGACAATTAAAATGTGACAAGTCTCCTCAGTCACATCATTCACAATGCTCCCACATGCTTGCATCAACTAAAAAATGATTTGGGGTGGCAATCTCATCGAATACAAATGGATCACCAATGGTTAAAATTGATTGAAATACCTCATTAAAAGGTTTAATAGCAAGAATAGCCCCTCATGGTTTGACTTTTGCTGAAATTATTTGCTATTTTTTCCATCTAATTTAAGAGAAATTCTGTTCAGAAATGTATGCATAAGGGCACTGGAATAGCAACTTAAGAGATGAGGATATCTGTAATCACCTGATTTATTGTTATTTGGGAAACTCAATTAATTGTGCATGCATACTTGTGCATTAATTGTGCTGCTCTCCAAGGTTAAAGCATATCCTGTGCCCAAAATGGTTCAAAATGAAAAGAGGCATTTCTCGTGATTTTGACCTGCCTGAGATCCCATTGAGATCATTGAATCTCTTAATAATGGTGTATAGTTCTGCAGTTACACAATTAGCCATCAGTGCAAAAGTTGCCTCCTTTCCCATAGTATGTGTCATTCCTGGTTACTTTCTCTGGGTATGAGTGTTACATACTTATCCGACCAGAAAGATTTGGAGATCACAGTGATCTGGCTCGGTGCTGTGCTTGATATTTTGCCTGACCTTTTCAGGTGATATTGCTACAGAGATATTCTTCAACAGGTTTACAAAAAGATTGCTTGGAAATGCACCTGTTATGTCAGAACGAGAGAATTTAGGATATTAATGAGATCTTGTTCTGGTTCTTTGTCAGCATGTTATGTCCCAGCTGTGCAGGAAGAAATACTTTTTTAAAGTATGCACTTTAATTACAGTGCACTGTAGCAAAGGGAATACATCTTTCATAGGATTTATATCAAATGACTGATGCAGAAATGTACAAATGAATTGACCCAGGACTTCTCCTGCCTTTGGTGAAAACAAATATTTTCTCCATTGAAGTTATAGCAGTACTATCAACTTTATAGAAATTTCTCACCTAATGGATAGGAGGACATTTTAAGAAAAGGGAATGCAATGAAGTAGGATGATTTTAAGTGGGAAGTAGGCAAGATAAGATGGTTAATTGGAGAAGGCAACGAAAAGGGGAAACAAATAATATTACTTCCTTGTAACTCATTTTATAAAATTCTGCCTGGAGGTTTCCTTCCCATGCACACCAGGTCCCATCAGGCAAAATCAAAAAGGGAAGAATATAACAAAAAAGCAGGCAGAAGTAGACGGGCTCAGAGGCAAGGAAACAACAAGGACGTCATTTCAGATTTGCTAAATGAAATGCAAGGTATAGACTATTGCAAAGAGATATGAAGAACTGTAGAGCCTGGTGTCAGGAGCAAAAGTGCAAGAGTAACTCAGTGAGTCAGGCAGCATCTATGGAGAGAATGGAGACACTAGAGTTCTGCGGAGGGAAACAAGAACCGAGAGATGAAAAATGAGAAAAGGGTGTCAGACAAGGATAGAAGAAGAGTAAATGTAAAGCCAGAGGGAAGGATATAGCTGGAAGTGGGTGGGGAGTAATGGATGAACAGTAGGGTTTGTGGGGTGGGCGGGGAAGGAGGCACAGGAGATTGAGCAAGCCTTGGCAGAATGAGTACAAGTGTTTGGTGAAATAGGTACACCCGATGTGGTCTCCTTTTCATTAGCAAGACCAAGCACACACCAAATAACCGTTTCACCAAACACTTGCATTTGGTCCCTCGAAGCCCACTGGACCTTCCGGTTGCTAACCATCTTAACTCCCCTTCTTATTCCCAAACCAATCTTTCTACCCCAGGCCTACTCCATTGCCAGAGTGAGGCCACACAAAGAACTGGAGGAACACCAGTTCATACTCCACTAGAGTATCTTACAACGCAATGGTATGAACATTGAATTCTCCAATTTTAAGCAACATTCCTGTGCCAACCTCACCCTGGTGCACACTTATTTCTCTCCCTACCATGCCTTTCTATCTCCCCACCCCCTCTCCATTCTCTTCCACATACATCCCTCTCTCTGGCTTTACATTTCACTCCTCTCTTTATCCGACACTCTTTTCATTGCAAGCATTTTGTCAATTACTCTACCCATTTGCCAATCCTACCCCCTTCACCTGTAGCCACCTATCCCTTGCCAGGCTTTGTCCTGTCCCCCACCTCTTTTCCAGCTCCCCCCCCAAAAAAACAACAGTCTGAAGGATCCTGATCTTGAAATGTCATCTATTCATTCCCCCACAGACGCTGCCTGACCAGAGTTCTTCCAGCACTTTGTGTTTATTTCTATTACAATCCTCGCTCCTTTTAACGTTCCTAAATTCATTGAACCAACAAATCTAAACCGTGCTGAAGACTTATTTCCTGTTGATACATCTTTAAATCAAGTATAAAATCTACTCATACTTAGCCCAGGGATTATATAAATGAAGTGCCACCATTGACGTATTTGACTACAGTGAAGTTAATCAAAAATATTTTTATGTTGATAATCTCAATACTGTGAAAGGCCTATTGGCTCAAACTAATTCATATCTGAGAAACGTACAGGTGTTAATATTTACAGTTGGTTTAAAAATGTAACAAAGACTTGGCCAGATAAATAAAGAGATTTCTTATGACTGTTGAAAATCCTGACAATTTCATTATTTTGCTTCCTGTTAAATGGGATACTTAAATTAATTTAGTTCCTTTGAAAAATAAACGGATGACAACAATAGCCAATCAGGCATAGTGGAAGGGCAGTTTGAGTGAAAGAGTACAGAAACAGGCCCTTCGACCCAACTTGTTCTTGTTGATCAAGATGCCCCATCTACATTAGTTCCATTTGCCCAGGTTTGGCCTATATCCCTCTAAACCTTTACAATCCAAATGCCTTTAAATTGCCTTGTTATTGTACCTGCTTCAACTATTTCCATTGGCAGCACGTTCTATATACTCACCATCCTCTGTGTGGAAAAAGATACCTCTCAGATTCCTATTAAATCTTTCCCTTCTCACCTTAAACCTATGCCATTCACTTCTTGATTCCTCTCTCCTGGGAAAAATATTGTGTATTCATCCTATCTATTCCCTTCATGACTTTCTATACCTATATAACATTATCCATCACCCTCCTGTGCTCCAGGGAATCAAGTTCTAACCTGTCCATCATCTCCCTACAGCTCAGACCATCATCCTCATATATCTTCTCTGCACCCTTTCTAGCTTTATGGCATTGTTAATGTATAACATACAGAAACAAGGGATCAAACATACATGGAATAAAGTGCATGATAGGTAGACAAGGAGGTTAAGCATATGGCAAGCTTACTTTTATTGATGAGCTGACAACATGTGGTCATGGAGTGATTGCACAAAACACCAGTTAGGCATAGACTCCAGCACCGCGAACAGTTCTGATCACAAAGCATTACGCGAGTGACCTCACTGGAGAGGGTGCAGTGGAGGTTTAATGTTGCCAGATATGGGAAATTATAATGTGGTTAGCTCGGGTCGTTTTTTCTGGTTCTAAGGGGGCCAAAGGAGGATGTGGTTGAGGTATAGCAAATCATGCAAAGTCTTGATAATTTAAATAAGAATAGCCTATTTCCCAATCACGATGGTAATAACAAGGAAATATAGATTCAGAGACTCGAGTGAGGTGCAGAGGATTTTTTAAATATTAATGAGCAGTAGGAATCTGGAAGTTACCACTAAAAAGGATGTTGAAGCAGATTTATCAGTGCCTGGAGGCCACTTGAACAGCTGTGAGCCACAGATCTGGGAAATAGGACTAATCTTGGCCATAGGAAAGAAAAGACAGACTAAAGGACTTCAGTGTTCTAAACATCTCCAAAACATTAAAATTCTGTTAATCTGGCACGCTTGGGACATTGTTTGCACGGGATGAGAAGAATCTTCTAGACTATCAGATGCTGTTATTTTGCTACTTAAGCACTTGGAACATAGAACAGTACAGCAAAGGAATAGGTCCTTCGGCCCACGATATTTATGCTGAACATTATGCTAAAAAAACTAATTCTTAGTGCCTGCATACGGTCTATATTCTTCCATATTCAAGTGTCTATCTAAAACCCTCTTCAATGCTTTTATCCTATCTGCTTTCACCACCTGGCAGCGGGTTCCAGACACCTCACACTCCATGTACCAAAGAAAAACATGCCTCGCACATCTCCTTTATACCTCTCAAAGCTATGGCCTCTACTCTTTGAAATTTCCACCCTGGGGAAAAGGTTCTAACCATCTACCCGACCTAAGAGAGACTCTCGCCACCTTTTTAGTATTGGGACAAGCACTTCAATTACCAATGCATGCAGAGCTGTGGACCAAGTGCTATTAAATGTATTAGTATAGATGGGTACCCGATAGTTGGAATTGACATGGTGGACCCATTTCTATGCTCGATCCCCTTTCGGTCTACATTTGACACTGCGTAAGACTCACCAAGTTACTCAAAACACCAACACGACTAACCCAGTTAAGATTTTATTTTTTCAGTTACCCGAGGTGGCTAAGACATTTCCTGGCAAGGCCAAAAAGTGATTTCCATGCATTATACGTCGTGATCATCCACATTAATCAATAACATTTTACATCACTTGCAAACCAATCTAAACAATGCCAAACAATGTAAATGCTTGGAAAAAGTTTGTCCCACCCACTGAACTGTAATACATGTACAAACTCTACTCGCATAGCAAAACAAAGTTTTGTTAGCTTTGGAGTTAATTTCAATGTGATACTTTCAAAATCCAGAAAAATACAATACATTAAAAAGTAATGGGTGTGGCGAAACCGGAACAGGATTCTGCTTGCCAGTGTAGTCCTACCAGTTTTATGCAAATGCTTGTGACTTTTGAAGGCCCTCCTGAAAACCACATCAGATAGGCTTTGTGCTGCCAGAAGGCAGGCAATTCCTCATATATTAGTTGAAAATTGGTTGTAATGTTTGTCAAGAAGGAGTTACAGTGCCCTCCATAATGTTTGGGACAAAGAACCATCATTTATTTATTTGCCTCTGTACTCCACAATTTGAGATTTGTAATAGAAAAAAAATCACATGAGGTTAAAGTGCACATTGTCACATTTTAATAAAGGCCATTTTTATAGTTTGGTAAGTGCTGAGAGCTCTCTTATACCTGCATTAAGGAGGCAATTAAACACACCTGAGCAATTACAAACGCCTGTGAAGCCATGTGTCCCAAACATTATGGTGCCTGAAATGGGGGGACTATGTATAAACACTGCTGTAATTTCTACATGGTGAAACCAAAATGTATAAAAAATACCTTTAATAAAATCTGACAATGTGCACTTTAACCACATGTGATGTTTCTCAACCAGAAAACTCACTATTTGTATCTGCCCCCTGAGGCCACAATGGGACCCGTCTCTACCACATCTACAAGCTATGCATTTCAACCAAAAACCATGTTAAAGTTTTTCATCATGTCATTCTTAATTTTCATCCTCTTTATTATGTACATGTGATTGCTAGTCAATCTTTCCACTAATGGGAAAGCTTTCCACAATCCGTACAGACACCTTATCACTCCAATTCCTTTTGACCTGATGAGTATACATATCTCTGTCAAATCTTTCCTCAGCCTTCTATTTTCTAAAGGAAACAATCCCAACCACTCTAATCAATCATTGAAGTCCCTCATCCCAGTAAATATTCCTATAGATTTCCTCTGGACTCTCTTTTTTAGTTTAGAGATACAGCGCGGAAACAGGCCCTTCAGCCCACCGAGTCCGCACCGACCAGCGATCCCCATACATTAACACCATCCTACACACACTAGGGACAATTTAAATTTATACCAAGTCAATCAACCTACATACCTGTACCTCTTTGGAGTGTGGGAGGAAACCGAAGATCTCGGAGAAAACTCATGTGGTCACGGGGAGAACGTGCAAACTCCGTACAGACAGCACCCGTAGTCTGGATCGAATCTGAGTCACTGGCGCTACAAGCGCTATAAGGCAGCAACTCTACTGCTGCGCCACCGTGGCCGCCCACGGTGCCTTCACATCTCTAATTGCTTCACATTCTTCCTAAAATGTGTGAATCTGAGTTGAAAAAGAAAATTCCCTGTTGAGGCCAGACCTGTGCTTTAAGGGATCAGCAAGAGTTCCCTGTTTTTATGCTTCTATTGGTATAGACCAGAATTGTGAATGCTTTATTAATTGTTTTCTCGGCCTGCTATTTCCTTGTGATTTATACATACCCACCTACAGGTCTCCCTCCTCCTGCACACCTCCTAGAAAAGCATTCTTTATTCAACATTGCCTTTCCTTTTATGCCAAGAGCTTTAACTTTGCTGAGAAGCCTATAAAACTGACACACCATTCTCAAAGAGTAAGTTTCAGCAACAGAGGATGAAAGAATAGTTGGGTGGTCTACGGAATGCTTTACTTTTAAATCAGCAACTTTTGAAATGTTGTTCCTTGTCTCCTGCACTGAATAGTATCTCTTGCAACTTCCATCATTAAGCTCTGGTGCAATATCATATTTGAAAGTTGAAAAATGAGTCAGAATCATAGAGCAAGGAAATGGGTCATTTGGCCCACCTTGTCCATGCCAACAAACATGGTATTCTTGGCTATTTCCATTTGCCTGCATTTGGCCCATATTCTTCCAAACCTTTCCTATCCATGTATCTGACCAAATGTCTTTTGAAAGTCGTAATTGCATCTACTTCTACAGCTTCCTCTGACAGCTTATTCCAGATACGAACTACCCTCTGAATGAAAATGTTGCCCTGAGATCTTAAAACTCCCCTTTCTTACCTTAAGCCTATGCCCAATAGCTTTAGAATCCTCTACTCTGGGGAAAAAGACTGAGCATTCATTTTATCCATGTCCTCCTCACCTTAATAAGGTGGGAGCAAGGATACCTAGATGACGAGAGAAATTCTATTCATATCCCTCATAATTTTATAAAACGCATTATGTTCTCTTTTAAACTCCTCTGCTGCAGGGGAAACAGACCTAGCCTCTCCAGTCTTTCCTAATTAAAACACTCCATCGAGCAACATCCTGGTGAATTTCATCTGCATCCCCTTCAGTACTCTCACATACCATACTGTCAATAGAGTGGTGACCAGAACTGCATGCTGTTGTCCACCTGAGGTCTGACCAATATTTTATGAAGGTACAGCATAACCTCCCTTCTCTTGTATTTATTGCTCCATCTAATGATGGCCAGTATGCTTTTTTAACAATGTTTTCTACCTGCCTTGCCACCTTCAAGTATCTTTGGACAGTCAGGTCTCTCTGTTCCTCAACACACAACCATTCTTGGTCTATGCCCTGGCCTCATTAGTGCTCCCAAAATCCACCATCTGGATCAAATTTCCTTTTGCCAACACATCGATTTCATCCTGTCCCCTAAGACAACTCTTCGCATAGTCAACATCTCCACCAATCTACGTGCTATTCGTGAACTTACTGATCATGTCTTCCACATCCATATCCAACTCAGTCAGGTAATAACAAACAGCAAGGATCCTTGCAAAACACCCACAGCAAGAGGCATCTAATCAGGAGACATCATAACCTGGTATGACAACTGCTCCGCCGAAGAGCGCAAGAAATTTCAGGGAGCTGTGGATATAGCCTCTCTCCCATCAAATCCATACACACTTCACACTGCCTCGTGAAAGCAGCCAACATAACCAAGGACCACTCACACCTCGTCATTCCCTCTGCTCTCTTCTGAAGCCCATTTCATGGTTTTGCATTTTTTTCCTTTTCCCAGCAATATCTAATAAGATATACCCGAGAGAGATTGAAAGATTAATTGTGTTAAGAGATTTTATTGTAAGCAGACCATTTAGGCAGTTTGGTAGCCACAAACGAGACTCCAAGATGATTTGATGCCTTTCTGGTGCTAGAATCAAGGATACCTTGGAGGGACTGCAAGACATTTTGAAGGGGGAGGGTGACAGCCAGCAACTGTGGTACACATTGATACCAACGGCAATACATAGGAAAACGGAGGAGTTCTACCTCGAAAGGTTGTAATCTCTGGATCGCTTCCAGTGCCATAAGTCAGTGAGTATGGAAAGGAGAGGTCTGATGAATATATGACTAAAGGGATGGTGTGGGAGGATGGGTTAATAGAACTGTTTCTGGAGAGGGGGTGGGGGGGAGGAGTGGGGGTGGGAGTGGAGGAGGAACCTGTAGAGGTAGGACATGTTGCACCCAAACTGTAACAGGACTAACAACCCAGTGTGGAGTTTTAATGGTGCTTTGTGGAAGGTTTAAATTACGTGGACAGGAAAATGGAGCTCAGGGATCTTGTTTACTGCACATGCAGTAAATAGCCCTACTACCCTTACCTGCCCTTCCAAAATGTATCAGCTTGAATCAATTTCATTCATTGGCTCTCTAACGTCAGGGCGTCCCCAAAGACACAATGTGAAAGCAAATTCTCCTCCAAAATCTATAACAAGCAAGAAATAGTTCAGAGTTGTAATTATTGATGTGGAGCTCATGGCTAGTTCCTAGATACAATAAGATGTATGACGTAGCAACATTTGCAAATTCATTTTATTCTCAGGCATGAGAGAAACACATTCCAGTTTAAGACTTTTAAAAGGCTATTCGTTCGAAGAAAAATCCATATCTACTTCAACCAGTCTCCCCAGCACCACATGTACCAATCCTCATAACACAGTGACCTGTAGGCTGTCATCATAATTCCAGTCTGAATCTTGCTAATCTGAGGCATAATAGCACAGCTGGTAGAGTTGTTGCCTTAATGACTTGGGTTCAATCCCAACTTCTTTAGGAGTTTGCGTGTGACAGGATTTTTCTCCAAATGCTTCTGTTTCCGCCCACAGTGGGAGAGTTGGAAGTTGAAGGGAGAATAAAATGGGATTTGTGTAACATTAGTATAAATGGTTGCTTAATGGATGGTGTGGATTCATTGGCCAAAGAGTTGCTTCCATATTGTTTGACTCTTTGACTGTTTTCCCATGCAAATTGTTTGTGGGATGGTTCCTTTCTGCTGCTTGCCATCGCTGCAAGATGGCACATTATTTACAAGTTGTGGAAAATGACACTCATTTCTGCAGCACATAGTACAAGATTAGTACACCCATGTGAAATATTACAAGATTTGTTCTGTTGGAACAGACCAAAACCAAAACCCATCTGAACAGCTCAAAGTTATTCAAAAATCCATCTCTCAAATTTCTCACTCATACAAAAAAATAAAAGTGCCAACTTTGCTACAATCACATTATTGATACAGCAGCTGCAGCTTTAAACAGGAAGTTAATTATTAACTTACACGCTATACTTCAGTTACTTTCCACAATCTATTTCACTCTATAAATACAGTCACACTACCTGGCATCATCAAAGTAACAGGAACTGAGCAGGCAATGATGTATATACCCATAATGTCCCTACTGCTATGATTTTATCTTGTGTACCTGTGCATATGCCAGACTGTTATGCTACTTTGTTTTATTTTTTATATGAAAATATTCTAACCAAGACATGGGAAAATCGCACAAAGCTTCTAAATCAATCCTACAGTAAAATGAGAGCTTTTTAAAAAACGTTTTTTTCATCCAACTTCCACGTTCTTTAAAGGTAAACAGGATCACAATTGATGATGCAATACCACTCGCTTAAGTTACAAAACAAAACTACATTGAACAGAAGATGCCACTGTTGTTGAAGGTTTCTGATGAAAGGCCACCGACCAGTAGTCAATTGTTTTGCTCTCCACAAATACAATCTCATCTACTGGTTCAGTGTACTTCCTTTTTCAATTTCACATTTCCACATTCTACAATATTTAACAATTTCTCTTAAATATTGGACAAAGAGACTGAACAACCAATGAAACCATAAAGTCATTACCACCAAGAAGAAACCCATTCAGAGCATCCTGCAGATACCAGTTCTCAGCAAAACATATTCAGTCCCATTCACTTCCCAGCTCTTTCCTTGAAGATCTACTTATTTTTCTTTCAAACAATTTATTTTAAAGCAAATGAATCTGCTTCCACCACTTTGCTTCCACCATTCTTTCACAGTGCATTCCAAATCACAATTACTCAATGTAGTAATAAAAGGTTTCCTCCAGTCACTCTTAGTTCTTTTGCTATCTGCTTCTCAACCGTTGTACAAATGTAATCTCTCTTTTTCCATTGTATCTATTCCTCAAATGCTTATTTAAAGTTCTATCAAATTGCCTTTCAACTTTCTCTGATCCAAATAAAGTAATACTAATTCATCTAAATTATTCATGTAACTGAACTCCCTCATCTTTGTGACCATTCTATAAATCTTTCTGACACCCTCACCAAGTCCTCTATATCCTTCCTATTGTGTTGTTAGCACAATGTATACAATGTTGCCATTAACTGTATTTTGGACAGATTCAATATAACCTCCTTCCTTTTATACTCTTCATCTCATTAAATCGCATCCTATCTGGCCACCATTAAAAAGCTGCACACAAACATCCAGATTTTTTTTCCCTGCAACCCTCTTAGATGCAATTATCTGTAATACTCTACCTTTTATTCTTCTTACCAAAATGTAAATTTCTCTGGATTAAATTCCATCTGCCATAATACTGCCCATTCCATCAGCTTGCCGACATCCACTTTAGATTGATTACTGTATCTTGACTGCTCATTGTCCAATTTTTAAAGAAAAGTACAAAAGAAACAGGAGCACCAGGCTATTTCGCCCCTTGAACCTGCTCTCCCATTCTGAAGTCTGAAGAAGGGCCTCGACCCGAAACGTCACCCATTCCTATCCAGAGATGCTGCCTGTTCCGCTGAGTTACTCCAGTATTTTGTGTCTATCTCTCATTCAACATCTTGACCAAACGAATCTTGAAGCAGATTAATTTCCTTGCCCAATTCCCATTAACTCGATTCCACTGTAAACCAAAAAACACTTACCTTAGCCACGAATATACTTAGTGAATCAACATCCGCAATATTCAGAAGTAGAAAAATTTAAATAATTCAAGTCTGAAGAGATTCCGTCTCATCTTAGACTTTAGTGTTCTAAGATAAAGCATCCCCTTTTATGTGTATGTGATCTGCCAATTTCAGAGTCATGGCATCATATTATTGTGATGGACAGAACAGGCCCTTCTACCCATTATGTCCATGCTGACCATCAAGTACCCATCAATGCTATTTACATTTACCATCAGTTTCTCCTTAGTCTTCTAAGCCTTGGCAATTCAGGAGCTTGTTCAGATACTTCTTAGATGTTAAGAGTACTTGACTCCTCCACCCACTCAGGCAGTGTATTCCAACCTTTAGGTTAAAAACATTTCTCCTTGGATACCCTCTAAACCTCTAATCTGCTTATCCTAAACCTATGCTCTCCATAGACACCTATGTCAAGGGAAAAGCTCCCTATGAATCTAGCTTGTCTTTCAATTTTATATACCTCCTAGGTGTCTCTTTAGCCTTATCGGAAAACAAATCCAGTCTATCCAGTCTTTTGAGGATATTGTAAGGTGACGTTTCAAGGTAAAAAACGGATTACAGTGGGGGGGGAGAACAAAGTGGGAGGTGGTGGGCAGGACAAAGCCTGGCACGGGATCGTGGATACAGGTGAGAGGGCGGGGGGGGGGGAAATCGGCAGATGGGTGGACAATGGTTAGAAGGGCCCTGACCCAAAATGTCATCGCCCCATGTCCTCCAGATATGCTGCCTGACCTGTTGAGTTATTCAAGTACTTTGTGCTTTATTCAAGATTCCAGCATCTGCCATTCCTTGTGTCTCTACCCAGACTTTCGTTATGAATGAACACCGATGCCCTGATACTGACATTTTAATCAAAACAAAAATCAGTTAACCTTATCTGATCATCAGTAAAAGCTTCTACCTCCCCTAAGCTTGATAAGAATCACTCACCAAAATTTGCAACCTGTTAAGATGCCAATTTTATACCAATGCTGCCACTCGGAAGTCCTCTCGGTGAAGTAGCTATAAAGATGATGCTTCCGATGCTCATACGTTGGAAGGCAGAGTTGAGAAAAGTTATGGAAGCAATTGAGTGGCTGGAAATGTGGTAGGTGTACAGCAAGGAGCGGGAAATTGGCCATTTGAAGCTGAAGACATTAACAAACGCAGACCCAGTGGAGAGGTTGTAAGGACTGAAGGGAATGATTCTATTGGAGGGACAGAGATGGGGAGGTGAGAAGAAGGCATGTGAGTGAGGTAAAAAAAAAAGAGGAAAAGAGCCGAGCGCTTGCGTGAGGCGTACAACGGGGGTCAAACATTTACACACAAAATTACCCGTTTCAAGCCTCTTTTAGTGCATTTCAAAGTAAAAACAGACATTGCAAAATAATTTGAATATGTCACTGTACACTAATAACATTTTGAAGTAAATTCGCACATTAATTGATAATCAGCCCAAAAAGGTGGTAATTGGCTTTTCTGCTGTGTTTTATATTTTAACCCTGTCTTAATTAATTTAGTTATATAATCTTGCACTTAAATTTAATATTTACTCATTACAGTTCCACCACTAATTTTCTGGTTCCAGCCCAAGGAAGTTAGCTATGGGGATAGATTTGCTGGCTCCAGCTGGGCTGGAGTTCCAGAGCCCCGGTCGCAGGTTGCAAATTCAACCCACCAATCGACCGTGGAAATCCCGATGAGGTTGAGATTGGCTGCCTTGCCCAGCCTAGCTGCCACATTTTCGGGAAGACTTCCACGGCGCGGGGGATTTCTCGCGGAACCCCTAGAGACCTCTAGCGGCCGAATTGACAAAATGTCCGTGGAAGCCCCAATGAGATCGTGATTGGCTGTCATGCCCAGCCTCGGTGCCACATTTCTGGGGAGACTTCCAGGGCCTGCGGGGGGGATTTCTTGCGGAACCCCTAGCGATCTCTAGCGGAACCTAGTGATCATTACAAGTCTATATATCGTTTAATTTTTTTTCTTTATTTTTTTCGATCCGATTTTGTTTATGTGGCAAAGTGAAAAAATGCGGAAACCATGCAAAAAGCGCGGAAAATGGATTTTAAAAACGCAAAATCCGCGGAAAATTCACATGCCTGGAGAAGAGAGGAATAATTATTGGGTTCCAGACAGGGAGGGTTATGGGTATAAAGTGTCGGCGAGGGCAGGTGAAGGGAGTGGGAAGCAAGAAATGGCAAAAGGCATCTGTGGTCTTGTAGGTATGCGTGCATGTGCGCACAAGTCTGTGCCCCTATGAAAGGACAAGTGTGCGCATGTGAGTGGTACAATGCTTCTCACTCTGTATCATTGCACACTGTTCATTTATTAGTTACTGCAACTTTCACAATTAAGTTTCTTATTTTTGTCCAAGTGACCCATTTGAAAAATATCAAAGTCCAATGCTCAAACACTTCTCTAAACTATCATCACAACAGTCAAAGGAGGAATGAAAGGAGGAATGAAATAAAACTCTCTGAACAATCCTGCCAGTTTGAAATACATTTCATACAATTTTCAACATGACAAAAAATCTATTCCCATTGCCATCTGCCCTGTGCTCATCTGGATTTAATGAAATCTCTGGTACCAAGAAAGAAACTAGTCCGCTCTGCTATTGAGTGTTTACGCGCTCCTTTGCCTAATCTAGCAGAATGTGTAAATAGATCCCGAAGTTAATAGACCTTCACTTTACCTGTTGTGGCTGCTTCTAATGCACCTCTGCCAATCCAATGTACTGTATTCATGCTTCAATGTGGTCCCCTCCACATTGGAAAAAAAAATCAGTTTAGGGGATTACTTTGCAGAGGACTTGCTCTTAATTCCGATGAGCTTCTAGTTACCTGCCACTTTAATACACCATGTTGCTCCTACTCTCATTCATCTTTCACTGACCTCGTAAACTGTTGCCACAAAGCCGAAAGCAAACCTGAAAAATCACAATTTTTGTCTCGGTAGGTTGCAGCCTTTTGGACTCCACATCGAATTCTCCAACTTTATGGAGCACATTTTGTCTGTCCGTCTCGAACTAGTCATTTATGTTTTCATCTCACTGTTAATGCAGCCTGACCTACTGGGCATGTTTCAGTCTGGTTCTGACAAAGACTTCAAGCGTTTGCTCCATTGCTCTTACCATAACTCATTGAGTATCTCCAGCATTTTGTTATACCAGATTTCCAGCGTTTGTGGGTATTCATAAATTTTCTGCACCACATGGATTCATCTCAAAAGAACCCATGAAGTAAGCTCACCCATGGTTTAGAGTGGTCTGGGTTCCAAGGGGCCTTTAAACTTAATTTTCTTCTGCTGCCCACTGTAGATCACTACTGAGATGTTCTAGGGATCTCCAGGGAGGAAGAGAAATATAATAAAAGAAAGTTAAAAAAACAGCAATGCTGAATACCTGAAACAACTTAAAGAACCCCGGAAATACCCAGCTGGCCAGGCAGCATTCATGGAAGGACAAACAATTAACAGTTCCAATTACGCAACCTTTACCAAAACTAGCAGAGTTAACTCTATCAGATTAATTGGGGCAGTTGCCAGCAATATTAAGCCTTTTTTGTCCACTTAATATGTTGCGAGAGGTAAGACTGAGATCTGCCAAACAAAATTTTAAAGATTGAGCCAATATAATGACTGATAGAAATTGTCAGTTCTGAAATAAATGTAAAGACAGAGTGAATGACCCAAAATTGAAGAATTCGATATTGGAACCTGAAATGTGCCCTGATGGAAGAGAATCATTTTTCCTTAGATTTATGTTGAGTTTTGTTGTAACATACAAGACCACTTACAGAAAGATCAGTGGGAATAATTTTGAATGAGAGTGTAGGCACCTGAAGCCCAGGGTTACTCCTCCATGCTGAATGCAGATGCTCCACAAAGTCATCACCTGGTCTAGGTATGGTTTCTCCAATGATAATGAGAATAAGGTATTTTGTTGTCACAGCTGCTGTGCGGTGCTGCAGCAAATGTTTAACTTGCACCAAAAATAAAATTGTCTTTTGGACAAATGTAATAGAAAACAAATGTTTCTCCGGCACCATGCTTACTATAGAACAAGAAAATAAGACACACAATTTAACTTCTCACAATCTCACAATATCCCAAAGCGCTTTACAGCCAATTAAATAAACATGGGAAAGTTGGCACCCAATTCATACACCATGAGATTCAGTAGACAGTTAGACACCAAATGATCTCTTGAATTATTTCCGGTCATGCTTTTGTCACTTCTGAGCACATAGTATTCTGAAGAGGTTGGAAACCAAACAGAATGTGTTCGACATTTTTGATTTATTCTAAAAAGGTCAGTAAAGGTGCTCTACACTGAAGTAGAAGGCTTTTCAAATCCATTATTGCAGAAATTAGGATTAAATTGTTCATGCCATAAGAGCATGTGCAACACAAAATAGAAAATTCCATGTATTCCAAACATCTGTCTGTATTGAGTACAGACCAAAAACACTAAATTGGGAGAAATGTGAATAAATTATGTCTCATTAGCAGCTCAATTAAGCTTCTACTAGGATCTAAAATGTAGTAACGGGTGATTTCTTGTAAAGCAGCTCAGATACATAACTGAAAGATTTCCACTAAAGGTACATCTTCTTAATCAGTCAAAACTTCAATCAATTAAAAAGGTAAATTCAAAATGGGATAATGCTAGAAATGTTGTGCTTGGATAGTTAAACCCAATTAATCCACATCAATTTAACCCAGTGCAGGCCTCGTAACATTCGCAATTCCAACTCATTATGATTGTGGTAACCAGATAGTAATAAAATGATGAAATGTAGAAACAAGGAACTGAAGATGATGGTTTATAAAGAAAGACACAAAGTGCTGGAGAAACTCAGCATGTCAGGCAGCATCCCTGG
This sequence comes from Rhinoraja longicauda, assembly GCF_053455715.1. Classification (NCBI taxonomy): domain Eukaryota; kingdom Metazoa; phylum Chordata; class Chondrichthyes; order Rajiformes; family Arhynchobatidae; genus Rhinoraja; species Rhinoraja longicauda. Next base: position 16,009,456 of record NC_135957.1, on the reverse strand, counting down.
AGAACATGAATAAGTGATGTTTTTGGTCAGCACCCTTCAGACATTTAGAGTCTTGAGGCATAATTGCTGCCTGGAACCAATAGTGGAAAAGAATGCAAAAATGCAGGCAAGGCACATAATCAGTCATCGATTACCCATATAGATCCGAGGGACCATACAATTTTGGAGTTACAGAAGCACACAGCACAGAAACCAGTTCAACCCAACGAGTCCACACCAACCGTCAAGCGCCCATTTATACTAAACCCATTTATTCTCCTCGCTTTCCCACCAACTGCCTGCATATTCACTTATTAAGAGCAATTTACATAGTATGTATTACATGTATTAAGAGCAATTTACATAGTGGCAAATCAACCCCCCAATCAGCATGTCTTTGAAACATGGGAGAAAATTGAAGCACCCAAAGGAAACCCACAGGGAGAATGTGCAAAGCCCACATAGACATCACTGGGTGTCAGGATTGACCCTAGGAAACTTGTGGTGTGAGGCAGCAGCACCACCATTCTGCTGTTGGTCATCAACAGGTAAAGCAATGTGGTAGTTACGTTGCTCTCCTTCATTAAGGCATGGCAAATAATGCAAAGCTGCACACGCAGACAGCTCACAGGAAATTTCAGGTTGGGCCTGGATTGGAGTAAAATATCGGTTTGTCCTGCACATGCATCCTTGAAGTCAGTAGTATTACCATGTTCTGCCTATCATTTTCAGCACCGTTGGGGTAATATGAAGATGATATAAAGCTGGGTGGCAGTATGGTTTTCAAGAAAGACAGAGAGTGGCTTTAGGGGACTACAGATAGGCTAAGTAAATAGGTAAGAACATGGCTTATGCGGAAAAACTGAAAGGAATAGGTTAATAGGTATGTAGGTTAATTGGCTGGGTAAATGTTTTTTTTTTAAATTGTCCCTAGTGGGTGTAGGATAGTGTTAGTGTACAGGGATCGCTGGGCGGCACGGACTTGGTGGGCCGAAAAGGCCTGTTTCCGGCTGTATATATATGATATGATATGATATGATATGAATACTGCCTGGAAGTTAAAATAGAGAGAAAAATTATGAACAACTGAAACATGAAGACGTGACAGCAATTAGGAAGGTAAAAAAATATTTTGCTCTTTAATGCAACAGCATTTGAGTGTCACAGATTCAGATTAGTATATTGTAATATACACTGGAGTGCAATGACATTCTTTGTTCACACGAAGCTCACGTTAAACAGTACACATACAGTACATGATCAATACAACAATATATACAAAAATTAGTGCAAAACAGCAGCATGGTGCAAGATTGTAGGGCAATCTGAAATAATGCAAAATAATTATTGAAGTACACTAATGGTGTAAGGTAGAGTTAAGAATTTTGGTTCATCCATGGTTTTCAGTCGAGCAAAACTCATATCGTCTTCTTTAGCTCACATTCCTCTACACACTTACAGATATAGTCTGTAACTGCAGTGGCATACTCGTTTAGGTTGTCTGCACAGTCCTCGAATAGTGATAGAGCTCTATACAGTGCTGCTAGAACCAACCTGAAGAGAGGCATCAAGGATGCCAAAGCGTCCTACAAGAGGAAGATTGAGGACCACTTTTCCAACAATGACCCACGGCGGGTATGGCAAGGCATCCAGCACATCACCAACTACAAGACCAGCAACCGCACGACTGCCGACGGCGACGCCTCGCTGGCTGAGGAACTTAACTGTTTCTTTGCTCGTTTCGAGGAGAAAGCTACAGTGGCAGACATTACACCCTCTCCAGCACCTGACAGCAACACCTTCACTGTGCAGGAGTATGATGTTAAGCGCGTGCTCAGAGCAGTGAATCCCAGGAAAGCTGCAGGCCCCGATGGTGTGACGGGCAGAGTGCTGAGGGAATGTGCAGACCAATTATCTGAGGTCTTCACAAAAATCTTCAACCTGTCCCTTTTAAAATCCACCATCCCTCCCTGCCTGAAGTCCGCCATAATCATCCCACTGCCGAAAAAGTCTGTCATCAGCGGTCTTAACGACTACCGTCCGGTAGCACTCACACCGGTCATCACAAAGTGCTTCGAGAGACTGGTCCTGCAGCACATCAAAGCCAGCCTCCCACCCACCTTCGACCCACACCAGTTTGCCTACAGAGCAAATAGGTCTACAGGGGATGCCATCGACACTGCTCTTCACACTGCACTGACCCACCTTGAACACCAGGGGAGCTATGTGAGGATGCTCTTCCTCGACTTCAGCTCTGCCTTTAACACGGTCATCCCGAGCAGACTGGTCACCAAACTTTCCGACCTTGGATTTTCCCAAACCATCTGCCAATGGATCAAGGACTTCCTGACCAACCGCCCCCAGACAGTCAAAATAGGCCCTCACCTCTCCTCCACCATTACACTGAGCACCGGCTCACCACAGGGCTGTGTGTTGAGCCCCATCCTTTACTCCCTCTACACTCACGACTGCGCCCCCACCCATCCCACCAACACCATCATCAAGTTCGCGGATGACACGACTGTGGTTGGACTCATCTCAGAAGGAGATGAGACAGCCTATAGGGATGAAATCCAAAGGCTGGCAGCATGGTGTTCAGTGAACAATCTGGTCCTGAACTCCTCCAAAACAAAGGAACTTATAATTGACTTTAGAAAAACCAGTGGAGATTACGACCCACTCTACATCAATGGGGTCTGTGTGGAAAGGGTACCAGCTTTCAGGTTCCTGGGTACGCACATCGCAGAGGATCTCACCTGGTCTACCAACACCATCACCACAGTAAAGAAGGCACAGCAGAGACTCCACTTCCTGAGGATCCTCAGGAAAACCAACCTGCAGGAGAAGCTCATGTTGTCCTTCTATCGCTGCTCCATCGAGAGTGTGCTGGCATACTGTATAACCACATGGTATGCCAGCTGCTCAGAAAAGGACAGGAAGGCCCTTCAGAGGGTCATCACGACGGCCCAGAAAATCATCGGCTGCTCACTGCCCTCCCTGGAGCACCTGTTCAGCCTACGCTGCCTCAGTAGAGCAGGCAAAATAATAAAAGATCCATCCCACCCCGGCCACCGTCTGTTTGTTCATCTGCCCTCTGGTCGACGTTTCAGGTCGATCAAATCCCGAACAAACAGACTTAAGAACAGTTTTTACCCCAGGGCCATACGAGAACTGAACACTACCTTTGCACTAGGCAACACCGTTAAAAAATCGGTCATATAATTGTATTTAATTGTATTTATGTATTTATTTGTTTTTGCATTTATTGCATATATGTTTGTACGCACCGTCAGGATTGGCTATTTTTTAATTTCGTTGTACTCGTTGCAATGACAATAAATGAATATTATTATTATTATTATTAGTCCACCAGCTCAAAGTAGTTGTGAAACATCTCCTCCGTTTCTTCACACAGCATCATACGACTTTCTGTACTGGATTCTTCCACTGCAGTTTTTGATTATGAGCAGGGAGTAGAAGCACATGCAGGTGGTCAGATTTTCTAAAATGTGGTCAGAGGTAGGCATCTTTTATGGTTGTGTGATGATTAAGGGTGTTTGGGCCTCTGGTAGGACAAGACATGTGCTGATTGTATTTTAGTATCACAATTTGGAGTTTGAAATCCCTGGCTACTGTGAACAAGGCTACGAGGTAGTATGTTTCAAGGCTATTGGTAGCAGTGCATAGTTCATAGTCATGGAGCTATACAGTAGGGAAACAAGCCCTTCAGCCCACCTTGTCCATGCTAACCATTAACATTCTGAGCTAGTTTTACTTGCCTGCATTTGACCCATATCGCTCTCAACCTTCCTAGCCATCTGTCTGTCCAATGTCTTTTGAAAGTAGTCATTATATCTGCTTCAATGGCTTCTACTAGCAGCTCATTCCAGATATAGACTACCCCAAATGTAAAAGTTGTCCCTAATATCTCTCTTAAATCTTTCCCTTTTTAACTTAACCCAATGCCATCCAGTTTTAGAATCTTCTACTCTGGGAGAAAAAATATTGAGCATTCATTTGCTCTATGCCCCTCCTGATTTTGTACATCTCAGTAAGGCCACACCTCAGGCTCCTACACTCCAAAGAAAAAAAAATTGCCATACCAGTCTGAGATGCATCTCATCAGAATATTTTCTATAGTGCATTGGTGGAAGCTCAAGAGAATACTTGTAGGCAAGCCAATTTTTCTCAGACACACAAGAAAATAAATACATTGTTATCTTGATCACCACGTCAGTATTAAGGGCCCGGGTTAGATGCGGAGAAACTTGAAGCTGTCAATCATCTCAATTATATAGGGCGCTGGTATGACAGTTTCTGGAAAACTAACATGTTTGGTCTTCCTAATTAGAGAAGAATAGATTTGCAGTAGATGGAGGACAGGAAAAATTCATCAGTGATTCATGAGATAGTAAATTTGATGTGCGATTGAGATGACTAGGTCTGTACTCTAGTATTTAAAATAATGGGATGCGATCTTATTTAAAACAATGAAACTCCTTACAGGATTTAACAGAGTAGATGCAGAGTTGTTGTTTCTCCTGGTTGGGATATATATAACTTGGGTTGGCAGTCTGAAAATAGGTTAGCCATTTGCGATTAACAGCTAAAATTTCTGAGATGCATATACAATAGTGACATTCAAGAGGCCTTTAAATAGGCAAATTAATATACGGGGAATGGAGGAATATGGATAATGTGCAGGCAGTGTAGATTAAATTGACATCAAGTTCGGCCCAGAGCTTGTGGGCCGAAGGACTTGTTCCTGTGCAATACTGTACCATTCTATTTTCTATGTTCTTCATTCAAAGTGGTGGATCTTTGCAATTATCTTGCCAACAGTGTAGGGAGGTTCAGTTGCTGAGGAAACTTATAATAGATCAGCTTTAATATCAGTCACAGAAGATTAATTTATGGATTACTTATTTATTATCAATGGAGTAATAAAGACTTGTTAAGTTAGCACTGTTTGAAATTGAAAGCTGCTCTGGCACCCATTCCTCACTCCACCCCAACAGCACAGGAACAATTACACTGGTGCTGCCTCACAGTTCCAGTTACTCAGATTTTGAATCCTGACATCGAGTGCTGTGTGAAGTTTGCACCATCTCCATGGGCATGTGGGTTTCTCCCAGTTTCCTCCCACATCTCAAAAACATACAGGTTGGTCAGTTAATTGGCCAATGTAAATTATCTTTATTGCATAAGTGAACAGTAGAATCTGGAAGAGTAAATGGAAATGTGGGGAGAATTTAAAAAATAGAATTATTGTACAATTAGAGTAAAACAATGAATACTTGATGATCAGCACAGAGACAGTATGCTGAAGGGCCCATTTTCATTCTATACGGCTCTATAACCCACTTCAAATCACATATTGAGCCAGACATCACTGTTGCTTTTCAGGGTCCCTCTCAATCCGAGATCTCTGGCCACATAATCAATCACGTGTACTGAAGGTTCCCAGTGGGCCATGGTTCACTGAAATGAGAGGTTACATAGCAATACACATTCTAAGAAATTCCATTCCTGACAACTCAGCGCGAGACAGGCCTACTTTGTCAGTGGGCAAAAGGTCAGTGATTCACCAAATTTGCCAATCTGCCCACCAAACCTCAACCAGAAACAGCAGTGAATACAGCAGGGGCAAGGCCATTCTGGGGGCTGACGCTGACACCAAACACCATTTGCTTTTGTGACCACATCAAATAGAACAACAGTAAATTTTGCCATTTCTGTGGAAGAAACTCTGCACAATTCTTAACCTGTTTGAGATTTCTATAAGGAATGTGATACATGAACAATACAGAGATCATGATCCCGTGGAATTAAAAACCAATTTAGCCCATCCAATGCCTTCAACTGGCTGAATGTGAAGTATTACCACAAACAGAAAAACGTGCTGCCAGACCATGTTAGATTCTGACCAGCTGCATTCTGTGAAAATATGTCTCTGTAAAATTTCATAATACTGACCCCATGGAATAGCAACATGGAACCCCACTTGAGGATATCAAGATTCCAGTTTAACACACAGAACCCTGCGAAGTCATGTACCACAGTGCTCTTTATTTGTGTCATTTCTGTGTGGTTCTCATTTCCAGCAAAGTATCTGAAAGTAGCCTCAAGGCATTACCCTACAGCAATACGTTAGATTCTAATTTAATCTACATAGCAGAGGCAGTCAAATTAGTTGTCCACACACACTAAACCACACTACAAATCTACAGGTCCATGAGCTGATACTCTCTGAAAATTATGGTTTTGGTCGGCAGTAATAATCAAGAAAACTTTTTCAACAATTGGGAAGAAATTTTAAAATTTAAAGCCCCAACCCTTCTTGAATGTGTTTGTAGGGATATGGTTCTGTGTTTCGGATGCCTTCAATTACATAAACAATGTTTGCCTCATACAAAGCAGAAGCAAACATTAATAGTTTCTGATTGAGCAAAACGGGAAAATCAGGAACATTGGCCGATTTCCCTAATGTTTGCCAGCCCATCTTACTCTTAGTCCAGATCCCTCCTGATCTCCTGACCATGTGTTGATTTGAGTTAAAATTTAAAAACTAAGATGGAAAGAATTTTGCACAAGAGGGATATGAAAACATGACAATTTACTGACCAAACAAGATCTAATTTACAGATACACTCGCCTCAAGTGGACCAAATGGCAATCTCTTGTTCCTGTGATTTTTCTGGTCACGGCAGAATTTTGTGTGGGCAGTATTAGTAAGTGAATTATGGGAGTCGCTACATGAAATTAAAAACAAAACATTGGGCTTTTCAAACCAACCCTCTCTCTCATGCTACACAATTATGGAGCATTATTAGCATCTGCAGCAAATCATCAGACAACAAATGAATAGCACCTGAATAGTATGCAGAAACCCAAACATGTAATTTGCCATCTAGACAAAAAATAACTAATTGTTACCACCCTTTCCACTTGCCCAATTCTGCAGTTAGAGCTTCAAAATGCAAACAGCCGTAGTGTATACATTTTTGGCACAGTTGGTGCTGATCTGGTTATTTCTTACCAGCTCATCAACAGACCCAAACATGTGTAGTTACATGGACAAGATCAGCAAATAAAGCCAGAGGGAAGTTAAGTCACCAATCAGATTCCACAGATGAAGTGTACTACATGGCTAAATGACACAATTCTTCAGCTCAGATATCAAACACACAAAGCCAAAATGTCCAAACTCAACAATCCTTGTCCACCTTAAACTTTGGTACGTTAAGATCATGATTTCTAAACCTAAAGTTAACAAAATCTAGACATTTCAGAACAGTGATTCTTAACTGCTTCAACATTACATGTATGTTATTTCATGTTGTGATCTTGCTGCTTACTCCTGTAAATAAATACCTTACAGATCCCAAATAAATCAACAATGCGAAATCTCAAAGATGATTGGACTGGAAGTTGTTAATTCACTATTTCCCACTTTACGGACAATATTAAAAACTGCTGTGGAGTCGAAGCTTAAACACAAAAAAATCATGACAATCAACAGAAACAAGTCATGCTTGTGTAGATGCTGCAAAAATGCCCCCTTTTGTTGCACAGGAGCATTATCACAAAATAGAAGAAGTGACATTTGAAATAGGAAAGAAGCAGAAAGGTGATAGACAATAGACAATAGACAATAGGTGCAGAAATAGGCCATTCAGCCCTTCGAGCCGGCACCGCCATTCAATGTGATCATGGCTGATCATCCACAATCAGTACCCCATTCCTGCCCTCTCCCCATACCCCCTAACTCCGCTATCATTAAGAGCTCTATCTAACTCTCTCTTGAAAGCATCCAGAGAATTGGCCTCCACTGCCTTCTGAAGCAGAGAATTCCACAGATTTACAACTCTCTGAGTGAAAATGTTTTTCCTCATCTCCGTTCTAAATGGCCTCCCCTTTACTTTGACTGTGGCCCCTGGTTCTGAACTCCCCCAACATTGGGAACATGTTTCCTGCCTCTAGTGTGTCCAATCCCTTAATAATCTTATATGTTTCAATAAGATCCCCTCTCATCATTCTAAATTCCAGCGTATGCAAGCCCAGTCGTTCTAGTTGGGACTTAACAATAAAGTACATTAACAATAGACTCATTAGATTTGGGGGTGCTCTTTGTGGCAAAATTTCAGATCCAAGAGTTCCTGGAGAGTTTAAAGAATGGAGGTGATAATACTGAGAGGGTAGGGGGAGGGTTTGTGAGGCCAAGTGATTGAAAAGCAAGGTCTGGTAATGAAGGATATTTAGTGAGGGACTTAACTCATGGAAGGAAGAACAAGCGAGGGCATAGAAACATAGAAAATATGTGCAGGAGTAGGCCATTCAGCCCTTCGAACCAGCCATTCTATATGTTCATGGCTGATCATCCAAAATCAGTTCCTCATTCCTGCTTTCTCGCTATATCCCTTGGGTTGCTGATAGAGTTAAATACAAACAACAACATTGATATCAGTAACATAATAGATGAAGCATGGCAGAGCCTAGAATGCCATGGAGGTGTAATAGGTGGTCTTTGCCAATGCATGGTGTGGTCCAAAGTTCATCTTAGAGTTCAAGGATGACATCAAGGATGCAAATGATTTCAAGGAGAGGCATGGATTTGATGGCTTCAAGAAAGAGCTTGGGATGAAGGATGAAGACAATTGGTTTAGTGTTCCTAATATCTGGCTGGAGGATATTTCTGTTCATCCAAAAAAATCAAGAAGTAGTAATATGTTCCGAATTCGCATAGTATGTATAATGGCAAATTTAAATAGATAATGACTGATTTAATTTAAAATATTAAGAACTATAATTTTAGTTTCCTGTTAAAGTCAGTCGCCAATTTCCCAGAGCTTAGGGTCGCATAGTAGATGGCTATTGAGCCAAATCCACAAAATAATGTCATTCATTTGATAACTAATATTCAGAAAGTACAGATTCAATCAGAAGGCAAGATAACACTTCTGCTTTTCCATTTATGTTGTTGTACAAAATATTCTTAAAACAATGGAACTGTTCCTTGCCAGCACACCAACCACACAATTAGCATTTAATACAAGATGGAAAGCAGTTGCACAAGGATTTAGGTTGCTTTGTTAGGTTTCTCGTTAGATCTCCCGACAGATTATAAACCATCCAAGCCATTTCACAACTGTATCCTGACAAATAACATTGAGTTAAAGATACTGATATTTCAAAGAAATCAAGCAAGAAAAAGTGTTGGGCTTGCTAGATACAATGAAATTGAAATCAATGAAGCATCCACTGGTGTAAAACAGCTGTATAAGTCAACATAAATGAGGACTTTATCGTACAATTTGATACATTAAATGAATATTTTAATTCTTCCACAACTCTAAGAGCACTGAGATAACGCAATGATTTTGCACAACATCGGGTTTTAGAATACTAGCCCCACCCACAGCTAACACGAAGCACATTACAGTTGTGACAGTATTTGATTTGGGCCTTGAATACTTAATGCTAAATATACACAAGCGCTTTGACAGGTACATTTCAGCCACAATGTAACATCATTTACGGGTCAGCCTATACGGAATTATTCTGAAAAACTGAATTCACATTTATGCCAATGCAGACGTCCAAGGCTATAATGCAGCAGTTGGTACATGAACAGATACTGAAGAGATTAAAAAGATTGGACGAAAACTGTAAATAAAACGATTCTTTGAAAGAAAATGGGAGCGGTCTAAGTGCATTCGGCTTGCGGGATTTAATGGTGTCTTGTCAAATACACCTACCTCCTCCGAGTGCACCCCACCCACACACCCACCCACACACCCACGTCTGAAGGGGGTGAGACAACATTTATTCCCGCACAACAGGGTGCACTTCTCGGGGGGAGTGGGGCAGGGTAGCCCCGCCGCAGACATCGGTGCCGCGGGGCCGGGGTACCGGGCTACGGTCAGTCTCTCCCCACCCACATGGCATCTGTCCCGGCACGGCTCGCCAGGGGAGTTACGGGTGGGAAGGGCGCCGACCTGGGCTGGGACGCGGCGGCGTGATCGATCCCCACCCGCCAGGTAACGGCCGCCCCCACCCGGCATATTCCGCCGGGAAGCGGCAGAGGCGGCGTCAGCAGAGCCCCGGGCACCACCTGGGGCAGGGGCCATGGCGCTTACTTGAGCATCGCCTCCTCCTTGCGCTCCTCCTCACGCTGCCGGTCCAGCACGGCCATGATGATGCTCCGCTCCTCCTCAGTCAGATGGCTCAGGTCGGGCACGGCGGCGGCGGGGGCGGGGGCGCGGGGGCCCAGCGAGGCCGACATCTCCGCGCCGGCCGACCGGCCGCTCACCAGAAGCCACCGCCAGCAGTGAGCGAGGTGACAAGCGTACGGTCTGCCAGCCCGCCGCCAGCTCCGATCCGATCCCGATCCCGATCCCGATCCCGATCCGATCCGAAGCTCAGCTCAGCTCAGCTCAGCTCGACTGGGCTCCGCTCCGCTCTCAGCGCGGTGCTGATGCTGCGGCTGGGCGCTGGCAAGGTGGGCAGGAGGGGGCGGGGCTGGGCGGGGCGGGGCCATCCTCCCCCCCCCCTCCTCGCGCGGCCCGGCCCCGCCCCGCCCCGCCCAGCCCAGCTCGCGAACGGATAACGGTCGCCAACGGCCCCTCCCTGGCACTGCCATATCCCCACCCCCCCCTCATCCTCACCCCCTGGCACTGCCTTATCCCCACCCCCCCCTCATCCTCACCCCCTGGCACTGCCTTATCCCCACCCCCCCCTCATCCTCACCCCCTGGCACTGCCTTATCCCCACCCTCACCCCCTGGCACTGCCTTATCCCCACCCCCCCCCTCATCCTCACCCCCTGGCACTGCCATATCCCCACCCCCCCCTCATCCTCACCCCCTGGCACTGCCTTATCCCCCCCCCTCATCCTCACCCCCTGGCACTGCCTTATCCCCCCCCTCATCCTCACCCCCTGGCACTGCCATATCCCCCCCCCCTCATCCTCACCACCTGGCACTGCCATATCCCCCCCCCCTCATCCTCACCCCCTGGCACTGCCTTATCCCCCCCCTCATCCTCACCCCCTGGCACTGCCTTATCCCCCCCCTCATCCTCACCCCCTGGCACTGCCTTATCCCCCCCCCTCATCCTCACCCCCTGGCACTGCCTTATCCCCCCCTCATCCTCACCCCCTGGCACTGCCTTATCCCCCCCTCATCCTCACCCCCTGGCACTGCCTTATCCCCACCCCCCCTCATCCTCACCCCCTGGCACTGCCATATCCCCACCCCCCCCTCATCCTCACCCCCTGGCACTGCCTTATCCCCCCCTCATCCTCACCCCCTGGCACTGCCTTATCCCCCCCTCATCCTCACCCCCTGGCACTGCCTTATCCCCCCCCTCATCCTGACCACCTGGCACTGCCATATCCCCCCCCCCTCATCCTCACCCCCTGGCACTGCCTTATCCCCCCCCCTCATCCTCACCCCCTGGCACTGCCTTATCCCCCCCTCATCCTCACCCCCTGGCACTGCCTTATCCCCCCCTCATCCTCACCCCCTGGCACGGCCATATCCCCACCCACCCCCGGACCTGCTTTATTCCACCCCCTCACCCCCTGGCACTGCCTTATTCCACCCCTCACCCTCACTCCCTGGCACGGCCTTATCCCCACCCCCCCCCCCCTCATCCTCACCCCCTGGCCCGGCCTTATCCTCCCCCCTCATCCTCACCCCCTGGCCCGGCCTTATCACCCCCCACTGTATGTTTCTTTTTTTTCCTAGTCAGATGTGCAGCACTTTGGTCAACGTGGGTTGTTTTTAAATGTGCTATACAAATAAATTGACTTGACTTGACTTGACTCATCCTCACTCCCTGGCACGGCCTTATCCCCACCCCCCCTCCCCCTCATCCTCACCCCCTGGCCCGGCCTTATCCCCCCCCCTCATCCTCACCCCCTGGCCCGGCCTTATCCCCCCCCCTCATCCTCACCCCCTGGCACGGCCTTATCCCCACCCCCCCCTCATCCTCACCCCCTGGCACTGCCTTATCCCCCCCCCCCCCCTCATCCTCACCCCCTGGCACTGCCTTATCCCCACCCCCCCCTCATCCTCACCCCCTGGCACTGCCATATCCCCACCCCCCCCTCATCCTCACCCCCTGGCACTGCCTTATCCCCACCCCCCCCTCATCCTCACCCCCTGGCACTGCCATATCCCCACCCCCCCCTCATCCTCACCCCCTGGCACTGCCATATCCCCACCCCCCCCTCATCCTCACCCCCTGGCACTGCCTTATCCCCCCCCCCCTCATCCTCACCCCCTGGCACTGCCTTATCCCCACCCCCCCCTCATCCTCACCACCTGGCACTGCCTTATCCCCCCCCTCATCCTCACCCCCTGGCACTGCCTTATCCCCCCCCCCTCATCCTCACCCCCTGGCACTGCCCTATCCCCCCCTCATCCTCACCCCCTGGCACTGCCTTATCCCCCCCCCCTCATCCTCACCCCCTGGCACTGCCTTATCCCCACCCCCCCCCTCATCCTCACCCCCTGGCACTGCCTTATCCCCCCCTCATCCTCACCCCCTGGCACTGCCTTATCCCCCCCTCATCCTCACCCCCTGGCACGGCCATATCCCCACCCACCCCCGGACCTGCTTTATTCCACCCCCTCACCCCCTGGCACTGCCTTATTCCACCCCTCACCCTCACTCCCTGGCACGGCCTTATCCCCACCCCCCCCCCCCTCATCCTCACACCCTGGCCCGGCCTTATCCTCCCCCCTCATCCTCACCCCCTGGCCCGGCCTTATCACCCCCCACTGTATGTTTCTTTTTTTTCCTAGTCAGATGTGCAGCACTTTGGTCAACGTGGGTTGTTTTTAAATGTGCTATACAAATAAATTGACTTGACTTGACTTGACTCATCCTCACTCCCTGGCACGGCCTTATCCCCACCCCCCCCCCCCCCCTCATCCTCACCCCCTGGCCCGGCCTTATCCCCCCCCCTCATCCTCACCCCCTGGCCCGGCCTTATCCCCACCCCCCCTCATCCTCACCCCCTGGCACGGCCTTATCCCCACCCCCCCCTCATCCTCACCCCCTGGCCCGGCCTTATCACCCCCCTCATCCTCACCCTCTGGCACGGCCTTATCCCCACCCCCCCCCTCATCCTCACCCTCTGGCCCGGCCTTATCACCCCCCTCATCCTCACCCCCTGGCACGGCCTTATCCCCACCCCCCCCCTCATCCTCACCCCCTGGCACGGCCTTATCCCCACCCCCCCCCCTCATCCTCACCCCCTGGCACGGCCTTATCCCCCCCCCCCCTCATCCTCACCCCCTGCCACGGCCTTATCCCCACCCCCCCCCCCTCACCCCCTGGCACGGCCTTATCCCCCCCTCATCCTCACCCCCTGGCATGGCCTTATCCCCCCCCTCATCCTCACCCCCTGGCACTGCCTTATCCCCATCCCCCCCTCAACCCCACCCCCTGGCACTGCCTTATCCCCACCCCCCCCCCCTCATCCTCACCCCCTGGCACTGCCTTATCCCCCCCCTCATCCTCACCCCCTGGCACGGCCTTATCCCCACCCTCACCCCCTGGCACTGCCTTATCCCCCCCCCCCTCATCCTCACCCCCTGGTACTGCCTTATCCCCACCCCCCACCCCCTGGCACTGCCTTATTCCGCCCCCCCCCCCCCGTCATCCTCACCCCCTGGCACGGCCTTATCCCCACCCCCCACCCCCTGGCACTGCCTTATCCCCCCCCTCATCCTCACCCCCTGGCACTGCCTTATCCCCACCCCCCACCCCCTGGCACTGCCTTATTCCGCCCCCCCCCCCCTCATCCTCACCCCCTGGCACTGCCTTATCCCCACCCCCCACCCCCTGGCACTGCCTTATTCCGCCCCCCCCCCTCATCCTCACTCCCTGGCACTGCCTTATCCCCACCCCCCACCCCCCACCCCCTGGCACTGCCTTATTCCGCCCCCCCCCCCCTCACCCCCCTGGCACTACCTTATCCCCCCCCTCATCCTCACCCCCTGGCCCGGCCTTATCCCCCCCCTCACCCTCACTCCCTGGCACTGCCTTATTCCCACCCCTCCCTCATCCTCACCCCCTGGTACGGCCTTATCCCCACCCCCCCCCCCTCACCCCCTGGCACTGCCTTATCCCCATCTCCCCCTCTCATCGTCACCCCCTGGCACTGCCTTATTCCACTCACACTCACCCCCTGGCACTGCCTTATCCCCACCCACCCCCTGGCATTGCTTTATTCCACCCCCACCCCCTCACCCCCTGGCACTGCTTTATTCCACCTTCCACCCCCCCCCCCCCCCCTCATCCTCACCTCCTGGCACTACCTTATCCCCTCCCCCCCTCACCCTCACACCTGCACTGGCACTACCTTATAACTCTCACCCCCCCCCCTCACCCTCACCCCTGCACTGGCACTACCTTATCCCCTCACCCCCCTGGCACTGCCCTATCCCCACCCCCCCTCACCCTCACCCCCCTGGCACGGCCTTATTCCCACCCCCCCCCCCCTCATCCTCACCCCCCTGGGGCTACCTTATCCCCTCTCCCCCCTCACCCTCACCCCCCTGGCACTACCCCCTCACCCCCCTGGCACTACCTTATCCCCTCACCCCCCACCCCCATCCTCACCCTCTTGGCACGACCTTATCCCCACCCCCTCACCCCCCCTGGAACTACCTTATCCCCACCCCCCACCCCCCGGAACTACCTTATCCCCACCCCCCTCACCACCCCCTGGCACTACCTTATCCCCACCCTCACCCCTCTGGCACTAACTTATCCCCGTCCCACCCCGCCACTATGTTATCTCCACCCTCCCGGCACAATCTTACCCACCCCCTTGGCACTACCTTATCCCCACCCCCCTTCACCCCCTTGGCACTACCTTTATCCCCATCCACCCCCCCCCCCCCTGGGCCCCACTTCCCGGCACTACCTTATCCCCACCCCACCCCCGGCACTACCTTATCCCCACCCCACCCCCGGCTGGTACTACCTTACTCCCACACACCCCTCCCAGTCCCCCCCACCGTCCACGCCCCTCACCCCCCCTGGCACTACCTTACTCCCACACCCCCCCCCCCCCCCCCGGCATTACCTTATCCCCCACCCCCTGGCACTACCTTACCATATCCTCACCCCCGGGCGCGACCTTATCCCCAGCCCCTCACCCCCTGGCCCAGCCTTATCCCCTCTCCCCCCCCCCCCCCATCCTCACCCCCTGGCACGGCCTTATCCCCACCCCACCCCCTCATCCTCACCCCTTGGCACTGCCTTATCCCCACCCCCCCCCCATCCTCACCCCCTGGCACTGCCTTATCCCCACCCTCACCCTCACCCCCTGGCACTGCCTTATCCCCACCCTCACCCTCACCCCCTGGCACTGCCTTATCCCCTCCCCCCCCCCACTCATCCTCACATTTGCACTGGCACTACCTTATCCCCTCACCCCCTCCTCACCCTCACCCCTGCACTGGCACTACCTTATCCCCTCACCCCCTCTGGCACTGCCCTATCCCCACCCCCCCCCCCCTCACCCTCACCCCCCTGTCATGGTCTTATTCCCACCCCCCCTCATCCTCACCCCCCTGGCGCTACCTTATCCCCTCCCCCCCCCTCACCCCCCTGGCACTACCCCCTCACCCCCCTGGCACTACCTTATCCCCTCACCCCCCACCCCCATCCTCACCCTCTTGGCACGACCTTATCCCCACCCCCCTGGCACTACCTAATCCCCACCCCCCGGAACTACCTTATCCCCATCCCCCTCACCCCCCCCCCCCCCCACCCACCCCTGGCACTACCTTATCCCCACCCTCACCCCTCTGGCACTAACTTATCTCCATCCCACCCCGCCACTACGTTATCTCCACCCTCCCGGCACAACCTTACCCACCCCCTTGGCACCACCTTATCCCCACCCCCCCTTCACCCCCTTGGCACCTCCTTTATCCCCATCCACCGCCCCCCCCCCGGGCCCCACTTCCCGGCACTACCTTATCCCCACACCCCACCCCCCCGGCTGGTACTACCTTACTCCCACACACCCCTCCCAGTCCCCCCCACCGTCCACGCCCCTCACCCCCCCCTGGCACTACCTTACCCCCACACCCTCCCCCCCCCCCCCCGGCATTACCTTATCCCCACCCCCTGGCACTACCTTACCCCCCCCCACCGGCACTTTCTTATCCCCATACCCCGCCGGCACTACCTTATCCCCACAGCCCTACCCCGGTCCCTCACCACCACCCCCGGCACTACCTTATCCCCACCCCCCCCCTGGCCCCACCCCCACCCTGTCCATCACCCACCCCCTTCCCTGCTCCCTTGCACTACCTGTCCCTACACCCCTCCCCCCACGCCCCCTTGGAACCACCTTGTCCCCACATCCTGGACCTTCCTCGTCCACATTTCCCAACTGCAGCACCAGCCCAACCAACTTCCACGCACTGTCCATCCCAAACTTTGCGCTGCCACAAAGTCTTTCAGTGCAGAATCAGACTCTTTGGACCAAGTTGCAAATGCCGACCAACATGCCCCATCTCCACCAGACCCACTTGCCCATGGGTGTTTGACCCCTACCCCTCTAAACCTTAACCCACTAAATTTGAAGAAGGGTCCTGTTACAAGGAACAGGTTCAAGGATCTGACTAGTAGAACAGAAAAAAGGCCCACTCGTCCATTAAGTTACAAATCAGTTTTATTGGCACGAGAGAGAACAAAAACAATACTAATCTCGGTATGCGCAGGGGGCCATCTTACAGCAGCACATCTCCCTCTCTCTCGGCCTCCGTCTACGGCGCTGATCGCAACCCAGCCCGTCAGTGAACTCCTCTCGTCAAGAACTACCTTCTGGCTTACCGGCGCCTGCCTTTCTACAGGCAGAAATCAGTTATCGAAATGACCGCCGGTAAATCCAGGCCAATAGCGCTGCTTCCAAATTCAAACTGCAACCAATGGCAGGGGACTACATCTGAGCAAGGCTTCCCCCCCCTTTGGAAACAAAGCACTCTCAGCCGCAGACTGGCGCGTAAAGTAATACACACAGCGCTACAGATGGCATGCAAAGCAATACACACAGCGATAAAGACTTGGCGCGTGAAGGTAATACACACGCCTCTGCCGGTTGGGCGCGCAAAGTTCTAAACAGAGCGTTGTCAGCTTAGCACGTGGGTTTTAAACAAAGCCCTGTCGGCTGCAGCGCTATGGGTTCTAAATATTTTGTCCGAACAGTCTGTGACCCATAGCGCTATGTTTAAAGCCCATAGGGCTATGTTTAAAGCACTATGGGCTTTAAACATAGCGCTATGGGCTTTAAACATAGCGCTATGGGTCATAAACTGTTCGGGCAAAATTTTCATATAACAGGTCTCCACCCGAAACATCATCCATTCCCTTTCTCCAGAGATACAGCCTGTCCCGCTGAGTTGCTTGAGTATTTTGGGTCTATCTTCCCTCAAAACCTTTTCCAACCGTGTACCTGTCCAAATGTATTTTAGATGATGTTAGAGTACCTGCCTCAACCACCTCCCAAACCTATCAAAATCCAGAGGACATGGCTTGAAGGTAATGGGTAGTGTGGGACCTGAGGAAGAGAGTGGTTGGAACCAGGAAGGCTCTGAGTAGATGTTGGAAGCAAATAACTTGATAAACACTAACATTACCAATTCATGGAAGGCGAGACGAGGGGCCAAGAGCTGGTTAATGGGATTAGCATAGGTACTTGATGGTCAGCATGGATACCACATGCCAAAGATACAATCTCCTGGGACCCTCACCACCTCCACCTCCTATGACCTCTATCTATGCCGACCC
Source organism: Rhinoraja longicauda (assembly GCF_053455715.1). Taxonomy (NCBI): domain Eukaryota; kingdom Metazoa; phylum Chordata; class Chondrichthyes; order Rajiformes; family Arhynchobatidae; genus Rhinoraja; species Rhinoraja longicauda. The sequence goes on along the minus strand of NC_135957.1, from coordinate 15,991,655 downwards.
CACAATTCCTCCACTGCTCCTTTATGCTCACCACCGTCCTACTTCTTCCATTCAAGGCACTCACCCACCCTACCTTGCCTTCCTGGTGCTCAGACTCACTGCCTCTCTGCCACGATTCTGGCTCTCACTACCCTACCTTGACCCTCCTACTCGTCAGCCTCCTCTCACCATTTAGAATCTTAACCAGCACCTCTCCTCTTTGCTGCCTTATCCCCCCCATAGTACCGTCACCCTCCCCTCCACTTCACAAACCTGCCCCACACACTCGTCAGCACCTAAACCCATCTCTGGTTCGTCTGCACATAGCTTATTCTTACTGTCCTCCATAACCACCCACACCACCCCCACATGTTCACCATCAGCTTCCATCTGATCCCCGTTATATGTGCAAACATCTCTTAGCCCCTCACTGTCCCGACCACACCTATCCATCACAACTTGCACTCATTTGAATCGTGTCATACAGTCTGCATTTGCAGTTCTATCAGCTTCAGCACACATCCCCCACCTCACTTCCCCCTCTCTCACCTGTACTCATATCTTCTTCACACCTCTCCCCTTGCAATTCCACCCTTTTACTGGTCTACACCTTGCTCTCACTGCCCCTTCCTATCCTAACCTCTCACCACCTTCTCCAATCCAATCTCCCACTGAACCCCCTGCACCTCCTTCCACTCCTTGCTCATCACCTCCACCTTCCATCACTCACTGCCCCTTCCAACCCCTCATTCATCATCTCTAACATGCCTCCATTACAACTTCTACTCACCACCCTCTTCACTTCTCCCGTTCACCTTTAACTACCACTCCCTCAAACCAACCCCTCCTCCACAAACGCCCATTCTCTCCCTCACTACTCCACCCCCTCACTATCCTTCATGCCACTCTTCTTTATTGTCCCATCTGCCACTTCCCCTCACCACCCCGCTGCATCTCCTCACCAGCCAACCACCTCTCTCCCTCACTGCCCCATTCCACACCTCACCCCATCATGTCCTTCTCCCTCGCATCACTCACCATCGCCCTTTTTCTTCACCGCCCACAAACACACCTATACCTCATCATCCTCTCTAGCAGCTTCCTCTCACTCCCCCCACCCCCAACTCCCATTCACCTCCCACTCCACCACCACCACCACCCTAACCTGACTCACCCTTACCGAAGGCATCTAGTCAATCCTCATCATGGCCCCACTCTACCCCTCCCCGAGTCCTTTCTCTCTATATCCCCCTGCCTCTTTCCCATCAATGCCCCCCCTCTCATTGCCCCAAGCCAGTCCCCAACTGTAGATCAGTGCATGTTCCTTTAACATAGTGACCTCACCACTACTAACCACTCCCCATGGTCTCTTGTATAATTGTAGCTTCCCCACCTCCAGCTCGCTCTCTAGTTCCGGTGATGACCACGGACAGCTAGGGCATAATGTGTGTAGTGCAATTAATAAACCTATTCAGTAAAAGACTCTGCGTACGAGGGACATCCTTTTACATTATGCCCTAGCTGTCCGTGGTCATCACCGGAACTAGAGAGCGAGCTGGAGGTGGGGAAGCTACAATTATACAAGAGACCATGGGGAGTGGTTAGTAGTGGTGAGGTCACTATGTTAAAGGAACATGCACTGATCTACATCCTTCCTCTTGGAAACAAGAGCGACCACGGCTCATACGCTAGACTTAAACTATAAGCAGGGAGCAGATAGAATGCAGCACAACACAGACTACTCGTACCCACCGTACCGGACAGGCGGCTTGACCAGTCGCCCAGAGCGGGTGCGCAACCCCCCATCCCCTTCGGTCGAAGGAAGAGCAGGGACGGGTGCGGGTACCGAGGCAGGGGAACCAGGGGAAGGAGGAGAACGGGGCGGCGATACCCGCAAACGCGCAGGCGAAGGAGGGGAAGTGGGCTGGGGCGAGCCGGGCACAGACAGCCGAGACGGCGAAGGTTGGGGCATGCGAGGATGGACGGGAGCAGGAGGCACATCAGGCACCGGGGACTGGACGGGAGGTGAATACGGGACCGCGGGAGGCGGTGCAGGCTCGTTGACCAGCATCAGGTGCTGGCGGGTACGACGGTACACGGTGCCCTCGTAATTAACCAGGTACGACCGTGGAGAGTCAGCATTGCCGACGACCACGGCCAGCCGGTGGTGACCCGAGGCTGATTCCATCCGGACAACCTGGCCAGCGAACAGAGGGGGAAGGGGACGGGACGATTTGTCAAAGGAGCGCTTCTGAATGACTTGCTTTTCGATGATGCGCTCCTTGACAGCGGCAGGGCTGCGAGCCGTTGGTTTCAGGGATTGCTGGGAGACGGGGATGGGGGGTCTAGTGGTGCGGGACATGAGGCGCTGGGCAGGGGAACCGAGCGCGGGGTCCCGGGAGATGTTGCGGAGGTTGAGGAGGGCAATTAATAAACCTATTCAGTAAAAGACTCTGCGTATGAGGGACATCCTTTTACACCAACCTCCTCAGTTTCTTTGCCCTCCCAAATTGTTCTTCTTTAATAGCCTGCTTTTTCTTTATTTTTCTTTTCAATTCTTTCAATCCTTGTACAATTCTTTTGTAGTGACAAAAACTGCACATCATTGACCCAATAACATCGACCGTATTAAAAAACCTCCATTTAATTTTATATTACTATGCAGTTATTCTCTTTCTCCTAAATCTGTACACTGTGGACAGTTTGATTGTAATCAAGTATAATCTTTCTGCTCACTGGATGGCATGCAACAAAAAAGCTTTTCACTCTACCTCGGTACACATGATAAGAAATTAAACTAAACTTAGGAGGTCATTTGGCCCATCTAGTTTTTACCAGCTTGAAGAGTAATCCATTCCCATTTATTTTCCCGTAACTTATGTCCCCTGACATTGGCACTAAATTCCATCACCCACCTCCATGAAGCCAATTTTAGAGCAACCATTATCCCACCAACCCAAATGTCTTCAGAATGTAGGTTGAAATTAGAGCACGTGGGTGATAGGGAAAATGTTTAAACTCCACAACGAGGTCAGGATTGAATCTGGATTGCTGAAGCTCTGTGATAGCAGTACTATCCAAGGTGTAATTCAATATTCCATATGTGCAATGTCCCATTTACTTTTTAATTGTTCTTTGTTTCAATGTGCCATCAATGTGTGCTAATTTTATAATCAATAATTCAATATTCCATGAAGCGCTCACTGCATGGCACAGGAAAGGAACAGAAATGCTGCAAACAACTGCAAGGATATTTAAAGATTCAACTCGGGTTTTTTAACCTAAATACATATTCTGAAGGTAAAACTGGATGTTTCAAGACCCCATGATTTTAACATCATGAAACATGGTTCTAATTGTTTTCATATAAAATCAAGAAATGGATTTGATTGCTCAAGTCCCATTAATGAGGGTTATATTGCTCTTTACTGAAGTTTCACAAACTTCCTCCATTTCCCGATGCATGATTTCAATTGACTTTCTTTGTAACTTGAAATAGCACCAAAATACACCTTGTAATGCTTTGTAACCAACTGAAAATACATATCTGATGGCCTATCACCTATTAGTAAATAATTTCACATTAGGTGATAATGTTGCTTTAGAGCCATAAAGTTATACAGCATGGAAACACACCTTCGAGGCAACTCCTGCATGCTGAGCGAGATGCCCCATCTCAGCTAGTGCTATTTTCCCACATTGGTTTCCATTTATCTCCCTCTATGGAGCCCCACCCTTCAGGTTTTCCAGAGATGCTGCCTGTCCCGCTGAGTTACTCCAGCATTTTGTGTCTAAACATTGAAGTGCATTAAGGTGGATAAATCCCTAGGGCCTGATCAAGTGCATCCTCAGACCTTCTGGGAAGCTAGGGAGGAAATTGCAGATACCCTGGCAGAGATGTTGCATCATTTATAGCCACAGGTGAAGTTCTGGAAGACTGGATTGAAGGTCTGTGACCAGTGGGGTGCCATGGGGCTCGGTGCCTGGTCTGACTTTTAGTCATCTACTTTAATGATTTGGATAACAATGTCAGATGTAGACCTACCTGAATGTATCTCCACCCAGTCTATTTTTGTCAAGTCCTGTATTATCATATAGAAATTGGCTTTCACCGAATATTAATTTCCAGTTAATATTTATCCTTTTCCATAACTCATTTGAAATTTGTAGAGCTACAGTCACTTTTCCAAACTGCTCTCCTACTGACACTCCAGCCACTGGCCTGGCCCAATGCCCCTTCTCTGAACAAGACCATTTCAATACTGGCTCAAAATGCTCTTCTGGAAGCACTTTCAAATTTCACCCCTTCTAAACTTTTCACAATAAGACAATCTGTTTAACTACCCTATTACATCTCTCTGTGTTTGCCACATCCGATATCTCCTCCTCGTGATTGTTAGGAAACCCCCAATAAAGTGATGGACACAATGATAGACAGATGAGGTAGACACAAAAAGCTGAAGTAACTCAGTGGGTCAGGCAGCATCTCCGGAGAGACTAGGTGACTTTTAATTAGAAACTACTTTCTAACCTCTACGTTTTGACCTCATTTAAAAAATCTTCTAGGATACCCTCCCTTATTTCTGCAATAATGATCACCATAACCCATGCTCATGATTGAGAATGATCAGCCATGATCACATTGAATGGCGGTGCTGGCTCGAAGGGCCGAATGGCCTTCTCCTGCACCTATTTTATATTGTCTATTGTCTATAACAATATTGTCATGTCGCCAGTCCTTTTACATTCCCCCCATCACATCTAAAAATTATATACCCTGGAATGTTGCTGACTCTTGTTCTTTTCAAAAGTCAAGAGTGTCAAGTCTGTTTAATTGTCATATGCACCGGGATTGGAACAATAAGATTATTATTTGCTGCCATTTTCCAGTTGGATTAAATGCAACAACACAACAGATAAATATACAATAAATTATCATTCCTACTAGGTAAACCAGACCATAATAGTGCAAGCCAAAATTACATAGTACAACCTTAGTAGTACAAAATCCATAGTAGTTTGGCACTGAGGTGGGGTTGTGGTGAGAATTTTGCAGGGTAGACCAAGAGCCAGATGGTTGAAGTGAAGAGGCTGTTCTTGAATCTGGAGGTAACATTCTCAAACTCCAATACCATTTTCCCAATGGCAGCAGCAAGTTGAGAGCGTGGCCAAGGTGGTGTGGGTTATTGATGATAATAATTGTCTCTTGATGCAGTGCTTCCTGTAAATCCTTTCGATGATGGGGAGGTCAATAGCTGTGATGCACCAATGTTAATCACTCTGTGCTGCTCTTCATTCTTGCCAAGCCCCCCATTTATGTGAACCATTACCCAGAAACTCATCTGAATCAGCCACATGAATATTAACTTCCTGACACCCCAATGTCTTTCCACTATCTACAAGGCATGAATCAAAAGTGTGATGGTCTGGATGAACACAGCCCCAACCATACTTTTGAAGATCAAAGCCAGCTAGATCAAAGCAGTCTACTGGACTGGTCCCTCATCCACCACCCTAAATATTTACTCCCCCTACTGTTGCCATGTGATTGCTGCAGTGTGTACCACAGTAGGTCTTAAGTCTTTGAAACTGCCTTCCACAAGGGACGATGGAAACAAAGTCTGAATAATTTTAAAACAGAGGTAAATAGATATTTGATAAGTCAGGGGATGAAATGTTCCAAGCGATAGATATGAATGCAGAGTTGAGGTTACTCAGGTCAGCTATGATCTTGCTGAATGATGAAAAGGAGTCGAAAGAATGAGTAGCCAACACTTGTTTCTAATTTGTATATTTATATCTTTGTACTTATCTCCAAAACATAGTTCAGTTACTTCTTAAGCTCGTTGAACATGCAACATCTACCACCAAAAAGGCCAAGAGAAGTAGGTACCGAGGAACATTTGAAAGTCAGACACCATCCTTGAATGAATTGAATTGAATTGAACTGAATACTTTATTGTCATACGTGGGCCGCGAGGCTCCGACCCGCAAGGCTCCGACCCGCGAGGCACGGACTTCAGCCCGCGAAGCTCCACCTCCGAGACACCGGCCTCGGTTTCTCAGCGGCACCTCCGGAAGGCGTGAAAATTATTTGAAAATATCCTTATTTGAAAATATATTGTTGGTTCTTCATCATCACTCCTAAACATTTGGGGAGCCCCTTCATTAGAAAGGCTGCAGTAATTTAGTTTAGTTTAGAGATACAGCGCGGAAACAGGCCCTTCGGCCCACTGAGTCTTCACTGACCAGCGATCCCCGTACATTAACACTATCCTACACATATTAGGGACAATTTACACTTATACCAAGCCAATTAACCTACAAACCTGTATGTCTTTGGAGTGTGGGAGGAAACCGAAGATCTCAGAGAAAACCCATGCGGTCACGGGGAGAACATACTCGACCCGAAACGTCACCCGTTCCTTCTCTCCTGAGACGCTGCCTGACCTGCTGAGTTACTCCAGCATTTTGTGAAATAAATACCTTCGATTTGTACCAGCATCTGCAGTTATTTTCTTACACCTTCTCAGAGGAAGTAGTGATGGAAAATAAATGCTCGTGTTGGCCACAGTGGTCAGATACAGAAAATGAATTTTAAAATGTTGTAAAGATTAAAGTACAATTTTGCTAATAATAGTAATATTTGGGATATCTCACAATGATGTGAGACAGGTGACCTTGTCACAGTTAATTTAGTTTAGAGCTACTAAATGGAAACAGGCCCTGCGGCTCACCAAGTCCACGCCAACCGACAATCACCCATACACTAGTTATATCCTACACATTAGGGACAATTTAAGAAGCTAATTAATCTGCAAACCTTCATGCACTCGGAATGTGGGAAGAAACCAGACAATAGACAATAGGTGCAGGAGGAGGCCATTCGGCCCTTCGAGCCAGCACCACCATTCAATGCGATCATGGCTAATCATTCCCAATCAGTACCCCGTTCCTGCCTTCTCCCCATACCACCTGACTCCGCTATCCTTAAGAGCTCTATCTAGCTCTCTCTTGAAAGTACTCAGAGAATTGGCCTCCACCGCCTTCTGAGGCAGAGAATTCCACAGATTTACAACTCTCTGACTGAAAAAGTTTTTCCTCATCTCCATTCTAAATGGCCTACCCCTTATTCTTAAACTGTGGCCCCTTGTTCTGGATTCCCCCAACATTGGGAACATCTTTCCTGCCTCTAACGTGTCCAGCCCCTTACCACCTTAATAATCTTATATGTTTCAATAAGATCCCGTCTCATCCTTCTAAATTCCAGTGTACACAAGCCTAGTCGTTCCAGTCTTTCAACATATGACAGTCTCATCATTCCGGGAATTAACCTAGTAAACCTACGCTGCACGCCCTCAATAGTAAGAATATCCTTCCTCAAATTTGGAGACCAAAACTGCACACAGTACTCCAGGTGCAGTCTCACCAGGGCACTGTACAACTATAGAAGGACCTCTTTGCTCCTATACTCAACTCCTCTTGTTATGAAGGCAAACATTCCATTGGCTTTCTTCACTGCCTGCTGTACCTGCATGCTTCCTTTCAGTGATTGATGCACTAGGACACCCAGATCACGTTGTACATCCCCTTTTCCTAACTTGACACCATTTAGATAATAATCTGCCTTTCTATTCTTACCACCAAAGTGGATAACCTCTCAATTATACACATTAAACTGCATCTGCCATGCATCCGCCCACTCACACAACCTGTCCAAGTCACCCTGCAACCTCATAGCATCTTCCTCACAGTTCACACTGCCACCCAGCTTTGTGTCATCTGCAAATTTGTTAATGTTACTTTTAATCCCTTCATCCAAGTCATTAATCCCTTCATCCAAGTCATTAGGACCACCCAGAGAGCACCCACACAGTCACAGGGAGAACGTACAAACTCCATACAGACAGCACCCGTAGTCAGGATCAAACCCAGGTCTCAAGTCTCAAGTGCTTCCTCAGCTTTGGAATTAGAGTTCTGGAATGAATGAAGCTCTTTTAGCTATTCATATGTCCAAAGTATTCACCACACTTGAGAAGCTCCATGACAGATTTTTAATAAATCTATACAAGAAAGTTTCCTTGTTTGATTTGCAAACATGCACTCTCCCAGCAAGACCACAACTTTAAGAGTGGTTTGGCACGGAGCATGTTTTGACATCCACCAAGCAGGCAGAGGTTTAATTGTCTACGGTGGCTCAGTAGCCACTACGATACAAGAATCAACCTACCTTACAGAACAGATGGCTTTATCAGAGTGGATTAATGACTTTCACTCTCCTCATCTTGAAGTAAATCAACCAAATGTCAGCCTGCCACCATCACCAAGCCCCTGGAGAGAAAATTAAGTTAAACTGTTATCAGCCAATATGTGGAACTGGATATGTTTCAGCAATGCCTGCCTATATCATGTCACGTTTATGTTTTGTAATTATTTCCCCACCCAAATCGTATCCTGTTGTGCAAATGGATAGCTGGTGTTTACTGAGACATTACAGCAACTTCACAGCCGTTTATGTGCCTTTATGAAGAGCTAGACATCCAAAGGGCATCATCTCAGATTTAACAGCAATAGGCTGAAATTTAACCAATAACGTCTGGATATCAGTTCTCTCATTTAGTCTGCTATGCTTTCCACACCATCGAACATCTTACAATGTTTTCTCTATACCCTTCCTCACTTTCTCTGCATCATTAAAACTCGTTTTATCTCCAGCTCCTTCCGATCCTTTTGAAAGGGCAACAACTAGAAGCATTTCAATTCAACTAGAACTCTCTCCACAGATGCTGCCTGATCTTCTGATTATTCCAGCGTTTTTTCTTTTTATTTTAACTTTCCATCATTTGCAGTTTTTCGCCTTTGATCTGGATATGCGGAAGTAGAGAATTGTAATTATATACAGTAAATGTTTTGTCTTGGTAACAAAAATCCCCAGGAACCTCTTTGGAAGACATAATAGTGTCAAAAACATTCTCACAAAAAAAACAGAACCATGGAATCTAGGACAAAGTGATTTGTGTCTGAGTTCACTCTGGTCGATGCTGTAAAGCAATCAGGTGAGCCGTATGGGTGATGTTTTGTTCCTTGTACTTAGTTTCCAAGCATGTTAATTAACTCCGGGGACCAAGGGATGGGTAAGAGGTATATGTTTGTGGATGTGTGATGGGGGAAGAAGCTGTATAGCAAGCGCATGAATCATAAACTATGTTAAAGACACAGGTGCATAACCACTTTGGTGCATAATACCTGTAGGTTTAACACACGCCATCAAAAGCTGACAAATTTAAATTCCTGCAAATGCCCTAGATACTATTCTTCTCTCCAGGTGAAAAAATAATTATATTCTGGAGATTCTCAGCTTCTCAGAACAGAAAATAGTTAATTGCATCATCCATATTAGAAATATACCATTGCTATTTTTAAAATACTGTAATTTTCATTTGTTTCCAAATATCTGCTTCTCCGTAAAAAAGCATCTCCGTATTACCTAATAAATCACAGTCCAGAATTAAACGGGCAATGGCGCATACTGGAAAAATTCCCGCATGTAGTATTTTCAGAGGCAAGAATGGGTACAATGAGGTTACCGGGACAAACAAACTGCATCAAAATGCTGTAGCAATTGTCTTCCAAGGCTAGAAGTTGAGGATTTCCCAAACCAGGTTGTAACACAACTATTCAGCAAACTCTCCACGTATTTCTATGGAAGTATGAACAAGTATTCGGCAACTTGCCAAATCTCTGTAAAGTTTTGAGGAAGCGGAGGCATTGGTAAGGTTTCCTTGTAATTGCATCAATGTACTAGGACAAGAATAAAATCACTAGAGATGTGCACACCCAAGAACTTGAAGCTGTTGACACTCTCCACCGTTATCCCACTAATAAAGACAGTTGCACAGTCCCTCAGCTTTCCTTCCTGAAGTCAACAATCAGTTCCTTGGTCTTATTGTAAATTTGTTGTTCTGGAATCACTCAGCCAGATTATTAAACTCCCTCCTGTACTCTGGCCCGTTGTTACCAGCTATTCATCCAAAAGCTGTAGTTGGAGCTGCGCCTGGCTACACAACCACGGGCAGAGAGTAGAGCAGGGGACTGAGGCTCCAGTGCTGACCGTCAGCAAGGAGAACCTGTTGTTGCCAATTCATGCTGATTGAGATTCAGTTGCATAGGGGCAAGTAGAGACCCATTTCCTCGAGTTTGTCGATGAGTTTGGACAGAAAGATAATACTGAACACCAAGTGCTACTCAATGAACAACAGCCTGACCTGTTGTTCCCATTGTCTAAATGGTCGAAGGCACAATAGAGAGCCAACGATATTGCACCCACTGTTGATAAGTTGTGGTGGTAGGCGAATTGAAGTTGACCCAATGTATAGGAAAGAACTGCAGATTACTTCTCTCCAGAGACACTGCCTGGCCTGCTGAGTTATTCCAGCATTTTGTGTCTACCTTTGAAGTTGACCCAGATCCTTACTGTGACAGGAGTTGATCGACATCATAATCAATCTTTCGTAATCACAGCGGAGTACCACCGGTTGGTAGTCATAGAGGAACGATACCTTGCTCTACTTGGCATTGGTATTATGGATGTCCTTTTAAAGCAGTAGGGGACCTCAGGTCGTAGTAATGAGAGATTAAAGATGTCCATGAAAACTCTAGCCAGTTGGTCCTTGCAGGTTTTCAGAATGTGGGTAGACCATCAGGGCTGGATACTTCCTGAGAGTTCGCTTCTGTCATCGGCTTCGGAGACTGAGATCAGAGAGTCATTGGGGGAATGTGATGGTTTGTGAAGGTACATTTTTGTTCTCCCTTTCGAAGAGAGCAAAGAAATTATGGAGCTCGTCCAGGAATGATTCAACGCTGTCACTTGGGTTTCACCATATATGAAGTGATGGCACACCCACCACAAGGAAGGGTGCAATCATTCCTGAGTGGGACCATAAAGTGTGTTCATGGAAATGTTGAAACAATCACTTCATCATTTAGATAAATGAGTAATGGTAATTTGAGCAAACAAAATTTGGTTTTAATTCGAACAGTTATTCAGAGATTTTTCTTTTATAAAAAATGTTGAAAAGTGTAAAGAGTAAAAGAGTCATAGATTTGACAGGAAACTGATCTTATTTATTTTTGTGTGTACTAAATTGCAATGCTGATTAAACGTATCTCAAGGACTCCTAAGAGAATGCTTCAACCATTAACCCATGCGAATCTTTTTAGATGGTGCACATTCAATCAAATGTCTGATGGGCTTTTTAAAGCCAGCATAGTGATGTGGAGCTATGGTGGACTGGAGAAGTACAATGGCAAACTCAGTATGTATTACAGGTTAAGGCCAAAGAAAAGCTTGTGAATAACCCTCACAGAAATCGCTAACCCAATATTGTTGGTAAAACATTGTATTGTTGGTAAAACATTGGCATGGATATAAAAAGATGATGAGGAGAAAAAGCAAGACATTAGTCAATACAGAGGGCTAACTGAAGACCTACTTGGGTGTATAGCATTAACTTCATGAGGTTAATATTTCTATCACCATTGATTACTATATTGTCATCCAAGGTTATTGGCATTATTGTCAATATGTATCTTTCAGGAGTTAGAAAACTAAGAACTGCTTGGACTGCTACAACCTATAAACTGCAGTGTCATTACACTACTATTTAAATTAAATCCTATTTTGTTATATTTTTATTGAATGATTGAACGATTGAACGATTGAACGATTGAATGATTATAAAAGAACAACAGGACATAATTCTCATTGTGGTATGTTCATAGGAGAAAATAATGTTTCTTACGTCATAATTTATTAAAATAAATACATGTTGATTATGCTCAGCAAACAGGTAATCACGCTTAGAAACCTTTCGAATAAAGTCATATAAAGTAATTGGATTTACAACATGGAAACAGCCACTTGGTCCAACTAGCCTGGATCAACCATAACCCTCCATGTGATTGAATAGTCCTAATCCCATTTACTACTTACTCCACCTTTTTGTACCGACCCTTTGGTCTGTTTGCCTTTAACCTCCCTCACCTCGGTCCAGTCCAGTCTTGAAAGGTTGATCAAGGTTCAACCACTGATCTGGAAGTAAACCACAGCCTAACAATTCACTGTAAAACAGATTTCTGCTGCTTAGATGTATTAGGTCATATCGCATCTCTTATTCTAGATTATTATATCTGCTCATTTCAGTCCCCACAATGGTTACTTGCATTGACGTTTGTCCATATTTCATTATTTCAAATATTCTATCATAATTCCCTTCAATTTATGTTAATCCAATGAAAAAGTAAAATTATTTACTTGAATTACAGTTCTTCAAACCAGACAGGGCAGGGTCACCAATACTATGGCCTTATGGATCTTATGAGCTGACTAAGTCTGATGGTCATGTTCAGATATGTTATTGTGTATGAGACCCAAGACATTAATTGATATTGAAATGTCTTCTGCGAACGCCCACCATTTTGACATTGGGATTGTATATCACCGGGTGGTGCCGCAATGGTTGCCTCGCAAACAGTCTGTCTCGTCCTTTTCATTCTTTGTTGTTTTTTAGTATATGTTAAATGTATGTTTTAGTGTTCTTTATCTTGTTTTATGTGGGGGTGGGGGGTGAGGGGAAACTTTTTTTAACCTCTTACCTCTTTTGTTCCGTATCGTATCTCCATCCCCACTGCGGCCGAACATCGTGGGGCTGGCGGCCTCTTGCTGGGGACCAACTTCGGGAGCTCCAACCGCGGGAGCCTGCAGACTTAACATCATGGAGCTCATGGTCCCTGGTTAAGGACCAACTTCGGGAGCTCCAAGCCGCAGGAGCTTCGACCACCCCGACGCGGGAGCTTTGATCGCCGACTGTGGGAGCTTCGATCACCCGACTGCAGATGGTTCGACTGCCCCGACCGCAGGAGAATAAAGAGTGAAGAGGATTAGACTTTATTGCCTTCCATCACAGTGAGGAACATGAGAATCTGCTGTGGTGGATGTTTATGTTAACTTTTATGAAGTTGTGTGTCTTGTTGCTTTTTTTAGTATGGCTGTATGGTAATCGAGTTTCACTGTACTTTAATTGGTACACATGACAATAAACAGACATTTGAAACCTTTAAAGGAAGTACTGGCTGGATTGCAGAAGCTGGATAGAGGATGTTGAGAAGGAGTGGGATAGGATTAAAGTCTAAAGTAGGAAAGGGGTCAGAATGAAAATCCAAACATATCGAGGAGGTGAGAGAGAATCACAATTAGTGGCAATCAGAAGGTTGAGGGAGTGGTGGGAGAGATGGCTGAAGAGTTATGGAGGAAGGAAGGGTAAGTTATTTGGGAGATGATTGGCCATGAAAAGTGTCTGAGCAGTGCAATTTCCCTGAAATTGGCAATACAAATAGAGTGGTAAAGAAGGCATTTGGTGTGTTTACCTTCATTGGTAGAGGTATGAGTATAAGTGTCATAAAGTCATGTTGCAGCTTTATAGAAAAGATGTGGAGGCTTTGAAGAGGGTGCAGAAGAGGTAACCAGAATGCTGATTGATGTAGACGGTATTAGCTATAAGGAGATGTGCTGGGCACATCTTTACATGAGTGGTGGATGCCTGGAACATGCTGCCAAGGGTGGTGGTGGAGGCAGTAGTGGCATTTAAGAGACTTTTGGATAGGCACATGGATATGCAGAGTATTGACGAGTGTGGATCATGTTAGGGAAGATTAGTTAAACTTGGACATCATGTTTGGCATGGACATTATGGGCTGAAGGACCTGTTCCAGTGCTATACTATTCTATGCTCTATGTTCTACCCAGCACTCCTTATAACTCAAACCCTCCAGGCCTGGTAATTTCCTCATACATCTTTTTTGTATCCTTTCCAGTTCATCGACATCCTTCCAAAGCGGGGTGACTAGAACTGTACATTCCAAATATGGCCTTACCAACGTCTCGCACAGCTAAAACATGACATCCCAACTCCCGAACACCCTGTCACCTGTGTTACCACTTTCAAGGAAATATGTACCTACACCTGAATGGACTAACTGTTCATAAACACTCCTAAATCCTACCCTGGTTTGTCTTACCAAAATGCAACACCTCGCATTAACTGATTCTGGGGCTTGTTTGTCCCCTGAAGACCAGAGACTGGGAGGTGGGTGCCGGTGACAACGGTGATGGGCAAGAAGCGAGTGAGGCCAGTAGGAGAGGAGAGGGAACCGCGGTCAGGCCTACCGCACATTTATGGTCGGCTGCAGGAGGCACCCCTGGAGAACAAACGTGGACAGGCAAGGATAGGGACTCAGCATCAAAGGAAGGAGATGGCTGGAGGCCTGTAATAGACAATAGACAATAGACAATAGGTGCAGGAGTAGGCCATTCGACCCTTCAAGCCAGCACCACCATTCAATGTGATCATGGCTGATCATCCACAACCAGTACCCCATTCTTGCCCTCTCCCCATACCCCCTGACTCCGCTATCATTGAGCTCTATCTAACTCTCTCTTGAAAGCATCCAGAGAATTGGCTTCCACTGCCTTCTGAGGCAGAGAATTCCACAGATTTACAACTCTCTGAGTAAAAAAGTTTTTCCTCATCTCCGTTCTAAATGGCCCACCCCTTATTCTTAAACTGTGGCCCCTGGTTCTGGATTCCCCCAACATTGGGAAAATGTTTCCTGCCTCTCGCGTGTCCAATCCCTTAATAATCTTATATGTTTCAATAAGATCCCCTCTTATCCTTCTAAATTCCAGTGTATACAAGCCCAGTCGCTCCAGTCTTTCAATATACGGCAGTCCCGCCATTCCAGGAATTAACCTAGTGAACCTACGCTGCATTCCATCAATAGCAAGAGTGTCCTTCCTCAAATTTGGAGACCAAAACTGCACACAGTACTCCAGGTGTGGTCTCACTAGGGCTCTGTACAACTGCAGAAGGACCTCTTTGCCCCTATACTCAACTCCTCTTGTAATGAAGGCCAACATGCCATTAGCTTTCTTCACTGCCTGCTGTACCTGCATGCTTACTTTCAGTGACTGATGAACAAGGACACCCAGATCTCTTTGTACTTCCCTTTTCCTAACTTGACACCATTCAGATAATAATCTGCCTTCCTGTTCTTACCACTAAAGTGGATAACCTCACATTTATCCACATTAAACTGCATCTGCCATGCATCTTTCCACTGTGACCATGTGACCATAAAAGCATCTTTGAACCACTTGTAACAGGAGACATTTACATCAGCAAATAATCCTACAGGTTAGCTTGCCATTAGGATGTGGGAGTAAATTGGAGCATCTAGCGAAAACCCATACAATCGTAAGAACATTGAACTCCACATAGACAGCACCGGAGGTCAGGACTGAACTCCGGGGAAATCCACTTGGATCACTGGAGCTGTGCTGTCATCAGATCATAAGAAACACATCTGGTTCATGAATATCCTTTGAGGGGGAAATATACATAGGAAATGTGCCTCTGACCCACCAGAATGGGTCCACTGACTGAAATGGTTCAGCAAGCTACCTGCCCTGACCTGCCCTTTCATCCTGTGAATGAATTAGTACAAAATAATACAAGGCTGAAATTTTCTTCAAACAATGAATGTTGCGAGCTGCTATCCATATTAATTATACATACTGTCGACAAAATATCTGCTGTGGAATACAAAATCAGAAAAAGCTAAACACACTCAATAGGTCAGGTGGCACCTTAAGAAAGGGAAACAGTCAACTTTCAAATTGATGATCCTTTTTTGAAATTGGGAGATTAGGCAGAAAAGAGGGGTGTTGACTGAGAGAGAATAAAAAAAGGCTTGTTGATGGCAGCTAATCTGTTTGGAGGAGGTGTAAATATAGGCACAACAGAGGAGAGAGAAACAAACAAAAGCATTTCTGAACACAGCAGTTGCTGAAAATCTGAAGAAAAGGAGGATGTTGAGAAAGCCAAACATTTCTGCAAACAACAAAATGGAGTTACACAGTACTGGCTATCGACTGAAAAGCAAAATTTTACAGATGTTGGTAATCTGAAACAAAAATACAAAATGCTGGCAATTCTCAGCAGACGAAGCAGCATCCATGGAGAGAGAAATAGCCAATGCCTCAGGTTGAATATCCAACACCATGAGTGATCACTGACCTGAGTCACCACCTCTATCCCCACCACCCCCCACCCTCTCCTCCCCACATGTCTCAAGATGACCCAGTTCTGACATAAACTGGATAGGCTGATGATCTGAAATTGTCGAATTCAATATTGAGGGCTGCAATGTGCCCAGTTGGAAATTAAGTATTGTTCAGGTTCAATGTTCATATTGTTGGGTTGTAAGCTACCCAAGCAGAATATGAGGTACTGTTCCTCCAGTTTGCATGTGGCCTCACTCATCCAATGAGGTAGTGACCATAACATGATAAGTTTTAATCTGCAATTTGAGAGGGAGAAGGTATAATCGGAAGTGTCAGTATTGCAGTTGAACAAAGAGGACTACGTTGGCATGAGGGTGAAGCTGGCCAAAGTTGACTGGAAAGGGACTCGAGCACGGATGATGGTGGAATAGCAATGGCAGGTGTTTCTGGGAATAATCCAGAAGATGCAGTGTCATTTCATTCCACAGAGGAAGAAAAATTCAAAGGCGAATAAGAGGCGACCGTGGCTGACAAGGGTATTCAGTATAAAAATAAAAGAGAAGACGTATAACATAGCAAACATGAGCGGGAAGCCAGAGGATAGGGAAACTTTTAAAGATCAACAGAAGATAACTAAAAAGGCAATATGGGGAGAAAAGATGATGAAGAGAAACTAGTCAAGAATATAAAGGAGGATACTAAAAGCTTTTTCAGGTATGTGAAGAGAAAAAAAATAGTTAAGACAAATGTGGCGAATGGCCTACTCCTGCACCTATTGTCTATGTATGTATGGATGTATCCATGTAAGTATGGGAATGGGAAGGGGAATTAAAATGGTTAGCAATTATGAGATCCAATAGCCCATGGTGGATCGAGCACCAGTGTCCAGCAAAATGATCGTTTTATCTACACTTGGTCTCGCTAATTTAAAGGAGGCCACATTGAATGAATCATATCATATCATATCATATCATATATATACAGCGCGGAAACAGGCCTTTTCGGCCCACCAAGTCCGCGCCGCCCAGCGATCCCCGCACACCAACACTATTAACACTATCCTACACACAAGGAATGTGCCTTGGTGCAAGTAACAATGCGAACATACAGTAAACAATTAAGAATGAAGCATAAAACATTAAAACATTAAGAATACAACATTACAGTTTAAACATGTGAGTGAAATAAACCAGAGCAAAAAGAGACTACAGACAACTGGGAGAGCTTGGAGTGTAGTAGTTCTGGCACAATGGTGTTAAATGCAGAGCTAAAGTCCATAAACAAAATCCTTGCATAGGTCCCCTTGTGGTCTAGGTGCTGATGAAGTGCAGGTGTAGGTTGACTGTGCCATCCACCGATCTATTGGCCCGATATGCAAACTGCAGTGGATCCAGCAGGGGGTTTGTGATGTTTTTCAGCTGGGCCAGCACAAGTCTTTCAAAGGTTTTCATGACTACAATGGTCAGTATGACAGGCCTGTAGTCATCAAGACCAGTGATCCTTGTCTTGGAAACACCATATGCAGTAGGTGAGGTTAGAAGAGGTGCATGTGAACCTCTGTCTCACCAGGAAGGACAGCTAAGGGTCTCTGGATGGATGTGAGGGATGAGGTATGGAGATGAGTGATACATCTCCTGCGGTTGCAGGGGAAAGTATGTGGGAAGGGAGCGGTTTAGATGGAAAGAGATGAATGAACCGAGGAGTTGTGGAAGGAACGGTCTCTGCGGAAGGCGGAAAGGAGTGGGGATGAGAAGAAGTGACTGGTGGTGGGATCACATTGAAGGTGGCGGAAATGTTGGAGGATGATGGAGGATGATGTGTTGGATGCAAAGGCTAGTGAGGTGAAAGGTTAGGACAAGGGGAACTCTATTCTTATTCCGAGCTGGGACATGGCATCAGCATGGTAGAGGTCGGCCTGCCAGACTACAATAGCACCTCGCTTGTAGGCAATCAGGGTATCGAGCATAGAAGTTGGAATGTTATGTTGCCGTTATACAAGACTTTGGTGAGGCCATATTTGGAGCATTGTGTTCAATTTTGGTTACCTGCTATAGGAAAAATGTTAGAGAGACACAAAATGCTGGAGTATCTCTGGAGAGAAGGAATGGGTGATATTTCGGGTCGAGACCCTTCTTCAGACTAAATGTCCTAAAATGTATAGAAGTAGATAAATCTCTGGGATCTGATCAGATATATCCTAGGACACTGTGGGAAGCTAGATAAGAAATTGCCAGAACTATGGCAGATATATACGAATCATCATTAACCACGAGTTAGTTGCCGGAAGACAAGACATGTTGTTGCTCTATTTAAGAAGTTTAGTTTAATTTGGAGATATAGCGTGGAAACAGGCCCTTCGGTCCACCGAGTTCACGCCGACCAGCGATCACCCATACACTAATACCATCCTACACACTAGGGACAATTTACAGAAGCCAATTAACCTACAAATCTGCACGTCATTGGAATGTGAGAGGAAAGCGGAGAACCCGGAGAAAGCCCACGCAGTTACAGGGAGAACGCACAAAGACTGTACTGAAAGCACCATGGTCAGGATTGAACCCGAGTCACTGGTGCTCTAAGGCAGCAACTCTACTGCTGCGCCACTCTGCCACCCTGCGCAGGGCACCAAAGAAAATTCTGGAACTACAGCCCAGAAAGCCTAAAATCTGTGGTAGGCAAGTTACCAAAGTGGATTCTGAGAGATAAGATATACATGCATTTGGAAAGACAGGGGTTGATTAGAGATAGACAGCATGGTTTAGTGTATGATGTCTCACAAACATGATTGAGTTTTTTGAAGAAAGTAACCAATAACCAGATGTCATAGGTTTAATGTGAGAGGGGAAATATTTAAAAGGAACCTGTGGGGCAATGTTTTCACACAGAGGTGGGTATATAGTATGAGCTTCCAGAGGAAGTAGTTGAGGTAGGTACTATAACATTTAAAGGAGTTTTGGACAGGTCCATGGATAGGAAAGGTTTAGAGGGATATGGGCCAAGGGCAGGCGCGTAGGACTAGTGTAGATTGGGCATTTTCATTGGCATGGGAAAGTTGGGCTGAAAAACCTGTTTCTATGCTGCATGACTCTATGACTCCATTGCTCTATCCACCATTTATTCCCTTCTCAAATATTCTGAAGGTTTATAAAGGACTATCGACATTGGGCATTTCTAATACTTAATCTTCATGTTGTGATATGATCATTTCGTACTTAATTTGTTAAACCTCTTTTCAATATCATTCCTATTTGAAATTTTTGGGAAAGAAAGCATTCATATTCACATGGTGCCTGTTACAACCTCAGGATGTCCAAGAGCACTTCAAAGCTAATTAATTCTTTGTTGCTTTGTGGGCGGGCTGTAGAGGATTTCAGCTCAATCTGTGTTTGTTCCCTTGATGTTGGTTAAAAATAAAATGTAAAAGCATTGAGGAGGCAGTGTTGTAAGACCTGCCACTTTCTGTTAAATATGCATCGACACATAAGCTTCATTCAGGGAATTTTCACCCTGCAACAAATAAGACTGTTCCATCAAATATACCGCACAATAATATTTGCATCATTCACTGAAAAATAACTTTGAAACTCAAACAATGCTTTTGAAGAGCTTTTCTTGCAACTGTACGGCAATCATTGGTTGACCCAACATCATCTATTTTACCAGACAAGAAACTCAGGCCTTTAGACCTATTATCTGGAGTCAATAGACAATAGACAATAGACAATAGGTGCAGGAGGAGGCCATTCAGCCCTTTGAGCCAGCACCGCCATTCAATGTGATCATGGCTGATCATTCACAATCAGTATCCCGCCCTCTTCCGATACCCCCTGACTCCGCTATCATTAAGAGCTCCAGCTAACTCTCTCTTGAAAGCACCCAACCCAGTTAGTGTCGCAAAGACATAAATGTAAATTCACCATGACGGATTTGGAATTTATATTCAATTAATTAGGTAATGCTGGGATCATTAGCAGTCACCCTGAAATAAGCAGATTGTTGCAAAGACTCATCTGGCTCAAAAATGGAGGAAATCTGCTGCTCTGACTATCTTTGGCCTACATCCAAGCCAGAGCATACTATGCACTTGTAACTTTGGAAAAACATAAGAGAAATGAAAAACTTGTTGGACCTCACCATCAGATATAGACATTGAACAGTGAACCCAACCCAGTTATTGTTGCAAAGTCATCCTCACAAAGGCCCGCGCCTCCAACCTAAACCAAGAGAGTTGTCCATGGTCGACTGAAACAACAGCACAAAATAACTGAGGCCACAGAATCAGACCTTTACGATACAATTTTGTTGGTGTTGCTGCTCCTAATATCACAGAACATAGAACAGTACTGTACAAGAGCAGTCGCTTTGCCCCATAATCACTGCGCTGAACATGATGCTAGGTTGAACTAATCTTTTCTGCCTGCATTTCTCCCGTTGGTGTTATTGCTGTCAGGATTGTAGCTGTTGCTGCTGACTCGGCTGTTAATGCTGCTGTTGATGTTGGTGCTGTTGTTCCTGCTGATGTTGGGGCTACTGCTGAAGTTTATGTAGGTGTTGGTATTATAATTTGCCGACCACACAATAGATCAACGGCGGATGTGATCAAGCTGGTTCTCCACTCTGCACGTGACTACTTGGACAATAAGAACACTTAAATCAGGCTGTGGTTCATACACTACAGCGTTCAACATCATCATCCCCTGCCAACTTGTTATCAAACTCACGGAGCTGGGTCTCTGCTCATCCCTATGCAACTGGATCCTCGACTTCCTCATTGGCAGACCACAATCGGTACAAATTGACAACAACACTACCTCCTTGGTAACCATCCAGTGGCATCTCAAGGCTGTGTGCACAGTCCCCTGTTCTGCCTACACTACAACTATGGCACCGTTCCAAAGTCATCTTAAAATTTGCGGACGACACCACTGTTGTTGGATGAATAACAGGTAATGATAAGTTAAAGTATAAGAGCGAGATCAAAAACCTGATTGAACGATGCCAGACCACTAACTTTACTCTCAACGTCAGCAAAACCAAGGAGCTGATTGTCGACTCTAAAAGGAGAAATCTGTGGATCCACGAACCTGCCTTCATCGGCGGTGGAGAGTCAACAACTTCACGTTCCTGTGCGTGCATATCTCTGAAGATGTGTCCTGGACCCAGCATATTGATGCTGTACTAAAGAAAGCCCATCAACACTTCTACTTCCTCAGAAGATTGAGTAGATTAGTTATATGAACAAATATTCTCTTGAACTTCTATGCATTACAGTAGACAGCTTTGATTTGCACTATATTATTATTTTTTATTTATTGAACTTTTTCTTTGGTTGTTTGCTCTATTGAGTGTCCTGTTGACAAACCTGTTATGCTGCTTCAAATAAGAATTTAATGGTTCAATTTCGGTACATATGACAATGAAACACTCTTGGCTCTTGACATATTGACTTGTTGAATGGTTTGGTTTGGCAACTCGAACATCCAAGAATGAAGGAGTTTACAAAATGGTGGACACCACCCGGTCCATCAAGGGTACTGATCTCCCTAACATCAAAGGGATCTAGAGGAGGCGATGCCTCAGAAATGCAGCCAACACTGTTAAAGACCCACATCACCCTGGCCATGCTCTCATTTCACTGCTGCATCAGGAAGATGTATAGGTCTGAAAATCATGACCACTAAGTTCAAGAATAGCTTCTTCCCAACAACCATCAGACTCTTGAACACCACTTATGAGCTATGGACTGTCTTGGGTTATTCTAAGGACTTCAGGTTGTTTTTGCACTAGTATTGGGGTTATTAATTTATTATTTTTTTGTTTATTATATATTAACTATGTGTAATGTGTTACAGGCCAGTTATGCAGCTTCATGTAAGAATTTTATTATTCCAATGTTGGTTCATGTGACAATTAAACACTCTTGACTTGACTTTTGAGTCTTGCTGATATTGGTGTTGCTACTGATATTGGTGCTGTGATCATGTTGTTGGTTTTATGGCCCTGCTATTGCTGCTGGCCTGGATGTAGTTGGTTTTACTGCTTATGCTATTGCTGGATGTAGTTTCTGATACAGGTGTTGCTACTGATGTCATTGCTGTGGGTCGCATTATCGTGGCTGTGCCTGCTGACACTGCCACTGCTGCAGGCCTTTAATAGAAGCTGCTCCCTGTAAAAAGGCAGGTGTTTTTCTGATGTGGTGTGATGTTTATTTCTGTGCACACCGTTTTGTTGAGTTTGTGGATACTCATTCCATGGGATTATGACTACTACTACTCAGCATCTTCTAAACAGTAATTCAGGTGTGCTGAATTTTCTGATGTGGAGAGGATATTTTCTTTGGTGGGAGAATATAAAACTGAGGTTCAGCATTTAAAAATAATATGTCACCCATTTAAGATAGAGAAGAAGTCAAGTTATTTCTTTCAGGAGGTCAATTCTCTTTCCCAAATGACAGTGGAACTAAGGTATTTCAATATCTTTAAAGGAGAGGTAGATAGGTTTTTGACAAGGATGGGGGTGGAGGAGATGTGAAAGGTTACCACAGGTAGATGGGTTGCAGAATTGAGATCAAAATTGGATCAGCCATATTCTGATGGAGTGGTAGAGCAGGCTCGAGTGCTGAGGAGCCTATTAATAGTGGTTTCTAATTCAAACTCAAGTACAATTGTATGCAGACTCCTCAATATGGGACTAGATTTCATATGTCTCTTTGCAGTGGGATTTGCATGCAGAACAAACCTCTGATTGATACAAATGTTTTCAGATCCACAACTGACCTGAAGGTGTTGCTGATGTTCTAATCCTAGAAATAAAATGAAATACACCACTACCTTTTGTCCTCCAGTCGACCCATACCAAACAAATTGATGCTGACTATCTCCAATCAGTTCATTGCTTTGTAAATGTGAATAAATCTTTCTCTGAGACTCTTCTCCAATAATTTCCTGACCCCACTGAAAAAAGACTCACCAGCCTATAATGTGCTGGATTATCCCTGTGGCCCTTCTTAAACAAAGGAACAACACTGGCTATTCTCCAGCCCTCTGGATTTCTTATTACTCCATTCTTAAAGAACATGTTCTATGCTTCTTTGATTTCTGTTTTATGTTACACTGTTGCAATACAACATGTGGCTGACTGATGACCATTCACCAAGTAATCTAGAACTTAATTTCTAGATCATAATTTCTTCAAAACCTAAAGAACTGTAAGAAACCACTCTAAAACCACTTTGGCCCAACTTACCCATGCCAACCGAGATGCTCCAGAGAAGCGAGTCCCATCTGCCTGTTCCTAGCCCATCTATATACTAAAACTCTCGTTTGTTTGTTTGTTTGTTCCTGAACTACAGCCAAAACGGTACAAGATAGCGCGACAATTTTAGGCCCACCTTACTCACCGTCGTCCCTTTGGTGCTAATGGAAGAAGTTTCATTGAAATCAGTGTTATCTTTTTAAAGTTATTTAAAGTTTAAATCTATCTCCTAGGGTGGGGAGAGGGAGGAGGGAGGATAAGGGGGTTCAGAGGGATGGAGGGGGGGAGGGGAGGGGGAGGGGAAGGGGGGTGGAGGGAGGAGGAGGGGAGGAGGGAGGGGAGGAGGGGAGGGAGAGAGGGAGGATGGAGAGGAGGAAGGATAAGGGGATTGAGGGGGATGGAGTGGGGGAAGGGGAAGTGGGGTGGGAAAGGGGAAGGGGGGGTCGGGGGTGGAGGGAGGGGGGGAGGGGTGGGGGAGGGGGGGGAGAGGGGAGGGGGAGAGAGGAGGGGAGGGTGGGAGGGGAGGGGGAGGGAGGTAGGGGGGAGGGAGGAGGGGGAGGGGGAGGGGGAGGGGGGGAGGAGAGGGCCCAACAGGTCCACTTGGGCTAGTATCCCTCTAAACATTTCCTAACCATGTACCTGTTCAAATGTATTTTAAATGATGTTACTGTATCTGCCTCATGTATTTCTCCAGGCACCTTGCTGACAGAAACTTTCCCCAGCCACAATGTGACCAGGACCAGTTTAATCCCACAGATCAACAATCAACAAAATTCATGGATTCAGCAAGTTACATTTCGCCTTTCAGATTTTTGCTTTTCCATCAAAGGTGGTATCAGTTCCAGCTTCCTATTTTTCTTAACTTAATTCCCTGATTCTGCTGCTGTCAACTTAAACAATAAATCTTTTGTTTAAACTCTCATACTATTTAAAACAACATCACAGCAAACATGATAATGTAAGTAAATGAGGACAAGCAGTTTTTGAGGATTTGGATCAATGAATGGAGAAAGAACATTTCGGGTTACATACAACTGTTTTTATTATAGAAATATACAAGGATTAATAAAGTATTAATAAAGCAACAAACCTTACACCTTTCTGCTCGTTAAGTCTTCACTGATATGAGCAAAGGCGACTGACAACAAATCTCATGATCTTCCTGTTTGTGATCACTGGTCTGCAGAACTCCAGGATCCTGGCACCAGACTGCATCACGGCTCAAGGTGAAGTCTCTTTCTCTCTCTCCCTCCAGTGAGCTCACTCACAGTGCACATACAATCAATAAACCTGCACTTCTATCCCTAATCTACAAACAAAAGTTGACTGTTTTTAAAACCTGCTGTTCTTCTTAGTACTAACAACAAGGGGGCCTCTGAGAAAGAAAGTCTTATCTTATCTTTTTGCTAGTGGCCTTAGGATTTACTGGTTCTTCTAAGTGAGCCCAAGTATTTGCCCAAGCATCCAATTGTTTTTTGAGCAAGCCTGCTTGGCTGACATGTTGGCTGTCAACTCCATTCTAGCTGAAAAGCCTGTTTAACCCTTGCATTAGTCTCTGAAGCTTTCTTCGTACAAAGAAAATACTTATGTTCCATTTGATGAATAGGAGTCTAATGTAGGTGTCCTTCTTAACCAGGTACTCCAGGTATGAGTGTAAAGCCAGGGAGATGGCATGAGCTGTGGACCTGCTGTGGTGGTGGATGAACTGCAGTGGATCAAGGCTGCTTGGTAGGCTGGAGTTAATGTGCGTGATAACTAGCCTCTCAAATCACTTCATGATGGTGGATGTCAAGGCCATGGACGGTAGTCATTAAATGCATGAGATCTTGCTTTTCTTTGGCACCCGGATGATAGTGGTCTTCTTGAAGCAGGTGAATACCTCAGAACGGAGTAGGGGGAGATTAAAAATAAACAAAACCAGGTAAGGGGACTTCCGGCAAGTGGGAAGTTTTAAAAGTGAGATAGGGCAGTTACTTTTAGAGCAAAAGGTGTTGATGGCAGGATTATGGAACCCTGGGTGAGGGGTTCATTGGCTATATTTAAGAGGGAGTTAGATGTAGCCCTTATGGCTAAAGGGATCAGGGGGTATGGAGAGAAGGCAGGTACAGGTTACTGAGCTGGATGAACAGCCATGATCATATTGAATGGCGGTGCAGGCTCGAAGGGCCGAATGGCCTACTCCTGCACCTATTTTCCATGTTTCTATGTTTCTATGTATTAAGGCATCAGTCAGGAAAATGAAGAAGGCATTTGTCAGATGTAGGCAGCTGGCATCAAGCAAGTCCCTGGAGGATTATGAGATGTAGTACACTTAGGGAGGAAATCGGGAGGGCTATAAAGGAGGAAATTAGATAGCTTTGCCAGAGAAGATAAAGGGGAATCCAAAGATATTCTACAAGTTAATGAAGAGCAAAAGGATATCAAGCAAGAGATCAGGTCCACAAGGAGCCAAAGAGATGGATGAGGTGCTTAATTGATCTTTCTCATCTGTATTCACCTTGGAGTAGGTCTCGGAGGGTTAGGAATTAAGGAAAATAAATATTAGAACATATCCATATTTCAAAGGGAGTGGTGCTAGAGGTCAAGAAAAATTTAGGTGGAGAAATCCCCAGCATTTATTTCTATAACCTATTCCAATGTTGTTGTTCATTTTTTTTTAAGAGAAGTATAAAAAATCCAGGGAATTATAGGTAGGAAAGCTATTGGAGAGGATGATTTGGGATAGGATACACTCCCATGTGGAAGGGAATGGGTTACATAGGAACAGTCAGCATGGCTTTGTATACAGCAGGTCATGTCTTTAAAGCGTTTAGGGGACAGTTGGGATGGATATGCCGCCTACTACATGGGAACTTGGTTTGCGGCCTCATTTCCAACGTGAACTATTTGGGGTGATGAATACTTCTCGGCACAGAGCCTTGGGTTAACCCAGGGAGGACATGTACTGAGTTTGGATGATTAGCCAAGAACATATCGAATGGCAAGGCAGGCTCAGGGGTTGAACGGCCTATTCCTGCTTGTAATTTTTTTTCTGTTTCTATCATTATGGGAGCACCTTCACCACAGGCAGCAGAAGTTCATTTGGAGCCTGTTCCGATGCATTCAATGCTAACAGCCTTATTCCTGAGAAGAAAAGGAATAAATAAATGAACAGTGAGAATCTGTATCTGGAACATGCATTTTCAAAATGTATTCTTGAATTGATGAGAGACACCATGCTGTGAGGACAGCAGCTGTTCTGTGTTCACTGCATTCACTTCCTGTAGAAGGCAACAAATGTTCTTTCCCAAAGAAGGAAGAATTGGTCGTGTGTTCTTCCTCTTGAAAGGGTTTTCGTGGCAACTCTTTGAAGCTAAGGAAAATGTTCCTTGCAGTTTTGTCATCTTCAACAGCTTCAAAATTGTTCTTACAGCAAATAAATGAAGCGACTGTAATATTCATGCAATGGATTTCTGCTGCAATCAATAATTTCAGTTTGTCAGAATCAGTCTTGTATTTCACATTTCCAGAATTCAATTTTGATTATTTCCTTTTTTCTAATATTTGGATTTAATTTATTGGTATTGGTATATTGTCACGTGTACCAAGACACAGTGAAATAATTGTTCTGTGTCCCATCCAGACAAACCATATCATACAAGAGTACAAACACACCACACATTTAGTACAGCATTAATTGCAAAAGAGAAAGGAAACTGAGCGCAGAATATAGTGTTACAGCTACATAGAAAATGCAAATAATTTCGGGCAAGAGACAGAATAAAATGGATTGGAAGATCGAAAAAAGTGAACCCTGGCATACGAGAGACCTGTTCAAGAGTCCGATAACAGTGGGTAGTAGCTGTTGTTGAATCTGTGGTATCCGCTTTCAAGCTTTTGTATCTTCTGCTCAATGGGAGGGAAGGAGAGAGAATGACTGGGGTGTGAGTGGCCCCAATTATGTTGGCTGCTTTGCTCAGCGTGAAGTGAGGTGAAGGTTGTTGAGTTGATGCCATGCAGCTGAGCTCTCCATCTCCTTTCTGTCATAGAGTCATACAATGTAAAGACAGGCCCTTTGGCCCAACTTCCCCACATGCCCCATCTACACTAGTCCCACTGCCTGCTTTTGGTCCATATGCCTCTAAACCTATCCTATACATGTACCTGTCTAAATGTTTCTTAAACATTGCGATAGTACCTGCCCCAACTACCTCTTCTGGCAGCTTGTTCCACCACCCTTTGTGTAAACAAGTTACCCCTCAGGTTCCCATTAAATCTTTCCCCCCCCTTCACCTTAACCTATGTCCTCTGGTTCTGGATTCCCCTACTCTGGAAAAGGTACTCTATTCATTTACCAACCTTGTTATTTTTTAATATCTGGCCCACTGCAGTGTGTCATCTGAAGATGCATTCTTGCAGGGCTCCAGCGTTGAGAATTATCATGGAAGAAGTATGCCTTACTGATTGCAGTCTGTGGGTCCGGAAGACAAAGATCCCCTGGCAAAGGGGGGTGCTGAGACCTGGTGAGGAATTCGGAGATGAGTTTGGTTAGGATTCTGGAGTTGAAGGCAGATCTATAGACAATCAACAGGAGTCTGACAAAGGCGTCCTTGTGTTCCAGATGATCCAGGGGTGAATGTAGGACCAGAGAGGTGACATCTGTCATGACCATGTCGTGGTAGGCAAACTGGAGTGGATCAAAGCTGGGAATCTGGAGTTAATGTGCGCCATGACCAACACTGCAAAGAACCTCATGATGATGGATGTCAGAGCCACCAGGTGGTAGTCATTAAGGCATGTTGCCTTGCCTTTCTTTGACACCATGATGACAGTGGTCTTCTTATAGCAAGTGGGAACCAGAGATTGCTGTAGGCACATGTTAAAGGTGTCAACGAGTACTCCTGCCAGCAGGTTCTGAGGACATGGCCGGGGATTGCACCGAGGCCACTCGCTTCCCGTGAGTCTGACGTCTGCAATGGTAACCATGGGACGTACCCAAGGCCAGCAGGGCGGGCAACATCATTTAGATCATCTCATTTACACCCATCCAGTAAAACCTTCCCTTCCCTCTCTCAGTCAGTGTCACCTCAACCTGTGTCTCAACAGAAAAGGACTCTCCTACTCTAAGAGAGATGGATAGGCTCTGTTGCCTATAATAGGCATGGATCATAGGTGTGCACAGGCTGGCAGGATGAACTGAGGGATCATGGAATGCTTCTTTTTGCACTCTGGTTATTTTCTCTTTGTACTTGTGTATGGTTTGATTGTACTCATTTATGGTATTGTTTGCCTGGAGACGACAGTACACAAAGTTTTTCACTGTATCTTGGTACATGTAACAATTATAAACCAATGACCATGTTTTAAATTATTGCAGCTTTGCACACAAAGGAGATCCAGTAACTACACATGTTTTGGGCAGTGTAGAACCTGCCCAAGTAGACCACTGGTCAGGTGTCATTGAGTTTGGCTTATAGACACTAGCGGGCCAATGTTATGTACCAGAACGGAGTTTGTACATTCTCTTTGTTACCATATGGGTTTCCTCACGGTGCTCCGGTTTCCTTTCACATTCCAAAGACAGGCAGGTTTATAAGTTAATTGGCTTCTGTAAATTGTCCTTAGTTTGTAGGATAGAACTGGTGTACAATTGTTGTGAGCCGAAGGGACTGTTTCCATGCTGTATCTCTAAACTAAAGTAAACATGGATTACAATGCACAGATGCAAATGCATGAAGTGTGATAAATAATGTAAATTAACTATAGTCTTGAAAAAAGCAGGGAAGTCTGATGTGATGACAAAAACAGAAACTTGCCCAATAAAGGGGCAGGACTGAACATTAAATGACACAAAATGGTCAGGAAGGAAAGGAAGGAGGAGGTGCAACAGGATTGATTAAAAATGCTGGAGAGAGAGGATAGTGTGGAGGGATCAAATACAGAATCTGTTGTAGGAGCTAAGAAACAACAGAAGGAACATTATACCATTAGGTGTATTTTCTAGGTTAACAATGAAAAGGAGAGATAAAGTGGAGCAAATTTGCAGGGAGATTACAGTGATGTGCACAAGCGATGAGGTAGTTATAAATGGCATTTCAGTTATCCCAATGTAAACTGGCATCACTGGAACAGCAGAGAGCCAGTATCTAAAATGTGTTAAGAATAATTAGAGGCAAAGAAAGCATATGAGAAAAAAAAAACTCCTATGGTATGTGGGAATCTAAATATGTTCCACCGTCATATAAATTGTAATAGGCTAGTACCTGGAAGAGCAGGATCTGTTAAGGAACTTGCACACAAATGCTGAGTTAAAGTCCTAAATTGGTACTTTATTCTTCTGACCGTCAGGGAAGATAGTACTTCCAAAGTACAAGTGAAGGAGGAGATTGTTGAGACACTAAATACATGAAAAATTGATAGACTATCGGTATCAGAAAGGTTGTGGGGTCATGAAGCTATACAGCACGTAAATAGGCTCTTCGGCCGAACTCACCCTGCCGACCAAGATGCCCCATCCAAACCAGTTGTATTTTCCTGCACCTGACCCATAACCTCTCCCCATTCATGTTCCTGTCCAAATGTCCTTTAATATTCCTCTACATACTTCTTAAGGTCACCCCTCAGCCTCTTTACTCCAGAGAAAACAGTCCCAGATCATCCAGTCTCTCTTCTAGCTTACCAGTCCAGTAACATCAATATAAATCTTCTCTGCACCCTCTCCAGAAAGGATCAACCAAAATGACTCCAGGGATGAAGGACCTTAGTTACATTGGTAGACTGGAGAATTGAGAGTGGTTCTCCATGGAATAGATGAGGTTTCATGGAGATATAATTGAGGAGCTTAAAAAGGTAACGTATAGAGAGAACTATTTCGATTGGTAGAGGGGTCAAGAACTAAGAGGCAAAAATGGTGTTGACTAAAGAACCAAAAGTACCATAGTGACCTGAAATCTCACCACAGCTACAAGTCAAATCAATAGATTGAAACCTGACAGTTTGTTCAGAATTTGTGGGCAAGTTGTCTTTGAATTCAGTGGCAAATGCCATTGCTTTAGCAATGACTCGAGTATCTAGTCCAATTAATTATTCTGCTATTCAGGGATTACTACATTTAGTGCACTTTCTTCACAATCGGTATAAGGTGATTGCACATAAGGTCGTGAGGTCAAAGTCGCTCAAGCCATCTGGAAGACATGGCAGCTTCTGGCATACACCACCAACACATCCAACACGGACATTCTTACCTTTAAAAAACCGGCAAAAGGTCAATTTTTGTGCTGTAAAAAAAATGAGGAAGAAACTGGAGGATCCGGCGGAGGAAGAGGGACCAGAAGGGCTAGAAGCAGCTGGGAAGACGTCTGGCCAGCCGGCGGGAGAAGGGGAAACGCGGCCTGGAAGGGAGGCAGGAAAGGAGAGCAAGGCCGAAAATCAGAGGGCCACCGACCGGGGGGAGAAGGAGAGGAGGGGGAAAGGAGGAAAGGACGGGGTTGAGCGATCTGGGAGAGGAGCAGCGGGAAGATCCCGAGCCGAGGGGCCTGGAGGATCTGCAGGGGCAGATGCAGCGAGAGCTGGAGGTCGGACCCCGGCTGACGGAGAGGGCGAGCGGGGAGAGGGGCTGGAGGGCCAGCAGGAGCGGCGAGGGGCCGAAGAACCGCAGGAAACGAGGAGCGGAGCAGGGAGAGGTGGAGGGAGCCGGAGACGCGCTGATGGAAGAAGACCAGCACTGAAACTCCACTATCGTTATTTGGACTTAAAATAATAACGTCAAAAACACTGTTTTAAAATGTCCCCTTTGTGGGTTGCTTTATTATGGTAGAGGTGTAAACGCAAATTACTGAACAAAACAGGGTGGGGGTAAACTTACTTTTGAGAAGTTGCCAGGGGAGGGTAAACGGGACGAGTAAGGTTGTGGCCCTGGCCCTGGCCCTGCCCGGGTGAGCGCTTGTTCTGAGTCTCGCCAAGGTCCTGGAACTGGACTGCCAAGGGCTCTGCTCATGAGTGCCTGGTGTTCCCCTACAGAAAGCACCAGCCTGTCTCCAAAGGACTTGCGGAAGCGGGAGGTGCCGCAGCCAGGGGCTGGTGTGTACCTGGACAAGGATGCCCGTGTTTTAACGTGTATTTGTAAATAACTGCAAACTGTGTAAGCACTCTAAATATCAATGAATGTTTTTTTTTAAAAAGTTGTTGACAGGTCTATTAAAGTATGAAATAAACATGTAAAATGTCAAGACATATTTGGTTAGTTAGGTAGAAGCTGGGAAAGGACAATTGGGCTCTGACTGTGGAGATTCTGGTCGTTGCACGATGCAAATATATTACTGATGGAGCCTGGAAAGGACCGGGTCTGAGGAGTGAGGAAGTGGAGGAACTTTTGTGTTGCTTCACACTTGGAGAGGAAGTACACCATGAATGGAAGGACCCTAGGGAAGACAGGGGTACAGAGGGACCTTGGAGTACAGGTACACAAGTCCTTGAAGGCAGCAGAACAGGTGGACAGGGTGGTCAAAAAGGCATATGGGTTACTGGCCTTCATTAGCCGGGGCATCGAATATAAAAGTAGGGGGGTAATGATGGAATTGTACAGAACACTGGTGAGGCCACAGCTGGAGTATTGTGTACAGTTCTGGTCACCACATTATAGAAAGGATGTGATAGCTTTGGAGAGGGTGCAGAGGAGATTCACCAGGATGCTGCCAGGGATGAAGGGCCTCGGCTATGAGGAGATACTGGGCAGACTGGGGTTGTTTTCCCTGGAGCAGAGAAGGCTGAGAGGGGACATGATCGAGGTGTACAAGATCATGAGGGGCATAGATAAGGTAGATGGCGGGGAACTTCTTCCACTGGTGGAAGGTTCAACAACGAGGGGACATAGATACAGGGTAAGGGGAGGGAGGTTTCGGGGGGATGTGAGAAAAAACTTTTTCACCCAGAGGGTGGTTGGAGTCTGGAACTCACTGCCTGGGGTGGTGGTGGAGGCGGGAACACTCACAACGTTTAAGAGGCATTTGGATGGGCACTTGAAATGCTACAACTTTCAGGGCTACGGTCCAAATGCGGGACAATGGGATTAAAATTAGACTGTGTTTGGTAACGGGCGGCGCGGACACGATGGGCCGAAGGGCCTCTTTCTGTGCTGTAGGACTCTATGACTCTATGACTCTATGACAGACAAATGATGGTGAAATAGCCATGAGCATTTTTAAATGAGATCCTGAATTTGAATCTTGATAGTCCGTGTATCTTTCCAACTCACGCACGTAATGCAACAAAGTGCTTCCCCCCCCTCCCCCCCTTCCTCTCCCTTTCCCCTCCCCCCATTCCTCTCCTCTCCCCCTCCCTTTCCTCTCCCCCTCCCTTTCCTCTCCCCCCCTTTTCCCCCTTCCTCTCCCCCCTTCCTCTCCCCCTTTCCTCTCCCCCTTCCTCTCCCCCCCCTTTCCTCTCCTCCACTTTCCTCTCCCCCTTCCTCTCTCCCCCCTCCCCCCTCCTCCCCCCTCCTCTCCCCCCTTCTCTCTCCCCCCATTCCTCTCCCCCTTTCCTCACCCCCCCTTCCTCCCCTTCCTCACCCCCTTCCTCTCCCCACTCCTCTCCCTCCCTCCCCTCCTCTGCCCCCTCCTCTCCCCCTCCTCTCCCCACTCCTCTCCCCACTCCTCTCCCTCCCTCCCCTCCTCTGCCCCCTCCTCTCCCCCTTCCTCTCCCTCCTTTCCTCTCCCCCCTTTCCTCTCCCCCTTCCTCTCCCCCCCTTTCCTCTCCCCCCCTTTCCTCTCTCCCCCCCCTTTCCTCTCTCCCCCCTTTCCTCTCCCCCCCTTTCCTCTCTCCCCCCTTTCCTCTCTCCCCCCTTTCAATGTTGACACCAACTCTCAGGCTCAGCAGCCGATTGGTCAAGCTTACTTGATTGGCCATCTGGAAGAAGGGCGAGTTTATTAATAATAAACAGAAGCAAGGAACTGCAGATGCATGTTTACCAAAAAACCCCATATAAAAGTGCTGGAGTAACTCAGCGGGTCAGGTCGCATCTCTGGAGAACACAGATAGGTGACGTTTCGGGTCGGGATCCTACAGAATGGGGGCGAGGGGATAGAAGGAAAGCAGGAAGACAGGAGGGTCAGGATAAAGCCTGGCAAGTACA